>NC_073230.2:156097500-156737500 GCF_029281585.2 Gorilla gorilla gorilla
TTGGGGAAAAATTGATCAAAAAGATTGTAAACAGGAGACATAGTACTCCATTTTAGTATCAAAAATGATTGCCTTTGGTACTAGGCACACTTAGGTAGTATCTAATATGTTCATTTCAGTGCAACTTGAAAACATTTTCCCAATAATTCTACTTTAGATTACTATTTCTTCTTTGTAGTTTTCTGATTCTTTGGGATATATTTTTTCTCAGTTTTCCTTTTACCTTCTTATATATGAACTCTGTGGCAAATAATACATATTCAGCTAACCATTATTAATAATAATTGATTTTATTTTAAATGAGGCCTTTGTTTTTTTTTTTACCATCACCTCATAAACCACAGTTTGTGTTTCCCCCCCTAAAACTACTTAAGCATTTAAGATGCCATAACACTAAATCATAGAACATAATTTGTCCATGGACCTTCCAGAACACAGAATATTTGACTTATGCTTCAAATATGAAGTCGTAATTTTTAAAAATGTCTTCACTGTTGCTTTCATTTCACCCCATCAAACATGCTCTGGAAAAGCACCACAGGCTCAAGTTAACAGATTCCTAACCATTTAGTGAGTTCTAACCCCAATCCCTAATGTAACTAATGATAGGATATTAGGCTGTCATTGATTCTTTATAGTTATATATTCTCATTGAAAATAAAGTGGTTGGACCACAGAGTATTTTCTGACATTTTAATGAAGCTGATAGTAAAAAAAAATAGATAATGGTAATATTGTATGATAATTTAAAATATATATATTACAAGTATTGTATATCTTGATATTATAATTAGCGGTTGGCTTCATTTACTACTAATTCACTATTCATAGTAAATATCATCCTTGACCGTGCAAATACTAAATGCAATTTTGTATCATATAGATTTAATGCTATAGTGTATATTGATCAAAAGTGTATAAGAAATAGATATTTTCTTTCTATAAGCGATAGCAGCCAGAGAAACACAGTAAGTAGCATTGTCTTATTTCTTAAGATTTAAAAGACCTATAATATCTTTAAGCCTACACTGCTCAACTTTGAGTTCCCAAATCCTAAGTGGTCCCTAATCAATATTGTAATGATATTTTTTGAACTATTTTCTACATCCAAAATAAATCTAATGAATTTTTGACAATAGTGGTCATTAGACTGCAAGTCTGCATAGGGTAAATACGATATCCCTTGCTTTGGGCTGCAGTTTTATCAGCTTATTAAATTAGTGCTGATTATCTCATGCTTACTGGAGGCATTTATTGATAGTATGTCTTTGAATGATAAACATAAAAATATATTTCTAATATTATTTGATACAAGAAGTTTGCTGAATAAAAATCTTTTAAAATATTCTCAAGAAAATTTATAAAATGCCTTTGGGGCAGTAAAATTGCAAAGGATCATTGCTTTTTTTTGCTCAAGTTATAATCTAATTATCAGAATGAATGACTCCATTAGACACTTCAACAATAACATAATTTAATATGCCATAGATTTTGGAGGCAGAATGCTATAATATTTGTATATTTTGGTTGAGGTATAGATACTTGACCTTCACTGTATTCATAGTTTTGTCTAGTTTATCATAATACAATGTGGATGTTTACATTTAATTTCTTTTTCTCAAAGATAACCTTTGGAGGCATCCCTTTCTCTGGCAAGCCCAGCTCCAGCAGTAGAAAGAATTTCAAAGGCTGCATGGAAAGCATCAACTACAATGGCATCAACATTACTGATCTTGCCAGAAGGAAAAAATTAGAGCCCTCAAATGTGGTAAGGATTTTCACCCGCAAAATATTGGTCTATAAAAAATCAAGTAACATTTTTGTTTTTTGGATTATTGAACAACAACAAAATCATGACATTTTTCATCATATTTGTGTTTGGGCAAAATGATGTAAAACAAACATTAGAGTTATCAGAATTAGTATAGATACTTGCTATTCTTTGAGAATAGCTAATGGGACTAGCTTGAAGTAGGTGGTTGGTTTTATTCCCATGGAGCACAGAAAGTTAGACTCAATATTTCTGGATGACTCGTGGCACATGCTTCATCCCAGCAGTTAGCAGCCCTTAAACCGGCAGCATCGTGTTTTCAAATATCTCATCACATGTGCTCTAAGTTACTTGCTTATGGTTTAATTTAATACTTTTAAAGTTTTTAAATCAGGGACTTTATTATATTTACTCCTGTGCTTCCAAAGATGATTTGTTCAAATATGTAAATAAATACTCTTTTTAACAAATCTCTAACCAGACTAAATATTACACAATTAAATAAAGCTTGATTTCCACTGCATAGCTAAAGCTGTGCCACAGAAGTTCACAGTGATTTTTTTCTGCCTTTTGTGTGAGTTGGTGCCAGGTTTCATTAGATTTTGGAAGGAGAGCAAAAGTCAAAGAAAGCCCCAGCACACCTGCTTCCAAACGACACTACTGCACATCCCTAAAAGACACTTAGTTTACAAGTTTAGTATGAGAGTTCCCTATGGCTCTGCAAGACCAGGAGCTGCTTTAGCCCAGAGAGGCTATTTGGGAGAGCTTAGAATTCCAGAGACCCATACAATAAGAAGATATTATGTACTAGAAGTACAATAACATCATGAGTGTTTGCACTGTGCTCCAAAAGAGCTCTGATGGTCTCGTTGCCTCAAATTTGAGCCCAGGGTTTCATAAAATGATTCGACAAGTGGAAATCCCTGAATGAATAAACAGTTCAGGTTGAATATGGAAGGTTTAAAACAATAACTTCATGCAAATGATTATCTAATAAATAATTTTCTTAAAGTAATCATAAATTTATACTAGAAGTTAAAACTTGAACTTTGGTTAAATTTTCTCATAAAGTATATTGACTATATGGAAAAATAATAATATCTCCATTTATAGGCAACAGGTATTGTGCTAGGCAAGTCATATTTTACATTTAGGATGATCTGAGAACAATACTGCAAGAAGGATACAAACATTTTGTGGATGAAAACATTGAGATTTAACATGGAAAAAATAACTTATTTTATGAGAAAAATAACTTTTATGAGTAGGAGATAAAAAGATAGATGTATAGCCTAGTATAGTGGGTTGCTGCTGTAATCCCAACACTTTGGGAGGCCAAGGCAGGAGGATCACTTGAGTCCAGGAGTTTGAGACCAGCCTGGGCAACATAGTGAGACCATGTCTCTACAACAAGTTAAGAAAATTAAAATTAAAAAAAAATCAAATTGAATTAAAAAATTAGCTGGGCATTGTGGTGCATGCATGTAGTCCTAGCTACTTGAGAGGCTGAGGTAGGAGGATCACTTGAGCCCACAAGTTTGAGGCTGCAGTGAGCCATGATTGAACTACTGCATTCCAGCCTGGGCAACAGACTGAGACTCTGTCCCCCCAAAAATAAAAGAATAAAAAAAGAGTATGGGTTCATAATATGTGAGTTTGATTATGCTCTATAATTACATTTTATTTTAATAAATAATTGCAGTGAGAAAACATAGAATAAACTTTTGAATCAAAATATACATACATACAGAAAATCTTAGATGGGATAGAGACAAATAGGACATTTTGCAAGCAACCCTGCAAAGACAAGTGTTTATATAAGAAATTTACTTTCAAAGATGTTGGGTGCTGGTATTTCAGTGAAATTGACTGAGTGCTCATTCTACCTCCTCTTCCCCCACATACGCATTCCCTCATTATGCATTGACTCCAAAGTCAGCACCATTACTCTGGAAGGATCTTTAATTTTGCTAGGGAGACAATCCCCTCAAAAGAGGTATGTGGTCAGTTATAAAATCTCAATTATTATGCATAGGCAGTTCTTTTTATCAGTAAAAGCGAGCATTTCAAAATAATCATCTGTGATGGTACAGAGCAAATTTAATTTGAACATTAATTCAGAGAGACTGCCTGCCTTAGATTTAATGGTTAATGTGCTAAAAGGGAAGAAATCAGCCTCAGTATACATACACACACACACACACACACACACACACACACACACACCATATACATATATATACCATATACATATACATATACCATATACATGTATACCATATACATATACATATACCATATACATGTATACCATATACATATACCATATACATATATATATGGTGTTGTTAAAAATATATAGAGAAAAAGAGAGACAGACATAGAGATAGAACCAATGAAAATATCATCCAATTACATTCCTTAAAATATTATGATAGGATAAAAGAAGTTAGAAGCAAATACAGATTTTTAGATCTGTAAAGGGAATGTAGTTAGGCACTGAAATATACAATTTAGTGAATCTGAATGATAAATCTTTTTTTTCTTTTTTTTCTTTTGCTTATACCAAGGAGGAGGAGTATAGAAGGGGAGGGGAAAGCCTGAATTATTGCAAATTTTGTCTCCATTTAGCCCATTTATAGTGCTAGTTATACAGGAATTAATGCATTGTGATATAAGCACAATTCATGGGAATTTAAATGGGATTTTGAGTTGGATACTAAAATAATCTCCAACAACCGCAATTACATTAATGCTGAAAACTTAATATCTATCTATCTATATATGCATATACAAGGTATATAGATAAAAATCCAAATATATTTCCCTAAAATATGAGTTTCATAAATTGCAAACATATGACCGTAGTCCCCACTGAGACCAGAGTAATATGTTAATTAATGTTGGCATTGACCACCCAGAATAGGACAGAGCATCTCTCTCCCTGACTTATGTTCGGCCAGCAGCAGCTTTGCTGTCTTCAGAAAGTCTAGTGATCCACAGTCACACCCACAACACACATACACACTTTACAACTCATGGTCAGCCTATCACATCAGGCTGTCTGGCTGTCAGTCCCATGGTGGAAGCTGCTTATTATAGTTAGACAGCCAACTGCTGCTCAATAGTAGGTCTTACACTCCAAGTGGATCCATAGTGGTGCATCCAGTCACTGAATCCATGCTCTGCTGCTGTGTGTGAGTTTAGCTTAGGCTCAGGCTGTGCTTCAAACTTGTAGAACTATACTTTCATCAATGGTCTGACATGGATGTTCATTTTATTCTGTGTTTTCCTCAGAGCCTGTCCTTCTATTTTACAGGGAAATTTGAGCTTCTCTTGTGTGGAACCCTATACGGTGCCTGTCTTTTTCAATGCTACAAGTTACCTGGAGGTGCCCGGACGGCTTAACCAGGACCTGTTCTCAGTCAGTTTCCAGTTTAGGACATGGAACCCCAATGGTCTCCTGGTCTTCAGTCACTTTGCGGATAATTTGGGCAATGTGGAGATTGACCTCACTGAAAGCAAAGTGGGTGTTCACATCAACATCACACAGACCAAGATGAGCCAAATCGATATTTCCTCAGGTCAGTGAAACCTATTTGACATTTGTTCCTGAAACTTACTGCAATTTCCAAAGTTAATGTTGTGCTTTGTTTGGTTTTGCTGGTGTTACACGCTCAGGATTAGGTTTTAATTCAGATCTTCAAGACACTTACTTGGTTGTAGTGTGTGCTGATTGAATAAAGAAAACTTGGAAAGTTGTTGAGAGAGCAAGGCATGGGTGAAGGAGAAAGTTGGTTGAGATTGGAAAAGCAAAATCTATTCCTTACCAATGCTAGTTTATTTTTAATGGAGAAATTGCTGTTCTTTTAAGTGAATAATTTATGTTTAAAAACAAGGAATGTTTATTTTAAAAACACAATTGTATCTGGTATCTTTTCTCTTATCAACATTCGTGTACCTTTTACTATTAGTAACAAGATTATACTAATTTTAACTTTAAGGAATATTCCACTGCTGGAATCAGAACTGCAAAATGATCTTGCTAAAATTATGCAAATGGTTGCAAAAGAAAATGAAAGTGAATATAAGGTGGAATGACAAGATTTGTGTATCAACTAACGGAAGTCTGGCTTAGGCAAAAATAGGATAATTTTAAATTTGGCTTTGTAGTGATATGACAAATAGAGGCTTAGGTAATATTCTTGTTATTTGAATAGACTTCACAACCTTGGAAGTTCTTTGATAAATACAGTACAAAGAAAGGTGACATTGTAAATTGTGATGTTATAAGCAAAGAAAAATTAGTCTCAATATTGGACTGATAAATAGTAACTGTTTTCATCTATTTTTCTTGAGATAGTCTTTGCAATAGTCATACATATATATTGTGAAGAACTACTTAGAAATGGGAGATACAGAGAAAACTAACATTTACTGAACACTTAGTACAGATGTAGCAGATACTGAAAGGAGTCATGGCAGACAGCTCAATTGGGTGACCATGGACTCTGATTTCTGAATATGCCATATACGCTCATGGCACCCTATGCATATACCTGACACGGTTTCTAACACACTATGATTTTTGTTCCTCTCTTTTCCCCTCTAGGCTCCATGCTCCTTGACAGCAGGGACCATGCTCCTTTTTCTTCTGTCTCTAGCATATAGAATAGTACCTGTAAGAGGTGCTCTCCAATATTTGTTGAATTCAATACTCTGACCCCTTTCAACTAACAGAATATCCCCTGCTATAGAACATATATATTTTCTTGTAAAATAGGCTTTATGTTTGTGTGTGGCCTGAATGTATGGTCTATTACTGAAAAGGATTCAAGGAAGCCACAAGAACTGTTATGTCAGAGATGTGCCTAAATTATTGAAATCAAAGGTATTGGGAAATACCTAGATATTCACTTTCTCCATTTCTGCTTTATTAGTTTTGCTTTTTCCTTGAATGTCTAGTCAAAATGATTAATCAACCATATTTTATCACTACACTCTTTTATAAGTATACCTAGGGAGGTTTACAGCAAATCGAAAATATCTGGAGAGACCAGAAAAACAGATAAAACAAAAACAAAAGCAAATGTTTGCCACAGTTGAAAAACTCCCACATTATATTGTTATGATTAATGATTATTGCCTAATGACTAAACATAAAAATATTAGTATGAAGGCCTGTCTCCTTGCAGTCTCTGAGCAAATCCGATTTGTTGGTGGGTTTCCATGTAACAGGAGCCAATATATTTGAAAGGATAAGATCTTAACCCTAGTGGTCAATAAACACGTATTAATTTGATTCGGTGTAATTTAGTACTCCAAGATACTCTCACCTAATTTAAGCTGTGTTTATTTTGAAAATTAAAGAAGAAATCCAATACATGACAGTTAATTCACCTTAATAGATTTCTTAAACATAATAAAAATGGACTGAAGAGTTTTTGTCAATTTAGCCAAGAATCTGTGCAAATTAATTGAAAAGATATAAAATCTAAAGATTTCCGTAGTATTACCCTTCTATAATCCAGTGAAAATACCTTACTGCTTCAAGCATTTTATATAAATATATATATATACAGACATACATACACACATACATACATAGTGGAAACTAAGTGCTCATATTTGAGAAACATTAGTTGAAAAAAAAATTCAACCATTTAAAAAAGTTATATTTTATATTCATTCATTCAATCTAAAAGTACATATGGAAACCATAGGACATAATTTCCTCTGTCTTTTAATGTATTTTATCAAATTCAATTAAATGTGTAAATAAGTTAGTAAAGTGGCAACACTGAGAAAACAGTTAACTCAGGATTCTAATGTTTGCTTTAACAAAGGGAAATATATCTGTATCACAGCTATTCTACTCTTATCAGCATGAGCACTGAAGAATGTCAGTCCACTTTTCCTTTTGTCAAATATTTTGACTGAAAGAATTTAGAAAATGCAGAAAATCTAGAAAAGAAAAATAACCAGTGATAAAATTTTGGTGTACACACACAAAGTAGTGCACTGAGAAGGTAAAATAGAGACTCTCAGATACTGTTAATATATACTGGTAACTTAGTTTTTATTTAATAAGTTCCATGGTCCAGGATGAATGTAACCCAATTAGATCAAAAACCTTTTTTTCCATCTTGGTCAACACTGTTCTTTGGGAATTAATTTAAAATATTAAATACATCTTACAAGTAAAATAATGTTTAATATATTGTTCACCCTATCTTTGTATCTTTCTTTCCAAGTTGTGATTACTGTCTTCAAGAGTCTCATTAGTAATCAACAGTAGACTTGACTTACGAAATTCAGTCAAACTCAGTAGCCTTGAATTTACAGAGTGGATTATCTTACCATGAAAGTATTGAACAAGTTGCAACATCAACGTTTTCTGATGGATAGCCAAAAACAAACAAACAAACAACAACAACAAAAAACCCTACCTACTTTTTGAAATAAGTTGTTATTTCAAAGTGCCTCAATTTTATCCCAGTACATCATTTTTTAGGACAGAAGTTACTGATTTATGAATACATATTTAGGCATTACTTTTAACTAGGCATAAATGATAAAATTAAACAGGTGCAAAAAGGGTCTAATGCATAATAGCTGTTCATTCCGGGCATAATTTTCATTTTAACTTTAAAATTCAAAACTCTGGGGAAGGTGGACCTAGAACCATGTTTTTCAAATAATTTTGATCAAAGTACAGTAAGAAAATATTTTATGTCGTACCCAAAATCTACTGACACAAAGTTTGATGAAATAAAACTTGCCTTGCTATTTTAGATGCACTATGATAATTGTGATATTTTCTCTTCTTTTGCTTTTTTCTTAAAAAAAAAGCCATAACCCACTATAATAATTTCAGGTCCTAAATACAGTTTGGAAAACACCGACCTGACCTGCATTCTTTTTCTTATTTGAAGTGTTGGAATTTTTAAAAGTTTTAGTTGCCTGGAAGTAGTAACTCCATCACTCTATATTGGAAAACTAAATTTGTCTTATGGGAACAGTATTATAATATTATAATGGTAGTAAAAAAGCATTAATGTACATTACTATTTGAATTATAGCAAAAAAAATACCTACCTTTTGAAGTAAGTTTTTATTTCAAAATGCCTCAATTTTATGCCACTAAATACAAACATATTTAGAACAATACTCAGTTGTCGTCTGCCAATATTAACAAGGTAATACAATGTGATTCAGCATTTAGTATAGTGGGGAGAAAGTGATTGATCTTAATATTCTCTCTCACTTATTGGAAAAAAATTAACTTCTCTCCATGTATAAACAAAGCCTTTCCAAAAAGTCATTCAGAATATGTCCTGTCCTAAATCAGCTGTTTTCTTATACTCAAGTATTGGAACATCCTTGTTTTGTTAATGTAGGTATTGCTTCAATTTTCGAATGGCTGTTCAGTGTCCACACTGTCTCAGAAATATGTAATCAGAAAAGATTTTCTCATTTGTATTTTCATCTCCGAAGGAAATCTTCTGTGGACTTGTTTTATTTACTTTGCTTCTTGGTAAAATTTCCTTTGTAAATCACTGTGTTCCGTTGGGTGTCTCAAGGGAGGAGTGGGAGTTTTCTTGGTTCAGTGTGTGGCTGGGAGCATGCTGGGAAATAGTTCTCAGTTCAATCTGGGCAAATGTGTTTGGGAACACTCCAGGCAGTGTCTATTCTAAGCAATTAAAATATCTCTGTTCTTAATTTTATGAACACTTGGAAATGTAGCCAGCATATTAATATTTCTTTAAAAAATTAATTTATACCGTTTTCCAAAGTTCAGTGATAACTTGCCCCATGAGGCATCCTTTTCATCATATGAGAAAAAAGGTCTCATTTGAAATACGATATTTGATGTTTTAGTTGTTTACTAAAATTTTTTTTTCAGTTCTATACTGATATTATTTCAAAATGTCTTAAATTCTTATAACTCAAAAACTAAATGTTTAGGCATTACTACAAATACTTTAAGAGATTTGTTTTATTATGTTTTACAGCAAAATAATTGGAGACTTATTTAACAAGATATGTTCTTTAATTCAAGTTTAAACCATATTTATTAGAAGCCTTAAAAGATGTTACTTCACTTTGATCCATTAAATTTAAGTTTTTCTGATTCTAAGAAAATAAAGAAGCACCCAGAGATATTTATCACAACATATATACAATAACCAAAGTAATTGAAAACAAACTACTGAAAATGGACATGAGATTTTAAAGAGTGTATTTTTATGTGGTATACTATTATGTCATTATAAATCACATTTCTTATATAAAATTTAATAACATGGTAAAATATAATGCTATGAATAAAATTTTTAATAAAAACTTAAGTAGACTATGGATCTAATGTCATTATGATAAATATAGGAATTTTATTTCATTCCAAATCAGAATGAAATAAAATAATACTAATGTTGATCATCTCTAATTGGTGGGTTATCAGTCCATTATATTAACTTTTTAATGTATTTTCTCTAATATCTATATTTTCTACAATAAACATCAATTGTTCTTAGAAGTCAAAAAACAATATGCTACAAAACAATTGAGGATAAAATGATATTTTTGAAAAGTATGATGCTTAACAATGTTACAAATGGAAATTAAATAGCATATCAATTTAAAAATTCTAATTTCCTTACTTAGAAACATGTACAGCCAATTTCTTAAAAGTTTCACCTTAAATAATAAGCTTCAACAGAATTTCAATTGCATTTACATACAAATGGAGCATTTTATAATCAGGTGCAGGAATTTCGAGGTTGTGTCTATAATGTTTAATTATTTGAAAATATTCATAACTCATTTTGAACAAATTCCACACCATCTATGTAATTTTAAAACTATTTTTCAACCTGGGTAAATAATTGGATAGATAAGTAGATAAATGATTGGAAAATAGACAGATAGATAGATAGATAGATAGATAGATAGATAGATAGATAGATAGATAAAAAATATTGTCCCTTAAAACTATTGCTAGCTATCAGGTAACAACATATTCCTTTTTCTCAATAAAAGAATAGATTGAATAAATAAATAAATCATCACTTTATTCCCAAATAATCTACATGCACCATACTTTTACAAAATAAGTGGCTAAAAAGTAATTTTTAGATTTTTGTACTTTTTGATGGGCTTGTAGATATCTAAAAATTTCCAGTAAAGGCAAATCCATCATCTTAAGATACAAAAGATAAAACATGGCTCTGTATTCTTAGGGGGAAAACGGAGCCTAAGAAATTCTGATTCATAGAGCACTGTACTCACTTTAATTAGGAGCCTAGAACTGAGCTGGAAAGGAATAGATTCTATTGTTTGGTGGATCCCAAAAGTGAGATAGATAAAGATCTGAGTACTAGATCTAAATAGACACATAGAAATAAGATACCCTTGGACATATCTAAAACATATTTTGCTGATTTTATTCCCCGAAATTCACAAATAGACTTGGTGTGAGAGCCACATGGTACCAAGTAAAAGGCATTTGAGTGAATGGTATGTTGCTCCTGGGTAGCTTCACCCAACTGACTTTTTATTATATATCAATTCCTAGTGTGGCTGTACCACTATCATGCAAACTGAGTGGAAATCTACCTTTAATTATACTGCAGTGAATGCTGGTGCACGTTTTACATCAATAGAAGCATTATCGTGCAGAATGAAAGGAAAAAAAGGACCGGGGGAGAGTTTTATGATGTTAGATATTGACTTATTCTTTAGAAAGCAAAAGGGACATTTTAATTTATAATCACACTCCAGGACACCACTTCCATTCTAGTTTCTACAATATTTTTGAGCCTTTTAAAATGTTCTATGCCTTTTTCAGGGAAGATGAATAAAACATGTTGTGTGTATGTGTGTATAATAATTTTTTAAAATTGCAAAAAGGCAATAAAGTTTTAGTAACTTTGTTGGATAAAATGGAGGCAAAAGGTGCCAGTGAGAACCAGACCGTGTTTCAAAAGCTTCAGTTTACTGTACAAATAAAAGAGAAAAAAAATCAGATATCACTAGTTGATACTAAGAGAATAAAAATGAATTATGGAAGAATAGCAAAGAACATAGCCCAGGAACTCCAAAAATAATATATGCATGTAGTTGAAGATGTTTCTAAGACAAGAACAGGGAGGACATAGAAGCAAATTAACTTTGCTGAAAAGCCAGTATATTTCTCAGTTAACAGATAATATTGTATCTACTTAACATGTACAGAATGATGTTCTGAAGTACATATACATTGTGGTCCTTTACCTTTCATTTAAGTGTAAGGGCTGAAACTTCATGTAAGGTTGAAACTTTTGTAGTGGATAAATGAGTAATTGGTAAATTTAAGCAATATGGATTTACATAGTAGAGATATATCTAAGTCAACTTTAGATGTTTTTGCAGTTGCGTGTCTAATTTTGTTTCCAATAGTTAACAAAACAAATAGTGTTGGCATGAAACAATCAGGGATGATGTACCTTCATAATCAGAAAAAACACAAAGCAGTCATTGGTTTGGAACCTTCCCCACACCACTTCCCACTCCCCGCATTAAGCTCATGTTGAGAATTACCAGGGATAATTAACTTGACCACGAAATTCAGACTGTGAGATAGTATCATTGCCCAGCATCTACCTCCCTCACCTTTTAATTTTTAAGTAATTTGGGAAGAATGTAGGCTCATTAGGTTATCTGTTGCTTGGTTGTAACTAGATGTGGAAATCAGCCTTCTTGGGGGAGGGATTCTGCAGATTCTGTGAGCCTCTGAAAGTGACTTGGGATCAGCTGAAAGAATGACTCCTTTGGAAACTCAATATCGTGTTTAGCCACATATATTTCTTAGTCTCTTTCCTTTCTTCATCAAGGTTTTTCACAAGAAAATTTTGGGAGAGTCATTCAACATGCATAGAAAGTAATTACCTTTGGTAAACATGGTATCAGGAAATAATTATGGATATGGCCCCATCTGCAATCATAACTACATTTTCTGACTTATTTTATTCTGATATATTTCCCTTGAGGCTTTTCTAACCTGAGCTCAGACCCTACTTCTGGGAACTGAAATTCTGTGCTGTTTCTGAGTCCTCTTTCTTCTCTCCAGTCAGTGCTTTTTTCCTTTCATTCATTCTCTATGATTCAATTTTATAATTACAGTTGTGCCTAGATTCTTACTGTAGCGCTTGGTAGACTCTGATGTTTTCTGAAAGATACTGATGACCTGCCTAGATGTCTGTTCTCTCTACAATCACTTCTAGTCTTTCTTCTAGCACTTCCAGGCTTTCTGAGCGTCTTTCCGAGATTGGATCTCTATTGCTGAACCTCTGTCCAGAGGCCGAGATCTTGCTACCCCTAGACATACAACTTGCTGCCTGTTCCCTGCCTGGATATTGGAGTACTGCTCACCTCCAATTTCCCAGGATTCTCTCCTTCCCTCATTCCAATCCTCTGCTATTTTATTTTTAACCCTGACATGGTTGACTTGATCATTTTAGGTCATAACTTCCTCTTGCCTATGAATATTGCTTACCCTTTTGGGCATGAATTTTAACTACCTCCCAATCTCAACTGCTGCTATCAATCCTTGTGCACATCTGTGCCAAATCTCAGCCACCCCTGTATTCTTTGTCATCAAATTCCTATTGCTTCTTGGCATTCAAATCTAACATATAGTGGATTGGGGAAAACTACAAGCAGAAAACTAGTAAAGTTCACATAGTCCCCTAAGATCTTAGCTTTGGTTGAGCACAGCTTGTCAGCTAACCCCGTGGCCAAGATCCTAGGATCGAGAGACCTGCATCTGTAATGCTGTACATAATTTTAGGGGCAGGGGCCGGAAAAGTTGTCCTGTTAGAAAAGGAGAGCCTCTGGAGCTCATTGGTAGTTATCAGGCAACTTCTCTTTTGTGCTCCCTCAGATCTGCTGAACTAGCTCCTTGCTGTACTGCTATAAAGGCTGGCGAGAATGAGACTCCAGGGCCATCCAGATATGCCTCTCATCTACTGCTAAGATTATGATGACAACTGTGATAATAGATAATAACTATTGAATGCTTACACTATAGCTGTCACTGTGCTAAAGCCTTTGCATTAATTATCTTGTTATGGCTCCAATAACCTCATAAGTTAGGTCCTGCATTATTGAGAAACCTTTCTATCTCATTTATACAAATGGTAAAGTCATTCTTCTGGTGACACGAGTTCAAAACTTTGAGAAAAATCAAATTTTGCCTTTTATCTTTTCCTGACACACGCAAAGATTTAACAATCACCACACTTCTTTTAAAGTGCCTCATTCATCCGTTATCTCTTTACCCTAATTCAAAAATTCATACCTTGAAAAGCTAATCAAGGGCATCTTATTGCCTAAAAGAATGTTTATCTTCAATTGCTGACCTATTTGTTAGGGTATAGGTGTTATGAGCATGGACTCTGGAGCCAGATTGCCCACTGGCTATCATGGATTGAGTTCTTTCTCTGTTTCAGTCACTGTTGAAACAAACATAATGTACACAACTGTTTTAAGCCATTTAATGCTTGTAACAACTCCACAAGATGAAGGACATTATCATCTGCATTTCATAGATAAAAAAAAACACAGGAATAGACATGAGTAACTCACCAGGGCCCCTTTCAGCTAGTGAGTAGAAGAGCTTTAAAAATTGCCCAGAGCATTTGAGTCTAAAGTCACTAACCTTGGCCACTACCTCTCATATTCATGAAACACTTTGGTGTTACATGATCACACAGGATCAGGTACTGTGGAATATGACACATCTGAAATATTTGTTGAAGGCAGAACCTAACATCAATGATGTCCTTATCATGTCCATTGGGGTTCTCACAGGAGCATTTTAAGTAATCTCCCTTATGTTTCTAATTTTGTCTCCCATATTGTCCAAGTTTCTATTTCTAAAATACAAGGAAGATAATTCAATAGTTTCCCATTACTAAAAGAATAAGTCCTGAGACTTTGCTGAAGTTGCCTATCAGCTTAAGGAGATTTTGGGCTGAGACGATGGGGTTTTCTAGATACACAATCATGTCATCTGCGAACAGTGAAAATTTGACTTCCTCTTTTCCCAATTGAATACCCTTTATTTCCTTCTCCTGCCTGATTGCCCTGGCCGGAACTTCCAACACTGTGTTGAATAGGAGTGGTGAGAGAGGGTATCCCTGTCTTGTGCCAGTTTTCAAAGGGAACGCTTCCAGTTTTTGCCCATTCAGTATGATATTGGCTGTGGGTTTGTCATAGACAGCTCTTATTATTTTGAGATACGTCCCATCAATACCTAATTTATTGAGAGTTTTTAGCATGAAGTGTTGTTGAATTTTGTCAAAGGCCTTTTCTGCATCTATTGAGATAATCATGTGGTTTTTGTCTTTGGTTCTGTTTATATGCTGGATTACGTTTATTGATTTTCTTATGTTGAACCAGCCTTACATCCCAGGGATGAAGCCCACTTGATCATGGTGGATAAGCTTCTTGATGTGCTGCTGGATTCAGTTTGCCAGTATTTTATTGAGGATTTCTGCGTCGAAGTTCATCAGGGATATTGGTCTAAAATTCTCTTTTTTTGTTGTGTCTCTGCCAGGCTTTGGTATCAGGATGATGCTGGCCTCAAAAAATGAGTTAGGGAGGATTCCCTCTTTTTCTATTGATTGGAATAGTTTCAGAAGGAATGGCACCAGCTCCTCCTAATGGGTGCAGCACACCAACATGGCACATGTATACATATGTAACTAACCTGCATGTCGTGCACATGTACCCTAAAACTTAAAGTATAATTAAACAAAAAAAGAATAAGTCCTGATTTCTTGGCATGCCACACAAGAACATGCACAAACTACGCTCCACTGGAGTATTTGGCCTCATTTCTCCTACTTTGCATCGTATTGACTACTTTCCACTCCCTGACAAGGATTTCCTTCTCTATATTCCATCCTGGAAAACTGCCATTTATCATTTATTGCCCAATTTTAGTATGCTTTCCTTCCCCAAACCCCAGGAAACAATCTACCATCCTCTAGTATAGCGCCTTTTATCTTGAATAACAATTATTTTTTGTTACATATTAAATCACATACTCCTCTACTATTATGTCTCCCTCATATCTGTACTCCTAACACCACTCATGTGTCAGGAAATAGGTAATCAATACTTTCATCTTTGCTTTTTTGGTTTGATTTATACCTAGACTGTTGCAGTTTCCTTGCTCTTCTCTCTGCCTCCTGCCTCTCTAAACAAGTCCATTCCACACATTTCCTCCTGATTACAATTTCAAAATGACTGCTTCCATTGAGTCATGTTCCCATTCAGCAATCTTTCATGAACCCCCAAGTTTTAAAGATGGTCTCACATGTCCTCTACAAAAAGCCTGAATACTAATTCCATGGCGATCTCAAATCCTTTACCAATTTTAAATTATTCTTATTGTTTACATTTGTTTGACATGATTTATTATATTGTTAAGATATTTGATACTCTGTTCAAAAATGCTTCATCTTCTAAAGTTTTTAAAGAACAACAATCCCACTTTTCCTTTGTCCACCTCTGAGTTTAGCACCATGTCTTACTTATGGCATGTTTCTAGATATCCAGTTGATTGATTTTTTTAATGTACTGATACCAAGATGTTACAAACTGTAACTTTACAATTCTGTTGTCTTCATCAGTTTATATAAACCAAATTCATTATAAAAGGAGAGTAGCAAATATCTCAAAGGAAATAATTGCTTCACTGTGGGAGGCTAATGTGTGTGAAATTGATCAGGAATTAAATTTTAATTCGATACTTTTATAATAAGAGATTTTTTTAAAGATATTAAAGCCTAGAGATGTACTGGGTAAACTATTTCAGGAGTAAAATGAAAGCGTGTATACATTTGCCAGAAAATGTATTCTCAGGAGCATGACGTGAAGTAAAGCCTTGAAATTAGTCATATTCCCTTTGTATTTATTTTTTTCACACAGAATACAAAACATAAATGTGCATGATTAAAATTAATTTAGTTTTACTCTTTTCTTCAGGCTTGGGAATGCATTTGACACAATTAACTCCAGGGAAAAATAAGAGAATAAATTTTTTTTTGTACCTTCTACTTGAGATCTCAGATCTCTAGTCAGTTCTACACATCATTAAAACAGAGACTGTCCCTTTATTGTAGGTGTCTAGTCTGACTTGCTTTGTTAAGTGAAATGCCATCTATTGATGATCAAATCATGTTGTCTCTGAAGTCTTTTATTTGAAAACTACAAGCAATAAGATTATTGTTTAGAAAACCAAACAGAAAAACATAAACTTTAGAGTAACTTTATACGAGACATTACATGTGGACACAGAGAAGTAAATTTCACCCCCACCATACTTCCATCCTGACCCCAGCACCTTTATCTTAGGTTCATGTAAGACCATACAGCATACACTTACTACACTTCTAGCACGCTTTGTTCAGCTATGGTTGACAGAATAGAGCTAATACATTATCCACTTTTACCACGTATTCTTTATAATGCAATATTTTATGGGGAAATGTGAAATCTGGATCACATGTAGATCTATTGGCAGGTACGTTTCTAATCTTTTTCTCTCCAAAATCTACTGTATCCTATTTCATGCAGGATAATCAGTGTCATCGGCATACATAGCAAATGGTTTGTTCATAAAAAAGCTTGATGAGGGAAATAAACCCTTGATAGTCTCTATAGGAATTATTTCCATTAGGAAACTGAAAGAAAAAGAGGGTGTTCTATATGTATTGTTTTACTGCCCAGAGCAGTTTTGTAATACACAATAAGTTTATTACATAGAATAGCCAATAGGCATCAATATTGAAAAATAGAGAATGTGAGCTGTATTCCTGTACATGCGTGCATTCTCAGCAATGTTGTGTGACTGATCAGTATTGTGTGAGTGCGTGGGTGTGTGCAGGAGTACATGCATGCTTTTTAAAAAATCCTCTAATCTTTGATGAAGTAAAAAACGTTAAAATTCAATAATTCTAATTGAGTGCTATAATGCCTCCATTTGCCACGTTTGAACGATTTAGAATAGAAAAGATTAAATCAGTAAGATGATATGACATTAGACAAGTCAGAATTATAGCTCATCTAAAACTTGTATTAAGTGTTTGATTTCTTTCATTCCTCTTCTCAAACATTTGCATATTAACTGTTAAGCAACAAAATATAGCAATTCCTACCATTTCTAATTTCCTTTTGTTCTCTTAATAAAACCATGACAAATAATACAGGCAAGTAAGGAGAAGAAATATTGAGTGAAGAATCCTCAAAATCGGTGGTTCTCAGCTAGGAGTGATTTTGACCCCCAGGGGATATTTGGCAATATCTGGAGACATTGTTGGTTGTCACAACTGGAGAGTGGGGGGTAGGATGCTACTGGCACACAATGAATAGAGGCCAAAAATCCTACTGAATATCCTGCAAAGCACAGGACAATACCCACCCACCTGCACCTCCCACCAAACAAAGGTTTATTTGTCACCAAATGTCAATAGCATGCAGGTTGACCACCCTGACCTGAAGGAGCTCCTCTGTTGCACTCCAGAAGTTGAGTGCCCCAGAGGGAGAAGCCTGGACCTCCCACCCACCCCACTCCACGGACTTCCGTTTTCTCCCATACTGAATAACAAGTTAACACGTTTAGACAAGCTGATTCCTGTGGTCCCTTTTAGGTTTATTTAGAGCTTTTCTCCTGTTTTATCATTTTGCTCTATGTTGTTATGGTTTCCTGTTTTCCTTTCCCAACATACATATTTAGAAAAATTCCAGACTCCTTTCTTTGATTTCACTTTTGCTTTCTTTGTGGAAATTTTGTATTTCAAAGCAATGAAGAGACGTTGTCAATTCCTCTTGGGTATGGTCAGAATAAAGTATAAGATAAGAGAGTTCTCCCGGTACACACTTTATGTACTATTCTAAGGCATATTTCGTTATTTGTTTTCTACAGATGTCAAGCTCTATTTTTCTAAATATTTGACTCTCTAGTACACTGCATCACTATGACTTGTTCCTACCATTTTTATCATTAGTAGATGCAAACATAAATTATGCAACTTTGTGTGAGCTTGACATGAGGCAGCAGATAATTATCGCACTGGTCAACATAACAGATTGCCAATATTAGGTTCAGGTGTTATGAAAATGTAATTATATTACAGCATGAGAAAAAAATTGAGCGGAGAAAGGAGCCTTAACTAGCCTGTGTTAGCCTGCAAAGTGTGTTCTAGGGGCTCATTCTGCACTTTCTTGTTCTTCCGTCTCTCTCCTCTGCTCACCTTCTCAGTCTGCCATGCCCTGCTCTGAAGAGGCACCCATCATTTGCCCCAGCAAGCCACCTAGCCTGTGGAGCAGAGTGACAAACAGCTCCACTTTGCTTGGCTCTGGGTGGAGGCCATGGTCCTGACCCAGGGGTCCATGGGGACCACAGGCTATGACCTGGACAGTCCCTACAACTATAAAATGCCACCAGTGGAGGAAGCTCTTGTGAAAACAGACATTCAGATAGCTCTTCTGGGTGTTATAAACGAGTAACTCCTTGTTCTGGCTTGGCTGCAAAACAGATTATAAATGTATGGCTAGTATTATACTTGAAGATTATAGAGGAAATGTTGGTGTTCTACTGATAAATTTAGGCAAGGAAAGTTTGAAGTAAAAAAGAAAAAGTGATCCAGTTGCACAGCTCATTTGTGAACAGATTTTTTATCCAAATATAGAAGAAGTTTAAATTTTGAATAACACTGAAATGGGTTCAGGAGGTTTGGCTTTCATCGGAAACAATTAAAATGTATGCCAAGAATAGAAAATGAGAAATTGTACCTTTTTCTTAAAAATAAAGAGTTTTTGCTTAAAGTGCTTTAGCGTTTTGCAATTCTGTAAACTTATTAGCTTTACTTTCTAAAAAATAAATTTTCTTATGATCAAGGAAAGAGTACTTCTGCTGGGATCACATAGAAGCTTAATTTCTTGTTTTCCTACAATTGATGATTGTATGTGTATTAGTCCATTTTCACACTGCTGTGAAGAAATACCCGAGACTGGGTAATTTATAAAGAAAAGAGGTTTAATTGACTCACAGTTCTACATGACTGGGGAGGCCTCAGGAAACTTACAATCATGGCAGAAGCGAAGGGGAAGCAAACTTGGAACTTTTCACATGGCAGCAGGAGAAAGAGAGTGAGTAGTGAAGGGGAAAGAGCCCCTTATAAAACCATCATATCTCATGAGAATTCACTCACTATCACCAGAACAGCATGAGGGAAACTGCCCCATGATCCAATAACCTCCCACCAGGTCTCTCCCTAGACACTTGGGGATTATAGGGATTACAATTCAAGATGAGATTTGGGTGCAGATACAACCAAACCGTATCAGTATATAAATCTGCTTTGTGGTGACCTAATGCAAACAGTTTCTTTTTAAAATCAAATGTACGTCAACTGCTTACACAAAGAACCTCTATTATTTAATTCAATAAATGATTCATTTTCAGCAAACAAAACAAAAACAAAGTGTGTCCCTTAGAGCTCTAAGTGGGAGAGAGCTGAAGGCATGATAGAGCAAGGATAGTGAGCACTGAACACCTTTGTCCTTCCACGGCTCAGCTTCCTCTGCGTGGACTGTGGTCGGGATGATTTTGCATCTTCTTTCAGTAGTCAGCTTAGAAGTTCCTCCTCCTCATCATGTGTTCCTCCTTTCTATTACCAGCTCCCAAGTGGGCCTCTTGTTTTGCTACTGATAACACCTGACATGCTACTGCTTTTCTATAGTTGCCGAACAGAGGAGAACAATCTTTCTTCCTCTACCTTTACTAACTTGCTCTTTGATCGCTACAAAAAAAAAGTACCCAGTATCATGTGAGAGTAATAAATGAGGTGAAAAAATTATATAATGAGAGAAAAAAAGTAACAGTCCTCCATGACTATCATCTCATCTCTGTGATTTTATTCATACGTGAATATTGCAAACACACACACACCCCACAGAGTCTTTCATTTTGGGTACCTAATATATTAAGCACTGAGGGTATAAACAGAGTGCCCTCACTGTATAGATAAATACATAAAACATTATAGATTAGAAAAAAGCTATAAAGAAATCATGCAACATTATATGGTAAAAAGTGGTGGGTATTCAATTTAGACTCAGACAGAAAAGATAAGAAAAAGTCACACTTGGATAGGAAAAACCTAAAATACAGAAGTCCTATGACTTGTAAATGTGTCCAGAATTGGTTCCTTCCAGTGGGTTTTTGGTCTCGCTGTCTTCGAGAATGAAGCTGCGGACCCTCACGGTGATTGTTACAGTTCTTAAAGATGGCATGTCCAGAGTTTGTTCCTTCTGATGTTCAGATGTGTCCGAAGTTTCTTCCTTCCTGTGGGTTCGTGGTCTCACTGACTTCAGGAGTGAAGCCACAGACCTTCGCAGTGAGTGTTAACAGCTGTTAAAGGTGGCATATCTGGAGTTGTTTATTCCTCCTGGAGGGTTCATGGTCTCACTGACTTCAGGAGTGAAGCCGCAAACCTTTGCAGTGAGTGTTACAGCTCTTAAAGCTGGTGCATCCAGAGTTGTTTGTTCCTCCAGGTGGGTTCATGGTCTCACTGACTTCAAGAATGAAGCTGCAGACCCTTGTGGTGGGTGTTACAGCTCATAAAGGTAGCACAGACCCAAAGAGTGAGCAGCAGCAAGATTTATTGTGAAGAGCGAAAGAACACATCTTCCACAGCATGGAAAAGGACGAGCAAGTTGCCGCTGCTGGCTGGGGTGGCTAGCTCTTATTCCCTTATTTGACCTGGCACACGTCCTGCTGATTGGTCCATTTTACAGAGAGCTGATTGGTCCATTTTACAGACTGCTGATTGGCCCATTTTGCAGAGTGCTGATTGGTGCATTTACAATCCTTTAGCTAGACACAGAGTGCTGATTGGTGCATTTTTACAGAGTTCTGATTGGTGCATTTACAGTCCTTTAGCTAGACACAGTGTGCTGATTGGTGTGTTTTTACAGAGCACTGATTGGTGTGTTTTTACAGAGCACTGATTGGTGTATTTACAATCCTCTAGCTAGACACAGAGTGCTGACTGGTGCATTTACAATCTTCTAGCTAGACAGAAAAGTTCCCCAAGTCCCCACTCGACCCAGGAAGTCCAGCTGGCTTTACCTCTCATAAACATATCACTATTCAATGAATACAAAAAAGGGCAAAAAGAAAGAAATTAGTTTGGAGAGGCAGGTAGAGGCCAGATTATGGAAGGTGTAATAAACTATGGTAAGAAATTAGAATGGAAGCCCACTGGAGGATTTCTTTTAAGGGAAGTGAATGATATGATTTTTAAAAGATAGCTCTATCTACTATGTGGATAGTGGACAGATAGATGGATGGATAGATAGGTAGATAGATCTCTATCTACTGTGTGGATAGTGGATAGGTAAATGGATGGATAGATAGATAGATAGATAGATAGATAGATAGATAGATCAGAAGGTAATACAGATTATGGAGTGGGAGGTGAGAACAGGGAAAATGAGATAAGGTGGAAAGTATTGCATAATCCAGGACTAAGTAATCGTAGTTTTATCTATGATGATAGCCATGTATATGAAGAGAAGTTGGAGGATGTGAGAAATAGTTAAAAGGTATAACTACCACAACTTGGCAATAGGTCTATGCAGAGTGTGAAAGAAAGGTAGGAATCAAGACTGAATTGTAGGTTCCTCACTTTATTTATAGGTAACAGTCCCTTTAGCTGATATGGAAAAGAATGCAAAGAGTTTGGAGAGAATCCAGTCCTGTTGTGGACGTGTCACGTTTTAGATGTCTGCTACCTATTTAGGAGGACAAGGCAAGTTGACAGTTAGGGATGTGAGTCTGGAGCTCAGAGAAGAGTCAAGGCTGATGTTATCAGCAAGTGGATAGCATTGGTATTGGAAGCCGTAGATTATTTACTAAGTAAGAACAGATAAACAGAGAAGAGGAAAGAATTCCAAGCCAAGCCTCCAGGAGCTTCATCTTTCAAAATTTGCTAAGAGGAGGAAAAGCCAGCAAAAAGACAGAGAATGGGCAATCAGATAAGAAGAACTCAAAGCGTACTGAAAGTAACAGGAGCGCATCTTAAGAACAGTATTGTAATTTTATTAAAAGAAAAAATGTAGAGTTGAGTATAGTTCAGAATTACAAAGAAAATAATAGGAAAGAAAGTAATAAACCTAAGCAGGCAACTACATAATAGGAAATTCACAACTTAGATCTTGACTAAGTGCAAGGCAGAATTGTAAGTAGTGTGAGAATTATTTTCCAACATCTACTGCTTACTAATTTTATGGAAGGCTTAGACAGGAAAGATACTAATTTCACTAGATAGAGAAAACCTAGGCTAATGCTCTTGGAAAACTGAAAAATATTGTTATATACTTATGAATTATGAATGTTGATTTATTGTCTACTCCTTGTTCAACCCCTTCCTCCCCACTCCTTATGAGAAATCTGCTCAAAATGGTGAAAGTACAAAAAAACAGAACAAGACAACAACAGAGTAGGTAAGTAATCCCACTGTATAATAAAGAAAATAAACTGGAACTACTTGGAATGACTATTGAGGGGAGATGGAAGGATCAGACAAAACCCCAAAAGAAACCCGAAGGACTATAAAGAAATAGAATATCAGCCAAGGGATGTTTTTAATGAAAACCAAGAAACAGAAAGCTCAGAACTAACATCAGCTAAGGGGCAGTCTGTGGCAACTAAGAGGTGCTTGATGTATTTTAATTCACAAAATTGTCCCAACACATTGTGAAATGCATATGATCATCCTTTTGTGAAGAGAAGGCCAAAGCTTAAAAGGTCACACAAATTCTCATAGTTTTATCTATGATGATAGCCATGGATATGTGAGAGTATCCAAGTTTTACAGAGGCCGAGTTGGTACTTGAAATGAATTTGGCTTTATTTTTAAACTCCTATACTTTCTAGTACCCTAGGCTAGTGAAAAACAATGAAGTGGCAAATGTTCCAAAGCCAGGGAAAATGTTAAGTATATCCAACGCTAAGAGGGAACTGGTGTAAGGGGAATGATAAGCATAATTACTCTTTTGTAAGGTTAGGCTGTGAAAAAAGTGAGAAATAGGCCGACAAAATGATAGTAAAGTCACATATATCTAGCATGCAAGCTATTGAATAAAACAAATAGCCAAACATAACTAAATATAAACTATACTTTTTTTTTCAGCTAATCCCTGGAAATAACTTAAAGATGGCAATGCAAATATTCACATCTTGTTTGGGCAATTCAGGCAAAAGTCTAATTTAATGGCCTTAAGTTTAGTGTTTCCATTCTTCACTTTCACCTGTGTAAACATAATTGTTTTGTTTCTTTGCCGATAATTTTATGGAAAGCTTTTTCTAAAGGGTAAAAACAAAACTAAAAAAAAATCATGTACACATAAAACATAATTTTTATTTAACATGTATTTGGCAGTCTGTTTGTTTGCAAATCCAAAAAAGGATAGTTCCTTTTAGGGATTTTTTTAATGTGTTACTCCAACATGTTTTCACTGCTCCTGAGCAGTTGCAACCACAGCACAGAGCTGGGAAGAGCAGCTGGGTCTATCTTTGGCTTTCATGCACTAATGTGGAAATGGAACTGTCTTTGGGAAGCCTTCCTTGTTAATTGCTAAGATTGGATGTACTTTTGCATCCAAATTCATTTTCCCTGATCTAGTCATGGAAAAAAATGTGCTATCTTGTACTTTACCATGGAAAATGGTGGAAAGCATCATGTCTTGTGCCCCCAAATGTGTATTTTGAATTTGATAATTACAGCAATGCTGACATAGCCAATACCCAGCCTAAGCAGTTTATAGCAAAGACAATGACTCATGTACATAGGGGATTAAATCTGCTTCTGGAAACTACATAATTATCTAGTCGTATTCAAAAATGTTATAGTCAGAAAAGCACCTAATGATTCATTGGTTCTGTTCTCTGCCTTCTGCTTGCTTAAATAACAAAAATATATTGAGTAATAAATTAGGAGCAGTAGGTTGTGGTGGTTAATTACATAGACTCTAGAACCTGAATGCCTGGGTTCAAATCTACCACATACTTAAACGCCTATGAATTATACTTAATCTCTGTGTGCCACAGGCTTTTCCTTTGTAAAATGGTATAATGGGGATAAAAATAGTATCTGAATTCCTAGGCTAGCTATAAGAATTAAGTGTGAAATGATTAGGAGGGTAACTGGCTCTTACAAGTATTAGACTTCTTGTTATTATGTTATTGGTACTGATCTTGGTAGTACGAAAACAAAAAGGACAATAATCGATACCTCAAGTAATGTGTTTACAGTATAGTTGAGGAGATAACTGCACAAATGAACATTTAGCTTATCATATGTGTTTAAAAACATTATTAGATTTGATGGTAAAATAACCAGTTTAGAATGCCTTCTTATTAGACAAATATATACTGTAAACATTGTGTTTAAATTATGCTTAAAGTCATAAAAAATTAGAATTAAAAGAAATCTTACAGATCAGAGTATTCACTGTATTATTTAAAATGGGGAAATTGAGGTTCAGATGTTCAGAGACCAGCCCAGGATTACATGGCTGTGCACTGACATGACCCAAAGCATAGTAAGTCTGATGTTCATTCTGGGCTTTTTCCATTGGTTCATGCTGGCTTTACAAATTGAGAACAAGAAGGTCAGTGGGGATCAGAGTAGAGCTCTGGAGTACTTTTACAATTCAGCTGGGTGAGGGAGGAAAGGCATTTAGGAAGAAAATCATAAAGATAGTTATGCTACCATTTCCTCTGTTAAAAAAAAATTAGGACATCATTTGAGGGAAGCAGAGACTTTTCATGGAGACTGAGTGGTTACATAAGTTTCTACGCTCATATAACAAATATTTACTAAATATTTTCTCTATATTTAGCCTACTGTGTTCTGGGCATATAATATAAATTGGGGAACAAAAAGCTTTCTGAACTATAGAGAGCTTAAACTGTTGTAGAAGTAGACAAACATAGCTTATAATTGTTATATATAAATAAAGTATATAGAAATGATATAGAATGTTAGAAGATGACAAGTGAAAATACCGTGGAAAAGAAAGGAGTAGAATAAGAGGGATTTGGAGTGTAGGTGGAGAGGGCCCTCAACAGTGCAAAACACATCAGCATAAACCTTATAACAAAGGTGATAAACCCATTTCAAACAGATGAGGGTGTTAGTTAAGTAGATATCTGGGGGAAAAACATTCCAGGCAGAGAGAAAAGCCAAAGCTAAGGCCCAAGGATAGGAGCCTGACTTAAGTGTTTGAAGCACAGTAAAGAGTAAATGTTTCCTGAACAAAAGTGGATGATGAGAGAGTAGTAACAGAAGAAACATAATGCAGTGAACAGCGCATGTAAGGCTGAGCACACAAAAGTCCACCTTGAAAATGCTGCCTTTCACTCTTCATGAAACTGGAAGCAACTAAAGTTTTGAGCATAGAAGTGACATAATCTGTTTCACCTTGTAAAAGGTCATTCTGACTCTGTGTTAAAAGGTAGATTTTCGAATCCAGGAATAGAAACAGAGAGTTGCTAAATCCATTTGAGAGCTGATTGTATGGTAGTAGAAGAAGAGTTGAAGTGCTGAGAAGTGGTTGGATTTGGAGTATAAGTTGGATTTGGAGTATAAGTATATCCTGATGGACTGGATATACTGTCTAGGAGCTGTCAAGGATTGCTCTTCCAAGAAAGTCAAGGATTGCTCTTCCAAGAAAGTCAAGGATTGCTCTTCCAAGAAAGTACAGTGTGAGGAGGTAAAGAAATTACATCAAGGAGAAGATCTGATACTACTAAGATGCCCGCCCTCCCCCCACAAAAAAAAAGAAGAATAATTACCCACTAGATGTAATAACATTCATAATGACATTGATAAGATAAAACAGTTTCTATGCAGTGGTAAAGGTGAAACCCGGATAAAGTGGTTTTCATTGAAAACAAGAATAAGCAAGATCAGAGTAATTACAGACAGAGTACAACCATCTCATGTGAGACGTTGGGCATAAAAGAAATGAGTAGCAGGATGGGAAATTTAGGATGATTATTTTTCAGTTAAAATAAAGAGAGTGTATGTTTGACAATGGAATGATCCAATAGGTTATACAAAATTATGGAGTACTTTTAATCTTTTCTGAATTGAGTACTGTTTAAAGGAAGTATGGATTTTTACCTCAAATTTAAAAACATTTTAAACTTGTTTATCATAAGCAATTGTAGACACTGATAGATAATACTTGCTGACTTTTAAATCATCTTCCATTTTATATATTAATTTTGTGCACTCTAGTCTCTAAAAAATGACAGTCTGTCCTATTTCTCAGGAAAGGCATGGCAGCTCTCATGACCACTTCTCACAAATTGAAATGAAATGCACATAGCACACCAAAATGGAGAGTTCTGTTTTAAACCGCCACCCCCTAAAAGATATTGAACTGAAATCAGCAACTTCTAAAACTATCCTTGTCTCCAAGAAGGTTTCAAACTACTAATCATTGAATGTTTAAAATACTTGAAGTACAGGTAAATATTTCTCTGATATAGTTTCTGATAGAAAAAAAAGAAACAAAAACATATAGTTAGATTATGTCTTCGATTCATTATATATTGTTGTAATTAATCAGGGGCCAGTCAGGAAAGTGGAAATCACCCAGTTATTTCAACAGAGATAATTTAATAGAGAGAAATGGCTAAAAAGACATCGGCAGACTGAAAAGGCTCAAGAGGAACACTGGAGCACCACAGCTGTGAAGGTCTGAATGTTTCTCCCCATCACTCCTGCTCCCTGCCAAAAGTCATGTTGAAATCCTAGGTGAGAGTATTTGGAGATAAGACTTTGCAAGGTGATTAGGTATGGAGGACAAAACTCTCATGAATGATGTTAGTGCCCTTATAAAAGAGACCTCAGAGAGATCCCTTGAGCCTTCTGCCATGTGAGGACACAGTGAGAAGACAGGCATCAACGAGGAAGTGGTCCCTCACCAGACACTGAACCTGCCAGTGCCTTGATCTGGACTTCTCAACCTTCCTAACTGTGAGAAATAAGTATCTGTTGTTTATAAGCCATCTACTCTGTGCTATCTTGTTATAGTAGCCCAAACAAACCAAGACAGCAGGTAGCATAGTTACTGAAGGAACAAAGGGGAAGAGTTTGAACTATTAGAACATAGACATTTCGAGGAGGCCCCCTAGAGAACCGGTACCCAGACTTTTGCATAGCTGATATGAATGTTGGCAGGGATGTAATTAACAGAATGCACTATTTACAATTAAAGATTTAATGCCCTATATAAATGGAAGACCAGCCATTGGTAAAGAATATTCATAGAGACAATATTGTACACAATTAAGCATAATATATGACATGTATTGTATTTTACCATGAATAACATGTTAATGCTTATATTAGTGTATTCTACAATTTGTATGGGTGATAGTACATAGTGTGTACTATGTAAAACTAAGCCTATGTAGTAGTAGTATATATATTAGTAGGGAAAGGTGCCCCTGAGAAGTTAATGTTGCCCAGCTTGTGCTAATACCCTAAGAAACTGGAAGAGGTACCCCGAGGAGCTTAGATCAGACCTCTGAGTACAGGTGCCTGCCATGTGTGCTAATATATCTCAGAGTGTGGGAAAAATCTGGAAATGGTAACCAAATGCTACTGATACCATTTAGTAGGTGCATGGATTAAAGGACCATTTTTGTGGCAACACTGGAAAGAATAGAAAATGCAACAGGAACAAGTCCCTACTTTTTCCTCATGCCTTACAGTCTTCCTCCAGTACTTGTATCATAGAGTCTAATGCAGAGCCAGCTGGTAAAGGAGAAAGGTAGATTTCGGAGCCTCATACCCAGCATCACAAAGCAAAATATAAGAGAAGTGATGAACTGAGAGACAATGGTTTGTTATTCAACTAAAATTGTCATATATGTTTTTGGTCCATTGATAGGTTAAAACTCTGTTGAATTGCCACTTTTGGTATTACACAAATTGATGACCCAAAAAAGATTTTAGGATCATTTGTGTGAATTCAGCACCTAACGTATATGTGGGAAATGTACTGAATAAACACAGAAAGATATGCTTTGTTCTCATTCTGACATTTAAATAAACCTCACAAAGGCTTTCCTTTGTTTGACAGAGAAAAATCAATGCAAAATTGTCAAATATATTACAATGGTCTTTGCCCTTCTCTTAGGAATTCTCACCTGACTTCTCTTGCTTTTGCTGCATTGCATAAACCCTGCATATGCACACTGTGCCTTAAACCATTCAATGTGCTGTCATTGATGTCATCTCATCTGAGTCTTAAAAGAATTTTGAGAGGCAATGAGAAAAGGTACAGCTCTTTTAAGAGGGCAAACAAGGATATGTCAAGGACTGTCAAGGATATGGTAGAGAAGATTTTTTATTTGGGACAGATGACCTTTACAGTTCTTCCCCAACATTGAGCTTTAATAACTGGACTGACCATGGGTATGTCCTCATCATATTCTGTACCAAAAATGAAAGCAATTATGGCATCTTCCTAGAGGAGATTGTTACTTTTACCTTCACACTAGTATGGTTACAAGCATATGTCACCTTTGATGTCACACAACTCTGGTGCCCTATATAGAGAATCACAAGAAAAGAAAATACTTGTGCTTGTTTACCCCCATATCCACATTTCTGCTTCATTAAAAATCCAGAAAGGTCAGAAAGCCTAAACTCACCTGGCTTCACTCTCCATTTGTCTCCAGGCATGGCTTTTTGATGCCCTGACAGTAGCCCAAGAAAACAGAATGTTTTCAAGAAACTCATCAGGAGTGACCTTCAATTGTTGCCTCATTGGCATATATTTCTTGGTAACCAGGGAAAGCTCTCCATGACACCCTCCAGGTCCCCAAAATATACTGAATGCATGATGCCAGAAACATTCACATTAGAGCACTATTTCTTTCTATGGTGATAATGGGGGTTTTGACCTCTGTTGACATGCAAATATTTCTGAAAGAAGTTCCACATCTTCTTCCCTGAGATCCAATTTTGATGTGAATGTTGTATAAGAAGTGATCAGGAGGAAGAGGCTACTAAAAAGAGAGGCAAATAAGATAGCCTGAATGGAAACAAATATAACTGTTTTTGCAAAGGCCAGTGCCTGCCCATAAATGTACTTTTTCAGAACAATTGTCAAGTTTCTTTTCATCCACCAGGGTTGAGGTGCTTCCCCAAAGACACTCTTGTGTAGTCAAGGCTCACCTTTATTTCCATTATTGAACTCTGCTCATTTCCTTTAACATCTATTTTAATACTGTGCAATGGTATTATATTTTTCTGTGTTTCCTTTTTAACTCTAGCACTAATATAAACTTTTTGAAAATTAGGCTTCCACATCCCTCATTTGTCATTGTTTTGCAAGATCCTTGCCCAGTGCCTGTCACAGATATATGTGCTTAATGCACTTGGCTAGATGGATGAACAAATGAATGAATAAATGGTATGAATAAGTTTCATATGCTTTTTAGTCCACCCAGATTCTAATGTACCATATTTATCAGAAATGATATAATAAATTATTAAACTTTAATTCAAAGGTTTATATTCTTATTGATGTTTTTATTATCAGTAATTCAATTAGTAGGACATAGTGGGATATTTTATTGATTTTTAAGGGATTTAATAATTTCACATTAAATCAGCAATAACAAAAGCAATTTATATGCTTTTCATGTCCTTAAGAAGTAATAAAAACACTCAGCTAAATGACAATTTAATAAGGTGAAGTTTCATTTGCAAATCTCTCATTTCTTTGTGTTCACTCTGACATTGTCTTCTGTTTCCCTGTTTCCCCAGTGACTTCTTATCTTTAGTTTAAAATGGAAAAGTGATTAAACATGTCAAAACAAATAACTCTGCATTTTAGGTTTTCAAGTAAATTAAAATTTCATGGACCTCTTAAAAACAGACATATGGAAATATCTAATAATAACTACATGAGCTGCTAATGGAGTAAGTTTCCACCAAGCTTAAAAAACACCTTTAATGTTTTTATAAAGTCATTTTGAATGATAGCTGAAAAAAATTAAGTTCAACTCATTCCTAATAATGCTATTTATGATAGTAGTTCTTCAGTGGCTTTATTCTGCACCATGGATTACATGCACAAAAGGAACACATATTGACTGTATTTGTGAAAAGGAACTACTTTTTTCACACCGCTAAGTTAAATCCCATCTTATTCAGCTGACCTGAGATTCAGCACAATTAACCTATTCATTAGTTGCAAGTAAAATGGGACATCAAGTGATGGTTTAATGCAAGCATTACCACATCTGAAAAATAAATGTAGGTGTTTGTGTCTCAGAGTGATTTTTCTTCAATATCAAAAAGCACTGGAAACGCCTAAATCTAAAGCAAAACCTGAATGATGGAGTTTTCTGTCTCTATCATTTTCCCTTCCTATATGTGCCAGAATGAATTACGTTCTTGTTGAGCAACTACTAGAGGCCACGCACCAAGCAATACACTTAGAAGATAAGGAGAGGAATAAAACAGGCTCCCTGGGCAGAAAGAGTTTATTCTCTAAAGGAGAAAACAGATCTCAAACAAAAAATTACAATACAGTGTAATAAAATCCATAAAACTGATGTATAAAAGTTGTTTTATGTACAAAGGAAAGAGTAACTTGCTTCCCTGAGGATTCAGTGGTTATTTGACAGAGGAAGTAACATTTGATCTGAGACATAAGTGAAAGGTCAGGGTTCTTGATTTGGGCAAGAGGATGAGTCAGTCTAAACAGGCAAAGGGAACAGCATTGACAAGGTATGAAACTGCACAACATCTTCGGGCAACTTTAGAGGTTTCTGGAGCATGTGGGCCATAAGGAAAAAGAGCAGAAAGGGCTTACATGAATTCAAATTGGGAAGTCATGTGTATCTTTTAGGGGATTCAGATTTTATTCTATCGAGAGCTATTAGAAGTATATAGGTAAGAGAATCATATGATCAAATTTGCATTTCAGAAATATGATTATTCTGGCATTCTTAACTTTTACGTTTTTAATTTTTAAAAGATAATATGCATTATTAACATATCTACACCTGAGATTAGAGTTGAACTAAAATAAAATTAGGTGAATCATGTATTTGGAAAGTCAGATATACCTATTTATCTTTGATGTTCAGATATTGTTTGATTTGGATGCAATCTTTTAAGAAGTAACTCTTTAAAACATATAACCAACTGTATTAATTTTTAAACACAGATTAAATGCATCAGTCTTCATATTAACATTTTAAATATGCAGAACAAGGTAAAGTATTCTCATCTCGTTTTAGTCAACCATATTTTCTGAAGGCCAGAATCACTGCATGGTCTACAAATAATTTTTCCATACTTATGAATTCTCTTATGTAATATGACTTACCCAGGTGTACAAATAAATTCCAATTAATGATGTATCTAATAGACTGTCATCATTTTGAGTCATCTAACCCTATGGTCATGCCTACCAACTCACAATATTTGAGGAGGGCATATCACTGCCTCCGAAACTGATAAATCTTCATATAAAATGCAGAAACCTTAATTAAGAAATTGGTATATCTGTTACTTCTCTATGAATCATACTTTTTTATATGATATGAATCAAAGTTTTTTTTTGGTACAAAAGTTGCAAAACAGAAGTGACATAAATTATCCAATGGTTTTAGTTACCTGGTTGAGAAAATATAATTGGTGAGAACCTAGAAACATAAAAGGTTTGCTTGGATAAGTTTAATATTATTTTTAACTATGCAGCCACTGAACCACTGTGACTGACAAATTGGTTTGTCAATATCACAAGCAATTGCAAAGCGAGATAGCTGTTTTCTTAAATACTATCATAAAACTAGGAAGTGTTTCCAGGATAATTTCAGTTGATGTAAAAATAAATATTCAATATACAGAACCATATGTGATGTTAGTGGATGCTTATCAATTATTATATCCAGGCCATTTATTTCATTTATGTTCATATTCTTAGGAACCAAATTTGTTTATCAAATTATGGAAATATGGAATAAAATGCCCCAGTTAACCTCTGGCTCAGAGGATATTAATGTTGCTGGGAGTTTATGATTGTAGAAGTTTTATCCAGATTACAAACCAGATTGCTAGGTGCCTCTGTCACTGTCAAGATTTTATTTTTTTATTATTATAGGTTTATTTTAATTACAACCCCCTCCTTTTATTAATTAAGCATATGTTTATTAAACACTAGCAGCTTTGTTGCATACAATATGCCCATTATAGGAAATTTAGAGATTTCAAGCCCTAATAGAGTTCAGCATTTAATAAACAAGATATAAAATTGTAATATGATGTGTTAAGTACTGTCTGCATACGTAAGCATTTAGAGGCAACTAAATCTTAAAGGGGAAATTGTTTACTTATTTTTATTGTTGTTGAGGACGTAATGTTTAAGCTAAAATATGCAGAGGCATAAAGGAATTAAAGATGAAAAGTAATGCCATCAATAGAAACAGAATGCTCAAATGCACAGAGATAATTTCATACTCAGAAGCCTAAGAGAAGAAAGAAGCAATGAATCTGCTGAGTAACTAGAGAGGCTGATCCTAAAGACTTTTTGCTTGCTTACTAAATAAATTTGGATTATTTCCTAAAAGTACTGGGAAACTATTGAAATATTTTGGAAATAACTTAGATTTTTAGCTGCAACATTAGACATGGCCAGAAAGGGACATTCAAGAGACAGTGAACAGGTAAGTGTGAAAGAACGTAGTGACCAATTGCAAGGGGTGGGTAAGCAAGTAAAGAGGAGATAATGAGGGCTCCCTAGTTTAAGACTTGGGTAACTTGGTAAGTGATGTTGATGATAATATTAGAGATACAAAGTATAGAAAAAGAAATCTCTATGGGGATGATGAATTCTGCTTAAGACATGCAATATATGAAGTACCAGTTGCATAGCGTAACTCAGATTTGCTATAAGCATAATTTGGAGAATGTAGGATAAGGATAAGTGAGCCTCCTCCTGTGAGGGTGTTTTATATCCTGGGTACTGTTGTTCAGCTGGCCTATCTTTTGAGCACATATGTGTATATTAAGATATAGATATATTTATGTGTAATTAAGGAATATGTATCTGTTTACAACTATATACTTGAAGCCAAGTATAGTGGCTGGCACTCAGCAGGAACTCAATACCAATATGTTGAATGTATTTGGGGATCCACCCAGTGGTTTTCCCTAAGAAGGATTTTGCTGACTGTCTTGGTACAAGTTCTCTTGCTTTGATTCCAACTTAAAAGAAAAGAGCTGACTCATCATTCAGTATTCTCTCTCATAGTGTACACTGGCATCTTCACTGAAGTATCTGCTAATCTCTTTACTAGAACCTCTGTTCACAGTTTGAAGAGGTTAATTTTGCTTCACTCAAAATTGAAATATTTTCCTGTGAATCTATCCATTCTAGCATGTCCTTTCTTACCTGTGATGGTATAGATTTTATCCCAGGAGAACCTTACAAGTTTATGTGATGAGCATTCATTCCAGGAACTCTAATGCTGTTTCCATTTTTATGAGCAATATGCTTTGACCTCCTTTCTGTTCCAGAACAAAAGGAGAGCACAGAAAGGGTGGATATTGTATCATAATACTTCTTCAAGGCCTTGAAATTGCATATTGCCTCCTATATGCTACCAGGGCCTATGCTATGAATGGAATCTTTACTCTTAAACAGATCAACAACAAAAACCATACCCAGTGTCCTGTACCCTTAAGGCAAAAGGCATCCTTGGCAATCCCTCAACTCACTTTTTGCACACTCACAAATGTTCTATCTCTCAGTACTAAAGATTTATCAATATTCAACTCTGGGACATGTGGCAACACCCGTTTATAGATGGTCTACTGAATGGTCCATCAATATTCTTATTTAGCTTAGTGTTTATGTCACTCCATATATCACTGCTTAAAATTTAATATTTAGGTTATCTGCAGAGCACATTTAGTAAAAGAAAAACAGCAATTTGTCTTTTAACTATTATTATGAATAATGTTGTACAGTACAAAATAAAAAAAGACTGTTTTCATAAGCTAATAGTTGTTCTTCCCTCTCATCTGTTAATAATTAGTCAATCCATCATTAATGGCAAAGGCAATTCAGCATTCCTCTATGTGTTGCACATGGGTGTAGACAGGTATTAACTTAGAAATTGAAAATGTCTTCTGTAGATCTAATTATGCTGAAAATATTTGTTTATAATAGTCCTTTTACACAGTATTTACTGCCCACTTTATTTTCTTTGTTCCCACCCAGAAATCAAACCACAGAATTTAGGTTGGATAGCATGTTAGGTTTGGGAGCTGTTGTAGTAATTAACCAGCACACTTAAAGCATTACTCAGTTTCAGCACATCTAGAAGCATAAGCATCAGTAATTTTGGCTAATGTATGTCAGCTGAACTAAGTAAGCATAAAAACATGTCTGACATTTAGGAAAAGAAGAGCCACCTACTCTCTTACTTAAGTATATATATTAATAATGTTTCTCAGCAATCATGTTACACATGCACAGTGACTTCCAGCAATGGAGCCTTCCTTCTCGCTCATGGGTTTTCACATCGGCTGGGGTTGTGTTCATGTCTGCTCCATGTGCACTTCATCCTGGACCAGCAGCTTCTCCAGGAGTGCTCTTCTCGTGGCGATGATAAATCTGCAGTGCCCTAGGCCAAATCTCACAAGTGTTAGCCTCTGTCATGAAAACTAGGAAAGGGTGAAGGAAAGCCAGGGTAATGAAACTCAGGCTGTAGAAGCATCACATCCCAGGCTGTTATATCTGCAAGAACCCAGAAAGTTAAGGAGAGTCTCAGTGTACTTGATGGTGGCAAGAACCAGAAGACAGAGGACCGTGAGTCTCATGTCAGAAAACTCAGAAAGGAATGGATGGCTAGGCTGTGCATAAAAGAATAACAACAACAATATCTTAACTGTTATCTCCTTAAAAGGTCTGGAAAATTGGAAACCAGCCTATTAAACAGAAATAAATAATAACACAGCACCAATTACTAGTAACTTAAAAGTTGTGGCATATCTTTTTAGAGTGCTATTTTTAATTGTTTCAGTGAATTTAAAATATTTATAACTACTTTAATGAGTTTTATTATTCTTTTCTTCAAGTTACTTACCCAATTTCTCCTTCTAAATGGTTCCTTAATCTCCTGTCTCCTATGGTTAGGGAACAACTACAACCTTAGGAAATCCTCTTTATTATTCTGACAGAAAATTCTTTAGGTCTTATTTTGCCATGCAATTTTTATATGGCTATCTTATTATTCCAATTAAAATTTAACTTTCTCTAAGTCAGGCAATGTGTGACATCCTCTATGGTATCTAGAAGAGAGAGCTGACAAGTTAGGTGTGAAGAAATTTCTATAAATAAGTATGTACAATATCAATGAAATTCATGAGTTCTGGGATTTGTAAATTGGACATCTCAAATGGAAGAACAGAGTAGATGGCTCACACCCCCTTCTCCCATTTTCTACATTTTCTATTTTTGAACAAAATTATCTTAGTTTTTCCCAGCATCAGACATTCACTTGTACAAGATTGAATTTATAAAAAATGAGATTCATTCGAAAACTCAGGATACAGCAAAATTCAAGGAGAAAATGAAAATCTGTTCTACCATAAATCCCTCCACAACTAGAGAGATACATATTGACTTTTTTGGTAGCAGAGACTTACGTGACAGGTGTTTATGCCTGAACTGTTCCACAGATAAATGGAAGACTTTATTCTCAAGTGATCCTGGCATACTCATGTGGAAAAAGCAAAAACATAATTGAAAGAACATTATTTCGTTTTCCTATTTTGGTAAGTTAAGAAACAAAGGGAACTGTTTGTAACTATTTCTTATATTTTGAAAGCCAGGTGTGACAGTTGACATTATTTACTAGGACTGAGTTTATAAAGCAGGCCCAATAGAGGCTGCTTATTCATTGTGAGACATCATGCCTGCAGCTGCCTCCAGGTAAATGGTGACTTGTCTTACAATGCATAAACCAAGTAGTTAGGCTCTGCGCCAAGCAGGACTCGAAAAGACTTGTAGAAAGCACATGGTTCCCATTCAGATGTGCTTTTATTTTTTAAAAAGTACTAAAATAATTATTGCATTTATTCTTTTTATGTTTTATTTTTAATTGACACATAACAATTGTACATATTTATGGAGTACACTGTGAACCATAAGAGATAGTTAACATAAGGAGGAATACATTTAAATAAATGCAATATTTAGGTCTCATGGATTTTTAGAATTGTAAGCGAAATTTAAGGTTGCTTAGGTAACACTCTTCATTTTAAATATTAGACTGTGGAAGTCAAGAGGGATTAAGAGGTTAGTTTTTCTCAGTTTAAACTTTATTCCCTTCCCCTTGTTGCAGATGCTAAATGTGAGCTTTTCAAATTGAGGGGTGACCACATCAACTGGCTACAATTGTCCCCTCTGTGATTTTTGTTGTGTTTTAATGCTCCAGGCTGGATCTCTTCTGCTACTTTAAAGATTTCAAATGAGACCCAATGCTTGAGAAGAAAATTTGAAGTTTTAGAAATCATTTTCATTTCTTTTGATGGGAAAATAATTTCTTTTTCTTTATACACTTAATTTCATTACCTGAAACATTTGTCAAAGAATGACTGAATCTTATAAGACAATTACTTGACTTAGTTGTTCCAAGGAAATCTATTGAGTTGGAATATCAATCTACATATTATTTGAAAGCTTGAACAAGAGATCCTGATATAGATCCCTATTTAAAAAGTACTGGTTAAGTCCAACATCCTTTTATCAAAACTGTGGGATTTAAAATCCAAAAGTATTTTTTGATTTTTTTTCTTTGTGGCCATTCTTGCAGGAGTAAGGTGGTATTGCATTGTGGTTTTGATTTGCACTTCCCTGATCATTAGTGACGTTGAGCATTTTTTCACATATTTGTTGGCCGTTTGTATATTTTCTTTTGAGAATTGTCTCTTCATGTCCTTATTCTACTTTTTGATGGGATTGTTGGTTTTTTTCTGGCTAATTTGTTTGACTTCCTTGTAAAGTCTGGATATTAGTCCTTTGTCAGATGTATAGATTGTGAAGATTTTCTCCCAGTCTGTGGGTTGTCTGTTTACTCTGCTGACTGCTCCCTTTGCTGTGCAGATAAGTCCCATCTATTTATCTTTGTTTCTGTTGCATTTGCTTTTGGGTTCTTGGCCACGAAATCTGTGCCTAAGCCAATGTCTGGAAGGGTTTTTCTGATGTTATCTTCTAGAATTTTTATAGTTTCAGGTTTTAGATTTAAGTCCTTGATCCATCTTGAGTCGATTTTTGTATAAGGTTCAGTTTCATTCTTCTGTATGTGGCTTGCCAGTTATCCAGCACCATTTGTTGAATAGGGTGTCCTTTCCCAACTTGATGTTTTTGTTTGCTTTGTTGAAGATCAGTTGGCTTTAAGCATTTGGGTTTATTTCTGAGTTCTCTGTTTTGTTCCACTGGTCTGCATGCCTATTTTATACCAGTACCATGCTGTTTAAAAAAATCCAAAAATAATAGATGTTGGCGTGGATGTGGTGAAAAGGGAACGCTTCTACACTGCTGGTGGGAATGTAAACTAGTACAACCACTATGGAAAACAGTGTGGAGATTCTTTAAAGAACTAAAAGTAGAACTACCCTTTGATCCAGCAGTCCTACTACTGGGTATCTACCCAGAGGAAAAGAAGTCATTACATGAAAAAGATACTTGGACACAAAAGTTTATAGCAACAAAATTCACTGTTGCAAAAATATGGAACCAGCCCAAATGACCATCAATCAATGAGTGTATAAAGAAATTATGAGATAGATAGATAGACAGATAGATAGGTATGGAATATACACTCAACCATGAAAAGGAATTAATTAATGGCACTCACAGCTATCTGAATGGAACTGGAGACTATTATTCTAAGTGAAGTATATAAGGAATGGAAAACCAAACATCATATGTTCTCACTCATAAGTTGGAGCTAAGCTATGAGGATACAAAGGCATAAGAATGATACAATGGACTTTGGGGACTCCCGGGGAAGGATGGGAGGCGGGTGAGGGATCAAAGACTACAAATTGAGTTCAGTGTATACCGCTCGGATGATGGGGGCACCAAAACCTCACAAATCACCACGAAAGAACTTACTCATGTACCAAATACCAGCTGTTCCCCAAAAACCTGTGGAAATAAAAAATGTTAAGTTTCATGCGCGTCCGTGTGAAGAGACCACCAAACAGGCTTTGTGTGAGCAATAAAGCTGTTTATTTCACCTGGGTGCAGGCGGGCTGAGTCCGAAAAGAGAGTCCGTGAAGGGAGATAGGGGTGGGGCCGTTTTATAGGATTTGGGTAGGTAAAGGAAAATTACAGTCAAAGGGGGGTTGTTCTCTGGCGGTCAGAGTGGGGGGTCACAAGGTGCTCAGTGGGGGAGCTTTTGAGCCAGGATGAGCCAGAAGAAGGAATTTCACAAGACAATGTCATCAGTTAAGACAAGAACAGGCCATTTTCACTTCTTTTGTGGTGGAATGTCATCAGTTAAGGCAGGAACCGGCCATCTGGATGTGTACATGCAGGTCACAGGGGATATGATGGCTTAGCTTGGGCTCAGAGGCCTGACATTAAGATAATAAAATAAAACAAAATCTGAAAGTAAAATTGTTTGCCCAGTTTTTAAACAAACCCAGTAGTAGTTTTGTTATATCTAGAATTACCCCATCACTGTAAGGCTGCTTTGTTTTTTTAATCTCTTTTCCTCTGAACAACCCTGGCAAAAATCGGATGGAAACTGACATTTTCCTTTCTCAACCATGCTCATCCAAGCAGCTTTGGCATCTACATGAATGGTTAATATCACTGATTCTTGATATTCCTGTATCTATTATGCTCTCACATGCAAGGATCTTCATGTTCTTTGCCAGGATTCCCAGAAAGATGCTCCCTTTAATATTAACTGGTCAATTTTGATAATGGAGTTGATTTTTCTTTAACGTTTATAATCACTGTAAATTTCTTGACAAGATGGTGCTACTATAACACTGACTGTTTCCGCCGAAAGAAGAATGTTCAGTACTAAGACATTTCTGCCAAACGTTACTACAACTTTGAAAAGCCCTTCCTCTGGCTTGCTAGGAAGCTCACTGGAGACCCTAACTTGGAGTTTGTTGCCATGCCTGCCCCTGCCCCACTGGAGGTTGTCATGGACCCAGCTTTGACAGAGCATTATAAGCATGACTTAGAGGTTCCTCAGACAACTGCTCTCCCAGATGAGGATGATGACCTGTGAGAATGAAGCTGGAGCCCAGCATCAGAAGTCTAGTTTTATATGCAGCTGTCCTGTGATATCAGTGGAGCAGGGTGTGGGCCACCTTATTATTATCTAGCTAAGTGGGGCATGTGGTTCATCTGCGGGATGCTGAAGGAGATGAGTGGGCTTCGGAGTGAATGTGGCAGTTTGAAAAATACCTTCATTGTTTGGACCTGCATATTGAGCTGTTTTGGAATGCAGTTGATTCCTTCTTGAGTTTCAAATGTAAGACTGTGGTAATCACATTACTGAATTCAGGGATGAGATCTTGTTACTGCCATTTCTACTCCTTTTCGTTTAGAATCAGAATAAAGTTGTATTTCAAATATCTTTTTAAAAATATATTTGTATTATATGTGTGTATATATACATATATGTATATAGTATATGTATAAATTTACATGCATATATGTACATATATGTATACATATGTTTACATACATGTACATATATGTACATGTATGTATACATATATGTACATAAATGTATACGTGAGTTTACATATGTATATATAAAATGTATATAAACATATGTATGTATTTATACATATATGTATATATGACACATATATGTATAAATAGATCTATGACATTAGACATAATGTATTTCTATATCTAATGTCATGCATATATTTATACATATAATAGATGTATAAATACATATATATTAATGTCTACACTTGACGTTACATATGCATGTCACTTGAAAATTTGTGTATATAAAATATATGTATAAAACTCAATTCAAAGGTATGTTTCCAGTGATGGGTCTTGTCAATGTAGACATTAAAAATGATATTTGGGAATTACTGATGTTATTTTAAGAGCTTGGTATGTCAGAGATTTTCAAATGGAAGCAGTTGCTATAGTAAATATGGATTTTCTCCTAATTAATTCAAACATTAAAAAGTTACTAATTGCCTACTTTTTTCCTAAATTGCCTCTGGAATATAAATATTTATAATCTTCATAATATTCCTATCTGATAAAGGTTAGGTTTGATTTCACTTTGTTTCTAAAACATCTGAGCATTTTCAGGCTCTAACTCCAAAAGAACAAAACTCGTGAAGATTTAAAATATTTTAATAGATTATATTGGAATTCCATTTCCATTATATTGAAGTTACTTTTTCCATTGCTATCATATTAGGAAAATTAAATTTATACATGTCCTATACTTAAAGTTAAGTTTTAGAAGTATCTTTTCCCTAATTGTTATTGAGAAATTAATTTTAATACACTTTTCATCTTTCCAACAGACTACTGCAAACAAATAATAAGCTAGAAGTTTAGTTTATTCCCTTTCCTAAAGCTCTTCTATAAATGTTGACTCCAGCAAGGAAAAAAGCAAAAGTATAGTCTGCATTCTGTATCATATATGACAAATAGAATATAGAATAGGCTATACCATCAATAAGATAAATCAGTGCCTTTATAAGACCAAATGGGTATATCAATCTCAGATTAAACAATGCAAAGCACTTCGTTCAAGTGGCATTTTCACCCTTTCAAATAACTCCACTAAATATATAATACTCATGAACACTAATAAAATAAAAATATATGTGTTACTCTTCTGTATATATCTATAAATTGGGCTCCAAACACTACATTTTCCATTTATCTATACAACTCTAATGAAAGCATCTTGGCTTAAGAAAACTAATAGATCTGAGGTGGTAAAGTCTTTATTATTGAATCACAGAACTTTACCTAAATGCGAAGTTCTAGCTTCAAGTTAAAAAAATTTATAAATATTTCAACATTTAAGTTAGATACAGTAGGTAGAAGCACAGGTTTGTTAAATGGAAATATTGCATGATGCTGAGGATTGCAGTATGGATCCTGTCACCTAGGTAGTGAGCATTGTACCCAATAGGTAGTTTTTCAATCAACGCCCTCCCTCTTTCCCCTCTCTAGTACTCTGCAGTGTCTACTGTTCCCATGTTTATATGTTCATGTGTGTCCAATGTTTAGCTCTTACTTATAAGTGAGAACATGCGGTATTTGGTTTTCTTTTCCTGTGTTAACTTTCTTAGGATAATGGCCTCCAGCTCCATCCATATTTCTGTAAAGGACACAATTTCATTAAGGAAGGAGGGAAGGAAGGAAGGAAGGAAAGAAGGAAGGGAGGGAGGGAGGGAGGGAAATCTAGAGGAATGGATAAATTCTTGGAAGCCCACAATCTGCCAAGACTGAACCACGAAGAAATTCAAACCCTGGATAGACCAATATCAACTTCTAAAACTGAATCAGTAATAAAGTTTGGGTCTTTCTTAAAATTTCTATTTTGCCTTTCAGCTCTTAAATGATATTACTGGATTGCTTGGTTTCCTTGAATTGAGTTTCAACGTTCCCTTGGATCTTGATGTGCTTTCTTGCTATCCAGATTCTGAATTTCATCTGTCTGTCATTTTATTAATAGTTATTTAAGATTGCTTAAGAACCATTGCTGAGGAGGTAGTGGGCTCGTTTGGGGGTAAGGAGGCACTCTGGCTTCTTGAATTTCCAGAGTTCCTGTGCTGATTCTTTCTCATCTTGGTGGGTCTCTGGTCCTTTAACTGTGGCAGAAATTGAGTATAGTCAGTTGACTTCATTTCTGGACATTTTCAGAAGGCCACACAAGACTCTGTGCAGGGGTTTTTGTTTGCTGTTGAATTCTTGTCCTTGGTTTCCAAGGCGGGTGAATGGTTTTGTGGTGGTGTAGTTTGGGGTGCAATCCGTAGATGGTGCTTTACAGCTACGGTGGTAGATGGATACTCAGCGCTGGGGACTGTGTATCCTCGCATGTGCAGCTGTGCTCTGAAGTGTGAGGGGGAGAGGGGTAACCCCCTCACCCAGTTCCACTAATAGGCCTTCGGAAGCCACTGCTGATCACCGGCACTGTGCCGTAGCTTTGTTTGTTTGTTTGTTTGTTTGATGTTTCTGGCTGTGGGCTTCCCCGGGGCAGGTGTCGGGCAGGGGGATAGACCACGCCCTTACTGGGCCAGCTCTGTGGAAGGAGGCATTCCAGGTGCCACACCAGCCTGTGAACCTGTGCATCTCACCCTTCTGAGTTTTCTGAGTGTGGGCTCCTCTCCCACTCAAGTTCCGAGCACAGATCCCAGCTCAGCACTCCTGAGCCATAGGATCCAACCCTGCAGTGCCAGAACCTGCTCACGGCTCCCTCCTCTGGAGTGGGTTGGGTTGGGTTCTGGGTGTGCTGGGGATCTGAGGGGCCGCAGGCTGCCAGAACACACTCCAGTGGAACACAGCACCCAGGCTGGGCAGCAGACGCTTCACTGTGCATGTGCTGCTGCGGGGCAGCCAGGCAGGAGCCCTGGGAGGGGCTGACAGGCAGGTGGGGCTGCAGGACAGATGTGCCTCAGTGCCATGCGGAAGCTCGCCCTGCTTTCTCCCAGTCCAGGAGTTTTCTGGGGCCAGGGCCTCTCAGAGGGAGACGGAGAGCCCTGAGAGACGGGTGCCTATAGCTGGGCTCTGTCAGATCTGTTCCACACACAAATGTCCCCAGCTCCATGTCTGCTGAATCCCCGCCTCTATCAAATCTCCCAGGAGATGCCCCTGCCAGCTCAAACATCCATTGGGGTTTTGGGGTTCCCTGCAGCTAGGATCCCAGAAGTCTGCAAGAGCGTGGGCTGTCCCCCAGGCTCTTCACTCACCCCTTCCTCAGGAGCCATTTGAGGCCCGGAATCAGCTTTAGCATTCAGGCACCTCCCACAGGGCTTCCAGCCTCCTCTCTCTTCAGCCTTAGCATCTGCGTCTTTTCTTCATCCACATTCGGTATTTTCTCTCTGAAGATCTTTTTAAATTACAGTGGTTTAGAGGTGGTAGCGGCCCTTCCTGCTGCCTCTAGTTGGCCATCTTAAAACTCCTCTCCTGAAAAGAAAATGTTATGGAAACATGAGGAGAACAAATGCCTGCAAGGAAATCAAAACAGTGCTGTGACACCATTCAGTGTCAACTACACAAAAGACCAAAAAGTGAAGCTACCTGTAATAGACTAGAATCTGTTGGTTAACCAAGTGGTACAGAGGTCAGTTTACTTACTCCTAACTGGTAAATTCAGTTTATAGGTACAGTGTTTCAGTGGGACTTAAATCATGCGGTTGGTTCAGCTTTGCTATGAGGATCATGAAATACCTCTGTAATAATTTCATTTCTGCCTTCTCCAAATATACATGTGGTATATGTCAAGTAAATTACCTTATATATTTAAGAAACCAAATAAGAAGTTTCGAGCTTGGACTAATTCAGGTTAGCTAACTAGTTTCTGATTAAAATAGCATCAGGAAACTGAGTCAGGCATTTTTTTTTTATTTGCCATTCCCTGTAAATTGGGTATTACATCGTGATCATGAAACTTACCAGTGAAATATGTTCTATGAAAAAAACGAGAATACCTGCAATTAAATAACTCAAAATGCCATTCATTTAAAACACATTTATTATATGCCCAGAATTTTCAAGATACTATGCTAGACACTGTCGGGAATACAGAGATGATTAACATGTTGTTTCTGCCCTCTCTGGATATGATCTTCACTAATACTGGTTCGTTGTAATTTCCGCTTTTATTACCTTTCTTAATGATGATATTCTCAGTCGGTGATTTTGAAGATAAGCAGATTTCTCAATGACTATTTAATGCATACCAATAATAGCTTTATTTTTGTTATGTCTGGGTAAAGAAACAAAGGTTTATTTCTTTTCCTTGACATTTATAGCATCCTATGTATCTGTGTTCCATGAAAGGTTACCTAAATCACATTTATTCCAAATGGGCAATATTTAACTTTAAAAATGTCAAAGGAAGGGTACAATTCTCTGTAGGGCAATATTGAATTGATTGAATGATAATTATGGAATAATGCATTATGCATTCTCTTTTCATTTCAAATATTGATTAATATATTGATTCTAAAACTCATTTAATCTGTTGTTCAGTGGAATCATTGCCATATACTCACTTACCTTTTAATTTTGATGTTGATAATTAATTGAATCAAATATTTTTTCAGAGTCATTTGTAACTTCATGGTTATAATTTCTCAATTCATGTTAATGTAAGCTTTGTAAGATATGCCATTGTTCAGGTAATTATGTATAATTAGGCACAAAGAGAAAATAGTTACCTACCTTTAAAAAAAAGCCATCAAGATTTTTCAGTTGAAAAATTGAGCGAAAAACAGAATTAGAAAGATTTCTTGGAGCTAAACTCAAGGATCTAAAATGAAGGATGAGCTCAGGACATTTTGTAATTTAATATTGGAATCATATGCACGAGTTCCTTGCAGGAGCTACTCCCACTCCTAGTCTTGACTACAAGGGCAGGTGAGATAATATCTGCATTGTTTGGTATATTTAAACCCTGCTTCTTTAAGTGTTATCATTTACCACAAAATATCGTAATATAACTGTCACAGAAAGACAAATCAAGAAGAAAGGAAAGAAGAATACATATTGATTGTCAGCATTAACACACAGGCTATAATTTGATGTAATATTCAACTCTATACTTTATGGCAACCAAGATATACAAGAAAACACAACATTTACATAGATCTTATCAAAAAGAAAGAACCATACCTGAAGAAATAAATGTGTCTTGATGGTATTAAAGTCTGCACTTTCTCACTTGCGTCCTAAAACAGGGAAATGAGCATTATTCCCAACAACTGTAATAACATATTTCAAAATGGATTTCTTAAATCTGATGACAAACGTTTAGAACTACCGTTTACATAAGCCAAGTCCTACTTTTTTTTTTTTTTAACAAATCCTCTCTCCTGTCTCCTCCAGATGCCATTGCCATTTTAAATTTCCTGACTGAGGATCTCCCAACTTCCCAAAAAGTGTTTATGAAGTACCTAAGAAACAATTTGAAACTTATAATGAGATCCAGAACTAGTACTGACTTTGAATCCATTGTATGGAGGGAATGTTATTACCTATAAAGCAGATGAGATTAGATTTATAAAAACAAATGGGGATCATCAGGATGTTGCTACCAGAAGGAGACCCAGCTGGCATAGACACCTGTTAGTACAAGGAAAAACACTTTGAGTATTTCTTCTACTGACCCCCACTTCAGAAATGCTCGGTCTGTATAAACTGTACAACTAGACAGGCATTCACCTGGTGGATGCTGATGTTCTGAAGTAGCCAGAGTGATTTCTCCACCCTAAATAAAACTTTCTTCTGAATTTCATTTAGAGATGACAAAAATGAGGAAATGAGGTGGGGTGGGGACATCACAAGTGGGACATTGCATCCCGGGAAGCAAGGGGACTCCACACATGTTGCTGCTAACTGCAGTGGCACCTGAGGTAGTTCTGACAGCCGTAAACCCTGTCACAGAATTGGGGAGTGAGTATACATGGAGAAAATTTGTTTTGAGTACAATTTCATAGCCAGAAAATGATACAGAATCATATAAAACACCCTATAATTCAAGGGCATCAATAGCAAGCATAGGGAATTGATTATGCCTAAAACAGAGGCAGGTCCTCTATATTCCTCCCTCTGAATCATGTATGTCCTCAAAAATGTCCCATCAGCACAAAAAAACCAGCAAACCACAGTCCATCCTGATAGCCTCCTTTTTCATATTAATAGCAGCATTATACTGTAGTTTTTCTGTCTCAAAAACTGAATTTTTTTAAAACTTTCATTTTCTTCCCAATATCTAATTACTTGTCACCTCCCTCCCAAACTCCCTTACATATGTAATTGTCTTTTCCCATGGTCACCATAATCCAAGTTCTGATTACCTTTTAATAAAATGAATGAATTAGCTTCAACAATGCAATTTCTTATCCAGATATCCATTCTTTCAATCCTTCCTAATTTTGACATACCTGTAGTAGTTTCAAAGCACAGATCACATCGTGACACTCCTGCTTATCATTTTCGATACTACTCCATTGCAAATATTGAGAAAGCAAAACTGAGAGCCAGACAACACCCAACAGATATTGTCTCTCAATCCTTATATTCCCATGAAGAAAGGATATATGTAATAAGAGAGAAAGGAACCGTGACTTAGAAACTCTATAAAATATAATCCACATAGATTTTACATATGCCTATGGTGATATTACTATACTGACTTTATGGTGCTTTCTAGAATTTAGACTCTGGGCCATTTTGGCAAAATAAGGAGCCTGCAGACTGCTTATGCCTTTGAAGAAAAAAAAGAATGTGAAAGATGTTATTTTTGTGATACATCAAGAGAGAATATGATAATATTGTATTTTTATTCATGATGGAAATAAAAATAGGCAAACACTATATATGCTGTAAACCTTTGGAGTACTCCTTTGTCGCACTGGGAACATGGTAAAATATATAATTTTTTTCATAGATAGATCACACTATAAGAGACAATAATAATGGAAACTGTCACAGTTCCCTGAAATTGAAGTTGAAATACTATTGACATCAACCATACCGCTGACCCCATTATAATGAGGAAACATCTCAGGGATTATTAATGGGGTAAATTTCACTATATAGAGAAAAAAGACAGATAAAATCATGTATATGCCCAGACTTCATTTGAAAGGAGGGCGTGTAGGGAAAGGTAGATTAACAGCTGAACTTCATTAGCCATTTACAGAAAAGTTAAATATTATATCTAGGATACATTTGTCTTAAATCACCCAGAATTAAGTCTTCCAAGATTAAGGATTTCATCTAATCAATTTCACCTAATTGAAATATGCAGCCCTTCTGCTTTTTTTTTTTTTTGTAACTCCTATATTCCCTCCTATCCTTTAAATTATTTTTCGTTTAAACCATTCAGCAGTTTAAACCATTCTAGACTACTCTGGCCTGAAGTACTTCATCAGAAATCTTTACACTTTAGCTTAAATATTCATTTAATAATGAACAATTCATCTTCTATTAAATGCTACTACTCAATTTTTGTTTCAAACTATATGTACATTTCTTATTAGGCATAATTTTATACATTTTATTGGTCTTCCTTCCAATACACAGAACCTGCCCTTCCCTCCCAGTGAAACCACCATGAGGTGAAAAATAGTGTTGAAGAAGGAAGAGGGACACAGAGAAAGAAATAACTTCAAACATCTATTTAAAAATGGCCCTGAGGTCCACCCACGGCATCGCAGGGATGAGTTCATGAGGGAGCATGCAGCCACAATACCTCTTAACTCCCCATGACTTCCTTGAGCTTCCTTGTGTGGGAGTAGAAGGTTGATGGAATGGTTAGCCTTTCCTGGTATCTGTGTTCATCATGGTTCTCAGCAGATCCAGCTGCATAAAATGTCTCTAGCAGTTAGGATCAATAAAACAAGCTCTCTAACTGCTCTATAATCAGCATCAATTTGCAAACCTTTATCAAACATCCCCCCTGTTTTCACCAAGTATTCAGGATGACATGATGAACAACTGGACCAATGATTGGTCAAACATATCCTAATATCAAATACTTACTAGCAGTTACCTGGAGTAAAGAAGGACATTTTGTGTGTCCCTACTTTAAACGAGATCCTTAAAGCTTTTTGTATGGCTGGTCTGAGTATTTAGCAGAAGTCCTGTACTCATAAGGATGGCTAGACCTGAAAGGAGCCTCTCACCTGCAGGGTAATGATTCGGTTTAATGAGGACCTTTTGGAAGTTACTTGGCTCTAAGGTCAGAAACCCTAACTGAGATCAAGACATAATTGAATAGGAATTGAAGATCCATTTACCTCATCAGTTGGAAAATAAGCATTTTCAAAATAGAGAGATAATTAAATGTGGTCCCTTCAGTGCTATGGATTAAGTTAGTATTATAGTTTTAATATACATTTCAAACAGTTTCCCTCTTATTCTGTCATAGGTCATTGCAATTAATTTAATCAACCTTTAAACAGACATTTACCAAGAATTTATGATAATTTAGATATTGTGCAGATGGATGTTCAATGACTTTTTCTTCTTAAGTCAAAATATTTAAATTCTTCAAAATAGAAAATGTGTAATATGTGCTGCATATTATATGCCTTTTTCCTCTTTCCCAGTCTGCCTTTTACTAGTTTTGTGAAATAAACAAGATAGATTATATCTTATATACATATGTATAATATACTTACATACACACGTATAATACTTATAATAGAATTATATTCTGTATTTTATATAATATATAATAGAATTATATATTATATATAATAGAATTATAATTATAATATATAATTATAATTATATAGAATTATAATATAATATATAATTATATATTATAATATATAATAGATATAATAATTATAATATATATAATTATAAAATTATATATTATATATAAATTATAATATATAATTTTAATAATATAATATAAATATTATATATATTATATATAATATATATATAAATTATATATAATATAATATATAATAGAATTATAATTCTAAATATAATTATAATTCTATATATAATTATAGATATATATCTATAATTACATATAATTCTATATAGAATTATATAATATGTAATAGAATTATATTCTGTATAATACATACACATGTATAATATAATAGAATAATATTCTGTCATCTTTTCACTTCAATCTATCTCTTTCTGTGTCATTTTACTCCTTTACAAAGACCATATCTTCTTTAATCCTGCTGAGGGAAGCAACTTAAAAATAACTTTGATATGGTTTGGCTCTGTGTCTCCACCCAAATCTCACCTTGAATTGTAATAATCTCCACATGTTAAAGGTGGAACCAGGTGGAGATAATTAAATGATGGGAGCGGTTTCCTCCATGCTGGTCTCCTGATAGTAAGTTCTCACGAGATCTGATGGTTTTGTAAGGGGCTTCCCCTCTTTGATTGGCACTCATTTCTCTCTCTTGCTGCCCTGTGAAGAGGTGCCTTCCACCGTGATTCTAAGTTTTCTGAGGCCTCACCAGCCATGCAGAACTGTGAGTCCATTAAACCTCTTTTCTTTATAAATTACCCGTTCTCAGGTATTGCTTCATAGCAGCATGAGAACATACTAATATGTACTTCTAGCTTCTGTAGTCAATGATTTCTGGATATATACTCTTCTTCTAACACTTTAATATTACTTTCTCTTCATTTAAAAATATGTAGGCAACCTCATATTTTTCTCTTCAAACCAAAATATAGGGGAAACTGCATAGACTTGGTGTTTGTTGGTAGAATGGATTGCTTTCTGCTTGCAGTATGTGAAGCCCATTCAGGGTTGAGGGAGATCCAGTTTCAGCACATGGGTAGGCTAATTCACATAACTCTTACTTCAATTTCCAATATCCAAAAGCAATTATGTAGCCCAACCCTAAATGGGTAACTGAGGTGGGATTTTTTGCTTCTGCTCATATCCACCATACTTATAAAAATTGAAAATACCTTACGTCTAGGCTGTATGATCCTGATCACCCACCTGACTATAATACTTACATGTAGAGAATCCACTAATTTCTAGCTTATCCCTCAACTCTATCTGTGGAAGGCAGAATAATGCCCCATCCGCCCCCCCACCACGAAGATATCCATGCCCTAACTCCAAGAACCTGTGAATGTGTTGCCTTACATGGCAAAAGGGACTTTGCAGATATGCTTAAGATTACAGACCTTGAGATGGAGAGATTATTGGGTTTATCCAGGTGTGCTGAGTGTCATCACATGAGTCCTTCACAACGGAGACTGTTTATTATCTGTGGTCAGAAAATGATAGGTTAAAGGAAGGAGGCGGAAGAAATCTGAAGTGTGAGAAGGACTCAGTCTGTTATTGCTGGTTTGAAGACAGAAAAACGTGGCCAAGAGCTAAGGAACGTGGACCCCATTTAGAAGGTGGAAAAGGCAAGGAAACAGTTTCTTACCTAGAGCCTTCAGAAAGGAATGTAGTCCTGCCAACACTGGGTTTTAGCCCAGTCTGAATTTGCTGGACCTCTGACCTACAAATGTGCAAGATAATGAATGTGTGTTGTTTTAAGCCACTAATTTTGTGGTAGTATAACATTCTGAAGTTTAAGTGTCTGAATGGATACTTAAAGATAGAAAGAAATGATACAACATCACTCTGCCCCTCTTACCCAAATACTGTCTATGCCCTAGGAATGGCTACCCTGATTTTCTCATTAGTGCAGTGTCCGGGTCTCTGAAACATGGAGGAGAAAATAATGCAAGAATAAAGTGTCTTTGACCATATTTAAGCTAAGAGAACTGCTCTGTTTTATGACAAAGTAGAGGAATTTTTAATTTCTTGATGTAGGTTATGTTCGACCTTTAGTTTGAAAAAACAAAAACCGTGATTAAGGCAGTAGTTATTATTTTTAAATTTTTTAGTCACTGTTTGTTAGCATATTCCATCTGATTTGGCAAATTCATTGTGGAAAGATGACTCTGTTAGGATTAAGGACTCCAGATAAGGCAGGGGTCTCTCATTTTCATCAGAAGACTGATCAGGGTGCTGGAGTTCAGGGGCTAGCTGAGCACTCATCCCAACTGCAGTGCTGTGGCCTTGTGATTGTCATCTGAGCTTTCTGAGACTCCATATCCTTACTTATTAACTAAGCGTACTCTGTTAAGTGCCCTCTTAAGAGTCTTCTAGATTTCTATGCCTGTAATTCCAATAAATTCATTAATTCTTTCAACAATTATATAGTGAACAATTATATATCAAACTTGGAATAACACCAAAGGGTTCTTCAATTTTAAGAAACAAAATATTAAGACTAGAAGCTTAGTTGGATATTGTGGTATATGCAATAAAGAAAAGTAAAGAGGATGTTATGTTCAAGGTTATTGAAAGTGGTTAGGGAAGTCCTCTCTGAGGAGACAATATTATAATGAAACAAGCCTAGAGAATTAGAAGCTCCCAGTCTTGCAAATATTGGAGGAAGAAAACTCCAGGCAAAAAGGAGGCTTAACACAAAGGTTTTGAAATAAGATTATCTACCAGATTCTAGGAACAAATGGTTGACCTGTACACCCAGGCTTGGCATGTGAGTGAGAATAATATTATTATAAACTTAGAGTGAAACCAGTTGACCCATTTTGTTATCTTTTACAGATAAAATTCACCAAAAGGGTAGGTAATTAGTCTTATCAAAATCGGTTTTATTTACAAATATGAAGGATGGAAGAGTGGGCACAGGAGATGAGAGCCTATATAAAGTAGTTGGTAACTCAGTAAACAATGGAGTCTAGGCCAGACAAGGAGGGAGAGAAATATAGGAAAACGCCAGTGGTTTTGGGAAAGAGGATAGATTCAAAACAAAAACTTTAAAGGGTTGCAATGATAGTTATATGGGTACTAGAGTAAGTGATCTTGAGGACGAGAGGCATTTTTGGGAAGGAAATGTTTGAAATGAAGATGCAAGATGTGCCCCTGCCCCAGGTTGTGACAAAAGTGAATTGAGTCCATAGGAACAGGTGTCAGGGATAGAGGATGCGGTTGTTTGAGGGAGGGTATCAGGACCTGAGAAGCCAAACTTGATGAGTCATTTTACGAAGGGTGACCTGTTAAAGAATACCCAGGAACAGGCCTGGAGTAGTCCTGAAAGAGGGAGGCAGGTGCCATGGACTAAGGGACCAGGAAGGTGCACACAATCTCACAAGACTCCAGCTGCCATCACCCATGTTCATTTCCTTGAAGAAATCATCTTATTCCTTAATTTTTCCCCAATATATAGTTTGAGACTTTTTGATTCTCTTTCTATAAATACAAAGCCCTAAAGATTTTTATTATCTGGTGATCCAACCCTTTTTGGAGTGACTAATCAAAAAAGCACATGACGGTATGCACATTTTATAATTTTGGAAATTACTCTTCCTATTTACATATACTTTGGAGTATATCACAACTCCAATTTAGTACATTTTGTTATTAGATACCAGAAAATCATGAGTTCATACTACATTCCCTCTGCTGCCCCATTTCCAACTTAAAATAGAATTACCAGCTTAAAATAGAAGAAACAAGCTTAAAATAGAAGAAACAAGCCATCACTTAAGTAGATATAGAAATATAATTGATAAAATTTAACACCTGTACCAGATAAAAATTTAGTAAACTAGAAATAGAGCTTTACCTTAGTAAGAGCAACCATTTTTTAATGGTAAATGCCATTGCATATATTTATAATTTCATTTAAAATTAAATATGTGACAGGAATGCCTACTGAAGTTACCTTCATTCAATTTTTAATTAGAGATCCAAGCCAGCATACTTGTACGCTGTACTGATTGAAATGACAATCAAATTAGTGGAATAAAAATGGGAAAAAAGAAAATGAACTGTCATTATTTGCTGATCATAAAATTATTTACATAGGAAGCTACTAAAGAATACAGAGAAAACATTATAAAATAGCAATGGATCAGCAAAATGGTTAATATAAAATTAATATACAGTAGCCAATTGCATTTCTATAACAAACACCTAGAACACAAAATTAAAAATAAATTATAGCTTAAAATATGTCAGTAACTATTTTCAAAATATTTTGAAAAGGAAATGGCAGGGAATATTTCACAGGTGGGAATAGTATATGCATGGGACAATGAGGGCACAATTTGAAGTAAGTCACTATAAGCCAAGAAGCTTCATGATAAAGCTGACTTTAGGAAGGTTAACCTGGAAGCAAAGTAAAATAGTTTGAGCTGGGGGGACAGCAGGTGGCCCAGAGAGACCAGAAGCTGGAGATCCGGGAAAACATATCTCCAAAGGGCACAGAGGCAGAGTGAATGGACTGAACAGGAGAGAATTAGACCTAACACCTTTCTTGAGGAAGGTGGATCTCAGTGCATATTTTAAAGACTAAAATTCACATAGATATATTATTTTACTAGAAAACATTTTCTCATGTCTAAAACTTTTTAAAGCAAAATTACTTAAAATCTTTGGTAAGTTTTAAAAGTTTAGATAATGTAAATGTTTATATATTTTTAAAAAGTAAACTAAGTATTACCTTTAATATTTGTAAACTTTCATAACCTATCACTGATATTTACTAAAGAAGAGAGTTTAACAACACTGAGAAATATTCCAACAGAAAGGTGAACTGTTTTGTTTTTAAGCAGGTGAAGTACAAGAAGTTTGATGGAGGACATTTTACTTAATTAAAAACTTCATCAAAATGCTGTTTTCACTATCTGAGTTGTCAGAATTTCTAGAAGGCTTTTTCATATTCAGTCCTTTCAAAAATATAAAATACTCGAAGGAAGTTCTTTATAGAAGAATTTAAAGTTACATGTCAAATGTAGCTCTTCTTTTTTTAATTACTGAAGCCATATATGGTCAAGAGTAACTTCAGGCTGTCCACAGTGGCTCACACCTGTAGTTCCAGCACTTTGGGAGGCCGAGGTGGGCGGATCACTAGGTCAGGAGTTTGAGACCAACCTGACCAACATGGTGAAAGCCCGTCCATACTAAAAATACAAAAATTAGCTGGGCAAGGTGGCATGCACCTGTAATCCCAGCTATTCAGGAGGCTGAGGCAGGAGAATTGCTTGAATCCAGGAGGCAGATGATCTCAGTGGCCTGAGATCGTACCACTGCACCCCAGCCTGGGCAAGAGAATGAGACTCCATCTCAAAAAAAAAAAAAAAAAAAAAAAAAGAAAGTAACTTCCACATTAAACAAGAGAAATAAAAACAAAAGCAAAGTTCTTTGTCTAAGCAAAGCCTGTTAACTCTAATTAACCAGCTTTGCACAGCTGTGATAGTACAGCCCATTAATTAATAATAAGAAAGTAATCAATATTAACCTCCTCTTTTTTATTGGTAAATGTTTTTTGGGGTCTTTGTGTTAATTTGTTATTTTTAAAATTACTGTTTTAATAAATTTCATTATAGATGCTGGAGTAATTACATTACCTAAAAATAAGATATAGTCATGTAGCACATTACTTTGAAGAGAAAAATAATATTTGTAACTTTATTAACCCTATACTAAGCACATTAGTTTCATTTTTGAACCTTGGTATTTGATTTGCAGTCCTTTCCAAATATTTAAATTTCCATGTTTACTCTCTATTCTTTACTAAACTCTACTCATTGCCTTAGATTGAAACCTAAGTATCTTTTTTAAAAAAACCCTTTTATGTGGCTATAGAACAGAATTAGGAAGTTTGCTAATCTTGAACCTTGCTTTCTTAAATGGTATTTTTGTTCATTCTCTTCCTAAACTTTATTTTTTTATTATTTCTCTGCTTTACAATTTAATAAGCCATTTTACTGGAGCTTCATACTCCACTTTCTATATCATATAATAGGAATAGTTTTAATGCTTGTGAAGACAGCATGTATTCAGTACACAAAGATGAAAATAATTTAATCATCTTCATACTTATTAGAAATATTTATATTATTCAGTCAGTAACTGTGACTATTGAACTTATCTCCCAAAGATATTATAAAAATAAATGTGATAAGAGCTAAAGAAATTTTTAAAGTCATAAATGATTCATTTTAATCTAATTTCATCACTGGAATTTCTTGAATGTTGTAAGAGTTTATGTTAGTGTGTCATCTAGTCATAGTTACTCTAACTGGCTAGCAGTTTAGAACAAGCTTGAATAAGGTTCAAACTAACAGTGGATGACTGCCAATGGTTAAAAAAAAAAAAAGGAAACATTAAGCTACTTCTAATCTAAATTAAAATACAAAAAAATCTTTAAAATCTACTTTTATTTTATGTCAAAATTGTATCTCAGATACTCTGATTTTTAAGTCATCAATACTGTTTTGAAAACCGGACAGAAATAGTCACTGGCTAGCAGCTAAATAAAGAGATTAATCATAAATAAGCACTATCTTTAAGCACCTCACAATCTACTAAAGCCTAATTAAGATTTATAATTAGAAAGTTAAATTATACAGCAAATCTCAGACCTGGAGGAGTCCTTTACACCATCTCATCCAACCACTCCATGACACAGATGGCCAATCTGGACTTCATTTTCGTTAGTTGCGTTTTCAGCATGCTGGAGCTATTCATTGACATATTCAGCCACTTGGTTAAATAAGTGTGTGTGTGTGTGTTTTTCCTTACAAGTTGAGTAAAAAATTAAAATGTAACAAAATAGTGTGACAGCACTAATCCCCTATTCCCTAGTTTTCTTAGTCTGAAGCTTGGTGCAAAGGCATCAATATCACGGGCTTGGGATTGGTCACAGTTGAGTTCTGTGACTCTTCTCTGTCACAGACTGACTCTGGGGATAGTCTCCATGGTCTCAGAATGGAGATCACTACCTGAGCTGCAGGAGGGGAATGCTACCTCTGCCTGCTAAAATTGTTGCCACCTCCTATTGTGGCTGAAACATGGTACTTGCCCAGTAAAGTGGTGCCTACTATAGTTTTTATTTCTGTATCAAGCTAAACACAAAGTAAATAATCTGGCAGTAGTGATCAGTGATGCATTGTATTTACTATACATTAAGATGAATTTGTAGATCTTTAAAAACATCACAGGGATGTCATCTATTGCAATAAATGAAAATGGGATATTTAATTACCCATTAAAAATTATTAGAAGAAAGAGTGACTATACTTCCCAAATGAGTATTGATAAGCCTGAGTTCCTGTAAAATGGCCTCGGGAAGCTTTGCCTTCATAACTTCTACATTCTTCACCTGAAATACAAATGTGGGCTGTTCAAAGATACATAGGAAATACTTTACTTTGAAACCGAAATAGGGGCTGGGGAGAAGTGTTTCTCTGGAGGGACTGGATCGCTCCTAAGGCTGCCCAGCTTGTGGGTTTTCCAATGCCTGAGGTCTTTACCATTTAAGTCGTTGGATTTGGATTTTTCTCTTGCTTTAAATCAGAATTATTTTATCTGAGGCAGACAGAAAAATTCTCAAAATTGAGATGAAGTTTCATCTGATGCATTAAGAGAGTATATAGAACTCTTGTATACTTATATACTCTTACAGACTCTTGTATAAACTATGGCGAAGGATTCTTTAAGACAGAGGCCAGGTAAAGAACAAAATGACTGAACCAGACTGAAAACACAGCCCACCCCAGGGACGGGGACTGGTAGCATCAGGTGCAGAATTCCAATCATCTCCTGGCTTGTAGAAATTCAAATTAAGATAGCAACAAGTACACTAAACAGTAATTGTGAGTCAGCACATTAATTGGGGAGGAAATGAGGGAAAGAAAAGGGAAAAAGAGAGAAGTTGGAAGGAGAAGAAAGAAGGGGATGGGAGGAAAGAAAAGAAGGGATCACAAGGTACTTAAATGTCCAAAACGAACCAAAAATGTTAAAGAAAGAACATGCTGGGAAAATTCAACACTTCTAAATGCTGAAAACAATTAACAATGGAAATGTAAAATGCTTGGAACCAAGTGATCCATATCTACTACAAATCAAAGCTAAAACATTGATACTATTGGGAAAACGTTGGTAATGCCAGCCATGTAAATACTGTCTATATAAAATAACAATAATATCTAACACATAGGGGAGGAAAAAGCCACTTAAATGGGCAAAAATACCCTGTAAACCAGGAGGACATCTAAAATGGTTTATGTGGGGAATGTTATCAGCTAAAACACTTACATTACAAAAGGAAGGCTAAAAATTAATTATACAAATATTAATCTTAAAAAGTAAAAAAGAGCAACAAAATCCCAGGAAAATAGAAGTAATATAAATAAGAACATTAAATAAATGTTAATAAAAAGACCAAAAGCAAATTATTTCATAAAGACCAATTGGTATAATCAATATATTCATTAATAATCATAACATCTTTAGATAATTATTTAGCATTATCAAATAAAGTTGAACATGCACGTAATCTACAAATCAGCAACTCTACTTCTTTTAGGTATATATACTAGAGAAATTCTTGGATGGAGGCACAGAAAATTTGTATGAATATGTTCATATTAACATTCTCCATAATAATAAAACCTGGAAACAACTAAACTGTTTATATCATTATACTATTGACAGTAGAATGCTAAATAAATTATGGAATAATCAAATTATAGAATATGACCCAGTGTTAAGATTGAATTAACCACAACTACCTACAGAAATAGAGATGAATCTTAGAAATCTAATGTTAAGCAACAACTTTAAAAAACCAAAATTCAGAATACTAGGAACACTAGGACACTATTTTTATAAAACTCAAATGAGTATAAAACAAAACACTATGCAATGATGTGGTTTAGGTGTGTCCCCACCCAAATCTCATCTTGAATTTTGACTCCCATAATTCCCATGTGTCGAGGGAGGTACTTGGTGGGAGGTAATTGAATCATGGGGACAGGTTTTTCCTGTGCTGTTCTCGTGACAGTGAGTAAATCTTGTGATATCTGATGGCTTTATAAGGGAGAGTTTCCCTGCACAAGCTTTTTTTTTTTTTTTGTCTGCTGCCATGTAAGACATGACTTTGCTCCTTTTCTGCCTTCCACCATGATTGTGAACTTGCTAGCCATGTGGAACTGTGAGTCCATCAAACCTCTTTCCTTTATAAATCACCCAGTCTCTGGTACGTCTTTATTAGCAGTATGAGAACAGACTAACACGTGCATATGTTAAAACTACATTTTGAAAGGGAAGAGAAGGAAAATATTACATTTCAGAATAGTTATTCTGGGTGAAAGTGAAGAAGATGGGAAGGGAAGGAGACGCTGGGAGCATCAATCTTAATGCTTATACTAAATTCTCTTGTTGGGTCATAGACTCAAGAGGATTTGTTTAATTGGTATGCCATATAATCTAATTATTAATAATATATAAGTTCTTTTGTATCAAGTATTACATAATAAAATATTTTTAAAGGCATAAAAGATATTTTCTTTTCTGTGACTCATATAAATTATCTCATTTACTTTGAAGCAAACTTTTGAGGCATTTATTATTGCCCTCATTTTAAAGGTGAGGAAGCTGAGGTTTAGAGAAGCCAAGAAACACAGTTCTTGAGAGACATAGCTAGAGTTCAGGTCTGTACCGTAGCCCCTTCCTTTAACCATTAGACTGTCTTTCTCCATTTGGACCCTTTATAGAGGGAAGATCACAGCACTGACCCCTGTTCTCATTGGAGTAGGAGGTGCTGAGAGAGCTATGTAAAAAGTACACACTGGAGAGTGGAAAATTTTCACAGAAATATTGACACATAAACTTAGGCAAACAGAAGGTAGAAAAGATGTTTCACCACCAAAAACTGTCCACGTAGAGATGTGGAGAGAACCAAGAACCTGGAGGATGTGAGCACAGTGGGCCTTCTGGCGTGGCAGAAGCAGAGGGAAGTGAAGGAGGGAACAGCAGTGCTAAGGATAGAAATGCAGGTTTGGTTCAGGTGAAGAAGGCACTTGATCTTTTCGGGCTGACCAGTAGGTCTTAAACTGTAGTACATATTGTTATCACCTGGCAGACTTGTTAAACTGAAGGTTGCTGAGCCCCATTCTCAAAATTTTGGACTCAATAAGAATGAGTGGAGCCTAAACATTTCCATTCTAACAAATGCTCAGGTGGAAATCACTTTGAAAAGCAAAGCTTTAGGGCTGGCATATAAGGAGGATTGCTTTTAGAATGTCAGTGATGGTGAAGCTGTGGAGAATGGGCTGGGGAGAAAGAATGAACATGGAGAGTATGATTAAGCCACTGCAGGAGCTCAGGTAGGTCTGAAACAGTGGTAGTGGAGATGGAGAGAGAGTGCTGCAGTTGAGGCATGTCTGAAGTCTATGAACATAAAGTAGTAAGGCATGAGTTGGGGGCATAAAGATAGAGAGGCTCCCAAGCTCCTGCCAGAGGTACTGAGTGAAGAGTAGACTCATTAACCAATGCAGGGACAACAGAGAATCAACTCAGGTGCCCATCAACGGTAGACTGGTTAAAGAAAATATGGTCACAAATACCATGAAATACTAGGTAGCCATAAAAAAGAACAGAATTATGTCCTATGAAGCAACACGGATGTAGCTGGAGGCCATTATGCTAAGTGAACTAACCTAGAAACAGAAAACCAAATACTACATGTTCCCACTTGTCAGTGGGAACTAAACATTGGGGACATAAATATTGGAACAATAGACACTGGGGACTGCTACAGCAGAGAGAGAGGGATTGGGGCCAGGGCTGAAAAACTGCCTATTGGATACTCTGCTCACTACCAGTCACACCCCATACCTTAGCATCACACTATATACCTTTGTAAAACCCTGCACCTGTACCCCTGATGCTAAAATAAAATTTGGAAAAGAAAAATAATCGATACATAAAATAAAGAGTTGTGCTGGCTCACACCTGTAATCCCAGCATTTTGGGAGGCCAAGGCAGGTGGATCACTTGAGCTCAGGAGTTCGAGATCAGCCTGGGCCACATGGTGAAACCCTGTCTCTACCAAAAATATAAAATATTAGCCAGGTATGGTGGTGCACACCTATGGTCCCAGCTACTTGGGAGGCTGAGGTGGGAGGACCATTTGAGCCGAGAGGTGTAGGTTGCAGTGAGCTGAGATTGTGCCACTGCACTCCAGCCAGGGTGACCAAAGGGAGACTTCACCTCAAATAAATAAATAAATAAAGTGAGAGAAAAAAGAACAAATACTCTTTCCCTCCAAGAGGGCACTAGAAAGAGGATACATAATAGTAACTTTTAGAAGAGATTTATAAAAAATAGAGTGTGAATTGATTGTCTCTCCCCTTGGAAACAAGAGTTTAACATAAACAACATGGGTTTGCAGATGTGTGTGGGCAGGATAGGGCAAGACCAAGGACAGCATGATATCGGTGAAGGAAATGTGTAGGAGAGTCCAGAAAACAGCAGCCAGTTGAGAAGTTCGAAGCCTGTCAAGGAGGATATTTTGATACTATTTACAAGGTACTTCACATACACGCATGATATTTTGTGGCAGGTAATAGTAAGGACATAATATTGATAGAAGAGGGAGAGCTATGGAATTGACTATCCCCAAGTAGCCAACAAGAATTATAGGGTGAATTATCCTCTCCTATCCCTGAGAGAAAGCACCAGATTGGGCTTCTGTAAATGCAAAATACAGGATGAAATAAAGGCTCAGTCTGACAGCGGAAGCTTTTGGTTTGTTTTCTTTGATTGTCCCTCAAAGTAGAAAGTAAAGAGAAGGAGGAAGTAGTTCAAGGTGCAAAGATATTCTGAAGTGGAGAAGGAAGAAGTCCACAGGAGTCATATGCAGTTAGGTAATCTGGATAAGAGCAAAAGTAAACTGAAATATGCAGTAGGGTTTGCACCATGGGAATAAAGAAGAATAATTTGATGTGAGTGATATGAGCTAGGGAAATAATTTAAAAATTGAAAAAAAGTGAATAATAATTGTAGAGATTATTCCTTTTATAAATTGTGTTAATACACACTTCTTTTTTAGGGGATAGTATCACAAAATTACCAGAAGCATTGTTTTGTTTTGCCAATTAAAGGAATCCAAATAACTCCAAAATGATTAATTACCACTTTCTGTAAATCCTCAAGTGAACTCATTTGTACAGAATTCCCTGCAGTTGTAAGGAAAACAGAACACTTGACAACTTGTCAGGCACCTACATTCTTTTTTCCTTTTATTTATTAAATTCTTTTACTATTACATGTTATTTTCCACAGATGTTATATGAAATTTCTCTCCTAAGCAAAATAAATAATTTTTTTAAGAATTAGAAAATCTAAAGGACAAAATTTTATATTATAAAACTATACATAGTATTTTATTTTGCTGGCATAAATGCAAATAATCATCTTACAGAAAAACATTAATATTATGTTTTGACTTCTTTCCACATGACATCTACAAGGCAAATAACATTACAAATCCTCAGTACTCTCTAACTGATAACATTTCAAATCCTCAGTACTTTCTAACTGATATATGGAAATAGTGTAGAAAATCACATGTAGAATTACATGTATTATGCTTGTAATACTGATTCCCTACAATGTACAGATAGGGTAATACTCTGTCCTCGGAACTTTGCTGAGAAAGTATCAGGAAACATATCAGAAACAACTAAATGGTGATTTGTACTAACATTAATATATTGTTTATATATAAATAACTCTATACACATCTGTAAGTATAAATGCACACATCTGTATGCATACATTTATTAACATCCATTGATACACCACAAAAAGTTTGATTAATCATTTTGAGAAATACATTAAAAAAAGAAACAAAATTTTTAATCTTCTCCTTACTCTATGACTTCCAATCTTGGCTCACATTAACACCACTTTTTTTTTTTTTGAGACGGAGTCTGGCTCTGTCGCCCAGGCTGGAGTGCAATGGCGCGATCTCGGCTCACTGCAAGCTCCGCCCCCCGGGTTCACACCATTCTCCTGCCTCAGCCTCCCGAGTAGCTGGGACAACACATGCCCGCCACCACGCCCGGCTAATTTTTTGTATTTTTAGTAGAGACGGGGTTTCACCGTGTTAGCCAGGATGGTCTCCATCTCCTGACCTCGTGATCCACCCGCCTCGGCCTCCCAAAGTGCTGGGATTACAGGCGTGAGCCACCGCGCCCAGCCTTAACACTGCTTTTTGAAGATATCTTTACCTTCAAGGGGTATTTGTATCCCAAATGTTTTCAGTCCATTGTCTGGCACATCATCTGTCACATATAGAGCTGCAAGAAGCTCTTCCAGTATCCTAGCATCAAAAGAACATTCTCTTCATGACCATTTCACTGCACTTCAGAAAAACAAGAGGCCGAATTCATCTTCCTAGTCATGTTGTGGTGTAATTAAATTTAAAGGAATCGCTACTTATGTAATGTATTTTTTTCCCTTTAAGTTGTCTGGAGTAAGTTTTGGAGAAACTTGCATGATAATATCAAAACTTGTTTTCTTATTGTGTTCAGAAAGCAAAAGAGAAATATTAATATTATTTTTAGCCTTCTTGTGTTACTGGAACCATGTCACAGAATGAGAGTTTCTCTGGGAATAAGATGTATTGCAATATTCTGAGTAACAGAATGTCAGAGTAAGAAATTTTTATCAGTTGTTCTTTGGGTCATTGTCACACATCATCTGCATATAATTTCCATAGCAGTGAACAGTGAATGTGACATTAGCTTCGCAATGGTGTTGGCTTGAGGGCTGGATATACCTATGTGCATTCTAGTGATGGCAATTCCTGGAGAAAAAAAAATTAATTATAACCATTTTGCATAAATCACCATGAACAATGAGGTACTCATCACCTTGTCAGTTAGTTTGCAGCATTCAGTTGGCTGGCAAACTGGTGACTTTATGAAGCATTAAACTATGTCACCGTTAGCCAGATTAAACTCACTGTAACATTATACTTACATAAAGTGCTTTGTGAAGGAAATATGAAAAATGCTAACTGAACCGATCTCAGAAGACAGGAAAATGATTGTGATATAATGCTTGGGTTGAATATTGTCACTTTCCTGGTGTAAGCCCATTATGGTTTCCAAGGGACTATATTCAAATAATAAGAAAAAAGTTAGGACTCTAACTTGGAAGATGTAAAGACATATATATATTAGATGAAATACTCTAAATGAGAAAGAAAGAAAAGAAGAAAAGGGGGCTGTAAAATGACTCACCATGTACAGTCTAGAATCATAGAGACAGGGTGGGAGAGGACCAGAGAGAGTTGAAGGGTCCAGTATATTTCACCCCTCAGATTCTGTGGATTAGAAACCAAAGTCTGGAGAAGGTTAAGTGTCTAGCCCAAGACATAGCTAGAAGGTGGTGGGTCCCTAACCTCGAATATAGTATATTTTCACAGAAGCCTAAATGAAATGGAATTCAGGGAGTAAGATAAAGACCAATTTTCATTAACATTTGCATTAAAGTTAAATATCACTTTTATGAGAAGACAAAAGTAAGATCAAATCCTGAAGTCAAAGTAAATAACCCTGTGTAAAAACGCAAAGTTCATGGGCTTGACAGGCTGTGCTCACAAGTCTATGACCACTGCTTGGAGGGAACAGGAGTGGAGGCTGTGGCTCATTTTCCTGGTGGCATGTGGTGCAAGCCACAATTTTAGTGAAAGGGTACAGTCATGTCTTAGGTCTCTGGAAACTGCCTAATTATTTGATATCCTGGAGATTTTTTCTGGTCCGCTTTATGGAAGGCATTTATATATAGGACAGTGAAAAACACTATTTCTGGAGGGGAAAGAACAATACAGTTAAGTCTAGGTTTTCTATTTCTTCTTGAGTTTGTTTTCTTTTTTGCCTTTAGATTTGTAATCAGCTCAAAAGATCTCCAAGTCTCCAAACCCTTCACGAATTAAAAAAAACTTAAACCCTACAAATTTCTTAACTCTATCTGCATAACACTGCCACAGATAGAAAAGTGTAAACAAGATAACAAGAGCATGGGCAGCTCTGTTTTTAAAAAAGCAAAACTGAATTTTATTCCAGAAGATTCTGTCCTGTCCTGTTTGTAAGCTAGGCTGCCAAAAATGAGTGCGAACACTTTGGGAGTGGGGAGTGCATATTGTTTGAGGTATAAACATGATTATAATGTACAAAAATAATAATTTACAAGTGAACCAAAATTTCTAAGGTTGCTTCATATATGTCAATTAGTAAATAAATAAATGCATAATTAAAAGAAAATTGAAGTAAAATAGTCATTTGGTCTCAGCAAGACTCTCAACACCAGCCAAAGCATGAAGGAAGTAATGTCCTTTTCTCTATTCAAGCTGTTACAGCTTTCTCCAGTGGTTGGAAACATTTTACTCTTCACCTTCTGATAAAATCCCAGTCAGCTGCCTTTCCCTGGTCTGTTCCTCCAGCCTCCCATGAAGAAGTGATCCTTCTCTTTTTTAATACCACTTCTTCTCTTTGTGTCTTTTGTCACATATCACTGAAATTTTACCCAAGGACTATAACCTCTTTCTCCTAAAAGTTCCACCTCCCTACTTCTATATTCTAATCCATTAGTTCTCAGTGTGGTCCTGGGAACTTGTTAAACATGCAAATTATCTGGCCCCACTGCAAACCTACTGCATCGCAAACTCTGGGGTGCAGTCCTGTATTCTGTGTTTTCCCCACCCTCTCCAGGTGACTCAGAAACAGGCTAACATTTGGGAACCACAGCTCTAATATATTCTATCTTAAAGAAAAAAAAAATGGTACTGCAGCCCTGGGTTTCCCTTCTACTTTCCTTCTTCCCTGAACTGTCAAATTCCTCAGAGTACTTGTTCCCTTTCCTTTCTCTTATTACATTTGTTTTCCAACTCACTGGTCATACTCAGTGTCGTTTGGCATTTTGAGGAATTACATGTTCGGATTGATTTTTGTGCTGCCAAATAACTACAATGCTTTCTAAAGTTGGAAATACAGTTGTGACTAGTGGATGATTAGATTCTTCTTTGTAGTTCTATTTGACTGTAATGGGCGCAATTTACTGCTTTTACCCCAGACTAGTCCAGAAAATTATTTAGTGAACAGAATTGTATTTTTGCAGTCTACCAATTATATCACTAGATATCTCGGAAAAAAACGCCTTGCAAAGTAGTGGTAGCTGGACAACCTGGGTTGTGATCTTGGCTTCTTCATTGTGTGACAATAATATAATACTTAATTATTCTTCACAATAATAGTAGTAGTTAATTACTCATTGCTATTAGTAATTATTTTGCTTGCTCACAAAATTCAAGGTTATTCATGTATTTTTCTATCTAAAGCCTCATAAAGCACAGTGAAGTATATTTAATATCAATTTTCAGATAAATAAATGGAAGTTTAGAGCTATTAGGGAACTTGTCCAAGTTAATGTAGCTAAAAGTTGGCAATGAGCTGGATTTCCAACCAAGGTCTGTCTAAGCCTGTCGAACAGGCTGCTAATGAAACCTTCTGGGAAGTTGTTGTGTAGATTAATCTATTTATGTATTTTATTAGTTCATTCAAAACCAGTGTTAAGCCTCTGCTTTCTGGGGTGCACTGGGCTAAGCCCTGGAAACACAGAGAAGAAAGATACAGCCCACAAGGAATCACATTCTGGTGAAACAACAGATAACTAAACTGTTTAAGTAGATTTTTGTAAGAGTCATGATTTAGAGACACACAGAGCATTGAGGCAACATGGAGACTATATGAGGTACATAACCTGGGATGGGGAGCTCATGGAAGCCCTGCTACGGTCAGTGACATTAGTGTTTTGTTAGAGAAACAAGAGCCAGGAAATAAATTGAATGAAAGGAATGTAGGAAAGGAACCTCAGACATAAAGAATAGCAGTTGCAAAGCAGGAGAGAGTAAATAAATAGGCAGAGGTAAGATTACAAAAACTTCCATGCCCTTCAAAGGAATCAGAATGTCTAGAAGGCAAGAGGAGGAGAGTAGGGATACTTTTAAGACAAAATGAGAGTTAGAAATCTCATAATGACAATACTGTGGAAAGTGGATTTAAGCATTAGAAGGAATGAATGCCAATAATTACCTTAGATTTTTTTTTTTCTTCTAAAAAAAAGTGGGGGGAGATACATGTGCAGAAGGTGCAGGTTTGTTACATAGTTATACATGTGCCATGGTGGTTTGCTGTACCTATTGACCCCTCCTCTAAGTTCCCTCCCCTGACCCCCCACCCCCCAACAGGCCCTGGTGTGTGATGTTCCCCTCCCTGTGTCCATGTGCTCTCATTGTTCAACTCCCACTTATGAGTGAGGACATGCAGTATTTGGTTTTTGGTTCCTGTGTTAGTTTGCTGAGAATGATGGCTTCCAGCTTCATCCATGTCCCTGCAAAGGACATGATCTCATTCCTTTTTATGGCCGCCTAGTATTCCATGGTGTATATGTACCACATTTTCTTTATCCAGTCTATCATTGATGGGCATTTTGGTTGGTTCCATGTCTTTTCTGTTGTAAATAGTGCTGCAATAAATATACGTGTGCATGTGTCTTTATACTAGAATGGTCTCTATTCTTTTGGGTATGTACAAAGTAATGGGATTGCTGGATCAAATGGTATTTCTGGTTCTAGATCCTTGAGGACTACTGTCTTCCACATGGTTGAACTAATTTACACTCCCACCAACAGTGTAAAAGTGTTCCTATTTCTCCACATCCTCTCCAGCATCTATTGTTTCCTGACTTTTTAATATTCGCCCTTCTGACTGGAATGAGATGGTATCTAATTGTGGTTTTGACTTGCATTTCTCTGATGATCAGTGACGTTGAGCTTTTTTTCATATGTTTGTTGGCTGCATAAATGTGTTTGAGAAGTGTCTGTTCATATCCTTTGCCCACTTTTTGATGGGGTTGTTTGTTTTTTCTGGTAAATTTGTTTAAGTTATTTGTAAATTCTGGATATTAGAACTTTGTCAGATGGGTAGATTGCAAAAATTTTCTCCCATTCTGTAGGTTGCCTGTTCACTCTGATGATAGTTTCTTTTGCTATGTGGAAGCTCTTTAGTTTAATCAGATCCCATTTGTCAATTTTGGCTTTTGTTGTAATTGCTTTTGGCATTTTTGTCATGAAGTCTTTGCCCATGCTTATGTCCTAAATGGTATTGCCTAGGTTTTCTTCAAGGGTTTTTATGGTTTGTGGTTTTACATTTAAGTCTTTAATCCATCTTGAGTTAATTTTTGTATAAGGTGTAAGGAAGCAGTCCAGTTTCAGTTTTCTGAGTACAGCTAGCCGGTTTTCCCATTACCATTTACTGAATAGGAGATCATTTCCCCATTGCTTGTTTTTGGCAGGTTTGTTAAAGATCAGATGATTGTACATGTGCGGTGTGATTTCTAAGGTCTCTATTCTGCTCCATTAGTCTATATGTCTGTTTTGGTACCAGTGCCATGCTGTTTTGGTTACTGTGGTCTTATAGGATAGTTTGAAGTTAGGTAGCGTGATGCCTCCAGCTTTGTTCTTTTTGCTTAGGATTGTCTTGGCTCTATGGCGTCTTCTTTGATTCCATATGAAATTTAAAATAGTTTTTTTTTCTAATTCTGTGAAGAATGTCACTAGTAGTTTCATGGGAGTAGCACTGAATCTATAAATTACTTTGGGCAGTATGGCCAATTTCACAATATTTCCTATCCATGAGCATGGAATGTTTTTCCATTTGTTTGTGTCCTCTCTTATTTTCTTGAAAAGTGGTTTTTAATTCTCCTTGAAGAGGTCCTTCATGTCCCTTGTTAACTATATTCCTAGGTATTTTATTCTCTTTGTAGTGATTATGAATGGAGTTCATGATTTGGCTTTCTGCTTGTCTATTGTTGGTGTAAAGGAATGCTTGCGGTTTTTGCACATTGATTTTGTATCCTGAGACTTGGCTGAAGTTGCTTATCAATTTAAGGAGTTTTTGGTATGAGATGATGGGGTTTTAAGAGGAGCCAGCTATCTGGATTCTAGATTTTATGGGCTAAATGGTGTCCCTCCCACCACAACATTTATATTAAAGGGAGCTTCGTACTCTAAGCCCCAGTAACTCAGAATTTGACTGTAGTGAGAGATAGATTCTTTAAAGAGGTAATTACGTTAAAATGAGGTCATATGAATATACTGTAATACAGTAAAACTAGAGTCCTTATAAGAAGGGGAAATTAGGACACAGACCCATACAGATGAAAGACCATGTGAAGACAGGGAGAAGGTTACCATCTAAAAGGCAAGGAGAGACATTAGAAGAAACCAACCCTGCTCACACCTTGGTCACAGACTTCTAGCCTCAAAAATTGTGAGAAAATAAATGTCTATGGTTTATACCACCTGCTGTGGTACTTTGTTATGGCAGCCTATGCCAACTAACACACAAAACTGAAATTTCATATTTTCAGTGATGGCTACCGTTTTAGATCAGAATGACAACTATATGCTGGACAGATTCTTCTGTAGATAACATCAGGTCCACCTAGCAAATGTGTGCTGAATTTGCTAAAAGTAAAATATTAGCTAGGAATGAACCATGTTTTCCTTTAATACTTTTGTTAAGACACAAACATCAAAGACTTTCCATTTTTGCCACTATCTTTTCTAAAGGATGAATTAGTATGATATAAAGCATTTGAAGCCTTAAGATGAAGGAACACTGCAGTAAGTTCAATGTAATCTTCACTTTAAATCTCTTCTTGAGTGAAGAGTGCAAATATGCATCCCAGCCTGAACACAAAGGAATAAAACCTCGCCTAAGCACTCCTGACAGTCTTTCATGCCCACTTGAGAACTGGTCATCTGGAACCAGCCATCCCTACAGCTACCAGAAAATACAACTTCCTCTGTCACTTTCCTGCAGTATCACAAATTACAGAATGGCACAAGCGTGAAAGAGCAACTACTGAATGATGCGAAAAATATACAGCTAAGAGTGTGCAGGCAAGTGCAATGGTGAGGCTCAAAAGACTTGGTGGAGGGTAAAACACAGTGTGATCCTCAAGATTTGCTGCCACAGCTGACTTCCTAATTACTACTATACTGCTGTTGAGGCAGGAGAATAGGGTCTGGAGGCAGGGAACCTAAGGCTGATTTACGCAGACTTCTAGAACTAAATCAAAAGGAAAACCCCAACTTTCCACACCTAAGTAACAAAAGGACTGGAGGATATGCCCTTTGCAATCCCCCCTCCTTTTCTGTGTGGCAGATAGAAAATTGAAAGTATCTCTGATTGGTTGCTTTCTGCAACCAATCAGATGATTGCATAGGAGTATAACTTTGTAACTTCACTTCAGCCTCTGATTGGTTGCTTTCCACAACCAATCAGACTAGTTGCACAGGCCACTACTTCATTTACATAGGGTATACACCAAGTAACCAATGGAAAAACCTCTAGGGGGTATTTAAACCCCAGTAAATTCTGTAAACTGGCCCTTGAGTCCCTATGCTCGGGCCTGCCCCCACCCTGTGGAGTGTACTTTCGTTTTCGATAAATAATCTGCTTTTGTCACTTGATTCTTTTCTTGCTCTGTGTGTTTCGTCCAATTCTTTGTTCAAAACGCCAAGAACCTGTACATCCTCCACTGGTAACACTATCTCTGAATAAGATAAGAAGTAATATTAGAGCTATCGTTAATAATATAAATAATAAGAGATCTCTCTTGCCGGAGAAAAAGGGAGGCAATAGGCAAGAAATTAGACAATTCACCCACATCTACGCTGCTATTAACAAACCAATGAACAGGTTTTTCTCAGAAGATGGAGAATATCCAGTAATACTCTGCGTGAATTAGAATATTTGGTGTGATTAACTGATTTTTGAAGTGCACATATTTTGCCTGACTCTTCTAACTTATAAACAACGTCTAAGGATATTAAAACATTTTCTTCAATAGCTTTATATTGGTTTCTAAGATATCTTTATGAAAATATTTGTTTTCTAAGATGTTGAGGTAATTCAGTATTCTTTCAGTAACTTTTGTTTTTTCTTTAAAAGTGTCCAAAAATTTTGAGCTCTAAAGTTTAAAATATTTGAAGACTTTTGCAGAAAGTTTTTATTAAGACTTAAGCAAAAGTGACTTCAGAAACTTGGTAATATAGTATTGCATGCCTAAATACTTGAAAAATTCCTAGGATTCTTTAAAAATACTTTTTGAAAGTTCATGACTAAAGACAAATGAAAAACTTGATTATTTCAAAAACTTATTGATAAATCTATTTTACCTTAAAAATGTCTATTTAAGACATTTATTTATAAAATGGAATATATAAAATGTGTTAACACTGCCTAAAGAAAAGCTTTAAGAAAAACTTGGCTAACCAAAATGCCAGCATAGTTGGTTTCCAATATCCTTTTTTTTTTTTTTTTTTTTGAGACGAAGTCTCGTAGGCCCGGGCTAGAGTGCAATGGTGTGATCTTGGCTCACCACAACCTCTGCCACCCAGGTTCCAGCAATTTTCCTGCCTCAGTCTCCAGGGTAGCTGAGATTACAGGCACCTGTCAGCAGGCCCGGCTAATTTTTGTATTTTTAGTAGAGACGGGGTTTCACCGTTTTGGTCAGGCTGGTCTGGAACTCCTGACCTCAGGCGATCCACCCGCCTCAGCCTCCCAGAGTGCTGGGATTACAGGTGTGAGCCACCGCGCCAGGCTGGTTTCCAATATTCTTTGTTGAAATTGTCTGTTGTTGTTATTTGGAAACAAAGACAAATTGCAATTTGTGGATTTTACCATCACTGCTGTTTTGTTGTTTACCAAATGAACTTTAAATTTACTTTCTGGAAGCTTACTCAGATGCCTCCTAATCTTGTACATTTTATACATTTATAGTAATTTTCAGTGATAGTTTGTCATATGAATAATGAGCCTAAAACCCTGAATCATTTGTATTTATCAAGGAAAGACTACTATAAATTCATTGAAATGTCTTTATTACAAGAAACTGCAACAACAAACTTTTGAAAGATTTATAGGAAGAAGGAATGGGTGATTGTGGACAACCAGAGCTGAGCCAGAATTTAACAAGAAAGAGCAATGGCCTGGAATATTGCCCTCTAACTAGATAATCAAGGGACTTTTTTTTTTTTTTTTTTTTTTGAGACAGAGTGATGCTCTGTCACCCAGGCTGGAGTGCAATGGCGTGGTCTCAGCTCACTGCAACCTTCGCCTCCTGGGTTCAAGCAATTCTCCTGTCTCAGCCTCCCATGTAGCTGGGACTACAGGCGCACACCATCATGGCTGGCTAATTTTTTTGTATTTTATTAGAGATGGAGTTTCACTGCATTGCCCAGGCTGGTCTTGAACTCCTGAGCTCAGGTAATGCACCTGCCTTGGCCTCCCAAAGTGCTGGGATTACAGGCGTGAGCCACCGCGCCCGGCCCTAATCAAGATCTTAGCATCATAGCATAAGTTAAGGGCAAATACAGGTTCTCCTCACAGTCTAAGGGCTATTAATTGATATAATTAATAGTATTAAAATTTCACAGCAAGATGCCCTATGAAAATAAATTCAACTTAAGTGATAGATATTAAGAAATGCAAAACTTTCATTTTCAGATAATATACTATGAAAGCTAAAATAGTATACTACGTTTCAAACTCATTTAGTAATTATTCAAACATATAACAATCTCCTGCTGGTTTTTAAATGGATGTTTTACATTATGTGCCTTCTCTTCAAATGTGGCCTTTTCCAAGTTTTGATTGAATAGAGTGGGTTTTTTTTTTTCAAGATCAAGTCTTTTTGTAGGGCTTGTTGTGTTTTTTATTGCTAGCTAAGTGGTTCCTTGGAGATTGTGGATGAGTATTGAGATTCTTTAGAGAAATGAAGTTCGTCTGTTACAATTACACTGGCATGCTTCCTTGAGAAAAGCAGAGGATATACAGAAACATCTAGGAAAGCCTGTACATTTTTGAGAAGTTAGAAAATTAGTTCCCGATTTTCTTTTCTTTTGAAAAAAAATTGTTTCATTATCTCAAGAAATGTGGAATTAGCTAGAGAGGGTTGTCTTATTTTTAATTTGAAGGAGTGGATTCAAGTGAGAATTAATATAAACACATGCTAATAGGGCTGCTTTATGCTTATGAGGAGCAAGTTCTTCACCTTCAGCCACACTCAGGCACAACCATGAAATGGGTTGAGTTGGCTCTCAGATCCTCAGCCAGTTTCCCCCTCCCCCTCCCCCTCCTCCTTTCTCACCACTTGCTGTACCCTGTTTTCTTCCCTCTGGCACCTGGTGTTCTCTTTACCCACTGCTGCTTCTCCCCTGTTGCTCCAGAGACAACCAGTGCTCAAGAAAAAAAAATAGTAAATGACTTCCATGAAAGCATCTTGAAACTCCGGTTTAGACAGAGCAATGCCAAGACTTGTGAGAGGGCTGAGATTTCACTCTGCTTACAAACCAACAAGCTTGCTAACTCCTGCGACAGCTCCACGGATGCTGGCAGAAGACATGGCTTCTGGGTCAGGGATGAAGGACAGCTTATTGCTCGTAGCAATAGTGGACAGAATATCAACATTTTCATGGATTCCCTGAGCCCTAATTCAGAGGGTCTGCACACAGCAGGGTGGATTTCAGGAGAGAGGTCTCAAGCTTAGGAAACCACAATCTTTTATAAAGGACTGCAACCAAAGCTGCCCAACATATACCCCAGAGGGACATTATCTTTGTTCTAGTGGACAGCAAATACACCTTCATTCTGCACAGGCAGATGCCACCATTTCTACCTTCCAAAGTGGTTCACTATAAAAAGTTTTTTAGAAAATGTCCAGAACAAAAGATGATTAGTGTCTCTGTTCACAAGGGCAGAAAAGCAACAGACTCATGGAGAAGTCTCTCCCAACATGCATATGTTCTGTGTATGCAGGAGGGAGGAATTCATGGGTGTAAAGTTAAAATAGGGCATTCTATAAAGGCTACCCAATAAAATAATGTAATCTTACATTTGTATGGAGAAGAGAAAGTCTTCGTTGTTTTTGTCTGCTTGTTTTTGTAAGATGAACTATAAAATATAAAGCTCAAAAAATGCATGGTTGAGATGTGTATGTAATTGAAGTATTTTTAACTGAGGGTCATGTTAGTGTTTTAATATTGACATATTTTAGAAGAGTGAAGATGGATTTAAAAGGTAGAGAAACATTGGCTTAATCACCGATTCTCCACAGGGATGTTTACATTCAGTGGAGGCTAAAGCCTAATTCTAACGTGATTTCAGTCATCGGCCAGGATGTGGGGCAGTGTTTTGAGGGTCAGAGAGAGGCCTTTTCTCAGAAATTACTCCAAAAGAATGGAGGCCTACTCTATATCTAAAACATTGTCTGAATAATGAACACAATAATTAATTTGCTTACTTTCCTTTTAGGAAATACTGAACAATGTCTTTGAATTCCTTCAGGGATCTTCAATATTTATTATACACATTTCAGTAAAGAATATTAAAATAAGTATCCCTGTCCCAAACACCCAGTCTGTTTCTGGTATTTTGAAGGCATGAATGTCTCATTAACCGAGACAATGGGGATGATGCTAAGAAAAGCTCTTTTTTATTTAACTCTCATGCTCAGTTTATTTTTATTCTCATAGTTATTATATTCTTTAGAAATATTATATCCTGGTTTCTGCAGTTACACTACTTAAGCAATGCCAGTAACACAATCTTCTGCGTAGATCCTCATTAGAAAAAAGCTTCCCTAATGCACAGACATAGGAGAGGGAGAATCAAACGGTAACACCTCTTGACATCCTCACCAGCACTGTCACTGGGAACTAATTGGAAGATAAACTCGGAGAAGCTTATTAACCCTCCTAATGTGGATAGGAATTGGATAGGGGCAGGGTGATAGAAATTAGTGCAGGGCAAAATGTGGGTGTCCCTTTCACTTTCACAGTTCAGTAAGATATAAATACAGTGTCATTTTTGTTTTCTTGTTTGCTTTTTATTTTTAGAGAGAGAGGGAGAAATAATCTAGCATTGTACATTAAAGTAATACATTAGAAAAGGAGGAAAACTAATACAATATTTTTCCTGTAGCAAAACCCCAGAAATGCAAAAAGACAAGCAAAAAGCAAGGACTTGAGCTTACACAATAGAACAAATGTCCTTTACATAAAATGTTACCATATCGGTACCAATAAACTAATTTCTAACCATAAATATTTGCAATACGAGAATAAAGATGAAAATAAACCAATACTTTATTAAATGAGGGTAAGAAAATTCTCAAGATAGAATGAAAGAAAAAATAGTAAAGGTAAAAGTAGGAATTAATGAAAAAGAATAAAAATTAATTCTCATAAAAGACAGTTGCCAAAATAATAAAATAGTCTAACATCCAAAATCTGGCTAGCCTGATTTAAAAAAAAATAAGAAATGTAAATGCTCCAAAATAGTAATGGAACTACAACATGCAATCTGAAACAGTAGAGAAAATGAAGACACAATTTAAAGCATGAGAAAATGAAAATAAATGGTAAAAAGTATCATGCACAATGAGATTATGCATGATTCTTTTACAAATCTGAAAATGTGTGAAACAAGTTATTCTGAAGGGAATATAGGTTGCCAAAATAAAATAAAAAAAAATTTATAGATGAAGAAAGGTACAGTATCAAACTGTCCATTAACCATTGATCAAAAATTAATGTCCTCTAAGAGATATTAGGAGAGGCCCCGAGAATGATAGACTGGAGTAGGAAAATGTGGCACATATACACCATGGAATACAGCCATGAAAAAACGGACGAGTTCACATCCTTTGCAGGGACATGGATGAAGCTGGAAACCATCATTCTAAGCAAACTGTCCCAAGGACAGAAAACCAAACGCCGCATGTTCTCACTCATAGGTGGGAGTTGAACAATGAGAACACATGGACACAGGGCAGGGAACATAACACACCAGGGCCTGTAGGGGGGTAGGGGGCTGGGGTAGTGATAGCATTAGGAGAAATACCTAAAGTGTAATTAAAAAAAAAATATATATATATATATATATATATATATATATATATATATATATAGTCAATCTTTCAAGGAATAGATCAATATTGTTATGGACACATTTCCAGACTGTAGAGAAATATGAACAACTCTTATGTTCAAATATTCCATAAGTCTGATTCTTACACATGATAAAAACTGTCTACCACAGGAAAAAAAAAAGCTTCAAGCCAAACTCATTTTTGATTATAGATGCTAAGATTGAAATAAAAAAAAGTAAGTTACATTGAGCTGTATAGACATATAAAATAGCACTTTAATACATTAATAGGTAAACTTAGTTTGCAAAATTATTTACATTGACACAAAAAGTTATTTGATAAATTCAATACTCATTTCTGATTAAAATTTTTCGTAACTGAGGGGGGGAACACTTATTTCATTTAATTTAATATTTTTATTTTATTTTGAGACGGAGTCTCACTCTGTTGCCCTGGCTGGAGTGCAATGGTGTGAGCTTGGCTCACTGCAAACTCGGCCTCCCAGGTTCAAGCGATTCTCCCCAGTAGCTGGGATTACAGGTACCCACCGCCATGCCCAGCTAATTTTTGTATTTTTAGTAGAGATAGCGTTTCATCATGTTGGCCAGGCTGGTCTCGAACTCCTGACCTCAGGTGATCCGCCCGCCTCGGCCTTCCAAAGTGCTGGGATTACAGGCATGAGCCACCACGACCAGGCTCTTAATTTTAATTTTAATTGTCTAATGACAGAAACCATGAGACTAGTCCAGAAATTCTTCTTAGAATAACACTTTAATACACATAGATTCTTGATATAATTTAAAACTGTTATTAAAGTAAATACCTTCCAATGTTTGCTTTTGCATTAATATTACCATGGATATCAAGAGAGTACTATTGAAACAAAAACAGAAAAAAATATAAAACAGAATTCAAATTTGCAAATGATATGGAAGCTGAAATATGTATACCTGACACTGATAGTTGCAATGCTGTATCAAGAGTTTCCTTGATAAGCTCTACTACTAATTGTACCAGCTAGAATAAAAAGCAACAATAGATTATAATAGCAAAATGTAAGAAATTAGATCTGATAATTAACGCAGTAGGGAGGGGATGTGAAAATATGTTGTTTAGAATAACTTAGTTTTTCTGAAGGACATAAGATAGCTTAGAAAATTAAAAAGAAAGGTTGTGTCATAAGAGTGTGTAATGTAAAGCTCTTAACTTTCCACAAAGTAATTATTATGTTTAATTATATTATAATAAAAATTTCAAGAAGACTTTTTGAAGACAAGTTGATTCTATAGTTAATCTAGAAGAATAATAGGATGATATAGATTATTCTGAAAGAAAATAAGAGAGCAGCTTATGCCAATATATATGAAAAAATATATGCATATAGAATAAATGTAATAGGAATTGAAACAAAAATAGAATAGCATCAATCAATAAAATAGTGTCCAAAAGTATGTATAAAAATGTTGCATTTAAATTGAAGATGAAATTAATTATTTAATACATAATCCTGGAAGATGTGTTTCACAATGAAGGGGAAGGTAAATTTAGATTATTTGCTCAATTTTCCAAAGTACTTAGCAAATAGATTAAACGTGTGTCTATAAATAAACTGGAAAATAAACTTATCTTAATAAGTATTTGTTGGGTCTCAAGATGAGGATCACCATGCTATATGAAACAGTGAAATCCATAGTAAACTCCATGAAAGGAGCAATTAAACACAAAATCAATTTTTAAAAAAATATTTAAAAACCACAAATCAGTGTTTCTCAATTTGGGTTTCGATGTACCTAGTGTTGATGATTTATATTTATGATTTTATAGGTAATGTAATGTATCAATATTGCTTCATTAATTTTAACAAATGTACCACGCTAATGTAATGAATAAATATTAGGGGAAACTGGGTGCAGAGTATATGTAAATCTAAAACTCTCCTAAAATAACTCATTTTAAAAAATGGAAAATATTAATACTAAGCAATTCAGAAAATCTATTACAAGTAATAGAAATTGCTAAGGTAAGAAAATATCATTAATCTCTTCAGCATGAAACAAATGTACCAATAAGTTGCCTTGTTTAACATATTAAAGTAATAAATGGGTGGATTTATATCTGGGTGCTCTATTCTGTTCCATTGGTCTCTGTGTCTGTTTTTGTGCCAGTACCATGCTGTTTTAGTTACTATAGCTTTGTAGTACACTATGAAGTACAATATGAATTCAGGTAATGTGATGCCTCCAGCTTTGCTATATATATTTCAGGACCTTTTGTGGTACAAAAGTTTTTGGGTTACATGAATGAATTGGATAGTGATAGTCTGATATTTTAGTGCTCCCATCACCAGAGTAGTGTACATCGTATTCAATATGTAGTTTTCTATCTCTCATGCCCCCTGCCACCCTCCCTCCTTCTAAGTCTCCAGTGTGCATTATACCACTCTATGTCTTTGAGTGCCCATCAACTTTGTTCTTTTTGCTCAGGGTTGCTTTGGCTATTCTGGGTATTTCGTGGTTCCATATACACTTTAAGATTATTTTTTCTATTTCTGTGAAGAATGTTATTGGTACTTTGAAACGGATTGCATTAGATCTGTAGATTGCTTTGAGTACGGATATTTTAACAATTTGATTCTTTCAATCTAAAAACATGGAATATCTTTACATTTTTGTGTCCTCTTCAATTTCTAATGTAATATTATTCAACTATGAAAAAGAATAAAATCCTGTCATTTTTAACAAAGTGGATGGAAGTGGTGAACATTATGTTAAGTAAAATAAGGCAGACAGAAAAAGATAAAGTAGCATGTTCTCACTCTTATGTGGGAGCTAAAAAAAAATAAAATTTAAAAAAAAAAAGGAACTCAGGAAGATAGTAAGATGATACTTACCAGCAGCTGGGAAGGGAAAGAGGAGAAGGTGATTAAGAGTTGCTTAATGAGTCAAACATACAGTTAGAAGGAATAAAAACTAGTGTTTGGTAGCACAATAGGTTGACTATAGTCCACAATTAATTTATTGCATATTTCAAAGTAACTAAAAGAGTGGAACTGGAAAGTTCCTAAAACAAAGAAATAATAAATGCTTGACGTGATGGATATCCCTATTACCCTGATTTAATCATTACACATTATATACTTACATCAAAATTTCACATTTACCCCATAAATATGTACAACTGTTATGTATCAGTAATTAAATATTTGAAAATGTTAAAGGAAGCATGCTTATAATTATCCTTTAAATCTGTATATGTAAACTCTTCATAATAAAGACTAATGTAGAAAAAAAAGAAACATAAAAACTTCTTCTCAACTCATGCTTACAAGCTTCTTTCTTTGTTAAACACTTCCATTCACTGAAAGAAACAGCACATAAAGCAACTTTAAAGAAGTATGCTTAGATTTACTTTTTAAACCTGTATAAAAAAAAAAGTAGGACCAGGCACAGTGGCTCACACCTGTAATCCCAGCACTTTGGGAGGCTGAGGCAGGCGGATCACTTGAGGTCAGGAGTTCAAGACCAGCCTGGGCAACATTGTGAAACCCAATTTACTAAAAATACAAAATTTAGCCAGGCATGGTGGTATATGCCTGTAATCCCAGCTACTCAGGTGGCTGAGGCACGAGAATCACTTGAACCTGGGCAGCGGAGGTTGCAGTGAGTCGAGATCGTGACACTGCACTCCAGCCTGGGCGCTCTATCTCCAATAAATAAATAAATAAATTAATTAAATTAGCAGAGCCTTTTAAACACCTACATTACACAGTGGCATTAATGTAGGGAAGGTTACTTTCATATATTATAGTGTTAATAAAGTATCACACATTTTCTGAAAGCCTCTTTGGCAATATATATCAGAAACCTTAAAAAGATTCCTACTGTTTGACTCACTCATTTTTGTAATCTACCTCATTAAAACAATCATAAAAACAAAACAGGACTTAACTTAGGTGGTTTTATTTATGACTATTTATTTTGCTTCGGATTTTCTCAGAAGACCACAAACCCGTCTAGATATTTTAAATAGAATGAGATACAATACAGAGAATCAGAAGCTTACAAAATCATCAGAACTACTGGTGGAGCAAAGGTGACAGAAATTACTGCTCATTTCAGTAAATCAGAAACTGGGGAAGTTACAGAAAACTGTTACTGATCTCATATTTGCACCAAGGAAGTGAGTTAATACGCCTGCCCACTGCAGTCCCTAGAGCAATAGTGACTTCCTTCACTCCACCTTCAAAATTCTGCTGAAATGCCTCTCATTGGCAGAATTTAATGTGAAAAACTGTTGTCAGGAACTCTGGAAAACATAGTTCTCTGGCTCTCAGCCTTTTAATAAAGAGGAAAATATAAATGTGTATGGGGAAGTGGTGGTAGTGGAACTGTACTGTTAACAAAAAATGCAAGAATGGAAAAAATAAGTCAGCAATTTAAATGCTAATACTCCTCAGTGGGGAATAGTTTACTACATTGGAGTATTCATTTGATGAGATTGTATGCAGTCATTAAATATCCTATTTTGCAATACATGATAAATCATGTATCATTATGTTTTAATAAAATGAGAACATTTTTACTATTAATTGGATGAAAATGTAGTTCATAAAGCAGTAGAGTACAAACCTACTTTATTATATAATATAGCATCATTCTATTCAAGTTCAACTTTATAGTAAAACTAAAGATTTTCTAAATCCAAAATTCAATTTTCTAGACATAGTTCTAAAATTCCATTTTTAAAAGTCTATGGAAAGAAAATGAAGTTCTGTTAAGGTATATGTAGAATACCTGGAAAACAAAGTTCTATAAGTTTTTTTAGCTTAATGTAATATTAAGAGCCCATAATCTAAAATATTACATTGTTCAGTGATATTGTCATGTATTCTAGTTGTAGTTACTTTTAAAATAAATGCTAAGTTGGAAAAGAAAGCACATTTTTTATGGCTAGGTTTTGTAATAACCAGGTGACTATTCTAAAGATCTCATTCACTTATAAACCATAAAATTAAAAAATGTTTTCTCAATGGCCATAATAGTAGAAGAATAGGTTGCTTTTCTCCAAACATAGTGCTTTGAGTCTGTACTTCATGAAATATCATCTGTAATCATCGTTGTACTTATGAAATTATCAAGATGTAATTATCAAGATGGACACTATGGGCTATTGTAGGATGAACACACCTTGACAAACAGTCGATACTTTAAAACAAAACAAGCAGTACGTGAACATATTCCTTTCCTTTGCAGAGAGTTTATACCCTATTTCTAACTGTTGTCTGAGAAGGTATTTTAATAGAATGGAGTTATTTACTCTAGAGGCACACTCTGGGGGGTCTGCATAGGAATGTGAGTCCCAGGAGTTTTCCAGGTCTTTCTCTCCTTACTAATATTACTCAGCCACTCTGTCTTCTATTAGTTCTGTTTTGCCTCAGGTTTCCTAAATTGTCAATATTTTGTTTTGATTTAATGTCTAGAAAGAATTCCAGGCTACATTTTTCTACTAACTTTTGTTCAAAATGCAATTATCTCTCTTTATCCTCACTTCAGCTTCCATAAGAGCATTTAAAGGTCAGGGAAGAGTTTTTAAGCAGATCAGTTTGGAGAAGCAGAAAATCTCTATGGAAAAATGCAGAGTCTAGTAGGAAAGACCATGTAGAAATCACTATATATTGTTTTATTTACTGTCCCCTATGACTATCTGAAAGACCTAGCTTAATGAAGATTGAATAAAAGCATTAAAACGTAATGAAGCCATATAAATTCTGGGCTTGGGTTTAAAAATTATAATTCTAACCATTTTATAATAGTTGTTAAGATACACTCACCTATGCACACATATATTCAGAAATGTTTCTAATATATGCAAGTAGTACTATGTGTATGATTATGAAGGGCATAATCAATGTAATTCAAAAAACAATAATGTAATTTGATTATAAGAATATTAGGATTTGAAAAATAATAGTCATATTCTTGCTAAATGAACAATTCAAATTAGTCACATTAAAGAAAATAATAAACTTTAATCTGTGAAACCCATTATTAAGAAACTTCATTTAATGGATTAATCTCATTCCAAATTGCATAGTACTATAAAAAAATGATTACTAAATTGAAAAGTTTCCCCTTATGTACAAGTTAGATATATAATCTGTGTGTTTTTATGTATATTGTGTTTAAAATCCTCATATTGCTTAGGATTACCTTGGTTATCCAGGGTCCTTTATGGTTCCCTATTAATTTTAGAATTGTTTTTCTAATTCTGTGAAAAATGATATTGCTAGATTGATAAGAATAGCATTGAATTTGTAGATTGCTTTGGGCAATATGACCATTTGGCCACTTAAACAATATTAATTCTTCTAATTCATGAGCAAGGAATGTTTTTCTATTTGCTTGTGTCATCTGTGATTTCTGTCAGCAGTGTTTTATCCTTCTCCTTGTAGAGATCTTTCATTTCCTTGGTTACATGTATTCCTAGGTATCTTGTGTGGATGTGGATATTGTAAATGAGGCCATTTCCTTGATTTGGCTCTGAGCTTGAACACTTTTGCTATATAGAAATGCTACTGATTTTTTAAATTGATTTTATATCCTGAAACTTTATCGAATTAGTTATCTGTTCTAGGAGACTTTAGGCAGAGTCCTCAAGGCTTTTATAGAATCAGATCATCAGTGAAGAGAGATCGTTTGATTTCTTTTCTGATGTTCAATGCCTTTTATTTCATTCTCTTGCTTGATCGCTCTGGCTAGTACTTCCAGTACTATATTATGTAGGAATGGTGAAAGTGGGCATCCTCTGCTTGTTTCAGTTCTCAAGAGGAATGCTTTCAACTTTTTCCCATGCAGTATGATGTTGGCTGTGGGTTGTCATAGATGGATCTTACTATTTTGAGGTATGTTCCTTTGATGCCTAGTATGTTGACGGTTTCTATCATGAAGGGATGTTGAATTTTATTATAAACTTTTTCTGCATCTGTTGAGATGATCACACACTTTTTGCTTTTAATTCTGTTTACGTGGTGAATCACATTTATCGACTTGTGTATGTTGAACCAGCCTTGCATTTCAGGAATAAAGCCTACTTGATCGTGGTGCATTAACTTTTTGATGTGCTGCTGGAGTCACAAAATACTAATTTGCTAGTATTTTCTTAAGGATTTTTGCATCTTTGTTCATCAGGGATATTGACTTGAAATTTTCTTTTTCATTGTGTCTTTGCTAGGTTTGGGTATTAGGATGATGCTGGCTTTGTACAGTGAGTTAGGGTGGAACCCCTCCTCCTTGATTTTTTGGAATCGTTTTAGGAGAATAGCTACCAGGTCTTTTTTTGGATGTCTGGTAGAATTCAGCTGTTAATCCATCTGATTCAGAGCTTTTATTGGTTAGTAGGCTTTTTATTAATGATTCAGTTTCAGAATTTGATATTGGTCTGTTAAGGGTTTCAATTCCTTCCTAATTCAATCTTGGGAGATTGTATGTTTTCAGGAATTTATCCATTTCCTTTAGACATTCTGTTTTGTGTGCATGGAGTGTTTACAATAGTCTGTGAGGATCTTTTGTGTTTCTGAGGGATTGGTTGTAATGTCACCTTTGTCATTTTTTAATATGCTTATTTAAATCTTCTCTCAGATTTTCATTTGTTAATCTAGTTATTGGTCTATTGATCTTATTTATACTTTAATATAACCAACTTAATTTCATTGATTCTTTGTAATGGTTTTTGGCTTCAATTTTGTTCAGTTCTCAGATTTCAGTTCTTTCTTTTCTTCTGCTGGCTTTAGGCTTAGTTTGCTCTTGTTTTTCTCCTTTCCCTAAGTGTGATGTTAGATCATTAATTTGAGATATTTCTAATTTTTTGAGGTAAGCTTTTAGCACTATAAAGTTTCCTCTTCACACTGCTCTTGCTGGATGTTGTATCTCTGTTTTCATTTATTTTTTAAAAATGTATTAATTTCTGCCTTAATTTTCCTGTTCATTCAAAAGTCATTCAGAAACAAGTCATTTAATTTCCATGTAATCATGTAGTTTTGAGGGATTTTCTTCGTATTGATTTCTATTTATATTCCACTGTGATCTGAGAGAGTATGCTTTGTATGATTTAGATTTTTTTTGTATTTAGTGAGACTTGCTTTATGGCTGAACATGTGGTCAGTCTTGGAGTAGGTTTTATGTGCAGTTGATAATGTATTGTGTAGTTGATAGGTGATGTATTCTGTATGTGTCTACTAGGTCCAATTAGTCAAATGTCAAATTTAAGTCTAGAATTTCTTAGTTTTATTCCCTGATGATCTGTCTAATGCTGTCAGTGGGGTGTTTAAGTGCCTTATTATTATTGTGTGGCTGTCTAGGTCTTTTCATAGGTCTAGAAATACTTGTTTTATGAATCTGGTTACTCCAAGGTTGGGTTCATATATGTTTATGACAGTTACGTCTTCTCATTGAATTGAACTCTTTATCATTATGTAGTGCTCTTCTTTGCCATAGCTCAACATCAAACTATCCTATAAAGCTAAAGTAACCAAAACAGCATGGCACTGGCACAAAAACAGGCACATAGACCAATAGAACAGAACAGATAACCCAGAAATAAAGCCACACACCTCCAATAATATGGTCTTTGACAAGTCACCAAAAAATTAGGAATGGAGAAACAACTCCCTATTCAACACACGGTGCTGGGATAGTTGACTAACCGTATGAGAAACTAGACCTCTGCCTTTCACCATATACAAAAGTTAACTAAAGATAGATTAAAGGTTTAAATGTAAGACCTCAAACTATAAGAATCCTAGAAGAAGACCTAAGAAACAACATTCTGGACTCCAGCCTTGGGAAAAAAATTATAACTAAGTCCTCAAATACAATTGCAACAAAAACAAAAATTGACAGGTGGGATCCAATTAAACTAAAGAAATTGTGTACAGCAAAAGAAACTGTTAACAAAGTAAACACAACCTACAGAATGGGAGAAAATATTTGCAAAGTATGCATCTTAAAAACAACCCCATTAAAAAGTGGACAAAAGACATGAACAGATGCTGATCAAAATAAGATACACAAGCAGCTAACAAATGTGTGCAAAAATTCTCGACATCACTAATCATCAGAGAAATGCAAATCAAAACTGCAATGAGATATCATCTCACACAAGTCAGAATGGCTAATATTAAAAGTCATAAAACAACACATACTGGTGAGGCTGCAGAGAAAAGGGAATGCTTACACGCTGTTGGTAGGAATATAAATTAGCCCATCCACCGTGGAAAGCAGTTTGGAGATTTCTCAAAGAACTTAGAATTGTTATCCAGCACAACAATCCCATTACTGGATATATATCCAAAAGAAAACTTATCATTTTACCAAAAGATACATGCACTCATATGTTCAGCATAGCACTGTTCAAAATAGCAATGGCATGGAATCAACCTAGGTACCCATCAGTGGTGCATTGGATAAAGTATGGTACATGTACAGCATGTAATACTGTGCAGCCATTAAATAAATGAAGTCATGTCCTTTGCTACAACATGGATGCAGCTGAAGGCCTCTATTCTAACTAGATTAACACAGAACAGAAAACCAAATACCATATGTTCACAATTATAAGTGAGAGCTAAACATTGGTACTCATTGACAAAAAGATGGCAACAATAGACACTGGGGACAATCAGAGTGAAGACGTAGGGATGTGGAGAAGTGTTGAAAAACTGCCTATTCAGTATTATGCCCACAACCCAGGTGATGGGATCAGTTGTATCCCAAACCTCAGCATCACAAATATACCCATACAACACACTTGAACATGTTCCCCCGAATCTAAAATTAAAGTTGAAATTATTAAAAACAAAATTCTGTTGTTGCATTAAAAATGAGTACAACAAATTTAAATGGATTGTGTGTAGTTTAAATATTAACAGTTCTTAAATAGAAAAATGAAACGTGAACACTAAGAGTTAACTCACACTAAAATATATTCTCAAATTCCTGGTGTGTTTTTAAATGAAGTTTCCCTAACATCAGGATGTTAAATTAATAAACTCTCTAAGACATTTAAATTTTGTTATCCAGTATATTAGTCAGTATTCTCCAGAGAAACATAACCAACAGAATGGGATATATATACACACACACTCACACACATGCATGGTGATTTATTGTAGGAATTTGTTCATGCAATAATGGATACTGATAAGTCCCACAATCTGCTCTCTACAAATTGAAAAATGAGAAAAGCTATTGCTGTAATTCAGTGTGAATCTGAAGACCTAAGAATCAGGGAAGGCAATTTCTGAGGGCGGAAGAGGAGGGATGTCCCAACTCAAACAGAAGCAAATTCACCCTCTCTTCATCTCTTTGTTCTATCCAAACCCTCAATGGATTAAATAATGTCTATCCACATTGGTGAGGGCCATCTTCTTTACTCAGTTTGCTGATTCAAATAATAATCTCTTCCAGAAACATTGTCACAGGCACACCCAAAAATAATATTTTAACCTCACTTTAGGCATCTCATAGCCCAGTTGAGTTGACACATCAAACTAACCATAACACCAAGGAAATCATGTTAGTATTATTGCAAAGATATCCACAATGCATTTTTCTCACAAATGCCCTTTTTCCTGTAAATTGTATCACTTCATCTCTTAAATGCCCTCATCACAAAAAAAAATAACATTGTATTGGTCAGTGTTCTTCAGAGAGATAGAATCAAAAAGATATATGTGAATACAGATATTTTAAAGAGATTTATTAGGGATACTAGCTCACATGGTTATGGAGGCAAAGTCCCGTGATAGGTTGTCTGCAGGCTGGAAACCCTGAGATGCTGGCAGCATAACTCAGTTTAAGTCCAAAGCCCCAGGAACCAGGGAAACCTATGACATAACTCTCAGTCTGAGTCTGAAGGCCTGAGAACTCAAGGGGCCACCGGTGTAAATCCTGGAGTGTCTGTGTAGAAGATCCTAGATTTCTGATGTCCTAGGACAGGAGAAGAGTATATCCCAGCTCCAAGAGAAAGAGGGCATCACCTTTTTGTGCTTATCGTCATCCTCAGATGATTGAATGGTGCCCAGACACACTGAGGGCAGATCTTCCCCACTTAGTCCACCAACTCACCTGCCAATCTCCTCTGGAAGCACCTTCACAGAAAAACCCAGAAATAATCCCTTACCGGCTCTCTTGGTAATTCTTAATCCAGTTAAGTCAACACCTAAAATTAACCATCAGAAACATATAACTTTGAACAATTTGCGTTTACCTTTACCCACTCACATAAAAACACCATACGTAGGAGTTCAAAGGAATTTAAATTGTTTGCAATTTTTTTCTTTTATAACTAGGAATGTTAGCAAAACACCATACAGTGAGACAGCAAAGCACAGTGGCTTAGGAGCACAGACTCCAGGTTCACACTGCATAAGTTTGATCCTAGCTCTGTTATTTAATAATATGGGACACTGGCTAAGTTATTTAACCTCTCTGCCTTGGTTTGCTTCTTTGTAAAATGGAGATAATAAATATTTTCTACCTTATATGATTGGTATGATGATTAAATTTACTTATATATGTTAATAAGTATATTGAACAATGGCCTGTAAGTACTTAATGATTAATTGAAATTATTATATCTCTTATTAAAGATGGTTTGCTTATATCTCATATAGCCATAAGAGATATTTTGTGATTGGGATCAGGAAAACAGGTTATATCAAAGGCAGGTAGTCACCTGTTTCTCTATGCAATGTTTTTAAAGATTTGATACTTTTAGAACAGTTTTAGTTCAAAGCAAATTTGAAAGGAAGGTACAGAGATATCCTGTATATTTCCTGCCCCCACACATGCATAGCCTCCTCCATTATCAACATCCTTGTATTAGTCCATTTTCACACTGCTATGAAGAACTACTTGAGACTGGGTAATTTATAAAGGAAAGAGGTTTAGTTGACTCACAGTTCCACATGGCCGGGGAGGCCTCAGCATACTTATGGTCATGATAGAAGGTGAGGGGAAATCAAGCACCTTCCTCACAAGACAGCAGGAGACAGAGTGAGCAAAGAAGGAAACCACCAGACACTTTTAAACAATCAGATCTTGTGAGAATTCCCTCACTATCATGAGGACAGCATGGGGGAAACTACCCCCATGATCCAATCACCTCCCACCAAGTCCCTGCCTCAACATGTGAGGATTATAATTTGAGATAAGATTTGGGTGGGGACCCAGAGCAAATTATATCAATGAAGTGTGGTAAATTGGTTACAATTGATGAGCCTATATTGAAACATGATTATCACCCAAAGTCCATAGTTCACATTAAGATTTATTTTGTATTGAACATCCTATGGGTTTTGACAAATACATAATGAAATATAGCCAACACTACAGTAGCATACAGAGTGTTTTCACTACCCAAAAAATCTGCCATGCTGTATCTATTCATCCCTCACTCCCCGCAACCTCTGGCAACAATTGATCTCTTTGTTTTTCTCCATAGTTTAGCCTTGTCCATAGTGTCACATGGTTGGACTCATACAGTATGTAGCCTTTTCATATTGGCATCTTTCACTTAGTAATATGTGTTTAAGCTTATGTCTTTTCATGGCATTTTTTTCTGTGCTGAATAATATTCTATTTTCTGGTCTGGTTGTAGCACAGTTCATTTATCCATTCACCTACTGCAAGAAATCTTTGTTGCTTCCAAGTTTTGACAATTATGAATAAAGCTGCTTATAAACATTCTTATTCAGGTTTATGTGTGAACATATGTTTTCAACTCTTTTGGGTAAATACCAAGAAGTGAGATTGCTGGATCATACCATAAGAGTATGTTTAATTTTGGGAGAAACTGCCAAACTGTCTTTCAAAGTGGCTGGACCATTTTGTATTTTCACTGGTAATAAATGAGAGTTCCTGTTGTTTTGCATCCTGGCCAACATTTGGTTTTTAAAGTGTTCTGGATTTTGGCCATTTTAGGTATGTAATGATATCTCATTGTTGTTTTAATCTGTAGTTCCCTGATGACATATGATGTAGAACATCTTTTTATATGCTTATTTGCCATCTGTAAATATTTTTTGAGATGTCTGTTAAGGGTTTTGGTCCATTTTAGTTAAGTAATTTGTTTTCTTATTGATAAGTGTTAAAAGTTTCTTTTATATTTTGAAAAACAGTAGTTTATTTGGTATGTGTTTTGCAAGTATTAGTTCCCAGTCTGTGTTTTTTTTTTTTTTCATCTTCTTGATAGTCTTTTTGCAAAGCAGAAATTTTTAGTTTTAATGCAGTCTAGTTCACCAACTGTTTCTTTCATGAATAGTGCCTTGGGTGTCATATCTAAAAATTATTGCCAAACCTAAGGTCATGTAGATTTTCTCATGTGTTAATTTCTAGGAGCTTTCTAGTTTTGTATATTACCTTTAGGTCTGTGATCCATTTTGAGTTAATTTTTGTGAAGGATGTAAGGTCTATGTAGAAGTTCACTGTTTTCTGTGTGGATGTCCAGTAGTTAAGCACCATTTGCTAAGACTTTCTTTGCTCCATCGTATAGCCTTTGCTTCTTTGCCAAAGATGATTGTGGGTCTATTTCTAGACTCTCTGTTATGTTCCATTTATCTATTTGCCTATTCCTTCACCAACACTAAACTGTCTTATTTACTGTAGCTTCACAGTAAATCTGAAAGTCAGATAATATCAAAGCTTCAACTTTGTTCTTCTCCTTCAACATTTTGTTAAATGTTCTGGGTCTTTTGCATCCCCATATAAACTCTAGAATCAGTTTGTCAATTTCTACAAAATAATTTGCTGGGGTTTTGTTTGGGATGGTATTGAATCTATAGATCAAGTTGGAAAAAGCTGACATCTTAACAATATTGAGTCATCCTTTCCGTGAACAAACATTATCTATCCATCTATTTACTTTGTCCTTGATTTCTTTCATCAGAATTTTGTAGTTTACCTCATATTAATTTTGTAATTCTGATGGATTTTTCATAAGTATTTCATTTTTGGAGATGCTAATGTAAATGGAAGTATGTTCTTAATTTCAAATTCTACTTGTTCATTACTGGTATATAGAAAAGCATTTGACTTTTTCTTATTAACCTCATATTCTACAACTATGCTATAATTATTAATTCCAGGAGGATTTTTGTTGTTGTTGATTTTTTAAAAATTCTACATAGACTATCATGTCATCAGAAAAAACATGATTTCTTCCTTTTTTCTTTTTCTTTCTTGCTGCATTAGATAGGACTTTCAGTACAACGGTGAAAATAAGTGGTAACAGGAGACATCCTTGCCTGTTCTTGATCTTAGAGGGAAAGCTTCTAGTTTCTTACCATTAAGTATGATGTTGGCTGTGGATTTTTTGTAGATATTCTTTTTCATGTTGAGGAAGTTTCCCCTTATTCCTGGGTTACTGATTGTTTTTATCATAAATGGGTGATAGATTTTTTTTTCAGATGATTTCTCTGCATTTATTAATATACTTACGTGATTTTTTAAACTTAGTTTGTTGATGTGATGGATTACATTAATTGATTTTTAAATATTGAACCAGTCTTGTATACCTGAGATAAATCTAAGTAGGTCATGTTGTATAATTCTTTTTGTATATATTTGGATTCAATTTGCTAATATTTTGTTGAGGATATTTGTATCTATATTTATAGGAGGTATTGGTCATAGTTTTCTTCTACTGTCTCTGTCTAGGTTTGTTGGTAAGATGAGGCTAGTCTCATAGAATGAGGTAGAAAGTTTTTCCTCAGCTTCTATCTTTTGAAAGTAATTGTAGAGAATTGGTATAATTTATTCTTTAAAAGTTTGATGGAATTACCAGCGAACACTTATGGACCTGATGCTTTCTGTTTTGGAAAGATTATTAATAATTGCTTTAATTTATTAAATACATATAGACCTATACAAATTCTCTATTTTTGCTTTTATTAGATAGATTTTATTTTCTTTCAAGGAATTGGTTAATTTCATCTAGGTTATCAAAGTTGTGGACATAGACTTGTTCATAATATTTGTTATCTTTTAAATGTCCATGAGATCTATAGTAATGCCCACCTTTAATTTCTAATATTAGTAATTTACATCCTCTCTTCTTTTTAGTTAGCCTAGCTAGAGGCTTATTGATTCAATTTATCTTTCCAAAGAAACAGCCTTTGGTTTCCTTGACTTTTCCCTATTGATTTCTTATTTTCAATTGCATTGGTTTCTTCTCCATGTTTTATTATTTATTTTCTTCTTCTTACTTCGAGTTTAATTGGCTCTTCTTTTTCTCATTTTCTAATTTAGAAGCTTAGATAAATGACTTTAGATATTTCTTTTTTGACAGATGCTTTCAATACTGTAAATGTCCCTCAAAGCATTGTTTTTACTACATCCAACAAATGTTAATAAATTATATTTTTATTTTTATTTACTTAAAAATATGAATATTTCTCTTGAAATTTTTCATTTTACCCATGTGTTATTTAGAAGTGTGTTCATTGTTTAATCTCCATGTATTTTAATCTCCAAAATATTTAAAAATATTTTTAAATTTCTCTTGAAATTTCCCACTTTATCCATGTGTTATTTATAATGGTTTTCATTGCTTAATCTCCATGTATTTTAGGATCTTCCAGCTATTTTTTTCTGTTTTTTTTTCTTGTTTAATTTCATTCCGGACTATAAAGTAATTTCAAATTTGTCAAGGTGTGTTTTATTGCCTAGAATATGATGTGTCTTATTGAATATTTCCGGTGAGCTTGAGAAGAATGTGTATTCTGTTTGTTGGATAAAGTAGTCTGTAGATATTCATTATATCCAGTTGATTCATGATATTGCTAAGTTCAACTATGTTTTTACTGATTTTCTGCCTGCCATGGTCATCTATTTCTGATAGAAGGGTGTTAAAGTCTCTAACTATAATGGTGGATTTATCTATTTCTCTTGCAATTCTATCAGTTTTTGCCTCACATACTTTGCTGCTCTCTTGTTAGGCACATACATGTTAAGAATCGTTATTATCATAGTTCAGTTTGTGCTGCTATAACAATACCACAGACTAATTTATAATAAACAGAAATGTATTGGCTCATAGTTCTAGAGGTTGGGAAGTCCAAGATGGAGAGGCTGGCTTCCTGCAAAAGCTTTCTTGCTGCATTATCCAATGGCAGAAAGGCAAAGAGAGGGTGAGAGAGCAAGAAGGGGCTGAACCCATTCTTTTATAATGAACCCATTTTCACAGTAATGAACTCGCTCCCTGTATTAGTCAGGGTTCTTTAAAGGGACAGAACTAATAGGCTATATGTATATATGAAGGGGAGTTTATTAGGATAATTGACTCACAGGATCACAAGGTGAAGTCCCACAGTAGGCCATCTGCAAGCTGAGGAGCAAGGAAGCTACTTGGAGTCCCAAAACCTCGAAAGCAAGCAGGGAAGCCGACAGTGCAGCCTTCAATCTGTAGCAGAAGACCCAAGAGCCCCTGGTAAATCACTCGTCTAAGTCCAAGAGTCCAAATGCTGGCGAACTTGGAGTCTGATGTTCCGAGGGCAAGAAGCATCCAGCATGGGACAAAGATGAAGGCCAGAAGACTAAGCACACCTCTTCATTCCACTTTCTTTTGCCTGCTTTATTCTAGCCACACTGGCAGCTGATTAAATGGTGCCTACCCAGATTGAGGGTGGGTCTGCCTCTCTCAGTCTAGATTCAAATGTTAATCTCCTTTGGCAACACCCTCACAGACATACCTGTGTACAACATTTTGCATCCTTTAATCCAATGAGGTTGACATTCTATATTAACCATCATATTTACATAATAATGGCATTAATCCACTCATGAGAGCAAAGCCCTCCTGGCTTCATCACTTTTTTTTGTTGTTGTTGAGACGGACTCTCTGTCGCCCAGGCTGGAGTGCAGTGGCGCCATCTCGGCTCACTGCTAGCTCCGCCTCCCGGGTTCACGCCATTCTCCTGCCTCAGCCTCCCAATAGCTGGGACTACAGGCGCCCACCACCACGCCCAGCTAATTTTTTTTTTTTTTTTTTTTTTTTGTATTTTTAGTGGAGATGGGGTTTCACCGTGTTAGCCAGGATGGTCTCGATCTCCTGAGCTCATGATCTGCCTGCCTCGACCTCCCAAAGTGCTGGGATTAGAGGCGTGAGCCACTGCGCCTGGCCAGCTTCATCACTTCTTAAAGGTCCTACCTCTCAACACTATTGCACTGGGGATTAAGTTTTCAACACATACTTTTGGAGGGACAAATTCAAACCACAGCAGTTATGGCCAATAATTTTCTCCTTTATCAACATGAGATGTTCCTCTTTATTCCCAATATATTTTATTGCTTTGAAATCTACTCTGTCTGAAATTAGTATAGCTACTCTTGCTTTCTTTTGATTAGTGTTAACAAGGTACTTCTTTCTCCATCCGTTTACTTTTAATCTACACGTGTCTTTATATTTAAACTGAGTTTCTCGTAGACAACACAGAGTTGAGTCTTATTTCTTGATTCATTCTAACAATCTCTATCTTTTAATTAGTGCATTTAGACAATTGATGTTCAAAAATGATTATTGATATAGTTGGAATAATATCTACCAGCATACCAACTATACCAATTGATATAGTTGAAGAATTAATATTGATATAATTGGATTAATATTTAGTACTGCTTTGTATTTGTTGCTTTTCTTCTTTCTTTGTTCCTATTTTTGTCTTCCAGTCTTTTTTCTGCCTTTCGTAGTTTTAATTGAGCATTTTGTATGATTACATGTTCTCTCCTCACTTAGCATACAAATTACACTTCTTTTTTTTTATTTTTATTTTTTGAGATGGAGCCTCACGCTCTTGCCCAGGCTGGAGTGTAGTGGCATGATCTCGGCTCACTCAGCCTCCACCTCCCAAGTTCAAGTGATTCTCCTGCCTCAGCCTCCCCAGTAGCTGGGATTACAGGCATCCATCACCATGTCTGACTAATTTTTGTGTTTTTTAGTTGAGATGGGGTTTTGCCATGTTGGCCAGGATGGTCTCAAACTCCTGATCTCCCGTGATCTGCCCACCTCCGCCTCCCAAAGTGCTGGGATTACAGGCGTGATCCACCACACCTGGCCACACTTCTTTTTAATACTTTTTTTAAAATTGTTATCCTGGAGTTGCAATATGCATTTATATATAATCCAAGCCCACTTTCAAGTAACAATATACCACTTCATGGGTAGTGTGAGTAACTTATAATAAAAAAAAACTCTTAATTTCTTCCTCCCATCCCTTGTATCATTAATGTCATTCATTTTACTTATATGTAAGTATACACACACATACACAATATAAACATTAAGTATACATAATTAAATACATTTTTCATGGTATTTTTTTGAACAAATATTTACTTGTTAAATCAATTAAGAATAAGTAAACTAGAGCATGGGAAAGCTCAGAAACCAACACAAGATCCCAGAAAATGGGGCCAGGCATGCAGGGAAACTGAGCAGCCAGCAATACCTGTCAATGTTATGTTCCTTGATATGCAGCAGTGATGCTGGGCAGCAGCTGAGAGTGCCGTCCCATTGCAAGGAATATCAGGTCCATGCTTCTGCTGTCTCAGGTGCCCAAGCTTAGCATGGGTTCTCTCAGCTCAAGCCACCAGCCCTCCCTAGGACCCGAGAAGGTGAAGCCCTTGTGTGAGGTCCTGGCTCTTGTCAAGGCAGGGTGCTAAAGAAGAAACAGAAAAGAAGTTAAGAAAAAATTTTAATTTTATCTTTATTTACTTCTCCTTTGATGCTCTTCCATTCTTTGCATACGTTTGGGATTTTGACCTATATCATTTTCCTTGTCTCCAAATGACTTAGGATGTTTTGCAAAGCAGGTCTACTGACAAGTCCCCTTAATTGTTTTCTTTGGCCAGCCAAGGTCTCCATGTCTCCTTAACCATTGAAAGATAGTTTCACAAGGTACAGGATTCTCGGTTTGTGGGTTTTTTCTCTCTCAACACTAAATAATTCACTCTACTCTTTTCTTGCTTGCATGGTTTCTTAGAAGAAGTCAGATGTAATTTTTGTTGTTGCTGTTCCTCTGTAGGTAAGGTGTCACCCACCCCCTCTCTGGCTTCTTTCAGGATTTTTTCTTTACCTTTAATTTTATATAATTTGAAAATTGTGTGCCTACATACAGTTTTTTGACACTTATCCTTCTTTATGTTCTCTGAGGTTTCTGGATACATGGTTTCATGTCAGACATTAATTTGAGAAAGTTCTCAGTCATTCTTGTTTGAAATATTTATTTGGTTCTTCTGTCTCTTCTCTTTCTTGTATTCCTATTACACTTTTGTAGTTTCCCCACAGTTGTTGTATATTCTGTTATAGTTTTTTTTTTCAGTTGTTATTCTTTTTGCTTTTCAATTTTGGAGGTTTCTATTGAGATACCATCCAGCTCAGAGAATTTTTCCTGGACCATGTTCAGTATACTGTTAACCACATCAAAGTTACTTTTATTTCTGTTACAGTGTTTTTTAGCTCTAGCATTTCTCTTTAGCTCTTAAGATTTCCATCTCTCTGCTTACTTTACCTATCTGTTCATGCATGCTGTCACCTTTATCCATTAGAGCCCTTAGCATATTATCATAATTGTTCTAAATTCCCTGTCTGATAATCCAATATCCCTGCCATGTCTATCTGTGAGGCTTGCTTTGTCCCTTCAAACTGTTTTTTGTCTTTTTGTATGCTTTGTAATTTTTTTCTTTATAGCCAGACACAATGTACTGGGCAAAAGGGAGCACTTTAAACAGGCCTTTAGTAATGTGGTGGTAAGGTATATGGGGAGGTAATATGTTCTACAGTACTCTGATTAGGTCTCAGTCTCTTAGTACCCCTATGCCGTTGGACTGTGAACATCACAAGTCTTTCTCAGGATTTGTTTTTTGTTTTTTTTTTCTGCCTTGTTAGGTGGGACAGGATGGTTACATTGGGCTGGAGTTGGTTATTTCCTTTCTTCCAGGAAAGTTGGGTTATGATAAAACCCCAACAGGTTGAATTCTGGTTAACCAGTTTCTCCTGAAGGCAGACCTTGTTAAGAACACAGCATTCTGGCATATTGCAAAATGATTCATTTTCATCTTTTCCTGCTAGAAGGACAAAAAGATTTTTCTCCAATATTTGCTGTGAAAACCTGGTTGAGTCCCTTGGAGCAAAACTCACAAAGTGTGGGACCCGTCCTTTGACTGGGTCCTCCTGGAGTTTTAACTCTCAGACTCCTTCATACTTAGCCTCTAGCAATTTGTCAATTACAGTTCAAGTTTCTATACCCAACCTGTGAAGAAGGTTCATAGCATTCTAGTTACTATTTCAAAGGGAGGACTCTAAACATTTCCACCCACTGCACTTTGGGTGCACAAATCTATAGTGAGACAGAATACTTTCACACAACACGTTCCATGAAACAGATTTATTGCAGATAGGCAGCAAGGGACAACAGAAGCCTAGGACTCATGACAAAGCTGACCCCCAAGGTTCAGGAAAGCTTCATGAGATGGATGGAATCCCATCTGCATGCACCTTATGTCACACTGCAGCTAAGGGACCCCAAAAAGCAGCCTGTCCTCGGCTTTATACCCTGAGGCATTGTGATGCACTGGGGAAAAGCATTGTAGGATATTCTGCTCTAGGAGGAACAGGAACGAAGTGTGGGATATTCTAGCCAGTTATTCCTTATCTCAAGATGTTGCATTCCCAGCACATTTACAACTATTAAGAACTACAAGGGCCGGGCGCGGTGGCTCACGCCTCTAATCCCAGCACTTTTGGAGGCCGAGGCAGGCGGATCACGAGGTCAGGAGATCGAGACCATCCTGACAAACATGGTGGAACCCCATCTCTACTAAAAATACAAAAATTAGCTGGGAGTGGTGGCACACACCTGTAGTCCTAGCTACTTGGGAGGCCAAGGCAGAAGAATCACTTGAACCCGTAAGGCAAAGCTTGCAGTCAGCCAAGATCCAGCCACTGCACTCCAGCCTGGCAATAGAGCAAGACTCAATCTCAAAAAAAAAAAAAAAAAAAAAAAAAGGAAAAAGAAAAGAAAAGAAAAAAGAAAAATAACTACAAGCAAGAAATCAAAGAGAGTTGGGTTGGCCCAAGGCCACCTGAAGAACTGTCCCATGCCAGCGCTTGTTCCCATAGAGGTTTTTGCTTCAGCATGTTGTGATTCTCTGTATCACTCATCTGTCTCTTTAATCTGGGGGGCAGCAGTTTGCCCTGTGACCTTACTTCTGTTTTGGATCTAAGAAGAGTTGTTGGTTTTCCAATTTGCTCTGCTTTTTATGTGTTGTTAGAATAGAATGGCAACTTCCAAGCTCCTTACATGAAGAACCAGAAACTACAAGTCTCCATACCATTTTTCAAGTATGGCTTTACATTTTTAAATGATTGAAAAATCAAAACAATGATATATTCTGACATATGAAAGCTACACAATATCAAAATGTTAGGGTCCATAAATAAAGTTTTATTGGAACACACACAGCAGAGTTAAATATGGCCCAAAGCCTAAAATATTTACTATAACCCTTTAGAGAAAAATGTAGCTGACCTGTGGGCTATGTGTGCTACCGTAACAGTGTGACACTTTCTACCCTTCTTGACTAGAATACTAAAATAATCCAATAATTATTTTATGTTTTCCAGGAAATCAAGTAAAGCAGAATATTATTAAGAAATCTTTAGTTAGAATTTTTAAATTAGAAATAATTTCTTTCATAGTCCCAGAAAGTATATAATGGGTGAAGTATGAACGGGTGAAGTATGAATGAGTTTGAATTTGCATAACTGTTAACATTATCCATGTTTCCCCCCTCTCTATATATACACATATACACACACATAAACACACATACACACCAGTGATATCCTCTACAATGAAACATATTAATTATTCCTGTACTTTATTTAACACCAAAGTTTCTTGATTTTGTTTTTTTATTAGTAGATAGGGCTTATTTTCTGAACCCTCTTACCAAGTCCTCTAATGACTTTAGAGACAGCTGTATCTTATACACTTTTTAAAAGCAAATCTCCCTTCCTTGTCCAGTATGTTGTGAGCACAGCGTAGAACATTTGATAAAGACTTAGTGACTTGAATTAAATTACTTGCAGTTAAGTAAAACATCCCAAATCATGAACCCTCAATTATCTTGTCTGTGTTTACCATGTCCTAAGGCCTTTCAAATAGAAGTGACAATTTAAAAGTTCTAAAATAATTACAGCACCGTATTGCTCACTATAAAGTACAACTGTCAATTACAAATTCAATTGTCAGTGGCCACTTGTGAATCTAGAGAACTTCACAAATGTTCTGTCTTGTAACTGAACTGGAAATGTTTTTAGGGTTGCCCTTTGTTTTATAGTTTTAAATATTTATAACCTGATTAATTATTTTCCTAAAATATTTTCGTTCTAGCTAAAAAATGTGCTAGGAACAAACACAATACCTGCTGAAAGTGACTTTTGTCCCTTTTGGTGTAGGGATAAATGTTATCCCACCTAAATAATATGACTCTTGTTTTTAATTATGTTTAAAGTACCCTTTGCAGTTTGACGTTTCCCTGGAATGATCCATTTTCTATGCTACATTTTATCATGCTGCCAGTAATGTCATCAAAAACTTTTAAAGAACATATTAAATTGGCTTTAAATTTATACTGAGCTTTAAAATGAAACAGCATTAGGACGTTGTGCTTCTTTGTTTTACATCTGCATACTCTTAACATTCCAGTGTTGGAGACTGGAATTCTTTTCACTCCAAGTACTTTAAGTTAGGAAGGAAGGAAGGAAGGAAAGAAAGAAAGAAAGAAAGAAAGAAAGAAGGAAAGAAGGAAAGAAGGAAGGAAGGAGGGAAAGAAGGAAGGAGGGAAAGAAGGAAGGAGGGAAAGAAGGAAGGAAAGAAGGAAGGAAAGAAGGAAGGAAAGAAGGAAAGAAAGGAAGAAAGAGAGAAAGAAAGAGAGAAAGAAAGAAAGAAAAAAGAAAGAGAAAGAAAGAAAGAAAGAAAGAAAGAAAGAAAGAAAGAAAGAAAGAAAGAAAGAAAGAAAACTAAGAAGTTATTTATGCTTTGTACAACAGAATGGGCACAAAAGGATTCTAACAAGGATTTGAATTCTAATATCAGCACTTAGCCCCTCAATGTCTTTGAGCATGTTAATTTGCAAAGCCCAAACGGCCTTATCTGATAAGGTGTCATTATCCCTTCTTTGCAATGTTCTTGTTAGAGTTAGAAATAATAGATGTAGTGCAATTGTCACCATAGGCCCTCAGTAAAAGATGGATGTTGTTGCAGCTGTTGCAATATGATCAAGGTCTTTATTGACCCAGTGAAAACCTTCTACTGCTTGCTCTAAGAAACCATTTCCTTCTTCCTAATTAGTCCTCAGTAAAGTGAATAATTTATTAGAGAACATGGTCTAAAAACAATCATTTATATTAGGACTTCATCGTGTAGTTGAAACGTCAGGCCATGGCTTGGAAATATCATGGAAATGTGGCGTGAACTCTTCCCGGGGTGGTAGGAGATCAATGAAGAGCATTGGGAGCCAAGAAAAGAAGCCAAAAAAAAAAAATCATTAGAGGAAACTTTCCTTCTCTCACCCATGTGCATTTTGAATTCAACATATCGTTGGCAGGTTTTCTTAAGGTCAAAGACAGCTTTAAAGAAAATTGTTTTAGATCCTCCAACTCTCCTTCATAAACCTATCCCACTACATAGCTTTACAAATTGCCTCTTTTGGAGATTTTCCCAGAACTATCCTCTTCACTCTGCACACAGCAAGAAATTAGCCTTCTGCTCTTTTACTATTCCGTTCCTTTACAATTCATGCTACTTCAGTATACTTAACCCAGAATTTATTCAAGGTTTATGTGTTAATTTAACAAATATTTATTTAGTGACTACCTTTATTGTACCAGTTAAATATGTAACAGAAAACAAAACTCAAAAACAGTTCTGCCCTCACTGAGCTTATATTTTGGTGGAAAGATACAGACAATTAATTGAACCAAATAAACTGTTGTGTATATTAGAAAAGGATAAGCGCTGTGAAAACAAATAAAGTAAGGAAGGGGAGTGAAATATACTGGGAAGTAGAGAGTTTCAATTTTTTAGAAACAGCTTCCCTGAGAAGATGGCAATTGAGTAACATAACCAAGGTTGCAAGTCAGGAGGTTATTCATGGTGAAAGCAATGTAGGAAGGAAGAACTGCAAGTGCAAGGGCCAGGAGGCAGGAAGATGCCCTGCATGGTCCAAGAAGATAAAGGAAGCCATTCTGGTTAGATCAGAGAAGATGAAGTCAAATAGGGCTGGTGTGGAGGGACCTGGAGAATATCTAGACTCTTGTAAGCTACTGAAAAAAAAAAAAATGTTGGCCTTTAGTCTGAGTAGGATGGGAAACATTTGAATATTTGAATGAAGAAGTGAAATGATCTGACTTGTGTTTTTTTAAAAGCTCATTCTAACTGCCACGTTGAAAATGGATTACAGGGAAGCAAGTGGAAAAAGGCTGACCAGTTAGAAAATATTACAAATATCCAGATCATGTTATTGGTAGGGCTAGAAGGACGTGGTTGGACTCTGAATACTACGTGTTAACAGATGGACGAAAGGGAACAGTGACAGTGAGGGTCATGGAGGACATAGAGGTTTTTGCCCTGGAGTATTAGAAAGTTCAAGGTTGTCATAAATTGAGATGGCAAAGGTTACATACAGCCTGCTTTTGGGTTCAGTATCAGGACTGCAAATTTAGGTATGTTGACTTTGGGCTTTCTACTCACGATTCCAGGGAAGATGTGGAATAGGCACTTGAATATAGAAATCTGGAATTCAGGGGAGACATGATCTGGGGGTGTACAACTTGAAGAATTCCCAATATAGAGATGATATTTGAAGTTGTGAGACTGAAGGAGAATGCTAAGGGAGTGAGTGTAGAAAGAAAAGGTGGAAAGTCTGAGGCTGATCTTCATTTGCACTCTAATATTAATCAGTTGGTGAGAGAGGAAGAAGCAGAGAGTAGAAGCAGATGATGGAGGAATGGCTAAGGATTGGTGTAAAGGCCTGCAAATGAAATCGTGTCAGGGAACAGTAGATGAACAAGTAGGTCAAATGCTGCTGAATGGTCATTAAGATGAGAACTGAAAATGATGATGAGCCTAAGAAATGAGTTAGTGTGCCTGTATGGAGTAGTTTCAAGAAAGAATGAAAGTAAAAAGCTATTGAAACCAGAGAATACAGATTCTTACTTTTGAAAGTGAGTTTTGCTACAAAGGGGAACAGAAAAATTGGGTAATAGGTACAGAGGAAAACAGGGTTATGATTATTTTTAATGAAAGAAACGTGTTTGTATGATAATGGAAATGAATCAGTGGAGGCTAAAACAGTCAATAATGTAGGAGAAAGGGGGAATTGCTGGAGAAATTTTCCTGAGCAGGAAGGGGAAAGGGGCTATAAGATCCGGTGCACAAGAGAAGGATCCAGCTTTAGGAACAAGGACAATTAATCTTGTTAACGGGGGGAAGACTGAGCAGATGACTGACTGGTTAGATGTAAACAGCCTCTCAGCCTTTCTTGGAGCATTCTCATTTAGATATAAGATACTATTTAAGTAACGAAATATCTAATCATATCATTTCAGTAAATTTAAATGAAGAATTTCCATTAGGATATGGAACTCGCTTTTTTATTTTTTTATTATACTTTAAGTTCTGGGATACATGTGCAGAACGTGCAGGTTTGTTACATAGGTATACACGTGCCATGGTGGTTTGCTGCACCCACCAACCCGTCATCTACATTAGGTATTTCTCCTAATGTTATCCCTCCCCTAGTCCCCCATCCCCCCAACAGGCCCTGGTGTGTGATGTTCCCCTCCCTGTGTCCATGTGTTCTCATTGTTCAACTCCCATTTATGAGTGAGAACATGCAGTGTTTGGGTTTCTGTTCTTGTGTTATTTTGCTGAGAATGATGGTTTCCAGCTTCGTTCATGTCCCTGTAAAAGACATGAACTCATCCTTTTGTATGGCTGCATAGTATTCCATGGTGTATATGTGCCACATTTTCTTTATATATATATGGAGAGAGAGACTAGATAGAAACTCTTAAATCCTAATATGCAAATCTAACCTGGGAAAAACATTACACTGGTTAAAAGTAGCCCATTTGGGAAGCACAAAATTCATTCTTTTCCTTATGCCTGACAGGATGTCCAGCAACTCCAGTTTGTAAATGAGCTTATTCATTTGAACTGGGATCCATAGCTTTACTCAAGAATGGACAGCTTGAGTTCATCTCTCCTTGAAAATTGCTGTTAGAATTAAACTCCTTAGTCAATCTTTTAACTCAACTGTTTCAAAACTCCTTTGGTTTTGAATCAATAAAAGCATTGAGGATGTGGCAGTTGAGAAGATGGGTGGTCCACTTGGTAAAGCTTTGTTATCTCCATGTAAGCCACAATAAAACTCTGACCTGACAAAAGAAAGTGTTTACACAAATCAAAACAGAAACCTCTATACTATAAGTTACACAGTGTTTCCAGTTGGTATCTACAAGTATTAATGCAGACACAGTGACAGGTTTCAAATAAACTTGATAGAAAAGGCCATTCATATTTTATCATGTTGGGTTGATGGACTTACAATTGAGAACAATGTTTTACTCAAGCTTAGTGAAAACTCCTAGGTAGTAATCAATATTCTCAGTCACCATTGCATTGAAAATATGTTCTTGTCTGTGTCGACAAAGGCATCAAATTAAACTTGCAAAGGTAGATTATTTTTTATCTTTTCTCCTGATGTAACAAATACATATTATAACTGAAACTGCAATATAATAAATTAAAAAATAAATGCTATTCAGATTTGAAAGAAAATAACGGGACATCTAATCCATGGCTCTATTAATGCTTTATATTTTGTGGCTTAAAACCATCTTTCTAAATATTAAACATAAATTCTGCTAAAATAGTGAGGGGGACATAGTTGAAACTTACTATACATCAAACTACGAGTTTCCAAACTTTAAGCAAAAATATAGTTATTAAAATGTTGTTTACAAATTATTTTTAAAATTTTAATACTGACATGCAATTAAATGATCCAAAGGCTTCATACATTTACCACATGTTAAATGAAGAACATGCTTTTGAAGAAATCTGAGGTTTCATAAACTGTTATTTACTGAGTTTGTTTTGCATCCAAGATCTCAGGAGGATTTAATCTTTCATCTGTTTTTCAAAGCCTCAGTTACATTTTATTTTTTATTTTTTAAATTTATTTATTTATTTATTTGAGACAGAGTCTCTCTCTGTCACCAGGCTGGAGTACAGTGGTGCGATCTCACCTCACTGCAACCTCCGCCTCCTGGGTTCAAGTAATTCTCCTGCCTCAGCCTCCTGAGTAGCTGGAACTACAGGCATGCACCACCATGCTGGGCTAATTTGTGTATTTTTAGTAGAGATGGGGTTTTGCCATGTTGGCCAGGTTGGATTTGATCTCTTGACCTCGTCCATGTCAGCCTCTGAAAGTGCTGGGATTGCAGGCATGAAACATGGTGGCTGGCCTGAAATATTTAATTGACATAACGATTATACATATTTAAGGGGTAAAAGAAGATTTGATATACATATATAATTATCACAATCAAAGTAATTAATGCATCTATCCTGCATTAATTAATCCAGGCTGTACATTAGACCTCTAGAACTTGTTCATCTTATAACTGAAAATTTGTACCCTTGAACCAACATCTCCTCATTTACTCCACACCCTATCCCCTGGCAACCAATATTCTCCTCTTTGTTTTTGTGACTGAACTTTTAGATTCCACATATATGTGAGATTATACACTATTTGTCCTTCTGTGTCTGGCTCATTTTACTTAGCCTAATGTATTAGTATATTCTCACACTGCTATAAAGATACTACCTGAGACTGGGTAATTTATAAAGGGAAGAGCTTTAATTGGCTCCCAGATCTGTGTGGCTGGGGAGACCTCAGGAAACTTACAATCATGGCAGAAGGCAGAAGACAAAAAGGAATCAAAGCACGTATTACATGGCAGCAGACGAAAGAGAAGAGTGAAGCAAGCGGGAACTGCCAAACACTTTTAAAACATCAGGTCTCCTGAGAACACACTCACTACAATGAGAAAAGCATGGGGGATACTATCCTCACGATCCAATTACAATTCGAGATGAAATTTGGGTGGGGACACAGAGCCAAACGATATCACCTAATGTCCTCCAGTTTCATCCATGTTGTCACATATGGCAGTATTTCCTTCTTTTTTAAGGCTGAATGATATTCTATTCAATACAGCACATTTTCTTTGTCCATTCATCTGTGACTGACACTTGGGTTGTTTCTATTACATATCTTGGCTCTTGTGAATAATGTTGCAATAGACATGGGAGTGTAGATATCTCTTTGACATACTGATTTTATTTCTTTTTGATATATACCCAGAAGTGGGATTGCCAGATCACGTGATAGTTCTATTTTAAGGTTTTTGAGGAAGCTCCATGATGTTTTCCATAGTGGCTGTACAAATTTACATTCCCACCAACAGTGTACAAGAGTTCACTTTTCTTTACACCCTTACCAACATTTATTATCACTTGTCTTTTCGATAACCATCCCAGCAAGTATGAGGTGATACCTCATTATGGTTTTAATTTGTATTTTTCTGATGATTAGTGATGCTGAGCATCTCTTCATATACCTGTTGGCCATTTATATGTCTTTGTTGGAAAATGTCTCTTCAGGTCCTTGGCCCATTTTTGAATCAGGTTATTTTTAAACATTGAGTTGTGTGAGATCTTTATATGATTTGGACATTAACTCCTCATCAGATATAAGGTTTGCAAATATTTTCTTCCATATCATAGATTGCCTTTTTATTTGTTAATTGATTTTTGTTTTTGTTTGTGATTTTTGCTGTGTGAATACTTTTTAGTTTTATATAGTCCTGCTTGTTTATTTGCGCTTTTGTTGCAAGACACAAAATAAACATACAAATCAGTTGCATTTTTATACACTGAAAACAAACCAACTGAAACAGAAAATAAGAAAATGATCCCATTTATAATAGATAGCATTAAAAGAACATGAGACTTAGGAATACATTTATCCAAGAAGGTGAAGATCTGTACACTGAAAACTATCAGACATTTATGAAAGAAATTGAAGAAGGCACAGATAAATGAAAAGATAGCCCATATACATGGATTGGAAGAATTAATATTATTTAAATGTACATATAAACCACAGTGATCTACAAATTCAAACTAGTCATCAAAATTCCAATGGCGTTTTTCACGGAAATGCCGTTTCACAGAAATGCCACAGAAAAGACAATCTTAAAGTTTTAATGAAACCACAAAAGACTGCAAACAGCCAAAATGCTCCTGGGAAATAACAAAGCTGGAGGCATCACAGTCCTTGCTTTCAAATTATGTTACAAGACTATGGTAGTAAAACAGTATGGTCTGGCATAAGCACAGACACAGAAATACAACAAAAGAGAGAGCCTAGAAATAAATTTACACACATATTATCAACTAATCTTTGACATGGCACCAAAAATACACAATGGCAAAAGGATAGTTTCATCAATAAATGATGTTTGGGAAAACTGGATATTCATATGTAAAAGAATAAAATTAGACTCCTGTATTATCCAATGTAAAAAATTAACTGAAATGGATTCGAGACTTAAATGAAATATCTGAAACCATAATATTCCTAGAAAAAAACGTAGGGGGAAACTTTCTGACATTGATCTTGGTAATGACTTTTTTAAAAGCGTTTATCTTCTTTTCTTTTTCTGAAGAACAATTATTGAAACCACCATTTCAGGGTGATCTGTAACTGGTAAGCAAAATAAACCATGTAAAAGAGGAGAAGCCTTGAGTGTAGATGAATGTGGTTTCTCTAGTTCAATCATACCATTAAAATTTCATAATTAAAGAAAATTAGTTCTATTATTTCTGTATTTATGAACAAATTGGACAAACTATTATCTTCCAATCTGTAACCGTACATGGGCTTTTCAGATTGCTTCTACCTAAAGAAAATCAAAACGAAGGTTTATATATTCCTTCAATAAAATCACTCATAGTTTCCCTTATTTAGTTAGCATGGTGTCTTTATAAACAGATGACTTAAAAGTGAACAGAAAATGGAGAACAAAATAACTCAGGATCCCACCTTAGAGATAAAGCTCTGATGACTGTTTTAGCAGGGTTAACAAACGTTCCCTATTTCTTCCATAAGTTAGGCTGCCTGGGTCCATGACACGGCTTGATGGACAGGGTGATCCCTAGTCACCTGTGCGCAGCTGCTGCTTCTGCCAGCTGAACTGTTGACTCACAGAGTCTGCAATATTTCTTTTCTTACATTAGATGTAAGCCATCTTTACTTGCTATTTTAATTCCACAATTTAACAAATTATAACATAACCCTAATAAAATGTGATATGTAGAGAAAACAAACTTTGTCATGAACACCTACTTTAATGATTTGTAAAGACTCCAAAGTGTCATTTAAGTATTATATTAAAGTATTGTGGTGTGAGAACCGTAAAATTTTGACCAAAAAAGCAAAAAAAAAAAATGCAACAAAAATTAATAGAGACAGTTGACTACTAGTCACACTCTAAAGAAATTGCTAATGTTATACACACACATACACATACACATGTAATTTATTTTTTAAATATTATGCTGCAGTGATCCAATTATATCTTATTTGAAAAAAGGAAAAAAGTCATATAAAAAGATTGATGAATTAATGAAAATGTATATGTCTAAAACAAAGATATATAATTTAAAATAATTTTCATCTTTTATCAAATATTTTGATTTGCTATCAGTCTTGATCATATTATTTCCATGACGGTAATTATTTGCTATATTCACTCTAAATTCACTCTTTATTACATCTCTTTGTAATTATTAATGAAAATATTCCACTTTTAAATACCTATGTTTCCCAGGGGTTGCTTTGTGTAAAAAAATATTAGCATGCTACAAACTATGAGATATCCACAGTAAAAAAAAAAAAAAACTCAAAAGAAAATCTAATTTCTATTTTATTCATTTGATTTTATAACCTCAAACTCACAGAATACTGAAGAATAAACTTTTCTTCTGATTAATTTGCAAGTAAGTGGGCAAGTTTCCATCCATCATCCCCAAAAACTTTTGTGTCTGTTTTCTACAAGGAAGAACATTATTCTACATATCCAGAGTATATCCATCAAAATCAGGAAATTAACATTATTTCACTAGTTCTTTCTAATCCTCAGATTCCATTTGAGTTTCACCAGTTGTCCCAAGAGTATTCTTTTTTTTTTTTTTTTTTAATTGAGTAGAAGTCTTGCTCTGTCACTCAAGCTGGAGTGCAGTGGCGCGATCTCGGCTCACTGCAAGCTCCGCCTCCCGGGTTCACGTCATTCTCCTGCCTCAGCCTCCAGAGTAGCTGGGACTACAAGCGCCTGCCACCATGCCCAGCTAATTGTTTTTGTATGTTTAGTAGAGACGGGGTTTCACCGTGTTAGCCAGGATGGTCTCGATCTCCTGACCTCTTGATGTGCCCGCCTCAGCCTCCCAAAGTGCTGGGATTACAGGCATAAGCCACCGCGCCTGACCCAGAGTATTCTTTATAGCAAATATTGTGATTATTTGATGCAGATGCTTTGATGGTTAATGTTATGTGAACTGAGCTAGGACACAGGGTGCCCAGACATTTAGCCAGACATTATATTCTGGGTGTTTTTGTGAGGGTGTTTCCTGATGAATTGGCAGACTGAGTAAAGCAGAGGGCGCTCCCCATTGTGGAAGAGCCTCATCCAGTCAGTTGAAGGCCTGATTAGAACAAAAAGACTGACCCTTCCCCGAGTGAGAGAGAATTCTTGCTTGCTGGCCTTGACTTAGACATTGTTTTTTTTTCCTGTCTTTGGACTCAAACTAATACTAAACTATAGGCTTTCCTGGGTCTCCAGCTTTCCAGCTCACCTGGAAGATCCTTAGACTTGCCAGCTTCTGTGATTACCTGAGACAATTCCTTACAATGAACCTTTTTATAGAGATGGAGTTTTTGGTGTGTGTGTGTGTGTGTGTGTGTGTGTGTGTATTTACATATACACATACACGTGTATCCTATTTGTTCTATTTCTCTGAAGAACCCTGACTAATACAGGTGTTGTGTACCAGACTTCTCCACTATGAGAATGCCTTTTCCCTTGGCAATTAGTATTTTTGTGGAGGTACTTTGAAATATAAATGCCTTCTCCTAATCAGATCTCACATTTATTTCTTTATGTACTTATATCGGTATGGATTAAAAGTGTCCTATTTTATTTAAGGTGTTATAATCCATTCTCGCTTCTATTTTTCATACTGAAGCCCACATTGTTCCAGATTTAACCCATGGGAGCCCCTTCCAGCAGGTGTCTGTGTCCTTTCATTATGGTGCTATCATTTCGTGAGTGTCTTCCTGCTTTCTGGCAGTAAATGTTGTTCCAAAATCATCTTGTATTTTCCCAACTTGGAATATAATAAGCCCATTCTTCAAGGTCCTCCCAGTAGATGCCCGAGGGACTACATGCACATCTGTGTGTAGATGAATAACATACTTATTCACAACAATACTTAATTTGCTACTTTTACATATGAAAGACCATGAATTCACACAAGTACTTCCAATGCCAACCCAATGTCATAGCGTTCATTCCAGTCTTCCTCTTTGACATAATTTGACTCTCTTTTCCAACTGGAAAAATCCTGGCTCCCATTGTCTTTAATATACTTACTTACATACTTAACCCCCAGTTATAAGCAATTTCTTGTCACTACTGCTGCCATCTCTCCATGTCTGGATACCCTCCAAACCTAACTCAGGCACTGACCTCCCCACTGCAGGAAACTCCCCCTACTGCAGGGACGCTGTCTTCACTAACACTTCATATAAAGCCATTCTCACTTGAGAAAGCCTCTTCACCTGCTCAGACTCTGATACGCTGTGTGGGCTGCCCCCATTCCTTGGTTCCCCTAAACCCCTCTTGCTCTCTGATTTTCCATGCCTGGCTAATTCTCTATATAACTGTGCCTATTTTGCTGTGTGTCACCTACTGAGTTTTCATTTCAACAATTACATTTTATTTTAAGTTTGTTTTTTTTTAACAGTCTATCCTCCTTTAAACATTTCATGTACTTAATAGTCTGTATCTGATCATCCCAATTTCACTGGAGTCTGTAAATTTTGTTTATTGTTTGTACTCACTCTCACTTGTTGTCGTATTCCTTCAATTTTTTTTCGTTTGGGTTGTTTTTTTTTTTCTTTTTTAAATCTTAACCTGTAAAAATTCTAATTGTCTAAATTGAGAGTGCTTTCTCTAGAAAGAGATTTCTATTTTATTCTGCTCGGAGCTGGGGGCACTGCCAACAATCTAGTCAACTCCTGTATGACTTATGTTGATTTGATAGCAGAAACCTGGGACTCACCTTAGAGTTCTCATATGCCCTTATCTCCCACATCCAATTACTCAATTCGTCCAACTCCACTTCCTAAAATCCTCCCATCCAGTAACCTAAAGCAACCCACGATGCTAAAGACTGATGTAAAAATAAACCTTACCCTGTGATTGCCATGCCCAAAATTCTTAAAAGGCTTTAGGTAAAATTTATACCCTTTGGATTGTCAAAAACATGATGACTTAATCTTTTCTTGCCTGCGTATCTAGCCACCTATCATGCCACTTCCTCTAGCCTTCACCTCCTCTTTTTTTTTTTTTTTTTTTTGGTGACAGAGTCTTGCTCTGTTGCTCAGGCTGGAGCACAGTGGTGCAATCTCAGCTCACCGCAACCTCAGACTCCCAGGTTCAAGCAATTCTCGTGCCTCAGCCTCCCAAGTAGCTGGGACTACAGGCGCATGCCACCACACCAGGCTATTTATTATTTATTTTATTTTAAGTAGAGATGAGGTTTTGCCATGTTAGCCAGTCTGGTCTGGAACTCCTGACCTCAGGTAATTCACCTGCCTTGGCCTCCCAAAGTGTTGGGATTACAGGTGTGAGCCACTGTGCCTAGCCTAGCCTTCACCTCTTGAATTGTACTCTGGCAATAACAGACTCTGTTGTTTTCCAAATGTGCCACCATATTTCTGCACATGCCCAGGGTAACCTGTCTTCTCTAACTAGTTCAAGTGCTGGCTCCACTTTGAAGAGTGTATCTTATCTACAACTCCATGCAGCTCATTTCACTTTGCATTATGAATGCTTATTTGAATGCCTGTGTTTATAATGAAGTGCAATTTCTTTAAGGTCAGGGGTCATGTCTATTCACTTGTGCATTTCCAGTTTCTATTAAAGATTAACATGGAATAAATTCTCAAGAATAATGGCTGAATCCACTTCCGGCATGCAATAAGCAATTACTGCTGGCATTTGTACAAGTACACAGTGGTGGAAATTCAGTCATATGTACATTTCTATCAACTATTACTAAAGCAGAAATATTATGAAACAGTTAAAAAATATACATGGGTTATGATTATCCCTGTTCATTGAAACAGTCCTGGAAAAACATTTTTTATCAGGTTGTAAACACTCACTTTAAAAATTAATAAAAAGTTAATATAAAGTCTAGAAATTTAAATTCCATGGGATAGTGCTAATGACAAAATAGTAGTAGACCCTAAATTTTGAATTTCAATTTTGAATTTCAAATTTTGTTTTGTGTTTTATTTTTTTGAGACGGAGTCTCGCTCTGTCGCCCAGGCTGGAGTGCAGTGGCGCGATCTCGGCTCACTACAAGCTTTGCCTCCCAGGTTCACGCCATTCTCCTGCCTCAGCCTCCCGAGTAGCTGGGACTACGGGCGTCCGCCACCACGCCCGGCTAATTTTTTGTAGTTTTTAGTAGAGACGGGGTTTCACCGTGTTGGCCAGGATGGTCTCCATCTCCTGACCTCGTGATCCGCCCACCTCGGCCTCCCAAAATGCTGATATTACAGGCGTGAGCCACCATGCCCGGCCTCAAATTTTGAATTTCAAAATTTAGGGTCTACTACTATGATTGTCACAAGATATAGTCCAAATTTCATTCCTACAAATATGTGTGCAGACACACACACACACACACACACACACACACACACACACACAGATTTTATCTGGATATCCTCTAGTTGCTTTAATTCTTTCTAAATAGTCATCTAAATCCTGATGAAGCGGGAGATAGCTTTAGTGATGGTTTCAATGGAATGCTATCGAAAATTTTCATTTTGTTTTTTTTCACATCAGAATCAATAAATGTTAGCCAACTCTCCTGCTAAATCGTCCCATTGAGAATATATTTTATTTCTTAGTGTCTGTGCCTAATATAGCGTGTTTATATGACCACACTAGAAGCTTGAGATCTAGTCCTACTTATTATTTCTTCATTTAGATGTATTTCCAGTAAACGTAATTAAATTCAAGCTCTCAGATATTTCTTTCATTAACCATTTATTCTCCCTTTCTGTTATCAGATACAGATTCAGCAATTAATTTCCTGATTAATAACAATTGCTATAAAAGCATCATTCAGTCCACTAAGTTGCTGTGTTTCTAGAAGATTTGTTTCAAAGGTTTGTTCTTATTTCTGGCTTCAATATCCACCGTTAAGTCTTGCCCTAGGGTAGACCACAAGAGATTTAGAGCAACTAAACTATACTAAATTGGTTATAATTCAATGTAGTTTAATATGCAAGGAAATGGATAATCTATTTACCATCCAACTCAAAAGAAGAAAGAAAAAGAGAGTGAGAGTGCAGGTAATTTTATAGGAAAGGAATGTTTTTAAGAACCTATTAAAGATTCTGTCAGTCAGTAGATAGATGGTATGCAAAACTCTGCTTGATAAAAACATTGCAAAAGTGTTTTTGTACTTTTTTTGAGTTTACATCTCAAAACCTGGTCACTTTCGGGTGTGGTGGCTTACGCCTATAATCTCAGCACTTTGGGAGGCTGAGGTGGGTGGATCACAAGGTCAGGAGTTCGAGACCAGCCTGACCAACATGGTGAAATCCCGTCTCTACTAAAAAGAAATACAAAATTAGCTGGGTGTGTTGGCGGTCACCTGCAATACCAGCTACTCAGGAGGCTGAGGCAGGAGAATCACTTGAACCCAGGAAACGGGGGTTGCAGTGAGCCGAGATTGCGCCACTGCACTCCAGCTTGGGCAGTAGAGCGAGACTCTGTTTCCAAAAGAAAAAAAAAAAAAAGACACTTTATTGGTACGCATTCATGACTGTGCATACATACTTAAAGTTAATAACCACTCTAATGGGCATAGAAACTTTCTGAAAGTAATGACTATATTATGATGGACAAATACAGTACAGTTTAAGGAATCTTGCTTAATAAATATTTAAGGGTTTCATTGTCATTTCTAGAAGTTAAACAGAACAAAACACACTGTAAATTCTAAACTATTCCTGCAACATGATTTTCCATGAATCTACAACATACCACATTCATTTTATAGATATCATCATCCTCTTTTCAGTAATTGAAAGTATTTTCCACAATACTGAGTCAAGTGGCGATATGAATATGACAGGTGTGAGCTCCAAGTCGTAATGCATCTTTTTCATATGTAATATTTTTTATTTCAAAGTTTTTGGGGTACAAGTGGCTTTTGGTAACACGGATGAATTATACAGCAGTGAATTATGAGATTTTGGTGTATCCATCCTGCAAGTAGTGTACATTATTTCATCTTTGCCACTTCCTAGCCAAGTGATTTTGGAAAAGCTGATAAACTTTTTATGCCTCATTTTTTTAATCCATAGAATGAGGACAACCATAGTATTTAGCCTGGCAACATAGCAAGATGCCATCTCTACAAAAAAAAACATGAAAAACAAATCAGCTGAGTGTCATGGCATGCGCCTCTCGTTCCTGCTACTCAGGGGCCTGAGGCAGGAGGATAGCTTGAACCCTGGAGAGTTCAAGGCTGCAGTGAGCTATGATTGTGCCACCGCACTCCAGCTTGGGTGATAGATGGAGACCCTGTCTCTAATAAAAAGAAAATGCATAGCATTTATTTTATAATGTCGTGGCAATGAGCAAATACAGGTAAACCAGTCACAGTAAAATCTCAATAAACAAGGTGATTAGCTCACTACACATCTACATAAAACATAATAAAACAAAACAACTTTATTTCCTATTTTCCTTCCCAAGCTCCAGGCGTTTCACTTCCAATTTTGGAGTGAACAATTAAGTTAATTACTTACTGTGATTTCACATTACCTACGTTTGACTCAGCTGTGTATCTCCATAGCCTCTGTGGCGTTTGAGTTCCCTCAGTGTGTCACCTTTCTCATTGTCTTAGGAGTTTTCACTGCAGGAGACTCTGCAGTTACTGAGCCCACAGCACTGAGTAGGTCTCAGCCAATGTTTGGTTTGGCCAGCAGCAGAGTACTGGCATCATGTTTATTATCCCAACCTCACTTTGTTTAATTACATATTTGTAAAACAAAACAAATACTGAAGAATATATATAAAAATTCTGTGTCGAAGGGCATTATTTCTACATTATGACTCCTTTCATTTAAACATACAGATATTTGGTACCAAAAAGAAAATATATTTGAGCCTTTTGGATTCATTTATTTGGGGGTGAGGTGGGACACTTTTATTTCAGTGTCATCTGTTTTCTCGATTTTGTAAAACTAAATGGTTCCATGTTTATTTGTATGGTTGAATAAACATCATAATGCAGGTGCAATGCCCAGTTTCAGGCAGTAGAGCATCTGTACTTAAAAGACCATCAGATTTGTATTAAGCTGTTGAAATTTGACTGCATAGTTAGGATCAGACGTTGCTTCAAGGTACAAGAATGAAGCAAGTCAATCTTTAACAACGTTTCTCTCTGTCATGGAGGCAGCTACTGTCTTTAAGAGCAAGGACAAACACAATTTTCACTTTGTTAGAATTCTGGGTCATTCTCCCTGAGCTCTTTATATCAAAGCAATGGCATCTCTGGTCCTAGATACAAGCTCTAATTGTTTCTCCTTTTAGAAAATCATTTTTCTCTGCCGGGTGCGGTGTCTCTTGCCTGTAATGCCAGCACTTTGGGAGGCTGAGGCAGGTGGATCAGTTGAGGTCAGGAGTTCCAGACCAGCCTGGCCAAGATGGTGAAACCTCATCTCTACTAAAAATACAAAAATTACCTGGGCGTGGTTGCATGCGCCTGTAATCCCAGCTACTCAGGAGGCTAAGGCAGGAGAATCTCTTGAACCCAGGAGGTGGAGCTTGAAGTGAGCCGAGATCGTGCCATTGCACTCCAGCCTGGGTGACAGAGCAAGACTCCATCTCAAAAAAAGGAAAAAAAAAAAAAAAAAAGAAAGAAATTGTTTTGCTCTTTTCTTCCCTATTCTTAGGCTTCTGAACTTTTTTTGTTGTTGTTGCTCTCTATCCTTGCAACTCCTCATTTCAATGTTGAAACAACTGAGAGGTGAAGTCTTCGTAAATATAATCTAGAATTGCTAGATAAAATAAGAGACCCAGTTAAATTTGAGTTTCAGATAACAAATGATGTTTTAGTGTAAGTATGGCCCATGCAATTCAAATTTGACTTGGTGTACTGTGTTTTTATTTGCTAAATCTGGCAAGCCTAATCTCATATCTAGTTATTGAAACACGTTTATAAAGCAGAATGATGTATAAAAAAATCTGAGTTCAAATATGTTCACTTTTATTTCTTCGCACCATGCAAAACTGCCGACTGTCCTCTTGGATTTGAATTTCCTTCTTTTCCTGATTTTTTCATCGCTTTGTAAATGTTTTTCTTTGACTTTCTCTCCTCCTTACAATGCAATCGACTTTATCATTGTTTCTTCAGTGTCCTGATTCTTTTATTCTACCTCAACATCTTTATTTCCACCATTCATTCTTCTTTGTGAAAAAAGAATTCCGAAATGCTTATTACCTCAGTATTTTCTCTGACACAAGTTTGTTAAGAAATACTCAAATTTTTAATACAGGTCTTTGTTCTACTGAAAAACATTTCCTTTGCCAAGTTTAGACTACATTAAGGACAAATATCATTGCTGTAGTCCATGCACCCAGAACTCTGTAATAAATAGTAGTACCCGCTTCTTCTTTACATGTGTCCAGTTCTGTAACTTCTATTTGGGAATTTTTGTTTAATTATAATCCATGTGTATATTCCTTGAAATCTGTGGTAGTATGACAGAAAAACGAATCTTCATTTGGCTGGTAGATTCTCTAGCCTTTCCCTTTTCAGATTATTTTGCATCTTATTGCCAGCTTTTTAAAAACTGGTACCCTGATCATTTTGCTGCCTGTACCTCAAAGTTTTCCTTATCTCTCTTTTGATCAAATATAAACTTTAAATTCTTCCATTTATTATTTCTTCTTTGACTCGCAATGTACCCCATTCTAATTTGGAACTATTTAAAAATAAGGCTGCTAACTAGAAGTCTCTGCACATTTCTCTACCCATCCCAAAAGTTTGGTCGACTCTACCTTCCTCCTAAGTAAAAAGTTAACAATTCTCCTTTCCTTAACATTAACTTTTTAAAATCACTTATGAGACACTGTCTTTGATCAATCCATTGATCTTTTTTCAGGCTACCATTCCTATGTACTTTAACATGTTTTGATGAATTTGTGGTCATTATAAGTATTGAATGTTGTATTCCACACTATGCTTTGCATTTTTTTTTTTTTTTTTTGAGAGGGAGTCTTGCTCTGTCACCAGGCTGGAGTGCAGTGGTGCAATCCTAGCTCGCTGCAACCTCTGTCTCCTGGGTTCAAGTGATTCCCGTGCCTCAGCCTCCCAAGAGCTGGGACTACAGGCGCCCACCACCACGCCCGGCTAATTTTTTTGTATTTTGGTAGAGATGGGGTTTCACCATGTTGGCCAGACTGGTCTCGATCTCCTGACCTCATGATCCACCTGCCTTGGACTCCCAAAGTGTTGGGATTACAGGTGTGAGCCACCGCACCCGGCCTGCTTTGCTTTTTTAAATGTTGCAAATTACAATTCTTTTGGTTATCTTATCTAATTTTCTATTTTTATATTATGTGTCAGATAGTCTGGACTTACAAGAAGACCTGTCCTCTTCCAGCACGCACCCTTCCTCCTCCCCCATCATTCCCAATTCACACGACTTTCTAACTTTCTAATTGGGCGCTTTTTAATATTCATGAGCACAGGTTTTAGGTCACACAGCTTTTTATAATTATGGGAAAAGTAAAGGTAAATAGTGGGTGGGTACTCAAGGAGCTCACCTACAAATCAACTTGATTCAATCTATTTAATCTATTGCTTATGTTCTGATTTTTCATCAGTGTCCTGGTCATTGCTTAACAATGCAAAATTTGTGGATAAAAATATTCATGTTAGGTGAAGCTCACTGACTAGCCTACAAATCAGTGTCACCAATTTTGATACATTTTATCCATATCTCCATTATCTGGTTAAGATATCATTTTGCAAAATATTAAAAGATCTTCAGGTCACAAAGGGCTGTCATGAACAAAGTTTCTTCTTTTTTTAAATAAACTAAACAGTGTTACTATCTAGTTGGCACCAAGGACACACTAAAATTGTAATTTATAATTATGGGGTTTTTCCTCACAGAAATAAAAATAAATAGGTCTTATTGAAGACATAGACAGTTTTGCTTCTGTGAAGATTTCTCCTTTACACATAATCAGTCTGACTTTTCTCACTCGTTTCTGCCTGAGGTGGAGGTGGGGACTCCATTCTTGACTTAATAAATCTAAATTCTTCAACTGTCATTCTCTCCCAAGACACTTCACCCTTTGGGGACTATGCTGCATTTTCGCATTCTTGCTCTTTGCACATTTCATCCTGGGTCTGGCAAGACCTATTTCAAATATACAAAAGTTATCTGATACACACAGGAACCCAACCTACTCTCCACAGAGTGTGGAAGGGTTAAAGAAAAGGCACTTCTGAACATCTCAGCTTTATCAGCTCCGGTGGGAGATCAGAGGCCAGAAGTCTTCATTAGCCAATAAAAAGAAAATGATGTTTCTTTGCAAGGAGTAGACTTTTACTAAGCACCCTATATGTTGAAAAAAATATTAAATATTAGTTTGAGTCTCCAAAATAGATATATAATTCTCAGATTTCCTTGTAATTTTCTCTTAATGGCTGATTAAATCTTGACAATATAAAGCAGTCCAGTCATCCACCGATTCACTGGACAAATATTTCTTCGATGTAAATGCCAGGCACCATTTTAGGTCCTGATGATACACCAATGAACAAGAAAGATGAAGTGATGATCCACCAGGAACTTACATTTTAGTGGGAGAGATACACATAACAAATAGGTAGATGATATGATAAGCAGGGTAAGTAGATGGAGAGCAGTTTTTTAAGACTTCTGTGAGCTAAGACCTGATTGAAGAGAGGTTGTAATTTTGTGGTGTCAGCATGATCAGGCCAAGTAATCACTTCCTATTGCCCATATATTTTTTAATCATTTGTTTAAAAATAATGCAAAGAGATAGTTCTCAGACTGTTTTCTCATATAGAAGATACTTATTTCTTAGATTCTTAGTACTACTCATTTTAATAAGCTATATGAGTCCACAACATTAAAAAACTTACTCTAGAAAGTAAAGCTAGGTAAAATGACCTCAGTGTAGAAAACTTTTATTATGTGGCCACAAAAAGCACTGAAAATGAAATTTCTAGAAGGCCTTAGGGGATTAAAAGGGAAATGTTTAGAAGACATTAAACCTCTGGAGGTTTAATTTTGCAACTTCCCCAAATACTTAGACGACTTCAAAAATAATTTTGCTTTTGTCTAAACTCAGAAATTATATTGTTCTTTTTTCCTCTTGCTGGCCCTCAGAAGAGTATTAATTCTCGTTTTGGGAAGGAATTATTTCAATCATGCCATTAAATGAGAGGAAAATATCCCTTTTCTAAAAAAATAAAAAATTAAAAATAAAAACCTCAGTGTAAAGTGGAATTCTCTAGAGAATGCATTGTGCACAAAATGACCTTCCTCAGTGTATTACTGGGATGGAGGGAGTCGTCTCTCTGTGGGGAAGCAAATAAGCCCTGTGGCCCCCTCAATCCACCTCAGCCTCCACAGAGCATCAATTGCTGTTTCATCGCGGGTTGGTCCAGACAGCCACTGCCAGTCCACTAGAGGGAGAACTTGAGAGGAAACCCATTTGCTTTCATCTAGATCTCAAATAAAATTTCATCTTAGAGGCTGGGCGCGGTGGCTCATGCCTGTAATCCTAGCACGTTGGGAGGCCAAGGTGGGTGGAGCACGAGGTCAGGAGTTCAAGACCAGCCTGGCCAAGCTGGTTGAAACCCCCATCTCTACTAAAAATACAAAAGTTAGCGTGGCATGGTGGTAGTAAGCTGAGATCATGCCACTGCACTCCAGCCTGGGCAAAAGAGTGAGACTCTGTCTCAAAAAAAAAAAAAAAAAATTTTATTGTAGAATAAAATCCAATTCCTTTCAGCTTTTATCTTCAAATTTTGGTCATTGTTTGCATTAGTCATTGTTCTTCAGGAAAACAGAACCAATAGGATATATGTATCTGTGTGTGTGTATACACATATATATGCACACATGTATATATTTATATATACAAATATATGCATGCATATATATTTACATATACACATATTTACAATTCTGTAAAATCTTATATATAAATAAGACACATACACATATAACGTGCATATATGTATGTATATACATATATATGCCATATATACATATATATGCCATATATATATACATATATATGGCATATATATGTATATATGGCATATATATGAGATTTATTTTGAAGAAGTGACTCATGTAATTATGGCAGATAGCATATCCAAAATTTGCAGGTGGGCCAGCACGTTGGAGGCCCAGGGAAGAAAGACTGCTGCAAATCAAATCTGAAGGCTTGTCTGCTCACTAAATATCCTCTTGCCTGGGGAGGTCAACTTTTGGTTCTGTTCAGGCCTTCAGCTGATTGGATGAACTCTCCTCCCTCTACCCTCACCTCAATGAGAAGGATGTCTTAGTTTCTCCAGGCTTCTATAACAAAATAGCATGCAACAGAAAGTATTTCTCACAGTTCTAGAGGCTGGGCAGTCCAAGTTGCTGGTAGATTCAGTGTCTGGTGAGGTCCCACTTCTTGGTTAGTAGAAAGTTGTCTTTTTGCTGTGTCCTCATATGATGGAAGAGGCAAGCCAATTCTCTGGGCCTCTAAGGGCATTAATTCCACTCATGAGGGTTCTGTTCTCATAATCTAATCGCCTCCCAAGAGTCCTGCCTCCTAATATCACATTAGTGACTAGGCTTCCACATATGAATTTTAGAGGTATGCAAACATTCAGATCATAGCAGAAGGTGATTTGCTTTACTAAAAATAAGCAACTTAAATGTAAATCTCATCCTAAAACACCCTCACAGAAATATCCAGAGTGATGTCTGACCACCATGGCCTAACCAAGTTACAAGATAAAATCAAACATCATGCTGTTTCTATATAGTGACACTAAAAATAGTTGCTAAAAACTTGTATGACAAAATAGAAAAATGAAAGAAAGGTAAATTATTTTGGAAAGTTACAGTAAAGAACATAATCTAAACCCAACAAAAAAGTTTCTGAGACTCAATCACTGAACAGAGTTGGAAGAAATTTTTAATTCACTTCATTCCACTGTATTTAACAAGTCTCTACTTCAGTCCCTGTGGGGTTTCTAATATTATAAAAAGTAATATCACAGGTTATAAAGATTTAGAAAGAGTGCTTCTATTTTTGAAATCAATAATCCAGTTAGGACATATTTTCTAGATATTATTATAACATTTTTAGATTAAAGATAATTTCTTGTTATTTGAATTTTATTTCCTCTCTCCTCGGGGTTCTTAGTAATACAAATGAGTAAAATTGCTTTCAGTAGGATGCTAGACACATTGTACTGTTTGCAGGTCTGCTAAACAACAGAATCAAGTCACCTCCTTGGCAGGTGACCAGCATTAACTATAATGCCCATCAAAACAGTCAATAAGAATCACAGATCTGTGGCACCATAGAATAATGGCCTAATTAATCTCTGTTCAATTTCCATTTTTATACCTGCTCCCAAATTCCCATTCTTTCTTATCTATGAGTTCTTTTCTCATTTAAAAACATCTTCTATGGATTTTCCTTCATTCAATCAGTCGTTTTTACATTCATTCATGTTTGCATTCAAAGATATTTACTAAGAACTTAGTATAGGTTATACATTTATGAATATTATTCAAACACTGAAGATAAAGATTGACTGATTACCACAGTGGACAGAGATACATTGCTGTTAAAAAAATCTGAGTCCTTTAAATGTTTTTTATCATTTGCAAGAGTATATGGAATACTGAAGTTTCTTCTAATAATATCAAAGGAATAGTTAAAATGCCATAGGGACTAAATGTTACATATGTAAAGTAACATAGCCATCTGGTCTGTTTCATTCTTATTTCCTTAGGAGAAGAGTGTTAAGCATGCCCTAAAACATTTATTGAGGGCACATTTTATGCTCACGTTTAGGTTCAGTTTTAGGTGTATAGAAATTTTAAAAGGAAAAGGAAATAAATTTTTTAAAAAAAGGCATAAGGGGATGATAAAGAGGAGGCCAGAAAGAAAAGAAAATACAGTTTCTCTCCTTTCAATTCCTTACCATTACTTTACCATTCTTGTGTGGAAGTGGGAGGGCGTATCCACAGAGGGGTAGAAATAGGCAAATACCACACAAAAGGGATAATTGCAGGTTGGATAACCACACACATTGGAGCCAAAACTGCTTCCGAAAAGGTGATAGGATTTAGATAGTGCCAAAGACTAAGTCTGAAACACATTTAAAATAGTTGTTTATTTACAAAATTCGGCACAGGTCCCCGTCTGTCGCTACTTTTATGTCAACAGGGGTTTAAAGTTTTTAGCAGTGAAAGTTTTATATAGTTAAAAGAGACTGAGACAATCTCTGGGAAGCATTTTATTACCGTGGGATTCCCTTTTTTGTGTGTGGAAGTGGGAGACCTCCTAACTGGTGTTCAGGTACACTTGGCAGTCTTGGTTGGGTGCAAGGAGGCAAGTGAGCAGCGTGGAGACATTCAAAGACAGGAGGATTGTCCTGGGTTAGGGTCAGTGGTATTTTCTCCGGCCAGCTATTTTCTGTAATGAAAGGGTTTGATGAGTTACTTTTCTTGTGACCAAACTCTCTTAATAGTCCCTTATGGGGCCGGTGGCTGTCATGGCAGTTTGTCATTAGTAAAGAAGTCGAGACTACTCTAGTTTGGCAAACAATATGAATAAAGTGACAAGGTGATGATGAGCATGCCCATAGTCTTGCTATTTAAACAATGATTATTAGGCCACCCCAGTAAAAGATAATGAGAAATAGAACTTCTGCTTACAGAAGATGAATTTTGAATGCCTAAGGTTTAAATTTAGATTTGATGGGATAGAACTTTGCATATTATTTACATGGTTTTGAAAACAGGCATGAAGAGAGAACAAGGTTGTAAGGAGCTTAGGACAGAAGAGACCAAGTGTCTTATAACTGAGTCATGACGAAGCACAGGAATGTTACTTTGAATCAATGCTGGCCTTAATGGTCCACTGATCTATGGGAGAAGAAAAAAAACTTGATATTTAAGCATTGGTGGAAAACACACACACACACATACAAAATTTCTGAATACCAGAGACTGAGGGAAATTTGTACCCAACCTAATTAGTTGAAAATACAAAGCAAGTTTCATCAATATAGCTTGTATAGGGTTAAGAAAAATACTTAAGCATTGCATGATTGCTGTAGGAGCCCATTTTTTGGAAAATTTCCAGGCACTCTGAGTCAACTCGTTAAAAACAGAAGAAAGGCTAGGAAAGAAATAGCTTGTTTTATGCTTGTGATTATAGGATTTCATCATTATGTGGGCCACTGAGTGTTATTTTCTCAAGTTCATGCATATGCAGAGATTTAAACTAAATTTGTGTTCTACTCACCACGTTAAGAGGCACAAGTTATCAAAGTTACTACCAATACATTCTATTCCCCCGAGAGACATTCAAACCATAATTCTCTCAAGTTAAAAAAATTAATATTTTGTAAAGTAACCATTGTCCCTCTTCTCAACATAATCCAAGTGCTAACACCTTTGAACACACCAACAATGGTCTCTTGATTAAAAAGAAACCACATTAGGAAAGTCCTTTGAATAACATAAATTGTCTCCTATAATAAAGGAAGACATTGGAGGTTAAAAAAAAAAAAAAAGGTTTCAGCACCAATCTTCAATCTCCCTCTCACACCACAGAAGATTCAGAGCCGGAGTTGGGAAATGCAGTGGACTTGGGTAAACTGAGGTTTTCAGTCTTCATACTAGTCAGAGGTCATAATTGATTGAGTCCAGTTGTGATATAACTTTGGGCAGTAATTTTAGTCAATTGCTTCCTACCAAAGTTCCGTGCTCTTTGCTGGAGGCTCGGTTTCTGAAAAGCTCTCTCTGCCCTTCTTTCTTTTTCTCTGCACACACAACCCTCACGCAGCTTTCATGCTGCCTAAATCAGCCTGTGGGTTAGGTATTTTCTCATTATCCAGATTAAAAGACAGCTCAGTCTCACAGAGATGTAACTGACTATTTGATTGAAACTGACTTTTTTCCCCATTGGAGGCACATCAGAATCACCTGGAAACTTTAAAAATTCTAATACCAGACCATAGCCTTCCAATTCTGATTGCGTGGATCTGAATGGGGTAGTTCCCTGGTCTTATTCTTCACAAGCTCCCCATGTGATGTTACCATCAGCCAGCAGAGGCTGGGAACACCCATAAAAACAATTCCAGATGTTAATAGATGTTAGGGAAAGTGGGAGAAGAGGGGGTGGTGGATTTGCAAATGTTGAACTTGTTACCCAAATAACCTCTCCAAGTAAAACTTTTGGAAGGATAGTTTTGATCAAGAGAACCTGCCCCTTTTTGGATCTCTTTCACCTGCAAGGAGAAAAAAAGTGAGAAAAGGAATCAGCTTTTTATAATAAAAAAATGCAGATGAAGATTCCTAAGTGGCTCTTCAGCGTGAGGATCGAATTTTTACAGGGAAATTCCCTCTGAAATCCTTCTAGAAACTCCTGCTATATCATCTCCCACTTATGTAATCATTGCCCCTTATCCACTAAGCACCCCCCACCCCCCACCCCCCCATCTGACAGTCTTGTCAACCTCATGTGTCTGGATTCTCAGTCTTAGAACAGTCCCTCTTTCAGGGGAGGGAGAGCTTTGGAGTTTGGAGGAGAAGGAGGAAAAGGGTGTGTCTGGCCTGAAGGTGATGATCAAAAAGAAGTTTCCACTAAAGAAACACATCTGGGTGTTTCACAATGTGGCTCCTTGTATCATCTACGTCACTTGGAAACTTGTTAGTAATGCAGATTCTCAGACCTCACCCTGGACTTACAAAATCAGCAATGAGGGGCTCCAGCTGAGCAGTCTGTCCAAGCAAGTCCTCCAGGTGATTCTGGTGAATTCCGGTGCAGGCTAAAGTTTGAGAACTACTGGCTATCTCATGTTTTCTCTTGAGCTTCTCTTACCAACCTTGGGTTGCTTTGTTCCTGTTTGTTTTATAGAGCTTTTCTTTATAGAGCACCCTTGGCATAAGTAGCTCCATCTTAGAAAAAGACTCCATCTCACATTTTAAAAGCCATCATGCCAACAGGGACCAGGTGTTCGGCTAACCAATAGAGACTGCACCCAACCAGATAAGGACATAATCATTCACACCCTTTCACTATTAGTCCTCGCCAGAGGACTCTGTGGCCATAAAAAAGAGCAGGACTTCACCAATTGGAAATCGCTGTCTTAGCAGACACCATCTTTCTGTCCCTTGTGATAAGTACCCAGCATCCCCTGCCGAAGGCTCTGCCCACATTAAAATCTCTTCCTTGCAAGACCCTGACGGACCACCTGGATCAGGACGAGGCATTGTTTGGTCCACATTGCTCTCTCTGAACTGGTTTGTTAACCCTTTTTTCCTATCTCCTTTATCTTGATGTTAAATGTTACTTTGTTGTGGAATGTTTAGTCAAAACAGATAGATAGATAGGTAGGTAGGTAGGTAGGTAGGTTATGTATGGTTTGCAATATTGTCTGATCTGTGGAGTGACTTGAGCTTGTGTGCCTATGGCTCTGCCAAGTGAATGGGTAGCACTAAAGAGAATTGCCTCATCTGGAGCTTCAGGTAGCTCATGGCTTTGATGATTGAAATAGCATTGGTGAAAGTCTGACATTATGGAAAGACACAAATATTTGTGGACCTGGTCATGTCTGACTGTGCACTGCTCATGATACCTTCCTATTACTTCGCCTAGAGCCTGAATGGGAAAGGGAGAGGCAAGCAACCGACCAACTAGCAAACAAATAAAATGAACCTACTGTGAACAGAAAAACTATTTCTGCCCATGGTAATGGCTTATTGCAGATACTTATCTTCGGTTTAAAGTTATCTTTGAGTCTCTATGTTTGTAGCTGGAAAGATGCAGATGTTTTAAATCAAGAAAGTTGGACAAGTTTGTTCCTAATATTCCTTCCAAGTTTAATTCAATGGATATATGAGTTTGGGGATTAATAAAAAAAAAACAGCAAGGAGTAAGACTCTTTGGGAATATAGGAAAAAGTGCTGTATTCAACTGGGAAATATCTACATATTTAAAGACAGCTTCTCAGAGAAGATGATTATGAGCCCACATTATGTTTTATTTCAAACGTGCTGTTGGATGAAAAGTTGCTGAATAAGCTGGATTCAAGATTCTCCCCTAGGTAGAAACATTTGGGTGAGGGGTGATGGGGAGAGGTCATACAATGAAGAATTGTCTGGTTAAAGATTAGGCTACTTGTAAGATGGATTAAAGATGTAGGCAAGTTTCAAAACTGATAGTCAGCTGAGTGGATCTTCCCAGAAAGGATCTTTAAGTATCATGAGAGTTTATCAGAAAATTGCTCAAGTGTTTTATCAGGAATTCTAATTATTTTCAGGAAGGGCTGTGAATTACATCCTGCAAAAAAGCTCTGTCTCCCAACAGGTTTGGTGACATTTATTTTTTCTCAGTTTCTAGTCTCATCTCTTCTCACGTTTTATCTTTTGTTCACTTTTAGTAAGTAATTTTAACTTCCTGGATTTCAATTGCTTCCTCTATAAAGCAGGGATAATAATTTCATACCATAATGAAATAATAAGGCTAGAAAAATAATTTTTCTTTTAGAGTGTTCCAAGTTTTGTAACTGACTAATCTAAATTATGCATTGGGAGGAAGGTGATATGAGATGTGCTTTTCAGTCCTTGGATTCGATACTAATTATAATACCAAACTCATGGTAGATTGATTTATTCTGTCACGTATCTATCAAACATTTGCAGTTTCTGCTGTTATGTATGCTTTATGCATTTTACAAAAAATCTTCCCAATTACACAATTACTCTATGATGTAGGTACAAGAATTATCCCCATTTTATAGATGATAAACCTGAGACACTGAAAGTTTAAATAGCTAGCTTACACTCAACAGTGTGGTATGTGGTTTGTGGCAGAGGCTGCATCTGAACTCAGGAAGCCTGCCTCTTGTGTTCAATAAACAATTCACTAGTTGATATCCTGTCATTCCACTTGATTCTCCAAAAATAAGGTTGGGCCTTGTCAGGGATCAAATGAAGACTGGTAATCCTAAAGAAGTTGAACTTCAGAGAGCCTCAGTAGGAGAGAATAACATGCCTAGTCCAGGTCGTTAAAACTTAGATTATTTTCTTACATAGTATTGGCTACTGCCCGTTCTGATGCTTGTACATTTCTGTTACGGTCCTCAGTCTCTGGATTGAACCTTATCCACTAGATTGGAGCATAGGCACTGTGATTCACCATGTTATTCTGGAATCTAATATAGAAAATGACCCAGAAGCACCATTTTTAACAAACCTGGGTTCCCTAGCCACGTAGAAGCATCAGCCAGATCCAGTTGGAGCCAATCCTGCTGATTAGCTTAATAGGTTCCCTGTTTTTTTTTTGTTTTTTTTTTAGAAAAAGATAAAATGTTACAAGATAGAACATCGTCTTATTGCTTTTTTTTTTTTATTGCCCCTGCCATTTTCTTAGAGCATTAAAAAGAAATCACTTTCTCAGATGGTATGAGGATGAAAGGATCCACACTGGGAACAGGAAACCAAAGATCTCTGAAGATTTTGAAAGCAGAGAAAGAATAACCAGGTGTACATAATGATAACTAGGAAATACAAAACCGCTGTGAGCAAAACTGTTTCTTCCAGTTTGGGAGGCTCCAAAGTGAATCCCCTGATCTTAGACACAGAGATCAGGTTAAAAGGGCCTTTCTTCCTGGCAGCCTGATGCTGCATGATGCTCATCATTCCACATCCTGAACAATCCTCAGGCTTCAGGCTGGACGAGTGGTCTCTAGGTACCACTATGTACTTAAGAGTGCCATTTTCTGAGTGTATCTTCTGTGCCAAGCACTGTGCTGACATAGTGTCATATTGGCAACTCTTAATCTTCTATGGCATCAGTCTTATTCCTCTTTTAGTGACAAGGGCCCTCTTTTGTAAGTAACTTGTTCCAGCCCCACAGTAAGTGCGAAAAATGGGATTCATTCCTCTGACTCTTTGAATCCAACCCAGTGGTTGGGTGTCTTCATGTATCTCTGAATTCCTGACCTCTGGGATTCAGTGATTTTTATGGCATTCATGTGATTTCTGTGGTGAGTTCCCTCCACCCCCAACTCCACAGGGCCTGTCTGTGAAAATGAAAGATACCAGTCAGGGTGCAAGACACAATCTGTTCTCACGGAGTCAGTGAAAATTTCATTGTATTTGAAAGACCCTCTGATCACCAGAAGGTCATTCTTGCTCGCCTTTTCCTTGACTATAAGGTTCTATAAGTTTTTTCGTAATGCCACTTACAATAATACAGTATTTACAATTACATCAGAATGACAAAAACACAGTTTACAGGAGTTAGCACCTCCAAAGCATTACAATAATAGGAAAAAATGTATCATTAAGTACTAGTATAAAAATAAAATTCTCTATAACCAATAATGTTGAATCAGAGAGCCATTTTGAACTAAAGAAGTTTTTGATTCCCTTGTGTTAACTTTAAACAAACTTTTTTGGTTGATTTTTGTTTTCTATTCATTCCTTCTGTATAAGAAATAATGGAGAAATGTGTTAAACTTTTAGTTAAATGTGTGTCAAAGTTTAATATAACCATATGATTTTTCTTATTTTTGGTTATATATGGGAAATAACATTTGATTCACTCGAATAACTTTACAGTTTACAGGGCTCGCTTATGTTGGTGAATGTATTTAAGCTCATTCAAAACATACAGCTTGACATCTTAGAATCTGAGGTACGACTTTAGGCAACAGTTAAGCCAATTTTTAAAATTCTCATTGGGGGCACTGAATTGAAACGCTGTAATCTTCTCTAGAACTATCTTCTATTTCGTGTTTCAGCAAAGACTTAATTGTTCTTTGAAGAATTTCTTACTCTAAAAATCGTAGCAATTTATATTCCAAAGAAATACAATTATCTTGCTCAGAAAAGAGAAGAAATGTAGAATTGCCTTTATTTCTAAGTTATAATTGCAATCATGTATTGGCAGCACATGTGAACAACTTAGATGTAAAATTATGATGGGGAAAAAACCTGCAGCAAGAAGCAAAGTGTGCATAGATAATCCTCTGCCAAGTACAATGAGTTCTATTTATGTATTTGTTTAGGCATATTAAGTGTCTAGAGCAGCAGTAATGTGAACTTTACCTTTTTGGTTGTTTACCTTTTTCAACACCTATCAATGCTGTATTGGTAAATATTACACACACACACACACACACACACACAAACGCACACAGTCTTGCTCTATCCCCAAGGCTGAAGTGCAGTAGTGGAATCTCAACTCACTGCAACCTCCACCTCCAGGGTTCAAGCAAACTTCCCACCTCAGCCTCCCAATTAGATGGGACTACAGGTGCATGCCACTACGGCTGACTAATTTCTGTATTTTTGGTACAGACAGGGTTTCACCATGTTGACCAGGCTGGTCTCGAACTCCTGACCTCGAGTGATCTGCCCGCCTTGGCCTCCCAAAGTGCTGGGATTACAGGTGTGAGCCACCATGCCCGGCCAAATATTATATGTTGTACGCATTGGGTACTATGTATTTTAAAGTCAATTATGTTTAACTTTGCTCTTATTCTATAATTTTGCACCTCTGGAGGTAAAGTTACCATGCCATATGAAAAAAATGGAGATAAAAGTAATACATTTTACGATAAAACCACTCTTCCTTTTGTTTTTATATAAATAATAGGTACAGGTCTCTGTACATATTTTATTTCTATGTTTGTTTGTTTACTTGTTTATTTATTGAGCCTTCGTCACCCAGGCTGGAGTACAGTAGTGCAATCTCCAGCTCACTGCAACCTCTGCTTTCTGGGTTCAAGGGATTCTCATTCCTCAGCCACCAGAATAGCTAAGATTACAGGTGCACACCACCCTGCCCAGCTAACTTTTTTTGTATTTTTAGTAGAGACAGGATTTCACTACATTGGCCAGGCTGGTCTCGAACTCCTGACCTCAAGGAATCCACCTGCCTTGGCCTCCTGAAGTGCTGGGATTACAGGTGTAAGCCACCACACCTAGCCCATATTTTAATAAGGAAAATGATGGGTGGCATGGGACTTTGAAAACTAAGACGATATACTTAGTGTTTTAAAATAAGATTTTGTTATTGATATAAACCACATTGAAGTGAGGAAGACTGGATCACAGTCCAGCAAAGATTGCACCTTATTTTCTTAACATGCTAAAGTGACAGGCCCTATGGTTGGTGGGGAAGAAAGGCCTTGTGACCTAGCGGGAGAAAATGAGATCTTTCGATTCTCAGAGTGAGAGAGAAAGATGGACACTGTCTTTAGATTATAAAATTCAAAAAGCCTACCGAAGGGGTGTTGAGAGCTACACTTGAAGGGGGCTCTGCATTCATTTAGGGACATTTAACATTACAGCTTTCTGTCATGTTAGCATAGGTCACTAGGTGTAAAAATGGCATGATAAGCAATATGCGGGTGTTAAATGTAGGAGCAGTATGCAATAGTATACAGGATAGAAAAAGGCCCTTGAGTCCAGAAAGCAGGCTTGAGTCAAGAGTGATAGCCTGGACTAAGTGGTAGTAAAGAGAATAAAGAGGTAGAACAATAGAAAATAGCTCCCAAAGAAAAACTAGGCATACTCCATAAAATTACAGAAGCAGGGAACAGAATGACAAATGTGATCTACATTTGAAACCTGAGGACTAACATGTGAAGTTGCCTCTGAAGAGACGGTAAGGGAACCTGTCTGTGTGAGGGGAGTGGTGGGGAACAGGACAGTTAATGGACGCATTGAACTTGGTGTCATCTGCGTAATTCAAAGAAAACATGTAGTGGTGGGTGGAGGAAGATTTGGATATAATAAGTTGAGTCACAGGACTGACCTTGAGTGAAGGCTCCAGGAAAAAAAAAAAAATACTAGGACTGACATTTTACTGATAATTTACAATTCTTAGGAGGTAAAAAAAGAAAAAAAAATCAGGCATAGAAACAAAGGAATAATTATAGGTATTAGGAGAAAAAAGAAACACGTGGACTAAGTGAGAGAATTTTATGAAAGAAGGGATGCTGATAGGTGTCAAAAACACTTGGGCATCAAGAGAATGAAAAGGCTTTGGTTTGGGGGAAAAAGTCTCATTGGTGGCTTTTGAGAATTCAGTTTTAGTAGAGAGATGGAGTTGTTTTAAGAGGAAGTAAATGGCTAATTGTAGAAGCGAGCTAGGGCAATGCCCATCAGGCAGTCTCTTGAGGTCCAGTGAAACATTGAGGCTTAGAAGGCAATTATTGATCACATTCAGAATCAGCTTACACAGAAGTCTATTGAACAGGAAGCAAGTCTGCCAAGCAGGGCAACATCGAGTAGTTCCTTTCAAAGGGAATCCTTGCAGCGGCCCACTCAGCAATCTAATCAGATAACCTAGGAGCACTCCTCTGGGGCTCCAGGTAACAGCTCAGGTGCAAGGAGACGAAATGCACAGTGGGTGTGTGCAGGACCTTCTGCCGTAATAGCCTTCTTCTAACAAGGGGTATTCCTCTCATAAACATTCCTTAGGCACAAAACACACCAAGTTACAATACTTACCACATGTATGGAACCCCAAAACTATGGTACTGCCATCAGGCATTCATAATTTACTGGTATTTCTCCAATTCAAGTGCAATTTATTTTTTAAAATGATGCTAGGAAATTGGGAGTCCACAGATCAGCATGAGCATGAATAAGGGACCCTCTGCGTGAAGGAAGTTAAGGATCTTTTCACATGGAGAGTGATAATGAAAACTTTAAGTGAGATGACTCACTATAGAATCCAGGCTTCATGAAAAATATGGAACTTGGGAAAATGTAGTAGGTTGAGTGACTAGATCGATAGTGGAGGTTCAGAGGCGGATGGAGAGAGGCAACAGAACAGATTGCATTGTTTCAGTATTGAACAAAGTCTTAAGTACATAATGAGTACAAATATTTGTTTGATTAAAATGAGTGCAAATGGGAGCACCAAGTTCAACATCTTAGTGTTTAGATGGGTGACATACAAGGATGATGATGGTTTGCTAAAGAAGTAAATAAGTACAAATAAAAACAATATAGAGACAGAGACATTCAAAGTAATAGATGGCAAGAAACCACAGGAAATGCAACCCTGTTGGTGAAATCACTCAATCATCATTGAACAGTCTTGAGTAAAAATGAAGTTGGTTATTAAGTGAATTTGTTTTTTTATTTTATTTTTAAATTATTTTTTAATTGATGCATAGTTGTACATATTCATAGAGTACATGGTGATATTTCAACACATATAATGTTTGGTGATCAGATCAGAGTAATTAGCATATCCAGCATCTGAAACATTTATTATTTCTTTGCATTAGGAGCATTCAATATCTTCCTTCTAGCAATTTGAAACTATATAACAATAAACATATATTAACTGGACTGTCTCCATTAATGCTCTATGTAGCCATATCAGAAGTCCTTAGATTTTTTCCTTCACATTTTTTTTTTTGCTTATTTACAGCACAAGCATGTATGATTGCAGCACCCCCTAACTGTTCTCCTGTACTTGAAGAAATGTCCAGTCCCCTGAATGAACTCACCTGTAACTGTATGATACCCTCTAAATCCAGCTATAAACTATAATAATCAGCTTATAGGTGAAAAAGTGTCGAAGATCAGGGGTGCAAATGAACATAGAGATGATCCAATATAAACTCCAATATAAACTCTGTTTTGTTGATGCGGAAACAGGCCTGGAGAGTTAAGTGACCTCCTAAACTTGCAGTTCTTGGTAACAGTTGTGAACATGAATTCCACGTCTAGTGCTCTAGACTAACCCATGCTGTCTTCAATAATTCCAGTGAAAAAGCATAGCAGTTTAATCCTCCCAACATCAGTGCATGTTCCCACATTCCCTTTTCTCAATCTGGATTGTTTTTTCCTGGATGAGTCATACATTTCTTTATCAAATTCTAAAGCTTCAGAGTGAAAGCAGAGGCACGGCCATCCTGTATGAATAAAGCAGATGGAAATATGGGATGGTTTCATATGGAAGTTACAGGTACAAGTCACATAACTATATTTTAAGTCAGCATCTTGTAATAGCTTCCTTCCAGTGTGCGTTATGGGTTGTAGCATGTTGTGGTCAGAAGACATGTATTTAAGTCTGTTCTCTCTAGTTTATCAGGTACCTGGCTGTAGGCATATTCACTTAACTTCTCCGGGTATCAGTTGAAAGATCATTATATCTAACTGTCAGAATAGTTTTGAGGATGACATAAGGTTAAAATGTATAAAATCATGAGACATTTTCCTCAGTACATTTGTTTTCTCTTTTTACTTTTCCTCCAATTCTGCTATCAAAGCTCTGGAATGTATTACCGATACATCTGTCATCTTTTAATATTAATGGGTCTTCTGTTTCCTTAAAATACCTCGATAATGTATAAATAGGAAAAATATTACTTTATATGACAATGACATCAAGAAAAAGGGAGAAAAATAAGATCTGAGTTTTCTAAATAAAGAAAAATATTAAATAAACAATATTTTTAAGATATATGAATTCTTCAGAGAAGACAATGTTTACACAGGGTGAAATTCAAACGTAATTTTCTGCTGAACAACTGTATATGGAGGGCATTTATGGCAAATACAAAGCAGTGTTTATATTATTTGCATGTGTGTGTTTCTTTGTTCTTAAAAACGTTTCAGTGAAAGACAAGAGCATCGTCTTAAAAGTGAATCTCAAAGGTTGAGGCGGTTTTGTTCAAAGGAGTAGACTTCCTGAGGTTTATGACAAATCAATGCGAGGGTCAAATTTAAAACACCTAGAGAAGTAGAGAATGCTGTATTCTTTATATTATCCAAACTATTCAATTAGGTTTTTGGAAAAAGATTGATAACATAAATTCTAGGTTATATAGGTTATCTCCCTAAATCTGAATAAAATTCTGAGAGTGTTTAGTGTTTATAGCTGTAACTGAGTACATTTTCCATTATCCCTCCCTCCCCACAAAAGAATAGATTGGTCATTGGGTCAGTCTTTTTGGAGACGACTGGCAAGTCAAATGGTTTTGGAAAGTAAAGTGGATTTCCAAACAAAATGTTTTTCCACGGAAACTATGGAAAAGATCAAGGACGAAGGCAAACTAAACCTTGAAGATGAGGAACGGTAGTGAGCCATATCTAAGAAAAGCTTTACTATTCATGGCTCCCTAGTTTGCAACTTAACGTGAAGTTTGTTCACATAGATCTGAGAAAATATACCTAATTATTGTGAAAGAGGACTTAAGAAGGATTCTGTAGCATGGTTCAGGTGGGGCTTTAATAAGTAAAGGTAAAAATGTTTTTGTTTCAGGTCTCTAAGATACATTTCATGTAAAAGTCCATAATATGATATAAAATGCAAGCCTATACCTCTGAGTCAAAGATTCAAAAGCACTTTTAATATTATGGGGAAATTTTTTTTTAAAAAGCCTTGTAGATTATCTTCAAGGGTTTGAAGTTAATTCTAAGCATTCATTAAAAATAGAGGACAGGAAAAGTCTGAAAATATTATAGTATGCATGAGATGACAAATGGAAATTAAATGTGTACTATCCACACTATATTATAATATTTCAGAGAATATGAAAATTAATAGTGATACCATAGAACCTGTATAATTTTTTCTCCATGATTTTGTAGGGAATATGGAATTCTGTGAGAAGACCTTGTAGTTCTCATATTGCACAATGTTCTTTGAAGGCAGGTGCGTATGCCTTGAGTTGTGGTCTCCTAATTATTTAGTTGAGAGGTGTAACCAATGGACTCACCTGTGTGAAAGGATATTAGCTCTTTATGGATGCGGAAATTCAATGATAGTGATTCTCAAAATGTGGTTCCTGGACCAGTTGCATTAGTATTACTTTACAACTTGCAAAAAGGTAAATACTTGGAACTCACTCCAGAACAACTGAATTAGAAACTCCAACAAACAGCGTTATAATATGTTTTCCAGAGAATTCCACTGCAGCTAAGTTTTAAAAGCTGTAGTCTCTGGCAAAATCCAAGGCACAACCAGACACATCTCTGTCCACATTTTACAGTCTCTGGCAATTCATACTGAACCACCTGTAATAAACATATGTTATTCGGGGTTCATCCTAATATTATGCTTCTAGCTTTTGAATGATTTATTAAAAATATAGCTAGTAATGCCCTTCTAATTTATCAGCAATGTATCCTTTTGGTCACCCATTAAATCACATGAGAAATGTTTAAATTCCTGTTATCCTGGCAGTGGACTGAAATCCAGGCACCGCCAGGTTAAAGGTTCCTTGGGTGATTCCAATGTGCAGCTACATTTTGGGACTACTTCCTTATTAAGCAAATTTCTCAGCTTGACTATGCATAAAAATTACCAGTTCACCTTCTGAAAACACACCCTCTACCCCCAGAGATTCTGATCAGAAGGTCTAAGATAGTTCTAGGTTGTTGCATTTCTAAATAGCTCCATATACAATTCTATGTTGTTCAGCCAGTCCTGGTACCAATATTTGGAAGCTCTAGAGAGAAAACCTCCCGGTACTAGTTCTTGTCAAGTGGTAAGGGATACTTTAAAAAAAAAAAAAAAACAAAACCTACCATGTAGAACAACTCACCTATTGCAAGTTTTTGATCTGTAGGTCAGAGAAGTGACCTTTTAACACAAATATTATTTGAATGGCGTTTTCAGGTTACTTTCACTGGGGGAAAAAATAAAAAATTAATCCATGAATATTCAGTGATACAAATGGTTAGCAGAAGACAATGCTAAAAATGAAGAGTATTATGACAGCCAACTGTTTTAAAACTTCAAGTTTGGAGATCTTTGTTACTTAAAATTTTGTAATCTGAACAATTATTCTGAGAGTTTTTGATGGATCATTAGATAGGCAAGCATCTGTTCAAGTAAAACTGGTTATTTGCTGGCAAAGCAGAAGATAGTTAAGAATCATAATTAACTATAAGCTAGACATAAGTCAGGATTATAACACTTATTATAACCATGTATAATGGTAAAATTTCTCATTATATTCATCTAAAGATTTTTGGGTGCTTACCGTGAGCCAGGCACTGTTAGGAGGCAAGCAAAAGTTACAAAGAATGGATGATAATCTTTTGTTATAAAATGTAGACTGTTGTTCTTAGGACCACAATTCAAAGAGGAAGTGTAAGACAAAAGCTCAAGAAGGGCAGTGGAAGTGAATGTGGAACATACTGAAGGATTTTACAACACACTTTGAAACGTTTAAAAAACCTGCAATGATTTTACTTGAATGCGGAAAGACAGAATGCTAAAGCTCAAGCATTGAAAGAGAACTAAATATATAGGGTGTGTTACGGGCTGAACTGTGTTCCCCCACAAATCATATGTTGAAGTCTTAACCCCTGGCACCCTAGAATGTGACTGTATTTGGAGACAGAGGCTTTAAATAAGTATCTAAAACAGGGTTGTTACGGTGATCTCTAGTTCAGTCTCACTGGCATCCTTAAGAGGAGATTAGGACACAGACACACACAGAGGGAGGGGTATGAAAGGACGCAGGGAGGCCGGGCCCGGCGCGGTGGCTCACGCCTGTAATCTCCGCACTTTGGGAGGCCGAGGTGGGCGGATCACGAGTTCAGGAGATTGAGACCATCCTGGCTAACACGGTGAAACCCCGTCTACACTAAAAATACAAAAAAATTAGCTGGGCGTGGTGGCGAGCACCTGTAGTCCCAGCTACTCAGGAGGCTGAGGCAGGAGAATGGCGTGAACCCGGGAGGTGGAGCTTGCAGTGAGCCGAGATCGCGCCACTGCACTCCAGCCTGGGTGACAGACAGAGCGAGACTCCGTCTCAAAAAAAAAAAAAAAAAAAGACACAGGGAGAAGGTAGCCAAGTACAAGGAAAGACGACTCAGAAGAACCCAAATGTACTGACAACTTGATCTTGGACTTCCAGCCTCCAGAGTTATGGGGAAATAAATATCTATTGCTTAAGCACCCAGTCTGTGTATTTCGCTATGACAGCCCCAGAAAACTAATACAGATAGTAACTTGCTGTAGACACTGTCTACAGAGTAGCAAACATAGGCAATTAACTGAACATGGGAACAAGACTTAGTTGGCCAAAGGTGGTGGTGCTTGCCTCCAATCCCAGCACTTTGGGAAACTGTGGCAGGTGGATTGCTTTGGCCCAGGAGTTTAAGACCAGCCTGGGCAATATGGCAAAACCCCATCTCTACAAAAAATGCAAAAGGTTAGCCAGGCATGGTAGTGTGGTTATACATGCCTGTGGTCCCAGCTACTCTACCCTGAAGGCTGAAGTGGGAGGATAGCTTCAGCCCGGGAAACAGAGGTTGCAGTGAGCTGTGATCATGCCACTGTCCTCCAGCCTGGGTGACAGAGGGAGACCCTGTCTGGGAGAAAAATAAAAATTAAAAAAAAAAAGGTCACTTCTGACTATAGGGATTATCTGGGGGTCTGCAAAGTCTTCTAAAAGGTGATATTTTAAATTTAGAAAGTTACCTATTTTTAACTCCTGGTAGAAGTAAACATTGTTCTTCCTTGAAAACATAAACAAAACAACAGGAACATCTCAGTATTGATTTGTCATCTCTTTTTGGACCAGATCAAAGATCTGCCTGAAATAATTTGACTTACACATAATATTAAATGTTATTAGAGTGAGGTTACAGTATATGATTTCAGTGTCTTTTATCTCTTACATACTGTGTTCTCTACCCGGAAGGAGTGAAGCGGACTGAGGGGTCACGTGGTCCTATAGTATAGAAATCATATGTAGAAATTGATTCAGCTCTGATGCATACATATGGATACCTCGATATTTAAATGGGACCCCTGTCTCATTTCTCCATCTCCCTAAATAATTAAAAATCAGTTCACTCTTCCAGGAATCATTTTGAATGAATTGAAGAATAATTTGCAAAGCAAGACATATAGGGGAAAGAGCATGCATGTGTATTTGAGTCTATGGGGACATCGCATTTGGCATGAGGTGCTCAAGATTCAGAGGACTGTCTTGCATTTTCCTAGCAGTCAGTGGAGGCCTTAGCATTCCAACCTAGGAAGCTCTATAGATGTAAGCAATGTGTTTGCTTTATTTGACTGCTATTTATATGACAGTGACAAACAGATATGGGGTAAACCTACTGTTTTGAAAAGGTCAGACAAAGGCAAGGAAAATAGAAGCAAATGAAGTAAATGCATGAAAAATGATTACTCAAAGAAAGATACACTTATGCAGAGCCTGAAATCAGCTCTTGCTTTAATATTGCGATATGAGTCTCTCAAGAGAGGACAGCAATCCAAAACCATTTCCCCAGAGAAGCATGGAATTTTACAGTTAGATATTTATTTATTGTGGGAAGTATATTTAAACATCTTTCAAAATGCAAATACTTAGTGTCAATGTGTTTTTAGACCCTCCTCTGTGAAAGAGATATGTAGAATGGTAGAAGAAGGTAAGAGTCTAATGGGAAGCGGGATAAAATTTCAGGAAGTGAGGGGTTGTGAATAGAGAGTCTGAAATGGAGTATCTGAGCTGCAGGAGGAGCAGCAATCACTTACTGGTCCCTGCAGGGCCTGTGCCCACTAGGGCATATCAAACCATCTGATGGAGCTGCTCCAGGCTAGCCTCATCAAGCCATCTCCCAGCCTCAGGCCGAGGAGATGCCTGACGGGGCCAGCCTGGAGCAGCTGCATCAGAACCCTACAGCTGTTAAGAACCTTTATACCAGCAGCCACAATAACACCAAGGTCACACAAGATTTCAAGCAATGGAGGATGCAGCAAGACAGGTGATAGCATCAGTGAAAACTTTAAATGAGCTACAAATGTTAACAGTGTTCCCCTGCTTAATTTACCGTTTTCCTAAACAGCTATGAACTATTTGAGGTGAAACTCAAAAGGACATACTGAGGTCCAGGAAATTGAGGTCAAGCTGCATTTTCCAGACAGAGGTTTCATATCTTACATGAGGAGGAAGGTTATTTATATATTAAGCCTTCTGCGAAGTTCAATAGATAGACTCTTGAGAAGGCAAGTCTTGATTTGTAGAAAGGGCTCCATCTCTTAGGCACCTGAGACCCAGGTCACCCTTAGCGTTGCTCAGGTTGTACTTCAGAAGGACTCCCAGATAAGGGAGGAGTGAGAGTTAAATTCTAGCTCCTGACAAGCAGGGCTGTGGGTACCCAGAAGATGGATCACTACTTCTTTATATGCGCAAAGATTTTTTTTAATTTTATTGTATTTTAAGTTCTGGGATACATGTGCAGGACGTGCAGGTTTGTTACACAGATAAACATGTGCCATGGGGCAGCAGCCATCACTGTAGCTGCAGGCCACCATTTTTTCCTCTGCTGGTGCTGGGGAGACTGGACGGCTTGGTCCCAAGAGGTAGTCCCTACAGTTCAGCACACCAGCTGTGGAAGATCGTGGCCCAACTGCCTCTTTAGGACAGACTCTGACCCATCCCTCCTCACTGAGTGGGCCCTCCCTGCAGGAACTCCAGCAACTCCAGCCAGGGGCTTAGGGACCAAACTCTGATCTTCCTGGGCCTGAGCCCCTAATGGGAGGGGCAGCTGTGATCTCCGTGGATCAGCAGATTTAGTCTCTTCTCCTGCTAGCTCTGAGGAATCCGGACAGCTCAGACAAGTGGGTTTCCCCCGAGCACAGCACATTCCCTCCACCAAAGGACAGTCAAAGTGCTTTGTTAAATGGGTCCTGGATCCCGTGCCGCCCTGACTGGGTGAGACTTCCCAACAGAGGTCACCAGACACCTTATCCAGGAGCATTCCTACTGGCATCCGGTCGGTGCCCCTTGAGGACAGAGATCCCAGAGGAAGGAGCAGGAAGCCATCTTTGCCTCCTTAGGTGACATCTCCAAGTGTGGGAGGGACCCAGGTGAATAGTCTGAAATGAACCCCCAGCAAACCACAGCACCCCTACAGAAGAGGGACCTGACTATTGAAAGAAAAACAAAACAACAGCATCAACAAAAAAGTCCCCACAAAAACCTCATCCAAAGGTCAGTAGCCTCAAAGATCTAAACCAGACAAACTCATGAAGATGAGAAAGAATCAACCAAAAAAATGCTGAAAACTCAAAAGGCCAGAGTGCCTCTTCTTCTCCAAACGATCACCATACCTCTCCAGCAAGGACACAGAACTGGGTGGATGATGAGATGGATGAATTAACAGATGTAGGCTTCAGAAGGTGAGTAATAACTGTTGAGCTAAAGAAGCATGTTCTAACCCAATACCAAAAAGCTAAGGACCACGATAAAAGGCTACAGGAGCTGCTAACTAGAATAACCAGTTTAGAGAGAAACATAAATGACCGGATGGAGCTGAAAAACATAGCACAAAGATATTTTAAATGTACCAAGTCATACAGACATTGAGACCACATCTTTTTAAGTTTTTAATTTGCAAAAAGTTGTAGAGGCAGCCCCTATTTCCCTTTGTGGTGTATCAGCCTCAGGGATCTTGGCAGAGGGACCAGCATTGGGATCTTTCACAGCGTAATTTATCTCCATGCTTCTGGTGCTCTGAGTATCTGGATGGTCTGAGACTATTACTATGAAGAACAAAGTCATGATAAGGTATTTCTGCAGCCTAAGAAAACTGCAGCATTCTGTTCACTGAGAAATTTGTGCTTCCATAAAAAATGATTTTAAAACCCTATCTATTATTGCAGTGAATAAAATGAGATTTTGAGCCTATTGTTGGATTTAATCATTATTTTTATGGCAGAACTGGGGTTGTGGGAGTAGTTATAACCAGTTGTGTTTTTTTAATCTCTTTTATTAAGTCATTTATCATAAGTAAAATTCAGTTTCTGACCTTGGTGCTTTATTTAAGTTTCCAACTTATCTGTTTCTTAGCATGTTTTGTGTTCCCATTTTAAGTCTGTAAGGGTTATAGAATACTTATTTCATTTTCTCTAGAAGAAACTGTTTAGCAATCTAGGATAGTGTTATGGTTAAATGGCAAAAAGAAGAGATAATGTCGAAATTAAAGCTACTTAACAGTAAGGGGCATGGAAGGCTACATATCAAACCCATCTACACTCAAGCTTCATTTTCAATAGGGGATTTTCTATGGCCTCTTGGCTTTCTTGCTTAGCTTAATCCAAGATTTCTGATTATCAGGACAAGAGAAGAAGAGACAAAGGGTGAACACAAAAAGTCATTTGGAATAAATGTATGTCATATGATAGTCCAAATTAAATGCTTTTGGTATTGCTGTATCCATATTCCTTTAGGTTGCATCCATTGATTCTTTTTACATCTATCTACATTGCATAGCCCTGTAATACTTAAAAAATTTCAAACAGAGTAATGAAAAGCATGGAAATTCAAAAGACAACAGTGAAAGTAATGGAAAACAGTATTAATAATGTCCAGTGGTTGAATGGCAATGAGTGATACTCAACGATTGAGGAGTGAATAAGATTAATTAATTTAACTTTGATGGTGATGTCCTCTCCCAGAATCTTGTTTCCTTTCATGTTTAAGGTACGCATCCTTCCTGTCTCTGATGTTCTGTTTCAAAATTTACCCTCACTATTAAGCTTTTCCTATTATGCCAACCAAGGTTAACACATTTTTTTTTCTGAATTCCTATAATAGTGCTGCTATCCACGCAACTATGGACTTGGTGAGGGCAGGAATAAGATCAGTTTGCATCCCATCAGACCCCTAGCACTGTTAGCATAGAATTGGGATTCACTTATTTGTTGAATAAATAAATGTCTGGATAAATAATTGCCATAAAATTTTTACTTAATTTTCATAGTACTCTCATAAAATTGATATGTGTTGAGTGTGTTTTCGATTATAAAAATCTTGAAGAGAGGATCAGTGACTTTCAGGTCTTCATTTTCCTACCCTGACAATCCTAAGTTCTAACTATTGAGATTAACCTCATGAAGTAGAGTACAAGGTACCCAAGGGAAGTCTGGAGTAGTCCCTGTGACATTTCTGGTCTTCACAGAATGGTGTTTGTGGTTGTGGTGAGAAGTAGTGGAAGGTACCTCCCGCACACGTGGTCTTTCGCTTTTCCCTGAAATCTGGCACCCTTAACCTACTTGTAACCTACTTTGTGCTGACCCATTCACCTTAAAAAGAAAGGTAAATATATAAGCATTACAGTCCAAATATTTTTTGAATTTTTATAAATGGTGTTTAATGCTATAAGATTAGAATGAATCTACCAATTGTAGACATTTATTAAATGTCTACTATCTAAAAATTTAAATGTATGTACATCTTCTTTTTTGACACTCATTCGACACTCATTCGCTTCAATGTTTTTAAATATACATACAGATAATGACCAAATTTATGTCTTGCTGCACTGACTTCTAAACTCTATGCAGCCATGAAAAAGGATGAGTTCATGTCCTTTGCAGGAACGTGGATGAAGCTGGAAACCATCATTCTCAGCAAACTAACACAGGAAGCAAACACCACGTGTTCTCACTCATAAGTGGGAGTTGAACAATGAGAACACATGGACACAGGGAGGGGAACATCATACACCGGGGCCTGTTGCAGGGTGTGGGGTAGGGGAGGGATCCCATAAGGATAAATGCCTAATGTAGATGACAGATTGATGGCTGCAGCAAACCACCATGGCACATGTATACCCATGTAACAAAGCTGCACGTTCTGCACATGTATCCTAGAACTGACAGCATTATAATGATAATAAAAAAATAATGGAGATAGCATTAGGGATGTCAGAAGGAAAGCAAGTTTGATTTCAGATACACCGAGTTTTTAATGTCATAAGAGATTTAAACTATACAGTCCAAATTTTTGGAGAAGGATTGAGATTTTGTTTTCCTATTACACAAATGAATCGAAGAATGAAAGATTTTTTCTTCTCAGCATGGATGCATCCAGGTTTTGTGTAGTTGAAAGCTTTATACAAATTGGAGGTAGGGGACCTCTTGATACAAAACTACAAATAAAAAAACTACTAAATGGAGTCTTTATTTAGAATGAAAAAAAAACCCATAACAAATACTTGGAGCCTTGGATGCTCGAGTCTCTAATTTTTTAAGATCTCAAGTGCTTTACTAGAAATGCTTACAATGTTATGACGAAATGCTTCCTGAGTGTAACCTGGCTTCCCTTCCTTAGACGAGAACTCCTAGAACTCACAGGGTCCTGAATCTAAAGCTTAATTCACCTTGCAGTAAATTCTCCTCTGTTTGGTCCTTGAGGATTGATAAAGACTTATTTTGTGTGTGTATATGACCATAAGATATTTCAAAATGCACTTTTATTTCTTCTTTTTATGTATCTAGGGTAACTTTTAGGTTAAGAAAATGTTTTATTTAGGCTTTTCTAATTGCAAAAAACAAAGATTCTCTCAAGCTATTTCAGCAGAGGGAAGGCTCAATTCAGGAGCTGAGAAAGTGTTCACCCACTCAACATAACCATGTTGGATATATAATGCAATCCAGACCCTGTAACATACAGACACAGCACCTTCCATCAAGGAGAAGGAGTGACTTAGAATCATCATCATCACATAAATACATGTGCAACCGACTGCGATAGCGTTATGAGAGACACAATATGCTGAGCACATATGACAAGGAAACAAACCAGGTCCCCTGGGTTTTGTTTACATGTTTGCTATATTCCTCTTGTTTTTGATGATGTTGCTGGAGGAGACAGAAGGGCCAGGACAATCAAGATTTTCCTGAGCAAGGATTATTTGAGCTGAGATTTAAGCATGGATAGGAATTTGCTAGGCAAAAGTAGTACAGATGAGAGATATGAGGTTTCAGGCCATGGAGTTAAGAGACAAGAATAGCTTGTTACAGCGGCTCATACCTGTAATCCTAGCTACTTGGAGGCTGAGGCAGGAGGATTCCATGAGGCCACGAGTTCCAGACCAGCCTGGATATTATAGTAAGACCACTGTCTCTAAAAAATATTTTTAAATTATAAAATGAGTTGGGTTTCGGGGCGTGCTCCTGTAGTCCCAGCTATTCAGGAGGCTGAGATGGAAGAATAGCTTGAGCTTAGGATTCTGAGGCTGCAGTGAGCTATGATTGTGCCACTGCACTCCAGCCTGGGCAGCAGAGTGATACCCTATCACTTAAAAAAAAATAAAAAGAAGAATGAAAACACAATACGCAACATAACATGGTGACTCAAACCTAAGGTTGATTTAGAATTCGCAATAGTTTCAATGAAAGCAAAAAGTCATGAGTCATGTCTCTTCTTTCTATATCTATTCTGTCTAGTTCATGAGTACTGCCCACAGGTGCCTATGAACCCTTGAAACACAGCATTCCAAATTGAGATGAGCTTCCATTGTGAAATACTCAGTATGTACTAGTTTGTAAAAGGCTTTGTATGACAAAAAAAAAAAAAGGATGCAGGATACCTCATTACAAACTTTCATATTGCTTGCATGTTACAATAATAATACTTTGGATATTGGGTAAAATAGATATGAAAATTAAGTCGCTGGTTACTTTATCCTTTTATTAAATGTGGCTACTAGAAAATTTAAAATTACACATGTGGCTTACCTCTGTGGCTCCCATTATATTTCTATTGGACATTGCTATTTGAGCAATGACTCTTAGCCCTGGCTGTATGTACATCGCCACCCACCAGGCCACACAATAGACCTAGGGTAGTAGAATCTCTCAGGGCATCTGCATTTTAGACAAATGACCTCATTTGTTACTAATGATTGTCACACAGGTGTTCCACAGGCTGTTCCTGTAAATGCCGTGGCTCAGATGTGTGTATTATACATTGTTTCTGCTTCTTTCAGCCCTTAAGCCTCTGGTAAGCTGTCCCTTTGAATCTAGTCAGAGTCCAGGAATCTTTTCCTGCTAGCATAGCCTCATGTGAGAAATAAGTTGTGTTGATTCATTTGCCAGTAGGACGACTGTCGTGGCAGCCTCCACTCTGGATTTACTCTGTAGGGATTCGTAAGTCATTTTTAGTCCATCACTCTTCTCTTCCCCCTAGGAAGCCCCCACCAGAGACAAAACTAGAGCCGCTTTTTGTACCTGATTTTTCAGAAGTCAGCTTCAGAATGGATTTGTAGAAAATCTTGTATCTCTGCCAGCTCATTACACTTTGAGTAATGTTATTGAACGTAGAATTTAAGTTTTTAAAACAGAAATGTAAGTAGTTTCACGAAAGAACAACTTGTATAAATCATGATAACACCTCGTTAAATTGAATAGATCCTTGTCTTAGCTGCTAAGTAAGTTGATATTCCTTTAAAATACCATTCATTTGAGAAGCAGCAGGAATAAGTGTAGTTTTTTTCCTCTCTCCATTTAACTCCAGCTTCATGAGATTATTTATTTTATTAAATAAATTCAAGCAACCTCTAAAATGTTCTCAATTTTTGCAGCATGATGTCTAATGTCTTTATATGGAGTGTAAAAACTCTCACAGTCTGGTCCAAGTCCAGTCTTGTTCCCCAGTTCTCCCTCTGCTCCAGACACCCTGAATGCCAGCCAAACTGCACTACACATTATCCCTAATGCATGCTCTGTGTATTAGTCTGTTTTCACACTGCTGGTAAAAACATACCTGAGACTGGGTAATTTATAAAGGAAAAGAGGCTTAATGGACTCACAGTTCTATGTGGCTGGGGAGGCCTCTCAATCCTGATGGAAGGCGAAAAGCATGTCTGACATGGTGGCAGGGAAAGAGGGAATGAGAGCTAAGTGAAAAGAGAAACCCCTTATAAAACCATCGGATCTCATGAGACTTATTCACTTCCACAAGAACAGTATAGGGGAACCGCCCCCATGATTCAGTGATCTCCTACCGGGTGCCTCCTACAACACTTGGAATTTTGAGAGCTACAATTCACAATGACATTTGGGTGGGGACATAGCCAAATGATATCACTCTGCTTCTTCAAATCTCTAGTAATTTGAAATTATTATCATTATTACTACTTTTGAGATGGAGTTTCACTCTTGTTGCCCAGGCTGGAGTGCTATGGCGCAGTCTTGGCTCACCACAACCTCCACCTCCTGGGTTCAAGCAATTCTCATGCCTCAGCCTCCCAAGTAGCTAGGATTACTGGTGCCCACCACCAAACCCAGTTAATTTTTATATTTTTAGTAGAGATGGGGTCTCACCATGTTGGCCAGGCTGCTCTCGAACTCCTGACTTCAGGTAATCTGCCTGCCTTGGCCTCCCAAAGTGCTAGAATTACAGGCATAGCCACTGCACCTGGCCTTGTAATTTGAAATTAGATTGCTCATCCTAGAATCTTGTAACCTTTCTCCATACTCATCCTCTCTTCTGACACCTTCCTTCCCGACTCCCTTACGTAATGTTAGCTTGCCAAACTGTACTTCAGTACTAAACTCTAATTGAAGGAATTTATTTGCATGTATTACGTATTTTTCACAAGTAAGCACTAGAGCACAAGGTTGAAGTTCAATACATACCTGTCTTTGATGGGTAGAAAGAGCAGATTATTTGAAGACGTTACTGTATCTCTACCTTCAGCCTATGCTTTTCTCTTGCCATGTATTCCAGTTTCTATTTTTTTTGAGACAGAGTCCGGCTCTGTCGCCCAGGCTGGAGTGCAGTGGCGCGATCTCGGCTCTCTACAAGCTCCGCCTCCCGGGTTCACGCCGTTCTCCTGCCTCAGCCTCTCGAGTAGCTGGGACTACAGGCGCCGCCGCCACCACCCCCGGCTATTTTTTTTTTTTTTTTTTTTTTTTTTTTGTATTTGTAGTGGAGACGGGGTTTCACCGTGTTAGCCAGGATGCTCTCGATCTCCTGACCTCATGATCCGCCCGCCTCGGCCTCCCAAAGTGCTGGGATTACAGGCGTGAGCCACCGCGCCCGGCCATGTATTCCAGTTTCTTTAAGCTTCCTATATACAGTGTGATTTAAATTTACTTATCATCTGGGTGATTTGTCTTTTAATATACTTCCATTTGCTTATGTTAAGTGAAGTTATCTGAGGTTAGAATAACAGTACATAAAATGATATGTAGGTTGTAGGCCTTGGAGAGAAGTCTTACGGACACTCCTGTTTTTAGCTATTCTTTTCCATTTGCTGCTGTGGACTGTGGTTTATTTTAGACTAAGGAAAGGCATGGTGTGGGATTTCCACTGCTGCTTAAACTGGAGTTGAAATCCTATGTTCTGCTTCCTGGCCCACTCCCAGCCTGCAGAAGTCCCCAGCACTGAGGACAATCTAAACTGGCGGGATTGAATTCACCTTATCACTACCTCGCGCCGAAATTTACAGTCTACGTTGAGGGGTTCTGGGTTTTGTTTGTGTTGTTTAAATTGTTGTGGTATTGATATTACTGTTTTAAAATTAATAATTATGGTAGCATGCTTTGGTTTTGAAGCTTCAAGTTGTATATACTGAAGAGCAACATCTTTAATTTTTATTATTTTTATTTTAGATTCAGAGGGTACATGTGCAGACTTGTTACCTGGATATATTTATGTAATGGTGAAATTTGGGCTACTAGGGCCACCCATCACCCGAATAGTGGTCATTGTATCCAACAGTAATTTTTCAACCTTCACCCCCTCTGACCCACCCCACTTTGGAGTCTCCGGTATCTATAATTTCCATCTATATGTTCATGTGTGTCTACTGTTGAACTCTCACTTATAAGTAAGAACATGCAGTATTTGATTTTCTATTTCTGAGTTATTTGTCTTAGGATAATGGCCTCCAGCTCAATCCATGTTGCAAAATACATCATTTAATCGTTTTATATATGTAATATATATATTTTATATATGTAATATATATTTTATACATGTAATATATATTTTTATACATAATATATATTTATATCTATTTTATATATATTTTTATATCTATACATATATAGTGTATATAAAAATGTAATATTTAAACATATATAAACATATGTAATATATGTGTATTATATATTTATATATGTAATTATATATTACATATTTTATATATTTCATATATATGTAATATCTATTTTATGTAATATATTACATAACATATATTACATATATGTTAAGTAGTATATACTACATAACATATATTACATGTATGTTAAGTAGTATATACTACATAACATATATTACATGTATGTTATGTAGTATATACTACATAACATATATTACATGTATGTTATGTAGTATATACTACATAACATATATTACATGTATGTTATGTAGTATAGATTACATAATATATATTACATGTATGTTATGTAGTATAGATTACATATTACATATATACACACATATATATATAATATATACACACACAGACACACACACAAACACAGAGACACAAACATCTTCTTTTCCTAGTCATCTGTTGATACACACTTAGGTTGACTCCATGACTTTGCTATTGCAAATAGTGCTGTGATCAACATATGAGTGTTGGGTAGATACACAGTAGGGGGATGGCTGGATCGAATGGTAGTTTTACATCTTTGAGAGGTCTCCATATTGTTTTCCATAGAAGTTGTACTAATTTAAGTTCCCACCAATGTTGTATAAGCATTCCCTTTTCTCTGCATCCTTACCAATATCTGATGTTTTTTGACTTTTTAGTAATAGCCATTCTGACTTGTGTAAGATGATCATCATTGATTTTGATGATCTCATTGAGGCTTCAATTTGCATTTCTCTGAATAGTGATGTTGAGCACATTTTTATATGTTGATTGGCCACTTGTATGTCTTTTGATAAATGTCTGTTCGTGTCCTTTGCCCACTTTTTAATTTTTTTTTGCTGTTGTTTAATGAAGTTGTTCTTTGAGTTCTTTGTAGATTCTGGACGTTAGTCCTTTGTCAGATGCATAATTTGCAAATATTTTCTTCCATTCTGTAGGTTGTCTGTTTATTCTGTTGTTTATTTCTTTTGGTGTGCAGAAACTTTTTAGTTTAATTACATGTTATTTGTCTATTTTTGGTGTTGTTGCATTTTCTTTGAGGTTTTCATCATAAATTCTTTCCCTAGACCAATGTTCAGAAGAATTTTTCCTAGGATATTTCATGTTTTTTTAATAGTTTCAGGTCTTACATTCAAGTTTTTAATCTATCTTGTGATAATTTTTGTATATAGTGAGAGGTATGAGTCCAGTTTTATTAGGCATATGGCTCTCCAATTTTCTCAACACCATTTATTGAATAGGATGTCCTTTTCCCATTGTTTATTTATGTTGATTTTGTCACAGATCTCTTGGTTGTAGGTGTGTGGCTTTATTTCTGAATCCTGTTCTATTGATCTGTGTGTCTATTTTTATACCAATACCATGCTGTTTTGGTTATTATAGCCTTACAGTATAATTTGAAGTCAGATAATGTGATGCTCCTTGCTTTGTTCCTTTTGCTTAGGATTACTTTGGCTCTTCGAGCTCTTTTTTGGTTCCATATGAAATTTAGAATTTTTTTTCTTATTGTGTGAAAAATGACATTAGCAGTTTGATAGGAATTGCATTAAATCTGTAGATTGCTTTGGGGCAGTATAGTCATTTTAACAATATTGATTCTTCTAATCCATGAGCATGGGATGTTTTTTTCTTTTGTTTGTCTTCTATGGTTTCTTTCAGCAGTGCTTTGTAGTTCTTGTAAAGATCTTTCACCTCCTTGGCTAAACATATTCCTAGATAGTGTGCTTGTGTATGTTTGTGTGTGTGTGTGTGGCTATTGTAAGTGGAATTGAGTTCTTGATTTGGTTCTCAGCTCAAATGCTATTGGTGTATAGAAATGATACTGATTTTTATACATTGATTTTGTATCCTGAAACCTTACTGAAGTCATTTACCAAGGCTAGGGATCTTTTGAAAGGACCTTTAAGATCATGTCATCAGTGAACAGAGATAATTTAACAACTCCTTTTCCTGTTTGGATGCCTTTTACTTATTTCTCTTGCCTAAGTGCCCTGACAAGGACTTCTAGTACTATCTTGGAAAGTCGTATTGAGGGTGGGCATCCTTGTCTTCCTCTAGTTTCTTAGGGGAAATGCTTTCAACTTTTCCTCATTCACTGTGATGTTGGCTGTGAGTTTGTCGTTTATCACTCTTACTATTTTGAGGTATGTTCCTTCAATCCGTAGTTTGTTGAGAGTTGTTATCATAAAGGCATGTTGGATTTTGAGTGCTTTTTCTGCATCTATTGAGTTGATCATATGGGTTTTTTTTAATTGTTAATGTGGTGAATCACGTTTACTGGTTTGCATATGTTGAACCATCCTTTGATTCCTGGAATAAAACCCCCTTGATTGTGATGGATCATCTTTGTATATGCTCTTGGATTTGGCTTGCTAGTCTTTTGTTGAGGATTTTTGCATGTGTGTTTTTGCATGCAATATCCCAGCATCGGGGATGTTGACTTGTATTTTTCTTTTTTTGCTGTGCCCTTGCCTGGTTTTGGTATCAGAGTGATACTAGTTTCATAGAATTAGTTAGGAAAGAATGCCTCCTCCTTAAATTTTTTTTTTTGGAATAGTTTCAATAGGATTGATACCAGCTCATCTTCATTCATCTGGTAAAATTCAGCTGTGAGTCCGTCTGGTCCTGGGCTTTTTGTTGTTCTTGGAAGATTTTTTGTTACTGATTTAATTTCAAGCAAAATCTTTTAAGAAAGAATTGTAAAATATACATATCTAAGCCCAATTAAGACCAATAAAATGTTTGTAAGTTGAATTAAATAGTTTCTCTTTATCCCTGGTACAGTTTAAATTGCCACTTGTCTTGAAGTAACCATTGTCTCAGCTATGTTACAGATACCATAACTTGTAAAAATAAACAATGAATTTGATGCCAAACTTGGAGCTCATATTGGAGTGTAATGGTTTTAATGCAGACACAATTTCTTTCTGTATCCTGATTAGATTGAAGCATTGTTTTCTACTCTAACAGCATAACATTTCATCAAAACATACCTGTGTTTGAGAGCTCATAAGGTCTTCTAATATATTGGGAACAGATATGGCAATATTAATGACTATGTTAGGTTTTTTATACTAGCACACTTTCATATATGTATTTGTATTTATAAGAAATTTTTCTTTCAAATGCTGCGTTCAATTGGCAAAGAAAAAAAACTGCAAATGAAGCACAGGTGCTGTGAATTGGAATACAATGTGCAATGCAATTTAGCCCTGTAGGCTTTCTGGAAAGAACCCACTTCCCCTATGATGAGTAGAGTTGTCAGTAGTGACAATAATGCTGTTAGACGTGAAAACCAAGTGTGCTCACCTATGATTGACTGACAAAGCCACGGTGCCTCCATGAATAAAATCCAAGTGCTGCGTTACAATTCATCTCATGATTTTTGTGGTTCAGTAATTTATCTTTATAAAACACCAACGACAGCTAGTATTCCATTGTTCCTGTGAGTGAAATATGATATGCTTGCAATATGGTTTGAGGATTCACTAACTATGGCTATGTACACATAATTTGTAATCAAGTTCATGCATGAGTAGCTGAAATATAAATAGGAACATTTAAGACTGTCTCAAAACTAGATTGAATTCTCCATTTACGTAGTCATAGCAGGATGGTTCAGGTACATGTCATAATGAGCCTTTGATGAATGTTTGAGACATTCAGAAAAGGAGTAGAAGCCAAATGAGAACCAAAAAGAAAAGAAAAACAGAAGAACCATAGCATTACAAAGCTAAAGACTAGATAAACTTAATTTTTCAGAAGCAAATCACATAATGAAACACCAAAATGAGAATTAAAAAGTCAGAATTTACTACTGTTTGAACTCCTGAGTTTAGCCATTTTTTCTCTGATTTTCCAATGTTGAATGGAGATAATTCAGGTTTCTAAGTATAATATTGAATATACATTTACCTTAGAAATTTGCACATATACATTATAAGCATATTTGTGGGGATGCTGTACACTAGAAAGTACCATGATTTACTCGTATTATAGTCTATAGCTGCTATATCAATCCTCCCAAGAAATCTGTTATTATGCCATTTCTTCCGTCTATAAAGTTCTTACTAGATTAAGTTCAAACTTCTTTTTTTTTACTTTTCATAAACTTTATTGATAGTGGCCACAATAATTTTTCCTTTTCTTTCTTTTTAAGTAAACAACATTTAAAAGATGATAGTAAATGAATTCAAACTTCTTAATTTGAAATTCGAAGTCCTTCATCATCTGGTTTCAACTGGTACCTCTTGTCTTATCACTCATTCCATACCATGAAATGCATGCAAATTGCTCTTGCTGAATTATACATAATCCACTTGCTCATTCAGCGAACATATATTGAGTATGAACAACTCTGTGGCTTTAAAGATACAAATATTCCGCTAATGGATGTTCATTTATATATTCTAGGAGCTCAGGACGGGGTGGAAACCATGCAAAAAAATAAATAAATAAATAGCCTCCTACACTTCCATCCGTTAATTCTTGACAATCTCTTCATTTCAGGTAGCTTTTCCATCAATTTCCATAAATAGAAACTTTTCCATGAAGTCTTCCCTATATCCTCAAAAGAAAGTAATCCATCCATTCCATAGTTCATAGTGATTTCTTTTAGTATTAAGCAATGTTCACTGACTTTTATAGTTACTTCTCTACCTATGTCTTTCATAAATCAGTAAGTACCTCAGAAGTTGAGGACAACTTCTTTCAAATATTTTCTCTATCATCCACAATCTTCAGAATTTGTAACTACAGAACAATCTGTTGAATGAGTAAAATAATTGAAGTATAGTTGGGGACAAAATTATTCTTATTTCTTTCTTAATTTACCTCCTTAAAGATGTAAAAGGAAAAAGTCTAATTTCTCTCATCTATGACTGCAGTGGGTGTAAAATCAAACCATTTAATTATTAAAATGAAAAATAGCACACTTTTAAAAGATTCACAGTACATTTTGTGAAGTTTTATACTGAATAAAGTTTTTATAAGGAAAAATAAAGCATAATTATTGGAAATAAATAAAAGCATGGTAGTTGTCCCCATTATATAGCTATAAAATTTTATGTCTATCATTAATCCCTTATAATTATTTAAAATTATTTCAGTCTTTTCATATAATGTTAAGTAATACAACTTGTATAATTATTTTTAAAAGTCTAAAAATTATAAATAACATAATTCTGCATCTGTGATAGGATTTTATAACTGTACTTGTAACAAAATGGAGCTTACATTTTTAAATGTAAAATTGAATGAATACAAATTACTTTCTATCCAGAATACAGAGCATTATACATAGCTTGCTAGACATAGCCAAAAATACATACTTGAAATCATTATAATGAAGATGATTAAATAACTATAATCATTCTGAACCCTATCTTTATGATATTATGCCGAATGTGTTAGTAATACTTACCTACATTTTGACATGTTATAATCTACATAAATTTACTAGTGATAGATATACTTGGATTTCAGATAATGCACTAAAATTTTCTGCATATAATAAATATTTTTATAAATGTATTATTTCTTCCAGTTAAAAATAATCATCTCTAAAGAAAAAGTAAAATATAATGCTATAATTTCTTGATCAGGCTAATGGTGAGACGATTATTCATTCTTAAAGCTTTGACTCAAACAGAGATAATAAATCTTGCTGAGAAAGACTTTTTAATTCATTATTTCTCATAATAAATGCTCAGTAAATATTTGATGAACTTAGGCGATGGGTCCCCATAGTTTTATTGTCAGTACTCTTCATGTTTATGCCAATAGGACCTAATAATCATATAAAATACATTTTCATCTAGCATCTGATTTCCATAAAATGATAACTTTGTCTTCTTCAGTATCATCTCATTGTCTTGACATAGTAAGAGCTAAATTATAATATTGATTAAGTGCCTAGTTAAAGAAGGAAGGAAATCATCCTAGTCAGTTTCCTTATGTTGCTTCATAAACCTATCCCTAGATGATCCACCAGCTTACTATACACCAGGCATTGTTAGAATTCTCGTCAGCTCTCAATGGCTCCCTTTTGTCACAAAGTCAGCATTGACTTGAACCAATGTAAACGCTAAATACTTTAAGAATGAAATAACTTATGATTCGTGTCTTGAGGTAACTTCATCGATCACAGTAGAAAATGGTAAGTTTACAAGATGCTAAGTAGGGATTTATTAGGATGTTTACACGGTGGTAGACAGAGATCTGTCAGATAGGTGGACAGCCTAAATAAAAGCATGAGATTTGTTCTTAAATTCTGTCTGCAGAGCACAGTGAACAATTCAAGTCTACATGTAAAGTGATCTTACAGTGACTTACAATGGACTCTTTCTGCCTTTTGTATAGTACAAATGATGTTTGTTTTCCAAATGTATACAGCTAATTGTAAACTCTTTCTTGTGTAACCGTAACTTTTGTTTGAGCCAAGACATTACCAAAGTGGGAAAGCCGCTGTTTAAACAAAGAAGAAAATCAGCAGTGAAAAGAGGTGTCTAGTGACCAATTTCTGTTTGCTTGAGTTCCCTTTGAGAACGGGCTGGGAATAAATAAATTAAACAACTGAGGCTTTTACAGGAAAACAATAACAAAAGCCTTTTTCTGTCTTTGTACAGTTCAGAGACAAAAACAGGGGTCACACATCCTCCAGCAAGTCTGCTTCATATTCAGGCGTCTCTTACAGGGACGAAAAAATCCCTCGTAGAAGTCATGCTCAATAAAATGCAAACTCGTTTACGAAAATGCCAACATTTTCATTTTCTTTTGATGACTTTCTCAGAGAATAATGATGTTCAGCTTAGGGTTTTTTATTTTATTTTTATTTGTAGTGCCCTTTGGGAAAGAACATTTTCTCTTTTAAAAGCCACACAAAGTTTAACTCAAGCAGTCTCATTGTTCTTTCTCCCACAAAGCTAGCAAGAAAGACTAATGTATTACTTAATGAAGCTATTCATTGCTTAATAAAAATAAGGATTAGTAACAATAACTGTTATATTCACATTAACCTTACTTTTATGCTTTAACATAGAAATTGTTCTGATGTACTACATTTCTACCATAATTTGCTTTAAAAAATAAAGCGAGTGGGAAGTATAAATCCCATGATATGAAAAATAAGATATCCTTTTCATTGTTATTGTAGAAATCTGAGATAATAACCTGTGCTAAACCCAGCTAACAAAATCTCAAGTTTTGGAAAGTGCAGAGTTGTAATACTGATGATAAGTGACAGCTCTGAAAAGTGAAAAAAAAATCTTTGACTTGAATTTCACAAACTTGGGTCTTATTACCAGGTTTTCAACTTACTAGTTTATATGGGCAAGTCTCTTAAATTTTTTGAAACTCGATTTAATCATCTGTTCATTTTCAAAATGGGAAGTAACTCTGGCTGTTACACAGAATGGTCACTTATTAAATTTTTGATGTTCACATATAACTTTAAAGAAAGTTCATATGTAACTTTAAAGAAAGCTATATGTGAACATTACAAATAATGATAAGGACCAATATAATAAACCTCTGGTGCAAGATTTTTATAACGAATCATCAGCATTCAATATAGGAAGGCTGCAACATTGTTCATAGATATCTCCCTTGAAATAGGTAAATTCACTAGATTTACAAAATGGATTAGCCAAAAGCTTATATTAAATATTATTTTTAAAAGACAATATGTATATTAAGAATTGATGCTCTGTGAGGTCAGTAACTTTATTTTTGATGTAGTCATATTGTCTAGGGTATTGTCTGACATAGAATCGAATAATTGAATAAAAGAATTCCCTGAATATACTTTCCTTTAGTATATTCACAGGCTGATTTAGTTCATAACTACAATCCTCATGAATATGTTCTTCATGAATATTTTTATTAAAAGACTAAACCTATGACCCTTAGCTTTTGATAAATTAAAAAATCCCTAAAATACTACTAATATATTCACATTTATTGGATATATTTAAGAGAAATATATTCATGAATTTATTCATAAGATGAATACATTCATATTCATAGAATATATTCAAGAAGAATATTTCTTAACACAATTACCTAATAAATTGGTAAAATTGATGAATTTGGTGAGTTAGTCATCAACTGATTCTTTAGATAATTGTTTTTGGCCAATCCAACCTTAGAGAATTGGTTTTCACTGAATTGATCTAGAGACCCTTCTCTTGACTATGACCTGTGTGATCATCAGCAGGTAGCTACTAGCTACTGGAGTTTATCACCCTCTACACCTGTGAGCTCAGATCACCTTCTGTGAAACCGCTGTTGGGGGATAGACAGGACCTCCATCTTCCAAAAGGAGGGAGGTTAGAAGCCAACGTCTTCTTCAAACCAAGAGTGACTTAATTCGCTCATCCGGCTTGCTGTTTCAAATTCTTCTCCCTAAATTCTGTGCCTTCTTAGTCCTCCTTGTTCTTCAGAGGCTATGGCTTTACCTTGGGGAGATTTGATAGTGGGCATGAAACCTTAGTACAACTTGTTAAAGGCTGAGCTAGACACAAAGGGGACACTCTAATTTAGCTATTAGTCTAAGTGTGTAATCTATATAAATCAGATGTGACCAGCCACATGAAACTCCTTTCTCAAATAATGTATATTTAGTTTTTCAAACTTGACTTATATCCCCAGCTACCAAAGAACTTAGCTTCTTCAGGAAAGTCACTGTCATTGTGAGCCATGGTTTGGATGACATCATCATCTCTCAAATATGTGAGAGCAGAGTGAAGATTGAGAATCTTCAAGCTAATTTAAGCCATGACAGTGGTGAGATTTCAAGAGCTAAACATTAGGCTATTTGAACCATCTGGTTATACTTTTTAGTCTAAGGCGTACAGAGATGGTGAATTTAAGAAGAATGAAGATGAGGAAAGCCTGAGAAAATTTAAATACAGGGAAGATGATGGACTCTCTACAGTTTAAAGGGAAAGCAAAACAAAATGGTGCTTAATTTTATATTATGTATCTGTGTGTCACAAAACAGCCTTAATCATGGTTGATAATTAATCAAAGGAAAGCCCTTTATTTTTATTTTTAATTTATTACTATTACTATTATTTATATGTAGAGAAAGATGGGGGTCTCACTCTGTTGTCCAAGCTGGTCTTGAACTCCTAGTCTCAAGCAACTTTCCTGCTTTGGCCTCCCAAAATGCTGGGATTACAGATATGAACCACTTCACCCAGCCACCATTAAGTTTACAAATGAAATTAGACATAATTTGAAAGTGATATCAACTTGAAAACCCTTGAAAGTGTCCTGAAGTCACCTTCAAAAATTTTATGAAGACATTGTCTACCATGCCGTAGTCCACCAATAATTTCTTCTTATACACTGCAGTTCACATGACATTAAAAGCATTGATAGCTATCAGTTTTGCTAAATTATAATATATTAATATCCTACAATTATATGCATATTTCATGAGGTTTTTGACACATCTATACCCTCCTATCTAATGAGTTTTAAAGATAACAGTGACTCCAATATTTCCCACATTTTAAGGTATTTTTATGTTGTGCATTAAATATATTCTTGCCCTGATTTATTATTTTATTTTGTTGAAATAGACATATGGAAAAAGTCCATATTATGATTGTATAGTTCAAAGGCTTTTTTAAAAAAAAACTGAACATACCTACGTAACTAGTGTCTATATCAAGAAATAGAATGTTACCAACCCTCCAGATTGCTTTTAGTTTCAATAATTCATTTTAACTAGAGGGATGCTCATCTAGCAACCAACTTTAAGCAATACGCAGCAAGTAGCTACCAAAAACAATGTAATTGTGCTATATAATAAAAAAAGATTATCTGTGGATCTAGCTAATGTTGTCTTTAGATAGGACATGTTCTATAAATAAGAAAATGATAATTACTCATTTATATCATAGAAGTTTAACATTATATGTCATCTAACCTACCAGAAATTCTCTCACATAATTGCCTTTGTGGGGTATTGCTGGATGACATCTTCATCCTAATATTAGTATTCCAGAGAATTTCTGAAATAGAGAACAAATGCTTTTCCCAAAAATCTTACTTCTATCTTCAATTTCCCAGTACTTTCTGGGACTCCACAACTTGGTGTTAAATCAGAGAAGTGGCTATGAATTCCCTTTCAGATTTTACCTGGTAAAAGATCTTAGTTCTTTCTATGGTCCTGGTTTCATCTTCCATATTGGTATGTCATTTATTTATTCCCAAGATTCTATGACGTTACCAGGACTGCCAATCTTCCCTTTACTAAGATACAATATTCAAGTGACGAGTCCTACATTTTCCACATGTAATTTTCTTTTTTCATCTCGGTGAAATCTCTTTCATCTCTGTGGGTGTTCCATGGCCATTGTGTTTAATGTTTAGAGTCATCCAGAATGGCAAGTACAAATGTGAAGCCAAAAGTTTGCAACTTCAATTATATAAGTATTTATTTTAATGTGCCCTAAATAACGTGTTTTTCCCCCAAATCAATACATCATCATTGGTCTTTCTATTCCTCTCTATGGCACATGAATGTATTCTAGTCTTTTTTTTAAGTAGTTAGCATGAAAAGGAATCTTGTAATTCAGCTGGAATGAAGCGTTCATTTTAGTGATAAAAATTTGGAGGACAGAGAGAGAAAGCAACTTCTTCACATAATATTATAGTACATGCTGCCCAAATTCTAACCCAACTCTATTTTAGTATATCACACGGCTCTCCTGTCTTATGTAGCATGTAATGAATATCATGTATGTGTGTATACACATATACAAGCACATATACCTGACTTATGCACATGATACCAACCCATGAAACCATATTAATAACAAATCAATATTTTTAAAATTTATGCTAGGATAAAAATATTACATTTTAAAATATTTTTATTTTTAACCATTAATCAAATGCCTATCACATTTAGTTTATAATCCACAAAAAGACTTGGTAACATACATTTATATCCTAATATGTGTTACTTCACTCATATAAATACTGTTTTAATGTGCTCACCTATGGCATTTTTCCACACAAGTTTTGCCACTAGGAGTAAGAAAAACTACCAAAAGGGCAGTTGACGCTCAAAAAAGATTATTGTTGAATTGAAGATTGCTGAAGAGACACAGTTAGTGAATACCTTGAGATGTACCTTTCAAGGTTCAGTCTTCATTAATGGTTTAATTGGAGGAAATGACATCAAGCTGAAACATACAGAAGCTGCTAGGAGTCATGTAGAAGAATAAGTAGTAGAGAGGTTGGCAGGAAAAATCTACCTGTAAAAGGTAAGCACTGAGTTTTTGCCTATATCTGCAGCCTAGGTGCGTCCTTTGAATAAAAGTTGAAGATTATCTGGTGGCACGTATAAAAACAGTTTTATAAAAAGAGGATTAATGCAGAATTATCTGAAATAAGAAACTCTATTCTTATTATGCAATTTATAAAGCAATTTAAGAATAATTGTTTCTATTCAAATCATAAAGGATTGTACCTGGATGTAATATTTTAAGATGTCTTTTCCTTGTCAGGATTCTGATCATGATGATTTCCTGAACTTGGGAATTTCTGAGCCCCTGAGTGACTGGATAACCTCTCTAACTTAAAAACAATTATCTCACTGGAGTTATCCAGTAAACACAGGTATAAAAAGGCTCTATTTTAATGAAAGCCACTAAAATTCAAGTTCTTTATGATTATTATGGAACCAAAATTTTGAAATATTTCAAAGAATAGAATTAATCATACATACTATTTTAAAGGAAGCCATTAAATTACATTTCTGACAATTTTTCATTTTAAGCTTTTGTTATAAACATTTAGAAAAAATAAAAAAATTGATTCAAGAATTAACCTTGTCTAACTTGTCATTATTTTCCTTTATGATATTCCTATTAATCCTTTTTAAAATACTTTTTGCATTGCATCTGTAATACTAATATGACAGAATTGAAAAAGTCATTTCTTCCTTAATGCATAAGAGGACAGGAACTATGTGCCTTTGGGACATGGAGAAGAGGCAAGGTGCTCTGTAATCATTCTAGTGTTCATTTCTCTAACAGGATAACACCAGCCTTGAAGACGGGACCAATAGAGTTTTAATGGCATATTACAATTAGGATATGGAAAACAAGAGAATGCCTATATTTGGGATGACTTCTTGTCAGATTCCCAGCTGGATACCAAACTAATCTCAGCTACACTCTGTCTTCCCCATTTATTTTTATTTATTCTTCCAAAGCTATGTAACTCTGATTTGTAAAATATAGAGAAGCGTTTTCTAGAAATTATAAATATGTACATAAAGCTATTTACATATCATTAGACCATACAGTTGGGCAAACTCCATAAAGTCTGGAATCATCAGATTTATTTTTATATTGTCTACAATGTGTCAAATAGATATATCCTCAGAAAAAGTCAGAGGAATTGATTTGAATGTCCTTGCCGTTTACATAGTGTCAATTTTCTATAAACCAAGGATGATTTTGTGCCTTTATAGAAAACTAAGATATTACATTTATCTGAAACATATATGGGACAAAAATAAAGGTCTAAAAATAAGTCAATTTAGATTTAAGAAATTGTAATAATAATAATGAAAACTTATATTCCTAAAATGATACAATAACAATCTTATCACTACAAATCTCTGCTTAGAACAGAACAAAACAGTGACTGTAAACAAATACTAATATTTAATTAAAAAAATTAACTTGCATATTTATTTTAAAAAGCTAATTAAGGAACATGAAATATAACCTATAAATGTTTAAATAGAAAAAATGGAACGTAAGAAAAATAATCCTCCGAAAAGCATAAATGAAATGATAATATATGCATTACCCAATAAAGTCAAATGGTGCCATTAAAGAGTGATGAATTATATGAACCAGGGTTCTTAACCTTAGAGAAGACCTAAACCACTGAAAGTGCATACAAATTTGGGGTATATATGAATGAGTTTTTCTTGGATCAGGATTCACAGTTTTCATTAGATTCTCAATATACACCACTATTCAAAGTTCTTCTCCTTTATAGCTAAACTACTCGAGGGTCATATCTTCCCTTTCCATTCACCTACCATATTCTCCCCTTTCCACTCCAATCAACATTCTCTTTCACATTCTCAGATCTAATGTTCACTTCTCCTCCTTGTTTTACTTGATGTCTCAGATGCACTTATAAGAGTTGACTAGTCCCTGCTTCTTCAAATAATTTCCTTCTTCACATCACATTCTCCTACTCTTTTACTGGCCACTCTCTCAGTAATCTTTCTTATGTCAAAGAAAAAAAATTATTCAGTGACACTTGTTAAGGCATGGTGAGAAATATTTTATTCAGTGCCATCTCAATGGGTATGGGGACCACAGCAATGGGATTTTGCGGTGGCGGAGACTAGGCTCAACTTCAAATATAGCACGGGCAAGTGGGAATTTATATAGCCAAAGAATAGAGTGGGGTCAGTGGATGCAACATTACTAAGAAGAAACATCAGGTGCAAAGAGGATTCTGGTTAAACTGTCCTAACAGGATTCTCACTGAAAACAAGCTGGGGTGATCCACCATCCCCCGGGAGATGGCGAAGGATGAGGAACCTGATCAGATGTCATCGCAGTAATTAGATATGGAAAATCAGAGCAGGGGGAGTAGGAATGGGGGTGTGTCTTGCTAAACTGACTTAGCAGGGTTCTTTGCTAAGCTGAATTGTATAAGGAATTGCACAGATGGGCCTTGGAGAAACTTCAGGAGCTTAACTAAAGTTTAGTCAAGCAAAGAATCTCTGCTACCTGGCCTCTCATCCATTTTCTCAACTTCGAAAATTTAGAGTACTCCAAGGCTCAGCCTAAACTTTCTTCTCTTTTCTATGTCACGTCTCTCCCCAGGTAACTTCATCTTGCCCTGTGATTTACACTCATGACATACGATTTATATCTCCAGACTACATTTTTTTCTTGAGCTCCAGACCCAAATATATAACTGCCTACCCAATATCTCTACTTGGCGATCTAACAGATTCGCCCAACCTCGACTCCCTCCCCCAGTCTCTCATTACTGTTAAATGGCATCAATTTCCACTCAGTTGCTTAAGTTACAGATCTATTTCTCAAACTTTTGACAGCCAGTCAATGACCCACCAGTTGTGCTTCCAAAACGTGAAAAATCTGGCCACGTTTCTCCAGTGCTAACCTCCGTCCAAACTTCCATCATCTCTTGCCCTAATGACGGTAAGAGCATCCTAATAGATGTCCTTACCTTCACTCTTGCCTTCTACTTATCAGGCCTTTGCCTATATATTTTCTCTTATTCACTCAGTCCTTCCCCCTTACCTTTTGCACTCTGGTCCCTTTGGTCTGGCACTCCAATACACCAAGCATATTTTCTCTCAGGGCCTTTGCATCAAATCATCATGTGGCTGACCTCTTGTTGTCCTTCAGGCTTCAGATTTACTGTCACCTCCTCAGAGCATTACCCTTTTGTCAATCATTCTTATCTCTCTATCACAATCTCTGTTTTAGTTATTTTATAGCAGTTATCACTGTCTGAAATTGTACCTGTAAACCCATTATCTGTCTTTGCACACAAGAATATAAGCTCCATGAGGGCAGGGGCCTTGTGTGTCTTCTTTACTCTTATACCCCTGGCACCTCAAACTATGCCAGTCGCATTGTAAGAGATGAATTAATGAGTGAATAAATGAGTGAAAGAATGAGCTTGACTCTTTGAAGGAGAACTGTAAAAGGGCTTAAGCTGGTGGGAGCAAATTTACGCGTTCTTCTCTTCAGAGAATAGCTGAAAAGTTAAGATGAAAAGCAAAGACTGTCAAATCGCCCCAGTCATAAGAAATCAGAAAAAGCAGATGATGATCATCACATGCTTCTTCCTGTTATACTTTATTTTTTAACCTTTCTTCAGTTATCAAAGTAACAAGAGTAGTTTGCAGTTACTCATGGCCAAAGCCAGATGAAATACAACAAATATTAAGTGTGATATCTCTTCATGATATGAATATTTTCTCTGGTATACTTTTTTGAGTTTTCCAAGTTTTCTCCAATAAATGTCACTTTACGGATGAAGAATTGTATTCTTTAAAAGTCTATATTTAAAACCTGAAACCCATCTCAAATGCCACTCTATAATGTCTTTGTCTTGTGACCTCACACACCACACAAAATGTGATGTGTTCCTTTTCTAAAACCTCCAAAGTGCCTTCCCTTTATACATACATGTACTTTGTCCTTATACATACATGACAAAATAATAATGATAAAATAAAAGCTGCTACTGTCTCTCAATAGTATCAGGTGCCTCATATATATAATGACTCATGAATCATGATTTCCTCTGTAAGGAAACCAAGATACAAAGAAATGTAAAAACTTATTCAAATTAAAATAGCTAAATATTTCTAGACAAGAAACCAGTTACGACTTACTGTATCTCTAGTGCTAAAATAGTACTTAGGAAATAGTAGGTATTCAATACGTATTTACAAATAAACAGAGGATTGATATCGTCATTTGAAACCCTGGTATGAATGACATCCTGGTATGATACCCAGACTTAATGGCTTTACCACACCCCATCTTAGATCTTACCTACATTTATTCATTCATCAATAGTCAGATGAAATAGAAGCCTCCTTGAAGCCAACAATAGCTTCCTATTCATGACAACTAGTATTGTGTTTTATATTCAACAGAGAATCAAATACTAAAAAAAAAAACAGGAGAGACAATTGGGGAGAGTGAGAAATAAAGAGGAAAGAAAAATAAAGGAAAGGAGGGAAGGAAGGAAGAAAGAAAGGAAAGAAGGAAGGAAGGAAGGAAGGCATCTGCCAAAAGTGATAAGATTAACGAAAATGACTACTTGTATAAACATATTCCTACTAAATTTACGTGCTCTGTAAGATTATGTCAAGAAAAGAGATTAATCATTAGCAGAATAATAAAGTTTCAAATAAGAGTTTTCAAAGTATAGTGATGTTTGTCTTTTGGCTGGGAATCATTAATGGATGAAACAGCTACTAAAAATTTTTTCATGAACATTTAGTCTTGGGGTAGTTATTTAATTTTTAATATGCTAAAATATTAATCTCTGTAAGTTCAACATTTTAAGAGTCTAATTGTTTTCTCTTGTTTAAGAGCAAATAATTTCATACATATTGGGTTTCCCATTGTTTGATGACATAGAAAACACAGCATAAAGTAGACATTGAATGAAATTTAGTTGAATTTTAAAATGAATAGCACCACTGTTAGTCCATTTGAAAACATTTACATACTATTGAGGTAAAAATTACATACAGTAGATTCTCATCGTTCTCATTAGTCAATATATAGTTATGTTCTATATAGTCACTGTGAAAACTGAATTAGCAACTATTGAACCATTTTTCCTATGGGAAATACAGGGTTAGGTTCCTGCCAGCCTCTGATCACAATATTTGCACCAACTAATCAATACATAACCTTGTTTTGTGTGTGTTTCTGTTTAAAGTTACTGTATTTAATATTTGTCATTGATTAAAACTGAACTCATGTTCAACAGCATTATAACTTACGCCTGAATCAAATTTAACAAACACATATTTTCTATGTAAGGCACATAACAGCTTTAACTTAGGAACACTAAAGAGCACTTCAGCACTATGTCAGGGGACCGCTTTTAACAGCAAAGTCAACAAAAGCACCAAAGTATAAATCATATGACACTGGCAGGGTGCAGTGGCTCACTCCTGTAATCCAGCACTTTGGGAGGCCAAGGCGGGTGGATTGCCTGAGCTCAGGAGTTCAAGATCAGCCTGGGCAACACGCTGAAACCCTGTCTCTACTAAAATTACAAAAAAATTAGCCGAGCGTGGTGGCTTGTGCCTGTAATCCCAGCTACTCAGGAGGTTGAGGCAGGAGAATTGCTTGAACCCGGGAGGTGGAGGTTGCAGTGGGCTAAGATTGTACCACTGCACTCCAGCCTCAGTGACAGAGTGAGACTCCATCTCCAAAAAAAAAAAAGGCACTGGATATACAGTGAAAAGAATACCTGTTTGCAGGTTGAGACCTTAAACAAGAAGGCAAAGCGTTACCTCAGTTGGAAACTTGTGCCTTAGGACCACTCTGTACATGCATAAGTCTTTAAATGACCATGGGTATTGATTTTGGGTTTACAACTAAATTTTAGCAAGTAGGTAAATTCACAAATGTTGAATCTGCAAATAATAAGGACCAACTGTTCATGACATGTGCAGATCTTAAAAGTACAATTCAATGGATTTGGATAAGTATATACACTTAGACAGCAAACATGGAATCAGCATATAGACCTTTTTCTCTCCCTCATAAAGTTCCTCGTGCCAACATACAGTCCACTCCCACTTGCGCCCACCTTCCCATAGACAGCTGCTGTTCTGATTTCTATCAGCTTGATTTTTTTTTAATTTATTTTACTTGAAGTTCTGGGATACATGTGCCGAACGTACAGGTTTGTTACATAGCTATACATGTGCTATGGTGGTTTGCTGCACCTATCAATGCATCATCTAGGTTTTAAGCCCCATATGCATTAGGTATTTGTCCTAATGCTCTCCCTCCCCTTTCCCCTCACTCCACAACAGGCCCTGGTGTGTGATGTTCCCCTCCCTGTATCTATTTTATAAACTAGTTCTATGAACATATTCATAAAATATGTTATTTTTATGTCCAGGTTTTTCTTACAAAACAATATTTTAAAAATTCATTGATGCTGTTGCTTGTATCACTAGTTCATTCCTTTTTCTTTTTTATTATTTAGCAATATTTCCTTGTTTGAATATACACTGTATGTACATGTGTTTATTTCCAGTTTGCAACTGTCGTGAATAAGGCTGTCAAGCATTCCTGTATGAGTATTTTTGCAACATACATTTTGATATTGGTAGGTACATACTTAGGAGGGGGATTGTTGGGTCATAGGATTAATATATGTTTAACTTTATTAAAAATTGTCCAGAGTTTTCCAAAAAGATTGTACAGTTTTATACTCCAACCAGCAATGCATGAGGGTTCAAATTGCTCTAGATCCTAGTTAGTCCTTTTAATTTTTGGCCACCGAAATGGGTATGAAATTATATATCATGGTTTTGGTTTCCCTGATGACTAATAATATAAAGCACTTTTTAATGTGCTTATGAGTAATTAATAGATCTTTATTTGGGATGTGACTTCTGCCCATTTTTTCCAGTGATTATTGATTTATAGGAGCTCTTAGTATATTTTAGTATATTCTGTTTTAAGATACATGCACTGAAAATAATTTTTCCTAGTCTCTTTCTTGCCGTGGATTTTATTAACCATGTCTATTGATGAGAAAAATTTTTTAAATTTGATGGATCTCAAATTATCACGTGATTTTGATGTCCTCTAGGAAACCTCTGTTAGCCCCCAGGTCCTGAAAATATTCTGTTTTCTTAGGTCTCAAATCCATTCAGAACTATTTTTTTGTTTGATTGTATAAAGTAGAAGTCAAAAATACATCTTCTCTGTATTTATCCAGTTGTTCTGGCATCATTTTTTGAAAAAGACACTTTTCATTCACCATTAAATTGTCTTGGTGCCTTTGTTATAAAACAATTGACTACCTACATGTGAGTCTATGATCTTTCTCTGATGATATACATTTATAATCTTGAAATCAAATGATAAGTTCTCTAACTTGGTTTTTCTTTTTTGCTTATTTTGAATATTTAAGGATTTTTTTTTGCATTTTCTTAAACATTTTTGAATCATCTCATGCATTTCTACAAAAACTATATTGTTGGGTTTCGGTTAGAATCGCATGGTATGTATCTCCATTTGTTTAGTGCCTTAATTTCTCTCATTGATGATTTGGAGGAATCAGGGTGGAACTTTAAAAGCTCCCCCAAATGACTCTCATGTGCAGACAAGATAAGGACCACTACCTAGATCCTTTTTTCTTAGAAGAATTTGGGTGCCTGTAAGAAAAGAATTCATCCCATCCATCCCTAAGATTCTACGTATTAAATAAATGAAGTGGTCATTTCTGTTTGTTTGTTTGTTTGTTTGTTTGAGACAGAGTTTTGCTCTTATTGACCAGGCTGGAGTGCAATAGCACAATCTTGGTTCACTGCAACCTCTGCCTCCCTGGTTCAGGTGATTCTCCTGCCTCAGCCTCTGGAGTAGCTGGGATTACAGGCATGCACCACCATGCTGGCTAATTTTGTATTTTTAATAGAGACAGGGTTTCACCATGTTGGTCAGGCTGGTCTCAAACTCCAGACCTTGGGTGATCTGCCCGCTTCTGCCTTCCAAAGTGCTGGGATTGCAGGCATAAGCCACCACACCCAGCTATGAAGTGATCATTTCTAATGACACATCCAAAAAATGTCATGACATGCGATCTCCCCAATGTATTTGTTTTACTTAAAGTTTCTATTCAAGTGATTTTTCCAAAATAAGCACACATTCCAAAGTGACTCTTTGTAACTTTACAATAAAGCATTTGGCAGTTTCTTTATCATAAAAAACAAAAGTACCTTGTACCTGCCCAAGCACCTTTTTACATGTTTTATCTGACAACAATTGATCATATTTATAATGTGGTTTAGATTGGCATGTGAAAATGAGAAAGGTCAAAATGGATCCATTTTCTTATGACATGGAATTTTTATAGATAAGAAATAGTGCATGGCATATTTATATGAAAATTTATATACCTTTTTAAAGTCTTATTGCATAAAAGGATAATTGATTATTAATAAGATATATTAGTAACACATCATAGAACCCTGTAACTGCCTAAAGATGAATTCATATTCTAGGAAATTTTGCTCTCAAGATTGAATATTGATCACAAGACTGAAAACTCCAGTCACTGTAATTTTACGTGAAGCATTTTCTAACAGATGTTACATCTTGGTTTGCCATTATATTTTAAATACGTTCTTTTTCTTTTTTTCAACATTCATTAAACCAGTCTTTTCTTCTTGTCTCTAATAAGAGCAACATCTGTTTCTTCTTGTTCAATCAAAGCAACCGCCTCAAGAGTCTTACTTTAAAAATAATAACATTAGAAAGCACAGATAGAAAATTTTTCATTGACATTTTACATTTGCATACAAAACAAGTGTTTCTAACAATTATAAGTTAGGGAGGTGTTACAGAAAATATTATAAAACAATTTAGTTATCTTATCAAAATATAAAACGAGAAGGTTCTGGAATATGGTTTCAAAGATATTGGTTTTAGGTTAAATCCTCTTTATAGGAATATCGGTTTCCTTTTACAATGTACAGTTGAAACGTTTTTATCATTATGAATTATTGAATAACTGGGGACATCTGTTATGAAGCAACATCACGTTTTTACATTTAATTTTTAAAGTATGAAATTAAATCTGTTCCAATAATATATATTTTTAAAAAATATTTTGGAAAATATGTACTCCAGTTCATATCAGTCTCCTCAAGTTATTAACCATGAGACGCCCTCGCTTAGCATTATATTTAATTTTTAGAAACATTTCACAGATGTTCAGGACCACATGTATTAAATAATTGAAGAAAAGACACATTTTGGAAAGGATAAAGTTTATGGGTAACTATTAAGAAAGCGGGCGGATTGCCTGAGGTCAGGAGTTTGAGACCAGCCTAGCCAACATGGCAAAACCCTGTCTCTACTAAAAATACAGAAATTAGCTGGGTGTGGTGGTGGGAGGCTGAGACAGGAGAATCTCTTGAATCTGAGAAGCAGAGGTTGCAGTGAACCAAGATCTCACAACAGCACTCCAGCCTGGGCGACAAATCAAGACTCCATTAAAAAAAAAAAAAAAGCTTGATTTTATTGCATAGCTTAGAACTGATGTTGAAAACTGTTGACTCTGATATTACCAAGAGATGTATTCAGATACCTTTCCAAATCAACAAATTTCTTACCACTGAGATTGCATTGCTATATTTATATGGGAGAGGAAGGTATCTACATAAAAAAAGCAATTTATATTTTAAATTTATTTATTTATTTTTATTATACTTTAAGTTCTAGGGTACATGTGCACAATATGCAGGTTAGTTACATTTGTATACATGTGACATACTGGTGCGCTGCACCCACTAACTCGTCATCTAGCATTAGGTATATCTCCCACTGCTATCCCTCCCCCCTCCCCCCACCCCACCACAGTCCCCAGAGTGTGATATTCCCCTTCCTGTGTCCATGTGATCTCATTGTTCAATTCCCACCTATGAGTGAGAATATGCGGTGTTTGGTTTTTTGTTCTTGCGATAGTTTACTGAGTATGATGATTTCCAATTTCATCCATGTCCCTACAAAGGACATGAACTCATCATTTTTTATGGCTGCATAGTATTCCATGGTGTATATGTGCCACATTTTCTTAATCCAGTCTATCATTGTTGGACATTTGGGTTGGTTCCAAGTCTTTGGTATTGTGAATAATGCCGCAATAAACATACACAGACACTTCTCAAAAGAAGACATTTATGCAGCCAAAAAACACATGAAAAAATGCTCATCATCACTGGCCATCAGAGAAATGCAAATCAAAACCACTATGAGATAACATCTCACACCAGTTAGAATGGCAATCATTAAAAAGTCAGGAAACAACAGGTGCTGGAGAGGATGTGGAGAAATAGGAACACTTTTACACTGTTGGTGGGACTGTAAACTAGTTCAACCCTTGTGGAAGTCAGTGTGGCGATTCCTCAGGGATCTAGAACTAGAAATACCATTTGACCCAGCCATCCCATTACTGGGTATATACCCAAATGACTATAAATCATGCTGCTATAAAGACACATGCACACGTATGTTTAAATTTATTTATTTTTAAGAGGGAGTCTCACTCTGTTGCCCAGGCTGGAGTGCAGTGGTGCGATCTTGGCTTACTGCAGTCTCCACACCCCAGGTTCAAGCAATTCTCCTGCCTCAGCCTCCCAAGTAGCTGGGATTACAAGTGCCCACCACCACGCCCGGCTAATTTTTTGTATTTTTAGTAGAGACGGGCTTTCATCATGTTGGCCAGGCTGGTCTCAAACTCCTGACCTCAGGTAATCCACCTGCCTCGGCCTCCCATAGTGCTGGGATTGCAGGTGTGAGCCACAGCACCCTGATGAAAGACAAATTATTAAATGTGTCTCAGCTTACTTTTCTATGAAATAAAATGAATTAAAGTGTCCATGTTTTTGTCTTAATAATATAGATATACTGTCTCCTATCTGCCAGCCACCATTCTAATGCTGTACAAATACTAATAGTAACTAGTATACAAATACTTAATCCACCTACTCAAAGCCTCATTTTATTTCCAGACCTGATGCTGTATGAGATATGGATATCCCCAGAAACTGAGCACTTCTCCAGATGTGGTAGCAAATGGAAGTGTGTGTGCTCATGCGTGTGTGTGTGTGTGCACGTGTTGTGTGTGTGTTTGCATAGTATAAGAAAACTGATCATGGATGCACACGGGCTATATAAATAATGTGTTTTGTTGTGGTTCTTGTTTATTTGTTCAAGTTCTAGAACCAACTATGTCTGAGTTCAAATTCTAAGCTTTACCTGTTACCATCTATAGGATGCTTACAGATTGCTAGACTCAGTCCTTCCCTATATACTGGAGATAATTGTTTAAAAAAAATTATGTGAGGTATTACGAATCAAATGCAAGCAAAGTATCACCATGTCTAGCACATAGAGCTTAGAACTTTATACTATATATGCTGACATATAAAAAGATCATGAAGTTCTATTCTTCTCTGGAGACAGCCTTCAGGATACTATTTCTTACAAGAAGTAGACAAAATATGAAAGAAGCAGCACATTTTTCTATAAGAAATTGAGTCTTCCTTGCCACATTTAAGAATAAACTTCATTACATTTGGGGACCCATTTTTATCATAGATTACTGAGGTATTACCTCTTGATAATTAACATTAAAATTTCAAAATAATAATTGGAAATGAAATGAATGGGAATCAGAGCTTAAGCTTTGATACAGCAGTGGCTGCTATCAGCAAGGATCCTTTAATCTGGGTTCTAATTTCTCTACTAATTAAGTTCCTGGAAGAAAATAAAATAACCTTTTAATTTTAATCTGATTAGAATAATAGACCTTTTGCCATGAAAAATTAAAAGGAGGATGTTCCATTTCTAAATTAATTTTGTGATGGAGAAATTGTCATGGAATTTTCTGAAAGGCTTTCTTGTTCTTCCACTTAGAGTAACCGAAGATATTTTATAAGGGTCTATCTCTGGACGTGTGATTATTTAGGATTGGATTTGGGGACTGAACAAATATCACGTTGATATCTTTGAGATCCATGTCCTAAAACTGTATTTCATAGCAGGGTTTGTCAAATTATAAAGACAAAAATCAAAAAACCATGCAGTCCTATAGTTACTCAACAATAAATCCTACTTTGTACTTTAAAGGGAAATGCTATGGCGAAGATAGGGTCTTCAGTGCATCAATTCCTTGGGAATACCCAAAGGGACCCACCTGAGATGGAACTATTTCAGTAAACACTGCTGCTTGACTGACAGTTAACTTCAAGAATAAGCCTTTACATGCATAGAGTAATTTTATAGTACAAGAGATTGTATTTGTGTTGTTCTTCAGAATATTTGAAAGGTAAGAAATAACAGTTATTGTTTTCCCAATTTTTGTATGGACAGGAAAAATAAAACTCTGGGATTAAATGACTTAAGATATTCTTGTCAGAAACAGAACTTGGACTTAAATCATGCCTTTTTCTTTTTCCAGTGAGGAACTATCTTACAAAGTAACCTATAAGTACCAAAAAGTAGACCCTGATATATGAATATGGGTGCATATTGTTTATTTGACATTGGTCCAATAAATGCAATCGGGGAGAGGGGAGGTGAGACAAGTTGGGGTGGAAAGCCACAAACAGGTTCTTTAATAAGGAGATAGTTAGTATGGGCAACTGAGTTCGAGCCCACTGGAGTCTCTCTGAGAGGCTGTAGTAACTACAGTCCCTTGCACACCTAGTGTCTGGACTGTTCCTCCTTCTACATCATTGGAAGCCGTTGAAATGTATGGGAGTTTTCTGCAGGTGACAGCCAGAGTGGGATGAAGAGATATACTTCATTTAATAACTTGATAACAGAGCAAGGTCAATTACAAATGGACTTAGGATGATGGAGATTTCCAGGAAGATCTATTGACATTAAATTAAACTTAACAAAAAAAATTATATCCACTGAACTTAATCCTTACCCTTAGAATTAGTCATATTGCACATTACCGTGTAGAGCTGAGAAGCCATAGTCAGCAACTCCAATGCTATTTTTATTGCTTTTTTATGTTTCATCATTTACTTGGCCATCTATGAAATCCAGAGTGCCAGATTCCTGGTCATGATCACTCCCTCAGATTCATTCAGTTATTCATTCACACCTACTATGTACCAGACGTGGTTTTAACTTTAGGGGTTTTTTTTAGTAGAGAAGAAAACAGACAAAAGAGAGCTTATAATCAAGTGATAGAAGACAGAAAATTAGTAAGTATGCTAGTAAATGAACATATAATAAATTTAGTAATGAGAAACTATAAGGAAAAATAAAGCTCAGAAAAGAAGGAATGTTGGGAGAGAGGGGAAAATGATATGTTATATAGAATAGCTAGGAAAGACCGCCTCTCTCTTAAGATGACATTTGCACAGAGATCTGATGTGAGGGAGCAAAACCGTGCAGATAATTCACACAAGGCATTCCAGATGGTTCACATGACACATCTTAGTTCACCAAAAGGACTTTAGTCAGTACTTTTCATGAGTTCAAAAAGAACAGAAAGCTGTTATAGGGAATAGTGTGATCTCAGTTATACATTTATAAAGATAATACCACTTTGTGGGGAGATTAGACTGTTAGTCCAGAGAGTGAAATCAGAGGAACAATTGGGGGGTAATGAAATACTCTGTATTCATCTGTTGATGGACACTTTGGTTGCTTCCAAATCTTAGCTATCGTAAACAGTGCTGCAACAAACATAGGAGTGCAGATATCTCTTCGGTGTACTTATTTTCTTCCTTTTGGGTATATACCTAGTAGTTGGATTGCTGGATCATATGGTAGACCAGAGATGATAGTGGGCTCACGTAGCTGTTTGCCTTATTACATTATTTATATTATGCATACTATTTATACATATATTCACTTGTATGCTAAATTTTATAATTTGTAAAGTCTTTTGCACTAATTCCTTTAGAGCAGGGATTTTATACTGTTTTCTTGATTGAAACAAAATGTGCTCAGTGGCCAGGCGCAGTGGCTCACGCCTGTAATCCCAGCACTTTGGGAGGCCAAGGTGGGTGGATCACTTGAGGTCAGGAGTTCAGGACCAGCTTGACTGACATGGTGAAACCATGTATCTACTAAAAATACAAAATTAGCCAGGTGTGGTGATGCACGCCTATAATCCCCACTACTTAGGAGGCTGAGGTGGGAGAATCACTTGAACCCAGGAGGCGGAGGTTGCAGTGAGCCGAGATCCCGTCATTGCACTCCAGCCTAAGAAACAAGAGTGAAACTCCATCACAAAAAAAGGGGGGGCTCAGTAAGTATTACTAAATTAAAATTTGAAAATCCTAAAAAAAAAAACCCACAAAACCCTGAGGGATGATTATGTGTAATAATACTTACTATGAGTAACTACTACAAACATGTGACTCTCTTCTAAGCTCCAGCAGCCCTTAAGTTCTTTAAAATAGTTTTTCTATTTCTTAGTATAAACCAACTAGTAATGTATGATTTTCCTATAAAGGAGCACATGTAGTAAATAGCCTAGGCTTTATGAACTACATAGTTTCCAGTGCAGCTGACTCTTGCTGTAGGGCGTGTGGTATGTAAATAAATGTACTTGGCTACATTCCAATAACATTTATATGGACACTAACATTTGAATTGTATATAATTTTCACATGTCACTAAACATTATTCTTCTTTTGATTTCTTTCCAACCATTTAGAAAAGTAAAAACCATTCTTAGCTCACAGGTTATAGAAAAGCAGGTGGCAGCAAGCCAGATTTCAGCCACAAACTCTGGTTTTTCAGATTCCTGGTATAAATTATCAGGAGCTTGGAGCCATGATCTGTGTGTCATTGATTTGCTCTCATTCTATTTTTGGATACCTTTATTCGTTAGAGTTCTCTTTCTTTTGTCAAACTGAAGCACGTCCTCATGTAACTTCTCCCTGTGGATTCTACATTGTGCCATCTGAAGAAGAATAGCACAAAATACCCCCCACCCACCACCTTGTCATAGCACAGGCCTTCACAGAGTCGAAGAAAGCCCCTCTGGCCCTCTTGGTTTTCTCTGCTACCCAGTGTTAAACTTTGTCCAGATGCTTATGTTTCCTGGCTGCTCTCCTCTTTTTGCTTTTTAATTTTCTGACTATTCTTCATAAAATGAACACAAACTAAACAAAAGCTTTAAGCTACTGTCCAGCTAATGGACAATTCAATCTAATTTTTGTTTCCAAAGATTGTTGTATCAAGCAACAATGAAGTGCCATTGTTGGGGATACGCATTCTTGATTTATTTTGCTGTTTTTTTTTAATACCATGTACTCCATTATAAAGATAACTTATTTGTAAATGTTCAGATAATCCTATTATTATTTTCCATGACTATTAGTGGTCAGTTTGTACTTATAACTGCACATGCACAGTTATTATTTAGTACTTAATTTCTATAAACTATACTCACCAAATGTGTTTATTGAGAGAAAACAAACTATACAGAAAAATAAAGATTTTAAAAACAAATACAGACATTAGATAAAAGCCGTAAATTCATTTTCTTGTCTGAGAATAAGATCTAGCAAAGCTAACCAGAAAATAAATTACTAAGTTAAAGTATTTCATAAGTCACTGAGTTAAAATAGCACATAATCATAAAATGTGCTCAGTGGCCGGATGCAGTGGCTCACGCCTGTAATCCCTGCACTTTGGGAGGCCGAGGTCATCTAAATGACTTTTTTTCAATCCATTTCTTTCCCTAAGTACACAGCGGTATTAGTACTGCTTCTCTACTTGATTGGTTTATATTATGCCTTATTCAGTTAGGTGGAGTATAGAACCACTTATGATGATGTTAAAGAGACATGAGATGTCAGTTTGAATTGTAAGCAGCACTGTATTTTCCAAGAGAAAAATACTTTTATTTGTAAAATCGTGATTTGTTGATTTTGGAAATTGTGTTCAGCTGGGTAATTTTAAGAAAAAAATGACTTTTATCTTGTACTTACCAGGTTCTGGGTTGAATGATGGACAGTGGCACGAGGTTCGCTTCCTAGCCAAGGAAAATTTTGCTATTCTCACTATCGATGGAGATGAAGCATCAGCAGTTCGAACTAATAGTCCTCTTCAAGTTAAAACTGGCGAGAAGTACTTTTTTGGAGGTAAGAATGCCATTCCTTTTTGGTTACTAATCCATTGCAAAAAATGAGGTTTCAAAATGAAGTTTGATTATGAAGTATTTATATTTGACTCACCTGACTCAGTAGATCTCGTGACAAAACAAACAAACTGTAATTCCACTGAGCAAAACAAAAAAAGAAAAGGAAAAATTTTGTTTCTTTCTGATGAAGATATTAAGATGATGTCACCGTATTCTTCTGGCCTAATTTAAATCATTGAAGTATAACAAAGGAGATTCTAAATTCATCCTCATAATCCTCAAAAGTCAGGTCCTTGGAATATTTGCTGTTCACCTAGTGCTTTGTAACTAATTATTCAAACCTTAGTGTCTTCAAACAAACATTTATTATCTCGCAGTTTCTCTGGATCAGGAATTCAGTAGTAATTTGCTGAGCGAGTCTTTCATGAGGTTGACGTCAAACTGTTAGTTGTGGCTGCATCATTGGAAGCCTCGTCTGCTTCCAGGAGGTCTCACTTACCTGGCTGACAGTTGGTGCTGGCTGGGATGCCTCAGTTCTCTGTGGCCTCTGATTCTATAATACCTTTCTTCTTCAAGTAGCCTCTCCTAGAGGTCACTGGGCAGAGAAAGAGAGAGGGAAAACGAAAGAAAGAGAGGAGGGGAGGGGAAAGCCAGTAAGTCAGGAAGTTCTCCAGATAAAAACTATGAGTATTTTTTTTAAAATAATCCAATATAGCAGTGATATCCCATCACTACTATTATTTTCAACTTGTGGGAAGTGAGTCACTAAATCCCGTCCACAGTTAAAGGAAGGGGATTTCACAAGGGCATGATTATAAAGAGCCATTGATTCCTGGGTGCCATTTTAAAGGTGCCTACCACAGACTACCTTACAGAAGAAGACATGTTGTCACAGACATCTTGGTTCTTAAGTAATGAAAAGATTAGTAAGAAGAAGATTATCTTAATGATAAATTCTATGTGTGAAAAAGTGTTGTAGCAAAGACCTGTCACATTTTCTAATTGAAAAAACGTGTCCTGTCAGAAAATGATCTTTTTCATAACTAATACATTATGAGGACATATTTTATTAAAGTGCTAGGTACATTGTTTAGATCAATACATCTTTTATTAGATTATTGTGTTTCCTGTCCTAAATCATGCAATGTGAGATGTAAAAAATAAACCAGATGCTTAGAAAAGGCTTTTATTTAAGCTTTAAAATCTATATGTTACATGTTTGCCTCTGAAAATGTTTCTATTTGTATTTACATATCTACTTTGTTTATTTAAATAAATAGTTATATAGCTCTCTCTCTCTCTCTCTCTCTCTGTGTGTGTGTGTGTGTGCGTGTGTGTGTGTGTGTTCTAGTTCTTAGAGTAAGGTGACATGAGAGCAGCCACCTTGTTTATCTCATACCCTGCTATATTCCTCAAGGTCCTAGAAAAAATCCTGGAATGTTGTAGATGAGCAATAAATATTTATGAAAGAATTAGTAAATTCTACAAAATAGGCAAGATATCACTTTATTATGAATTGTCTAGAGAGGAAACAGAGGAGGCCCTAGGCAATTTACTGACTTGCCACTGAGTTTGCAGCTAGCACCTTAAGTTTTCTGAGTCCTATACCAGCGCATTTCTCCCCATCTAGTTAGTGACAAGTTAGAGACAAAAATCATGAACTAGGGCTCTGCTTCTTTAATCTTCCATAATATTTGTTGGAAGTTAAGACTACATGATTTTTAAAAGACTCTCAATAAATATTTGATGAGTAGATGAAAGTCAAATAAGCTGTCTTATGAGTGAATGAACTGGACATACTGATGTGAGAAAATACAACTCAATAGCCAAACTGGTTACCGTCCAAAAAATATTCAATATGATTGGCTTATGGCCAACAGTTTTCATTGCTATGATCATAAATAGATCACAGTTGTCAGTGGGAAAGCTACTGATAATCTCTACTGATCCCTTGACTGGAATATTTTTGGCCATACATGAGCTCCCTGAATGCCTAAGGCCAGTTTTTATCGATTTCAATCTAGAGGGGCGAGCACATAGCTGTAACCACACATTCATGGCATAAAGTTTATAGGATATGAGGTCTTTATGGTGTGCTATTTACATCAGTTTACAGATTCTGGTTTTTGAGCCCAGGAGTCAGGAGAATATTGATTTCCTCTTGGGTCTATGGTCTGCCTTTAGGATATACTGTCAGCTAATGATCATGATGCTTGTTTTGTTATATCGTCATTAGCTGAATCCTAAGTGTGTAAGAATCATGAGAAGAACTCATTGCCGTTCCGACTCTCAGGCCCCACCTCTGGAACTTTGAAATTCAAGAGAATGAGAAATTGAATAATTAAAAACTTCAAGTGATTCTGATAAACACAGTCTGAGAAACAGAATTATAGATTGACCTTAGCCAATTTGCACACACGCCTTTAGATTCTTTTTGTAAAACATCGTCAGTCACTGAAAAGTTTGGGATGCCTGAGAATTAGCTACTCTCCTATAGCTTTGCCCCCAGAGGGCAAAAGAAAGGAAGTCACAGGACAAGTTATGATGCCCATAAACATATTTATTAAATGAACAATTATTACCAAGAAAGCACAGCACTGTTCATAAACATTCTTCTGCAAGCTCAGTGAGGTCCCAGCTCTCTAACTTGCTGCACCTTGAATAAAATGTTCTCCCGAAGCAGCGACGCTGAATGGTGGGATTCAGCTACACCCAGAGCTGGTGCCAGGTGACAGAAAGCCTCCTCAGCAAATGACTGGCACATGATCACTAAGTGATGCTAACTCCAGAAGCATTTCTAAGAACTCAGGTTACAGGCCTCGCCAGAATCTTTTACCATCTTCACACAAGGCTGGGTGTGTCTCTAAAAGGTGTTGTGCCAAACCACAGACCCTTAATGCCTTTAAGTTCACTATTGATACCTCCTTTCTAACATTTCTTTAACATTTATGCTATCTAACAGACCACTAATTTCACCAAAGAAAACCCAGTTTGGCATTCAGTTCATTAGAGGACTTGTTGATTCAGTGAATTAAGTTGATATGAGGAATAAATAGTAAAAATCTAAGAGTCACCCCCTCTGGTGTGGGTGTACCGTTTCTGCACTAAAACTCTTGACACCTCTTACTTGTGGATTCCTGATCAGAAGAGGAACTGCCTCTGGATCGCAACTTTAACTAAAACACAAATGCACACAACTCTATACCATCTGTGCTGAAAATTTTAAAGTAGGATTCAAATGTTAAAATAAACACATCTTAAGAAATACTAGTATAGTGGAAAGGAGAATTGACTTTGTTCTAAAACGCGAGCTTTGGAATCCTGCATACCTGATTTTGAATCTGGCTTTATCACTTAATTAGTGGATCCTTTAATACTGTATCTTACTTTCTTCATCTATTAAATGGCAATAGAATCTGTTTTCTGAACACTGTGTGGTGTAAACTTAAACCTGGGGTCTGACCCTAGGAAATGCTAAATGCTGACTGACTTTCCAATGCATCTTGAGCCTGCCTTTTAACTCTGTAAGAGACAGCCTCACAAGGAACACTGGAGACTTCAAACCATTATTTATTTAATGGCCTCTCATCAACTTCTGCACCACTCAAAGTATTTCTTCCCCCACACTCACTGAAGAAAAGTATTTTTCCTGCTCACTGAAAGCCTCAAGTAAATGCTTTCCTGCAGTCCTACACTTTATTTTGTTTCCAACCCCTTAAATATGTCCACATTTTGTTTCTTTTGAAGTTAAGTCCTGGTTGTGTAGCTTTCTTTGCAGCCCAGGCTGGGCCGTTTCACTCCAGTATGCAATTTTATCTCTCTGTGCTTGCTCCCTGCTAATGCCGGCAAAGTCTTAGTTCTCCTTTGTAACATCCATGATGAGATGATGTTTAATCACCAAGAATTCTTTTAATTTTTTTTTTCTTGGGAATAAGCAGACAAAGAGATCCGTTATTTGGGATGTTTCTTCAGTAAAGTGTGTTTTAGCTGCTTTAACATGTTTTATTTTCCCCCAACTAGAATTTTTTTAGATAACACTCCATTAATGTTAATAATCAAAAGAATGTTAAACACAATAATCAAATTTACCTATTGACTGTTTACGTGGTAATAAGCTTTCTGATACAGGCCGGAACCCATGGCTATGAGTCAGCAGTATGATTTTTAAATTTCTAAATTTTCTTTGTTTTGGTCATTTTTATTTCCTCTTCTGTTATCATTAAAAGAGAAAGGAGCTGTGGGCTGAAGAGGAGAGATAAGAAGCTTCTAGAGCCAGTCTTATTGGAAGAGGAGTTCTAAATAACTCAGTGGGGAAGCAGGCAGGTCTTAGGAAGGTACCAAAGCAAGTGGTGAAGGCAAGAGAAAAAGAGGGCAGTGGAGCCGGCCTGAATTTGATAGGATTTGTGTTAATGAAGTTTAATAAGAGGGCACATCTCTTTCCAGCTCACCAGTACATAACTGTGTTGGTCAGTTTTGGCTACCATAAGAGAATACTATAGGTTCAGTGGTCTAAACAACATAAATATGTTTTTCATGGTTCTTGAGGTTGGGAAGTCTAAGACCAAGGTATCAAAATGCAGGCAGATTCGACGTCTGCTGAGGGCACATAATGAGAAGCTGCAGCCAACCATTTTGTTATTGTATGTTCTCATCGAAGAAAAATAGAGACAGAGAGAGAAAGACAGAGAGCACACACTCTTAAGTCTTTTCTTATGAGTGCACCAATCCCATCATAGGGGCTCCACCCTCATGACCTAATTAGCCCCCAAAGGCCCCACTCCTAATACCACCCACAGGGGCTCGGGGTTTCAATATGTGAATTCTGAGGGACACAAACATATAGTCTATAATAATGGCCTCTCAATCCTCACTGAAATAGACCATGGATTTTAAATATTAGGTTGTGCAAAACCAGTTGGGGTTTTTGCTATTGAAAGTAATGGCAAAAACGAGCTAACCAGATAGGTATGTAAATATAGATTTTTATCAAGTAGTTATGTTTTAAAATAATTAGGGGATGTGGTTATCAGGCTCCTTAGCTATTTATTATAGGAAAATACCAACACTCCTTCAAGCGTTTGGCTGCCTGAAAATTTCTTAGTGATGGAATACACTCCATGAAAAGCCTCCCAGATAGTTTCCCAGAAATCCTTGGTTTGGCTCATCCATCAAAGAATACGAACTTGCAGCATCCCATTCAGAATCCACTTGTCAGCACTGTGAAGTATCAGCTGCCTTGCTTTTGTACCAACAGGAAATCTATTGTTTAGAAGTTTGTTTTCTAGCTCTTTTTCATTGTTCTCGCAAAAAGAAAAATAATGGAATGAGACACATTTTATCAAATGATATAAGTTAGACAATGTGTCATTTCAGGAGTGTGCAAATTGAATCCTAAACAAACTTTTTGGAGGTACGTATTGATTTTCTAGGGATGCCGTATCAAAGTACCACAAACACAGTGGCTTAAAACAACATAGTTCTATTCTCTCAATGTTCTGGAAGCTGGAAGTCTAAAATGGAGGTTCAACAGGATCCTGAGGTGTCTGAAGGCCCCAGGGGAGGATCCTTCAACTCCTCTGGCTTCTGGTGGTTACCAGTAATCCTCATTATTCTCTGGCTTATAGATACCTCCCTCCAGTCTCTGCCTCCATCTTCACATAGTCTTCTCCCCTTTGTGTTTCTGCATCCGAATTTCCTTCTTCTGATAAGGACACCGCTCATGGGATTAGGTATCATCCTAATCATTATCACCTCATCTTAACCTGATTGTATCTGTAAGAACCCTATTTCCCAATAAGGCCACATTCATAGGTTTCACAGTTAGGACTTCAGTGTATCTTTTTGGAGGATACAATTTAGCACATAGTAAGGTATAAATGCTTTATTTTACAACCCCCTCTAATGAAAAATTAGCATACTTCCTAAAGGAGATTCATACTTCTAATTTTATATTATCTATTCTCAAAGATGGCTCTTATGAAGTTAAAAGTCAAACATATACTTTGGGAAATGTGGATAACTAAAAGTTAGAGGCATTCAAACAAACAGAAAAACAAAAATTAAAGTATCGTGCATAGTGGATAAAAATGTGCTGGTCATAAGAATTTGATGGTCAAATTTCTGAATGTGATTTTGTAACCTCTGCATAGGACCAGGTATAGAATTGCAAGGAAACCAATTTTAAAATTCTCCAAGGGAATTTCATGTCCATATGCATAAGAGAGAGAACTTATCTCTGATAAATATTGGAAAGCTTTGTGTAAAAAAAACAAAGTGTAAATGATAAGAAAATGTATCATTGGTTTGAAAGTACATTCTATGTGGAACTAACCAAATGTTGTATCGTTACATTTGGGTCCTTACATATGTAATGTAGAGAGAAGAGAACACCCAGCTAAGACTTGGGGTTAGCAATCCTCGGAGCAGGATTATACTTAGGGACAAGGGGAAAGAATCTGGCTTCATTGCTTTGGTTGACCCGAAAAATTTTCAGGAACAAAGGAATTTGTAACTTGACCTTGATATGCAGCACCATGGGAACCTACCACTACCAAATAAATGAAATCATTAAAGACTTTACTTGTAGATAGTAATAATACTGGAAATAAAACAACCACACACACACACAAAGAGTACAATTAAAAGAAGAAAAAAATCTTAAATTTGCTTTCATTTTTCCTTAGAATGTAGTTCCCTTTCCAAAATTACATGTATTTAAGAATAAATTAAGTCATCTTTTTGTCATACTGTACTTGTCTTGGAATTTTGTACAATGGGCATCTACTAAACAGTGAAGCATAAGCTTAGAACCATAGAAATATTACAAAGTGTTCCCAGAGAGTTGTTTATGCTAAAACAACATGAAAAGTTCAAGAGAACACCACTGGCACCCCATCGATATACATTAAATCCCTTAGCAGCAGTAAGAAATGTCCTCACATTTAACATATAAATGCTGGGCAAGTCAGCTGTCTTATATCTAAAATCTTCTCATAAGAAATGCCTTCAGGCCAGGCATGGTGGCTCAAGCCTGTAATCCCAGCACTTTGGGAGGCCGAGGCGGGCAGATCACCTGAGGTCAGGCCCCAGCCTGGCCAATGTGATGAAACCCCATCTCTGCTAAAAAAAAAAAAAAACACAAAAATTAGCCAGGCATGGTGGCACGTGCCTGTAGTCCCAGCTACTTGGGAGGCTGAGGCATGAGAATTGCTTGAACCCAGGAGGCAGAGGTTGCAGTGAGCCAGGATCCCACCACTGCACTGCAGCCTGGGTGACAGAGCAAAACTCCATACCCCACCTACCCCCCCAAAAAAAGGAAATGCCATCAATTAAATATGGTTATTTCCTTCAAAATATAAGTCCTTAAACTCAAACTGTAATTAGATTAATGTTTGATTTTTTCTCTACACTGGCTGAAATAGTAAATCTTTTTATCTTTTTTCTAGGCCTGCTTTTGCAAATCTTTTTGAATTCGCTTTGATGTTTTCATTCATACTGTCTGTTATAGAACTAAGACCTACATTCATTCATTTATATCCAAAGAGATTATGGGCAACTAACAAGTAGTAGAGCTTGGATTAATAAATATTTTCTGAAAACCTGGCATTATTGTTCATGCTGAGGTAGTGAACAAATCAGGGGAAAAAATGCTTGCTCTTGGAAGATTACATTCTAGGCGAGATAGTAAACCAATAACATTGGTTAAATGAGTGTATTTGGGGGAAAATTAATCAGGGAGGGGGCAGGAAGTTCTTGGGAGGGGATTGAGGATTATCTTTAAATGGCCAGAGAAACCCTTGATTAAGAAGATAGCATTTGAGCAAACACCTCAAAGGAGTGAGAACACACACACCATGAGAAGATGGGAGAGAAGAACACTCTTGGTAGAGGGAAAAGCAAGCTGCACACTCCCAGCTGGTGTGTGCAGGGAGCGATTAGGAAAGGGAGTCAGTGTGGCTGAGAAAAAGTGAGGTTGGATTGTGAAGGGTCTTTAACAATGACTGAGAAGGTTGGACCGAGTGAATCTAGTTTATTTTAAAACAGTCTCTCAGGCTGCTGTTTTGGTAAAAGGCTGTAGTTGGATGAGGGAGAACAGTGGAAACTATTGCAGTAATCCAGATGAAAGAAAATCGACTAGATTGTAGCAGTGGAGCTAGTGGGTAATGATTAATTCTGCATACACATTTGGAGGTCGAGCCAGCAGGACTTGCAGACAGGTGAGATATGGGGTGTGAAAGCCAAAGGGTCAAGGATGACATCGGTCTTCCTGACGAAAAGGCTCATACCTCCCTTTTCCACTGTTTTACACTTTCTCCTTCCCCTTTCACAATTTGAGGTCCACTTCACTGTGTTTCCCTGAAAATGACTTTTGACCTATACATCCTAAAACTAAGGAATTTGTTGTGTATGTGGTCATAGTTCCACCAAAATTAACGGAACCATGGACAGCTCCCTCCGAAACAAAATTCCCAGCGTCCTGTCTCTTTTGATGGGTTCTCAGTCAGTTCCTAAATTCCTCAGATCAAGTCTTGGCTGAATGCTCTTTCTGCTGCATCTAGGGTCAAGAATCTACTCATCTAAAACCTGCTATGGTAAATTAAAATTCCAATCAGTCTCTAATTTGGGGACCTTGCCATTTAGAAATAAGCAAGTGGAGAACCCTGACTTAAAGCTAAGAAGCTGCTATACTAAAAATAGCCTTTTAAAATATTGATTCACAAATAACCTCCTCATGCATATACTTCCACCTTGAAAATACCACCTAATTGTAATCTTTTCCTTTTGGCCTTTGTTCCATCAGTGTTCCAACAATACTACTGGGGTTGGAGGGGGGTAGAAAGTAAACTATTTATCGCCCCTTAAAATCTAAACTGAAAATTAGCTCTCATCCACATTTACATAGTGCTGAATATCCTTCATTAATACTAAAGTACTTGGTTACCCTATCTCATTTTTGTGTAATATGCCTCTCTTTGAAATGCTAATTTAGTATTAAAAGCAAAAGCCAACTTTTTCTAACCAAATGACTAACAATTTATTAAATTTTAGAGTGAGATGAGGAAATCACAACTTAGAACCTTAGCAATTTCTGTAAGTTGTTAATGGTTAATTTAATTTGGCTTGGCTAATATTATATAATTGGAAATTATTTTTATTTACTGCTTCCAAACCTTTTAGTTAATGTTTTGTTTTATATTTTTCTTAGTATTTTTAATATTTTCACTCTGGTCCATTATTATTATGTGATTATTTTTTCCACTTTTTTCCTAGAGGAGTTTGTCCTCGCCTAATTGTAGTGAGTCACCTAGAAACTCTGTGTCAATTAACATTTTAAGCAGTACCTGATTGTGCAAAAACAACTCCTTGTCCTTGAAAATATTCAAATCAATATTTGCTATTTTATGCAATGTTCCTCATTTTAAAAAATACTTTTTTAACTTTTATTTTTGGTTCAGGGGTACATGTATAGGGTTTTCTATATAGGTAAATTATGTCTCATGGGGGTTTGATGTACAGATTATTTCATCACCCAGGTGTAATAAGCATAGTACCATATAAGTAGTAGCTTTTAATAAAAAAACATTTTTAAGCCATCACTTTCTATTATGAGAATATCAATGAGAAAAAAATTTCAATCTAATTCCCAAAGAACTTTCAGGCTTTTTTTATTTGTTTACCAATTATATGCATAAAAGAAAAGAGCACAAAAAGGAATTACACATTGAAATTGAACATATTAACCTCATCAGAAACTGTTTTTCCACTTGGAGATTGGAAAGTATTTATTATGTAGCCCAAGGTTCCCAAGACTTTTTTTTTATAGCTCCCACAAGTAAAATTTGATTACAGCTATGTTTTAAACTAATTGTCATTACAATTATTGTGATATTCTACATGCCTTTGCCTTTTTCTGGCTCTTACAACTGGCTTGCACTGGAAATACTCAGATTTAAGGAATGATTACAAGAAGTTTTCAAAGAAAAATATCATAAAATTACAAAAACTCTTTGACTTTCAAGAATTGGCTTAACCCTGTGGCCATTTACCATTGACATGTTCTGCTTTCTTTTTTCTTGATACTGATTTTGCTCTTTTAAAATGATTAGCCTAAAAGAACATCAAGATCTGACTGTGAAAATAATACGGATAACACTAAAGATAAGTAAATTAAATATTATTTTGTGTGTGAATTTTTTAGCAAATATCTTCTATATCTAAAATGCTCTTAAGTAGAGAAACTACTGGCCAAATTTTTAAAACTGTAATGCCTTGTATATCTGGTGCAAATATGTGATAGGTGTCAAGTGATTACTTGGGAAGCATAAATAAGTCTACAGTTTATCCTATGAAGTTGATTTGATTGTGCTTTAACAAAAAGAAAAAGAAATCTTTAAATGTATCCTTCATGTTTCATGAATAATCAGTGTTAAAAAAAATTCAAAGAGACATATTAAAAGCATAGTAAGGAAGGCTTTATTCAGAACCATTGCAATAGATACAGGGACCACTGCAATATAATTTTGCAGCAAGGGAGAGAGATTGGGCTCAACTCCAAGTATAGGAAGGACAAGCGGGAATTTATAGCAAAAAGCAGGGTTGGGTCAGTGGATAGAAAATTACTACAAAGAAACAATCCAGGGGTATAGGGGTTTCTAACCAAATCCACCTAACCAGAATTCTTGCCAAAAACAGGCTAGGGTGATCAGACATCATCTGTGGGGTGGTGCAGGAGGAACGTGGTCAGGTATCAAGGATGATGAGATACTGAGAACGATCAGCTATCAAGGGCAGGGAGTTCTGGCTAAACTGACTTCGCAGGGTTCTTTTGCTAAAACTGGATTTTACAAGAAAGTAAACAGATGGGCCTAGGAGAAAGTTCAGAGCCTGATTAAAATTTGGTAAAGAAAAGAATCTTCATCATGGGTTAGTTCAGGTACTCTAAGAAGCAGAGGTTAAGACAGAATCAGACAAACAAAAGATTTATTGGGCAAGTACTTCTAAAGGAAAAAGAGGTTGAAGAGGAACTCTGACATTCAAGAATGGTGAAAGGGAAGGATGAGCGAGTGGGTAGGGCCCCAGATGGTTGCACAGCTGAGGCAGTATTGGCCAGTCTCTAGCAAAAATTGTCTGTTAGAATCCTGTGTCAGAAAGAAATGGCCTGGCTCTCTTACTCCTGCTGTGTTCAGACTGAGGGCAGTCCAGGCAGCGTGGCCTCAGCTGGTAAGCATCTGTGGACCCTATTTAGAGCGGCCAACTCTGACCTCAGGCAGGAAGGGAAATGTCACCAGGGCCCTTCCTTAGTGGCCACAAGTCATTTGGTAATGACACAAAAATGCAATACATAAAGATAGTTACAGGAAGTTATTTTAAAGCACTTCTTGACACACCAGAAAGAAGTTTGTGGTTTTTTTCCCCAACAAAGTTGGTATTTTTGTTTGCATATCTAATACTCTATGACAGAACAAGTAGGTAGAGGAGATGAATTTAGCATACTTACTTATTTGAATTGCTGGAAATTCAAGTAATATTCTTATATGTACAGAAAGAAACAGAATGGGATCCCGTGCCTATAACTCTGATGGTCTGTTATTGCTTATTTTGTCTGCTTGCCTGTTTTGTTTCTCCCTTAGGCAATCAATTATTTGTATGTAAATTTAATTATTAAATTTATTATTATTTACATGTCTCTCTTTTAACTAAAAAGTTAAGTTCTTTCTGGTTCTGTGGCTTGTTTTCCATTGTTGAGTTTTTAAAAAGATCAGATTTTAAAATAAGCTAGTTTTTCTAGTTTGGTTTACTCACGTAGTAATTAAATAGAGCTTTTGCTGAACTCACCCCTCCTTTTATTTTTAATTTCTCTTTTTACTTTGGGTTCCCTTTGTCCATCCCAGCATAATTTCTCAAGTAATTAAAAATATTTTCTACTCCTCCTGGGAATTTTATTTTATTTTATTTTATTATTATTATACTTTAAGTTTTAGGGTACATGTGCACAATGTGCACTTCAGTTACGTATGTATACATGTGCCATGCTGGTGTGCTGCACCCATTAACTCGTCATTTAGCATTAGGTATATCTCCTAATGCTAACCGTCCCCCCTCCCCCCACCCCACAACAGTCCCCAGAGTGTGATGTTCCCCTTCCTGTGTCCATGTGTTCTCATTGTTCAGTTCCCACCTATGAGTGAGAACATGCGGTGTTTGTTTTTTTGTCCTTGCGATAGTTTACTGAGAATGATGATTTCCAGTTTCATCCATGTCCCTACAAAGGACATGAACTCATCATTTTTTATGGCTGCATAGTATTTCATGGTGTATATGTGCCACATTTTCTTAATCCAATCTATCATTGTTGGACATTTGGGTTGGTTCCAAGTCTTTGCTATTGTGAATAGTGTTGCAATAAACATACGTGTGCATGTGTCTTTATAACAGCATGATTTATAGTCCTTTGGGTATATACCCAGTAATGGGATGGCTGGGTCAAATGGTATTTCTAGTTCTATATCCCTGAGGAATCGCCACACTGACTTCCACAATGGTTGAACTAGTTTACAGTCCCACCAACAGTGTAAAAGTGTTCCTATTTCTCCACATCCTCTCCAGCACCTGTTGTTTCCTGACTTTTTAATGATTGCCATTCTAACTGGTGTGAGATGGTATCTCATTGTGGTTTTGATTTGCATTTCTCTGATGGCCAGTGATGATGAGCATTTTTTCATGTGTCTTTTGGCTGCATAAATGTCTTCTTTTGGGAAGTGTCTGTTCATATCCTTTGCCCGCTTTTTGATAGGGTTGTTTGTTTTTTTCTTGTAAATTTGTTTGAGTTCATTGTAGATTCTGGATATTAGCCCTTTGTCAGATGAGTAGGTTGCGAAAATTTTCTCCCATTTTGTAGGTTCCCATGCCACTCTGATGGTAGTTTCTTTTGCTGTGCAGAAGCTCTTTAGTTTAATTAGATCCCATTTGTTAATTTTGGCTTTTGTTGCCATTGCTTTTGGTGTTTTAGACATGAAGTCCTTGCCCATGCCTATGTCCTGAATGGTAATGCCTAGGTTTTCTTCTAGGGGTTTTATGGTTTTAGGTCTAACATTTAAGTCTTTAATCCATCTTGAATTAATTTTTGTATAAGGTGTAAGGAAGGGATCCAGTTTCAGCTTTCTACATATGGCTAGCCAGTTTTCCCAGCACGATTTATTAAATAGGGAATCCTTTCCCCATTGTTTGTTTTTGTCAGGTTTGTCAAAGATCAGATAGTTGTAGATATGCGGCATTATTTCTGAGGGCTCTGTTCTGTTCCATTGATCTATATCTCTGTTTTGGTACCAGTACCATGCTCTTTTGGTTACTGCAGCCTTGTAGTATAGTTTGAAGTCAGGTAGTGTGATGCCTCCAGCTTTGTTCTTTTGGCTTAGGATTGACTTGGTGATGCGGGCTCTTTTTTGGTTCCATATGAACTTTAAAGTAGTTTTTTCCCATTCTGTGAAGAAAGTCATTGGTAGCTTGATGGGGATGGCATTGAATCTATAAATTACCTTGGGCAGTATGGCCATTTTCACGATATTGATTCTTCCTACCATGAGCATGGAATGTTCTTCCATTTGTTTGTATCCTCTTTTATTTCATTGAGCAGTGGTTTGTAGTTCTCCTTGAAGAGGTCCTTCACATCCCTTGTAAGTTGTATTCCTAAGTATTTTATTCTCTTTGAAGCAATTGTGAATGGGAGTTCACTCATGATTTGGGTCTCTGTCTGTTATTGGTGTATAAGAAAGCTTGTGATTTTTATACATTGATTTTGTATCCTGAGACTTTGCTGAAATAAGAAATTTTGTAAGACTTTTTGGCCTTCAAGACCCTAAAAATGGTTGAATATCTAATGGGGAAATTTGATGTTTTTAGGTATAATGTGTGGGATTGAGGGTCCGGGAATTTAGGCCAAAGACTTTCCTAGTAACATATAATTCAGCCTACTTCAAAAGTTAGCCTTAAAGTTACATTGTCTTTAATACTTTTCCAATCAAAAAAATCCCCAAGCCTCTCTGACATCTAGATCTTTCTATCTCATTCACTGAAGTTAAATACAATTAGTGCCAAAGTTACTATGGCATCATTCCTCTGTAGAACTTAATCTACAATAACCAGTAAGTTCAGTACCTCACAATTGGGAAGAGAGACCTTCTCTGTTTTTAGACACCCTTATTAGATCAGTGTGCAAATATAAAATTTGAATAAAGATATTCTCTGCCAGCATTGAACTATATGGTATTATTTCCAGGAGAAGCTACATGCCTCAAAAAGTCAGCAATAAAAAAAAAATCCTTTAATACCTTCAGAACTTTTCCTATTATCTATGGGCTATTGAACAAAGAGATGGACTCAAGGATTCCATATGTATACATGATTTTAGGTTTAATATTTAAAAGAAAAGAATATTTGAAGGGCAGAAAATACATGTAAAGGGGGAATTGCCCCTAGTAAATATATAGTCAATGTTATATGTAGAAAAAAATGTTGGAAGATCAAAAGAAGGAAAAAATTCAATTGGGCTTTAGGGTGGAAATGCAAGCTATCAGGCTGAATGAAGCAGACGGGTAATAACCACTATGTAAAAGCTTAGAAGAAATGGAAGTAGTTCTGCTATTTGCTAGCCTAGTGCAAAAGTTGATTCGAAGAGCAGCGGGCAGAGATTTTGTGTGTTTGCTAAGATAATGCATGTTTCATACCAGGCTTTCACACTTTAATGTCCTTAAGAACCTTCTAGGGTACTTTACAAAAAAAAAAAAAAAAGTCTTTGGCTGCCTTCTTAGTAAAATTCTGATTCAGTAGGTATGAGGTTGGGCCCAGAAATATGCATTTTAAACAGATTTTCTTTTCTTCTTATCATTTTATTGGCCAGGAAATCATATGCTATAAAATTCACCATTTAAAGTGAATAACTTGGTGATACTCCGTATATTCACAGTCTTGTAACTATCACCACAGTCTAATTTTCGGCCATTTCCATGACCCCAAATAGAACCCCAAAACTATTAGAAGTCACTCTGAATTCTTCCACAAAACCCCAAATCGTAGGCAACCACGAATCTACTACTTCCTGTCTCTATGGATTTGTTTATTCTGGACTTTTTTTTTTTTTTTGAGACAGAGTCTTGCTCTGTCCCCCAAGCTGGAGTGCAGTGGCATGATCTCGGCTCACTGCAAGCTCCGACTCCCGGGTTCACGCCATTCTCCTGCCTCAGCCTCCTGAGTAGCTGGGACTACAGGCGCCTGCCACACGCCCGGCTAATTTTTTGTATTTTTAGTAGAGATGGGGTTTCACTGTGTCAGCCATGATGGTCTCGATCTCCTGACCTCTGATCCACCCACCTCGGCCTCCCAAAGTGCTGGGATTACAGGCGTGAGCCACCACACCTGGCCTTATTCTGGACATTTTGTATAAATTGAATTGCATAAAAAATTATCTTTTATGACTGGCTTCTTTCGTTTAGCATGTTTTCAACCTTTATTCAACTGTAGTTTATTCAATTCATGTATCAGTACTTTATCCCTATTTATTGCCAAGTATTTTTACATATATGTATATACATATATGTGTGTATATATATATATATGAGACATTTATTCATTCACAAGTGATGGAGTTTTGGGTCTTTCCACCTTTTGGCTATTATATATAATGCTGATATGAACATTTACCTCTTTTTGATTGCACATATGTTTTTCTTTCTCTTGGGTATATACCTAGGAGTGGAATTGCTGTGTCAAATGATAAGTCTATGTTTATTGTTTTGAAAAATTACTAAATTATTTCCTGGGTGATCTCAATGCTTGTCATTCTCTCTCCATACTTTTAGAAACACTAATGTAGGCAAAGATTTGGGGATAAAAATGTAGGAAAAAAAGGGACATTTGTTGCACTCTGATAATAAAAACCTTAGATTTCATGAAATAGAGATGAGGATTAGAAGCGAGGCAAAGAAAGCATCAGAAAAGTAAGACACTGGATAATGATGTGAGGTTAGCATCATCAAGGGACAAGTTAGAAATCCACATTTAAAAAAATTAAAACAAAATTATAGCTAAGTGATTAAGTAGTATAAGAAAGTTTATAATGCATGTTTATTAAAAGGAGTGTTAAGATTTTATTTATGTAGAGATGATACAATAAGGTTAGCCCTCAATCACTTATTAAAATCAATTTATTAAGATTTAAATACATATAATAAAATTTAGTTCACGAATTTTGATTCATATACTTTTGAAAGAATATAAATAATGGTTACCGATCCCATTGTATGATTACAGAATAAAGTAGTTATATACAAGAATGTTTACTGCAACGACATAGTCATCAGTAACTAGAAAATGCCTAAATGAGCGACAGCAGAAAGTTGCTAAAAGATACTGTGGCAAGTCTATAAAATGGAGTATTATGCAGCCACCCAAAGTGGTGATTTTGAATAATATTAAATGGTATACAAAAAGGTTAATGACATAGTCTTATTGCAGTGGGGATAAAATATTTTAATACAGTACAAATTTATAATTGCATTCTCCTAGACCTGTCTAATAATTTCCATATCAGTGAATGTACCATTGCCCTCCATCCAGGATAAAGAATGACTTTAGTCTTAGTTTTATCTTAATGCAACAAATGCAATCCTTCACCCAATCCTATTTAAGTATTTATTTATTATCCATAACTATTCATCTCATAAATGATTTTATAATCCATCTGCCTGTCAGCTGTTTCACTGCCACTGTGATAAACCAGACTACCATATTCTCTCTGCAGGACTGCTTAACAGTTCCCTGATTTATCCACTGACGATTTCAGTCCGTTCTAGTTAGTCCTCTTTCAATCTATCTTCCACTGACTTTGTCTTGCCAATTTCCCCTACCCTTTCCACCCTCACTGACTTCCTGTTTCTCTTGTGATTGCAATACTTATTTATTTGTTTAGCAATGCAAATTTATAACCTGAACTACAAGGACCTTGCATCGTCTGGTTCCTTTCTGTGTTACACACATCATTCATCCTCACCCAGCCTTCTGCTTCTGTGCACCAGCATCATGTTGGCCTTCCTTGAGCTAATAGAGTGTTATGCTGCCTTTGTCACAGGGATCCTACACATTCTACTATTTCCTCTGTCTGGAATGTTCTTCAGCCTAAGATGACTACTTCTTTCTCAAATCTCACTTTAATCAACACTTCTTCAGGGAAGCCTTCCCTTTGTCTCAGCCCCTGGCTAAGGTCAGGTTCTTTAGTTTTGAGTATATGTAATAGATTATAAAGATATATGAATTAGGGAGATTATTTGTTTAATGTCTGCCTACCTCACTGTCCCTTAAACTTCAAAAAAAGGATATATATATATATATATATGTATGTATGTGTATATATATGTGTATATATGTGTATGTATATATATGTGTGTGTGTGTGTGCGTGTATATATGTATCTCTTTTTTTTCCTTGGCTTCTCTCTTCCTGGTTTTCCCTTCTCTTAACTTTCTGCTTTCTATGGTTTGTCTCTTTCTTCTTACCTAGTTTTGTACCCACCCATTCCTCACTGTAAAAGAAAGTAAAACAGAATTTTAGCAATATCTATCTCTGATTTGAAGAATGAATAATTTTAATGTTCTCCTTTCTTTTTTTGTTAAAATTTTCTACAGTAGCCATTTGTAGGTATAAAACCAACATGACAAGCACTTTTATAGTACTAAAAAATAATAAGTGAAAACTACTTGAATATATTTCCATATAAAAATGTAAAGTTCGCTGGGCGTTGTGGCTCACACCTATAATCCCAGCACTTTGAGAAGCTGAGGTAGGAGAATCACTTGAGCCCAGGAGTTCATGACCAGCCTGAGCAATGTGGTGAAACCCCATCTTTGCAAAAAACACAAAAATTAGCTGGGCATGGGTACGCGCACCTGAAGTCCCAGCTACTTGGGAGGCTGAGGCAGGAGGGTCTCTTGAGCCTTGGAGTGCAGTGATCCAAGATTGCGCCACTGCACTCCAGCCTGGAGAACAGAGCAACACTCTTTTGTTTGTTTGTTTGTTTGTTTTTTAAAGACAAAAATTATAAGACAAAAATTTAAAGACACTGTTATACTATGCAGCCATAAGAAAGAATGAGCTCATGTCCTTTGCAGGGACACAGATGAAGCTGGAAAACGCAGGAACAGAAAACCAACACCGCACGTTCTCACTCATAAGTGGGAGTTGAACAATAAGAACACATGGACACAGGGAGGGGAACATCACACACTGGGGCCTATCGGGAGGTGGGGGGCAAGGGGAGGGAGAGCAATAGGACAAATACCTAAAGCATGTGGGGCTTAAAACCTAGATGGCGGGTTGATTGGTGCAGCAAACCACCATGGCACATGTACAGCTATGTAATAAACCTGCACGTTTTGCACATGTATCCCAGAACTTAAAGTAAAATTAAAAATATATATGTATATATTTAAATTTTCAAAACAGGAGAAAAATGTTTACTTGAGAAAAGCATGTCTTTAATTTTTTCTAATTTTACATAGACAAGAGTTTCATGTGGTAGGACACAAACTAGATAAGATAAAAGGAGGTGAAATTTGTCAGGATTATTTTTAAAAATATAAGTGGATAAAAGTAATCTTCTGACATAGCACTTGTGTTTAAATGTACATTTGTTACTTAGAGTTGCTAATAATTTATTCATGTAACAAAAATTGTTGAGGTTTCTTCTTTTTTGTCATTGGTGAGTGGATTTTACTTTCCAGTATAGAATGTCCATAAACGCAATGTGTCTAGTAAGTTTAATTTTAAAAGGCTTTATATTGCATCAATAATTTCAGAATTCTTTACCATACTTCTTAATTCTTTAAAAACATTAAGTATATATACATTTTTATTAGGGAAGTTAATCTCTTATGATATGTCAAAGTATATAATGGTAAACATCAACTAAATACATTGTTTCTTTTATTTTTCCTTTGCACTTATATATAAGTAATGTTATTTTGTTTTAAGACAACGGCCTCACTCTGTTGCCCAGGCTGGAGTGCAGTGGCATGATCTCAGCTCACTGCAACCTCTGCCTCCCAGGTTCAAGTGATCCTCCCACCTCAGCCTCCCTAGTAGCTGGGACTATAGGCATGCACCACCATGCCCAGTTAATTTTTGTAATTTTAGTAGAGATGAGGTTTCACCATGTCAGCCAGGCTTGTTTAGAACTCCTGAGCTAAGGTAATTTGCCCACCTCGGCCTCCCAAATTGCTGGGATTACAGGCATGAGCCATGACACCCAGAAATGAGTAATGTTAAATGTAGGATTTCTATATTGAAAATATTATAGATATAATAATATTAACTTTTAAGATAGAGGGAAAAAATCCAAATTATGAGGATAGTCTTCAGCTATATAATTATAGAAATCCAACTTAGTAACGATTTAAACTGGATGAAGGGGCTGGTATGGCATTTTGTGGTTTCATGAAGTATGAATTCTATTTCAAGCATCAGCAAACTCTTTTATATAGGGTCATATAGTAAATATTTTAAGCTTTTTGGGCCATGTGTTCTTTCTTACAACTACTCAACTTTGCTTTGTAGCAGAGAAACAGCCATAGACAATACAAAAATAAATGGGTATGTTTGTATTCCAGTAAAACATTTACAAAAACAAGTGGTGGATTGCATCTAGTATGCAACCTCTAATTTAACAAGTTCTAATCTATCTAGATTTTCCACCATCTTTAGTACATTGTTTCTCACTCTTGGTCAAGATGTCTTCCATCCCCATTCCATACAGCAGGAAGAAAGAAGTGAAAAGAGTCATGGAGCCCCTTTCTTTAAGGACACTTCCTGAAAGATGCTGAAGATATTTCTACACATATCCTGTCAGCCAGAGCTTAGTCCTGTGGCTACAACTATTTGCAAAGCAAGCTGGGAAATAAAATTCTTCCAGACATTCATGAATCCAGTGCCCCCTCCCCTCAAATAAAAGGTGCGGGGAGATTTTTTACTGAAAAGATCATGAAAACAGATTGTAGGGAAAACTGAGAGTATGTACCAATATTAGTACACAGAAATACCTATATTAACCCTTTTTCCAATACATAGAACATTTTTATGTTCCTTCAAGTGAGACCTTCCCAAAATCTCATAAGTTATTGCATCCATCTCAAATCCATCTCTGATGATGTACAGAACTCTACGTCAGGTCAAGGTTTCATTTCTTGTGGTAGAGTAGTATATAAATTAAAAACCTGTTTACTGTGAAATGCACTCCTCTTATGAAAATAAAAGCATGAGAGACACATAGCCATTGCTGGTCCATAGCAATTTTAAAATCTTGCTAGGCAGGAATAGCAAAGAGGCTATTTTTCCAGTGCCTTTTGTGACCCAAAGTTTCACTCTCGCAGAGGTCCCTATGAGAAGCCATATCGTGATTCTATCTGAGAAGGGCATTCTGCTTTTTCCTGTCTAGTGGGCTGCATGCTTTCATAACTGACCTCCTGCTGATACAAATTAGTGATTAAGGACTGCTGTAGTCATTGAAAGGGCACAAAACTTTGCAGGCCATGCTTATGGTTTCCTTGGCAATGTAAGTTTCTCAAAAATGTTATAGTCTTCTAATCTATTTTCTTTCAGGCAGTTCTATGTGCAAATAACCACACCTAAACATCTGTTCTTGACATAGTTTAAAACCTATTGACTATTCTTTTTCATACTTACCTCTGTGTTCTGCCAGTTCCCAGTGGAGGTGAGCCCTCTAATCTGCCTTCAAGAGAACTTGCACCTCCCTCCTTTTCTTCTCTCTGCCTTTCAGCTAATGTCAAACTACCTTGAGGTCCTGAAAAAGAATAACCCTTTAGTGGATGATGATATCCTCAATCTGATCACTGCAACAGTGCTGTGCCCCAGTGTCTGGTAGATAACCCTTACCTGAAGGTTATGAAAGACATCCTGGGGCCACAGGCTTACTTCCTTCTAAAGCTGCCTCTTGGCAGCTGTGGTTTAGACTTACACCATAATGCAGTTTAGGATACAGAGTTATTTTTTATTTTTTTATTTTTATTTTTTTAACCCTTTCAAGCTTCTGAATTAGGGATTTTCCATCATTTTAGACTGTCAACATAAGAAGAAAGCACCTTCTACTTCACAGTAGCTTTACTCTCATCTCAGCCTTTAGGCTGGCGAGTTCTAGACTAACTTCATCTCTCTCCTGGAGACTTTGCTAAACACAGCAAGGAGCCAGTGCCAGTGCACAAGCGCACTTGAGTCTTTCCGAGCATTTCTCTTAACATGGAAAGTCTCAGTTGGCACCTAATTGGCCTTCCAAAGACAGCAGTTGACAATATAACCAAATATTTAGCTATGGTATAACAAAGATCTCAGCTTTCCACAGCTAGAGTATCCCAGTCTTCAAGGCCTGGTGTCCACCACAGGCAATTCCATATGCTTTTTAGGCTTTGTCACACATAGCACCCTATTTTTATGTATAGTACAAACTATGGTATGAGTTTGGATTAGGTTCAGCTCTGAGTAACAGAGACTGAAATTAACAAAATGAAGATTTCTTCCTTTGTTACATGAGAGAATATAGAATGAGACTGTTCAAGGCTAATGCAGTGTTCCATGGAGTCAGGAAGCTAGGCTTTTTCCATATTTCTGCTTTATATTTAGTACAAGCAAATATCCCAAATGGCAATTTGAGTGCCAGATATTACATCCAAGTTCCAGATAGGAGGAAAAAAGCAACAAAAGATATGGGGTGATTCTCACCCTTCAAGGCCACTCCCCTGAAGTCTCATACAATGTTTACGCATGTATCACCTCATTGGCTGGAATATATTAATGTGGCCACATATAGTTGCAAGGGATATTGGATAACCAAATATCCAGGTAAAGATCTAAGTCTATGCAAGGGGGGAAAGTAATTATTGAAGGCCAATTAGCATATTTGTAATACTCCTATATTTGATATTAAACAGTTTATATTATCTGTGAATTTGATTATAGTTTGTATGCTCAATTGTATTTAATAAAGTGGCATTCAATATTTATTCCCTCCGTGAGCAAATCTTGAAAATTTGTATATGGCTGTTTAACCTAAGGATATTGAGTTTGGAAAATTCATTTAAAGGAGTTCATTTCTTTTTCAAGTTTTCAATTATCCATCATCCTAGCCTGAAGCTTTTTATAACAAATTATTTAGAGTAGTAAAATTAGTTTTTTAAGCAATAGAATATTTTTTAATCACGCATTTATATCTCTGTTATTCCCAATCATATTTCTGTTCTCCACAAAAAGCTTTATTCAATAAATTTCTTGCCTTTAATTTGAGAGAAAAATGGACCATTTCCCAAAACATTACGATTTATTAAAAATAACGTCGATGGTTATCTAAGAGCTTTTTTTTCTTTAGCTTAGAAAGCAAAGGATTATACATTTCTTAGTTTCCATATGGCAGAACTATAAGGAAAAAAAAGAAATAAGATCATGAATGTATAGTGTGTAGAACAGGAAATTAAGAGGCCAGAGAAAGTATCTTTGGAATTAGGAAGCTGTCTAAGACATTGATGGCTTGAAAAGAAGTAAGGTGTATTAGGTGAACAACTAGATCATAAGGTTCAGGAGAGCAGGAGCTACTCTTGATTTTGTTTATCCCAGTACACTAAAATATAACACAGTGTCTGATGCATGCAAAGCACTCATTATACATCTGTTCAATTAATTAATAAGGATAATTAACCATATTTTAAAAACTATTAGAAATGTTTATATTATTGTGTCCTAGAAGACAACAGTGTGCATGATTTAAACATTTTTATTTTTTGCAATCACGTTTTTAAAGAACTCTAAGTTGCATCATGCCACATCAGATATGTAATCCATTCAGCCTTATGTTTTCATCTCTGGCTGTGGCATTAAAGCTTAATTTATAGAAAGGTGTGTTCTTTCCCTAGATATCAACTTAAAGGTTAAAGACATACTTTAGAACACTTTAGTCTTTCCTCAATAAACATCTCCGGTTTTTCCTCATAAGAATTTCATCAAATCTTTCTTAAACTTATTTTTATATTTTAAATTTATATAGTCCCTTAAAAAATCACACGCTGATTTTATTTTTACTTCTTTTTCTAGTTTATCATTTGTTTTTCAAAGAAAAATATCTTTTAAACTACTTGTTTAATGTTAAACAATGAGCTGGGGGGCGTTTTGTTTTTGTTTTTGTTTTAAGTACTCTATTAATTTTCATTGCCAGTGAAGACCTAACTGGCTAAACAAAGATACACCTCAGCAGTATTCTTGTTTGAAACAACATATGTACCAACTAGGAAAAATGCATTGTTAAAATTCACTACATGCCTGTAGGTAATGGCACAAGTGTGGAAAGGCAGCCTCTGACTTTTTAAAACATCCGTGTTTCAAAATAATTTTAGGAAAATAAATGTATAGGCCTGGCACAGCAGCTCATGCCTGTAATCCCAGCACTTTGGAGGCTGAGACAGGTGAATCACTTGAGTCGGGAGTTCAAGACCAGCCTGGCCAACATGGTGAAACTCTGTACTAAAAATACGAAAAATTAGCTAGGCATGGTGGCACACGCCTGCAATGCCAGCTACTCAGGAGGCTGAGGCAGGAGAATCACTTGAACCCAGGAGGTGGAGGTTGCAGTGAGCCGAGATCGCGCCACTACACTCCAGTCTGGGATGAGAGACAGGGCAAGACTCGATCTCAACAACAACAACAACAACAAAAATTAGAGTATTTAAAACTAACTAAACACAACTTATTTATAGTGGTACCATATATCCATTTAATGTTTTGGAATGCCATGTCTGCCTCTGTGAAACTAGACTGTTGGGTTTAATTATGTGGTTCTTGCTTTTCTGAAGAGGTGAAAGAATAAAATATCTTGGTGGGAGAAAATTCCTAGACTGAGGGAAGGCATGGAAATAGTTTGCTGTATTTACAAAGAAACTTAAAAGGAAGCGTAACTCCTATTATTGCTGTATAATTATTGATTTGGCTTTTCTTTTTAGCCAGTCAAATGACAGCTAAGATTCCCTAAATAATAGTGGGAAAAAAAATATGTTAGTCACAGCTTCCATCTATGTGTTGAATACACGGAATGTAATGTTTTCTTATTGTGATTAAATACATAAAGCATAAAAGTTACCATTTTAACTATATTTCAGTGTACAGTTTGGTGGCATTAGGTACATTTACCTTGTTGTACAACCATCATCACTATTGGTGTCTTCTGGACTTTTCATCATCACAAATGAAAACTGCTCATTAAAAACTAACTCCCTATTTCTTCCTCCTCCAGCCTCCAGCCTCCACTAACCAGCATTCTATTTTCCTTTTTTTTTTTGAGACAGAGTCTTGCTCTGTAGCCCTGGCTGGAGTGCAGTGGTACAATCTCGGCTCACTGCAAGCTCCACCTCCTGGGTTCATGCCATTCTCCTGCCTCAACCTCCCCAGTAGCTGGGACGACAAGCGCACGCCACCACACCCAGCTAATTTCTTTTGTATTTTTAGTAGAGATGGGGTTTCAGCGTGTTAGCCAGGATGGTCTCGATCTCCTGACCTTGTGATCCGCCCGCCTTGGCCTCCCAAAGTGCTGGGATTACAGGCGTGAGCCATCACGCCTGGACACCAGCATTCTACTTTCTATCTTTATGAATTTGAATATTCTAGGTACCTTATATGAGTGGAAACATATAATATTTGTTCTTTTGTGCCTGGCTTACTTCACATCACATATTTCTTTAGGATCCATATATGTTGTGGCATATGTCAGAATTTTGATTCTTTTCATGGCTGAATCGTATTTCATTGTATGTGTCTATCACATCTTGTTTATTCATTCATGCATCAATGAACATTTGCGGTGTTTCTGCTGTTTCACTATTGTGAATGTACTAATGATATACAAATATTTGTTTGAGCCTCTGCTTCCACTTCTTTTAGATATATACCCAGGAGTGGAATTGCTGGATTACATGGTAATTCTATTTTAATTTTTAGAGGGACTGCTTCACTGTTTCCACAGCAATGACACGATTTTACATCCCACTAGCAGTGTACAAAGGTTCTGATTGTTCCACATCCTTGCCAACACTTGTTGTTTTCAAGGTTTTACTTTGTTTTGCTTTTGTGGTAACAGCTCTTCTAGTGGGTGTGAAATGGTTTTCTTTCACAAATGAGGTGAAACGTATAGAAGTGAATGTTTCCTGTCCTCACTTACCCTTGGCTTTTATACTTAGCCCATTTCACATTTCACAATGAGACCAATAGACTATAAGTTCTTTGAGAGTAGGGAGAATGTCTGTCTTATTTACCACTGCTTTTCAACTTCTAATATAATAGGTACTTAATACATGCTGAATGGGTACGTGCATAAATACAAGAATGTATGACAAAAGTAAATGAATAAACAAACAAATGAGTGCATCTTAGAATCCAATAGAAAGTATTGCTAATTTTTCTTTTGTTGGTCAGGCAAGCTGAGGAAATTTCTAAGCATCATAAAACCCCAAAGCTGATATGAAGGGGCTTGTTAGGTTTTTCTACTTAAAAAGCATACATGCCCACAACAGAAATATTCACTGGCTTCTTACTAGTTCTAGGAACCCTTCTGAGCATTTTGCTGAACTTATCTCACTAATCCTCATGATAGTCCTAGCTGCTGGCTCTATATTATCATGTCCATTGAAGAGCCTCCAGTGATGTGATTTGCTAAGAATCCTCAGCTCTTAAGAGTCCAAGTGGAGATTGGAATCTAGGTGTGTCTGACTCTAGACACTAATCTCTTTTAGCCAGCATAATATATTGTTCACCAGAATGCCTGCATTTCATTGGCATTTTCTTAATTACTGAAAAGTAATTAAGAAAAGGTTAAATTGCAATCACTGCTTTTGATATTCCACAAACATCTTACGTTAAAATTTAATGAAATCAGATAGATCAGAATAAAAAAGCAAAATGTCAGATTAGCTACATTTTAGAAACCTCTAAAATGTGGGAAAGCTGTTCTGAATTCCTTTTGTAGCTGTCTGAATTCTGCAATGATGAATGTGCATTATGTTTTCTCATGTTGACTTTCCTCATGTTATTTATAAGAACAAGAGACTTACATATAGTTAAGCACTTTAAAATATCTGTTCTGAGATTAGTGGGACTTAGGAAAAGCTCTCTTCCTTCCACAAGTTTTTCCTTATTGTCTCCACAAGAATACTTGAAATTCTCATATCATGTGGTCTTTTGGGGTAAGGATTTAAAAGCAGGAGTGAAAATGCAAATGTCATCCCAAAGAGTTGATCCGTTAAGCCGTTATCAGCCACCAATACCTTAGCAGGAATTAGTTGATTAGAAACCAAAGAATCTAGAGAGAATTAACTGTGTAAAAAAAAGAATCAGATACTCTAGTAGGCCAGAATAAGCTGGCACTTATACAAACAAAATCTAGAGACAAATTTTTGGAAAAAAAACAAAAATAGAGGTAAGTTGGGACAAAAATAATGAGCAAGTGTCAGGTTGGCCGCGAATGACAGGAAAGAAGCAAGGTGGGCTACTTCAGTTATATTTTTCTTCCACATCTTCCCACAAAGAAAATGAGTTTCCAACTGGAAATGGAAGAACTTGGCAAGTATCAGAAAAAAGAAACTGGAATCCAAGATAGAGAAAGAGGGAGAGAGCCTCTAATTGCCTGTGAAAGGAGCTCTCAGCAAAGGATGTAGATCAGTGATACAAATTTTAACAGTTAAAAACTAAATAATACATTCTGTGAATTCAACAACTAATATAGCTGGAGGTTGTGACCAGTACATTTGTTTGAGTGTCCAGGTCATCCAGGGTCAACAAAAGTACACAGCTTCTCCACTACTGTAGTCACAATAGACAGTTCCTCAGCCACATGTGTGCAAGGACTGGGACGACTGAATCGACTATTTATAAAGGGGAAGAGGGCCGAGGCCAGAAACTACAGGCAAGAATAAGCCTTTCATCTCTGGAAATATTATAAAATTAATTCTTAAACTGATAATTTATCAGCACAGTCATTAATGAAGCAAACGGGTTGCACTAAGAATAATTCCAGAACTAATTTCTTTTAATAGAATTGGTAGTTGGCAAGATCAAGAGGCTTTCATTGACAAGTAAAAATCATTGGAGAGGAAGCCCCCATCCTTATACATGCATATACCATTTGAAATTACTACTATAATAAACCAGCCTGCAGGCGGGTGCCATATTACTCAGCTCTCTTGGTGCAGCAGTGGTTGGGAACTGGAGAGACACTGTAACTTTACCATGATTTTTCAGCAAGTTCTTTGGCAAAATCTGTAGTAGAACCTTAAAACTCTAGTTAAGTTAACTAGCTTTTCCTTCAGTATGCATTTGTAACCTCAAATTAAATAGACACAGACCAAGAGGAAAGGTGAAGGAATGTGCTGCGTTTACAAAGCGAAGGCACCTCTCCTCACCTGTCTCTACCTTGAAACTGCAATGAAAAATAAGACAGAAATGGGATGAGAAAACATGATAGGATTTCCGGTGACTGTCGTCTGGTGATTAAGGGATTGAGCACCCTCCCCGCCCCCCCCCACACACACACCCACGCATATACACACACAGGTATGTATACCACATTCTCTACTCCCACCATGGATAATAGAGTGAATCTGAGTTCGTTGAGGTGAAGGTGGGTGAACCATCTTTTATAATTCTTATACATTATAAAAATGTGTAACATTCTTATAAGTTATACATTCTTATAATTTATATATACAGTATTATAATTGATATACACAGTATTATAATTTATAATTATACATTCTTGTAATTTATATATACATTCTTATAATTTATAAGAATGATAAAAGATCCAGTTTTTTTATGGAATAATGGTAGAAGTTGTCTCCAAAGCTGCTTTATTTTAAGAAGACTTACTGAATGTTGTAGGCAGCTAGTTGGTGTATTTGTAACATAAGATACAATTGCCAGAATCCTGGCCTCATGGTGCAGGTGTAAGCATGTAAGCGTGTAAGCATCTCTGCCCAGGGAGGAAAGTATGGAGGAGGGCAGAGGGCATGGCTCTCCTTCCCAGTCATGAGGCCTTCTGACATATCTTCTCCAAACTCTGGACCCTGGTCTTGATATATGGTTCTTACTTAGCATATCTCAAATTTTTTTTTCTTTAGGCACTAGTTCAGTTCGCCATTTTTAGTTCTTAATTTATGCTTTACATCTTCCTCTACTCTTTTGTTAGGTCCTTTGTCGAGGTGCACTTATGACATAGAAATGGTCAACCAAGAAAAGTCTTCAAGAGGCAACCCTAAGCCATTACTATGATTCCCTTCTTATGTAATGTTTTTAATCAATGATTCTTGTGGCATAATAAATATATTTGGCCTTTGGCTCTGACTCCTGGCACAGAGCCCCTAAGACCCTTGGAGCTTCCTGAGTGGCAGGAATGTCTTTTATTGGTCACAAAGAGTTTCTTTTGATCACATCCAACTTAGGGCGAAACCCCTAGAAAGCCTCAAAATGAGACTGGTCACCAGAAAGCCCAAATGATGAGAGGGTTGGAATCTTTTACCCCACCTACCAACCTCCTAGAAGGGAAGCAGGGCTGGAGATTAGGCTCTATGAAAATTCCTGAATGACAAGAGTTGATAAGCTTCTGAGTTGATGAACACACAGAGGTGCTAGGTTAGTGGCACCCCCAGAGAAGGTATAGAAACTGTGTGCAACTACTGCCCCGGTGCCTCCCATCATGCCTTTTCCTATGCATTTCCTCCTTTTACTTGTTCCTGAATGTATCCGTTGTGATAAACCACTAGACACAAATAAAGTACCATCTTGAGTTCCCTGAGATACTCTAGCAAATTATTGAACCCTAGGAGAGGTTTGTGAGAACCCAAGATTTAAAGCTGGTTGGTCTGAAGCATTGATGGGTTGGACTTATGATTGGTGTCTGAATTATGATTTTGGAACTGAGTCCTTCACCTGCAGGGTTTTCACTAACTCTGGGTAGTTAGTATCCAAATTGTATTGAATTGTTGGATAACCAGTTGGTGTGTAGAAAGTTGTAGAGTTGCTTTACTCCCAAACTTATAACATCCTTCTTTTTGCCATCCTAATTGGTATGAACAGTTTTACTAGTTGTACAAGTCAGTGATCCTGTTCATCATCCTTGGCTTCACCCTGAACTCCTCATCAGGTAAAAACCTGAACATTTGGTGTCAGAAATGCTGTGATTAGAGGGATCGTTATTTTCCCTACTCTGATTATAACATCAAACTATGCTTATCAAATTTGCAGATGACACAAACTTGGAAGGAATATCTAAGAACATTATGGAAAGGTTAAAAAGGATTTGAAGAGAAATGAAACTATCTGTATTCAAGCTTCATTTCTACCACTAACTAGTGGGACTCAGTTTTCTTATAAAAGAGTAATGTTTGGCCCTGGGAGTTGAGTAAACTGCTCATACAACTAGGGACTAGTGAGTGACTGAAGCATAATCAGAGCCTGGGTATATTTGCCTTAGCTTTTAACCAGAATATCAGAGTGGTCCAAGCAGGAAATTATGCACCTGAAATAAGGCAATGGAAGTGATCATGGAAAGGGATGACACAGAAAAGACTCAAAGGACTTTGAGGTACAATGTTCCCTGGTAAAAGCTAAAGAGAAGGGCCTGGGGAATTCAGGATGAAGCCAAGGATGATAACCAGGATCACTGGCTTGGACGACTAGTAGAACGTTCTATCACTTAGAATGGCAAAAAGAAGGATGCATACATTTGGAAGTAAAGATAACATTCTATTATAAATGTCAAAAATGAGATTTCAACATTCCTTATGTAAACACCTTGTATATAATTGGGTAAATAGGTCTAAACTTCAGAAGAGATAATTTGGGAGCACCAATACAGCATTAGCAGTGGCAACAATAGTCAAAACTGTACATATGAATGAGAGTGGACAGAATGAGGAACCAGCAGTACCAACCAAGCAGTGAGGGACAGCAGCATTAAGGAGTGGACAAAGGAGACAGAGACACAAATGAGACTTAGAAAAAGCAGGTAGAGGGATCGGCAGAGAAGCACAAGGCACTGAGTCTATAGAAGCCACCAGAGGAGAGAGAGAGGGTCAAGCAGTTGCAGAATTTGGCAAAGGAGGATATAAAGACCCATCGAGATTACTAGAAGTGTTCTCCTTTTGGCCACTGGCCAGACCTAGTTCACTTCTTGCCCCTTGTTCATCTCATTGCCCATGGAACTAACCAGTGATCAGTTCTCAAGACTTTTCCACCAGCATCCTCACTCAGGAGTGATCTCACCAGCTGCCTCAGTATCTCAGAAAGTTCCCCCATGGTCAGCTGGCTTTGCTGTTCACAACATGTTTCAAAACATGAGATTGACATGTTTTAAAAAAGCTGTTCTCAGCTGCCCTCTCCTTATTAAGGTATACCAAGACATGGCTTTGGCGATAGTTAATGCGGAAATACTAATAAGAAATGAGAACATTGTTATTTGCTTCGAGGTAAATAAGAGTTGGCAGAGGAATAAAGCTGCTCAAATACAACGTTCGGATGATCTTACCTCACATTAATGAAGAAGGGTCAAGAACACGGGAAATAATAGCCGTATTTTCTTCTACACTGGTTCAACTGTATGTACTACGATGCGCTCTATTCTGGGTACCAAACTTCAAGAAAAATAATTCATTTGAAGATATAGAAAAGAGGGCAAAACGGAAAACATTCTATAAGTGTTTTTGTGTATTTGTTTTTAACGATGAAGTTATCCATTATAGCAACAAGTTGGACACGTTTTCAGAAAGGAAGGCTCTTTTCTGCTTTCTTCATCATTTCTAAAAATGCAGATATTTTTACTTACCACTCAGAAAATGCCTGATTAACACCTGGAGAGGTTCAGTACTGGCAATCCAAACTGTTTAGCAGGGCCTCCTGGGAAGAACACAGAAAATAGCTGAAAAAAAAGAGAAAATAATGCTAATACAGTAATTATCAGGTCGAGCATGGTGGCTCATGCCTGTAATCCCAGCACTTTGGGAGGCCAAGACAGGATAATCACAAACTCTGAAGTTCGAGACCAGCCTGACCAACATGGTGAAACCCCGTCTCTACTAATAGTACAAGAATTAGCCGGGTGTGGTAGTGCACACCTGTAATCCCAGCTACTCGGTAGGCTGAGGCAGGGGAATCACTTGAACCTGGGAGGCGGAAGTTGTAGTGAGCCGAAATGATGCCACTGCACTCCATCCTGGATGACAGAGTGAGACTCCACCTCAAAAAATAATCATCATCATAATTATCAATGTGGGTTGGTTTCTATTTATTTATATAGGTGGATTTTTCATAAACAGATTTGGAAAACACTGGCTTAAAAACATGCAATTTTCATGAAGCAGGGCCTCCTGCACAGTCTTTAATGTACAAGGGACACATTAAATGCGAATGTGCAAGGGACACAGTTTCTCAAATTTATTTGACCCTTTTTGGACTTTCTTGAAGCCGTAGTGCTCCCCAGAACACACATTGGGAAACTGATCTAGGAAGTGAAAAGAGAAGAAGGAGGTGGTAGCACAAGCCAACACAGATGGAACTTGTTGACTGACTGCCTCATAAAGTTCCTGTTCCAGAGAAAACGGAAGGCATAGTGATGACTACAGAGAGAATACTGATAAAAGGCAAAACTTGATGGTGAGAACTCTCAGCATTCTGATTCTTATCTAATACATTCACATTTTTATATTTATTTCCATTGATCCATGGTAAGGCTCAATGAAAGGCACTTTAGGCATAATAAGTAAGCATTAAAATCATAAAATAGACAAAAATAAAATAAAAACTTAGTATATTGTCATTGAATGCTAACAGCTACAGAATCTGAATTTGCTTGAGAGCTGCATACAGAAAATGAATCCTTTTAAACAACTTTCTGTAATAAAAGAACCAAACCACTATTGAAGATAGTAGTAAATTTTACTTAAATTTTTGAAATATCATACTTATTCACTTTGGAGAGATGACTAAGTAAATATAATTGACCTAGAAATAAGTACATTGGGAAGTTTTCATATTTTTAATAATCCTATATATTTTTTCAAAATAATTGGTTAATAGATTTATCCTAGTTCTTCTTTATTACCTACTTAGAGACCTCTGTAACAAATATGTGCTTATTAATCACATAAATAATGCCATAAGTAATGGAAAATGCTGGTGATTTTTAGCAAATAGAAAATAGTAAAAATACAGGCAGTCATGGACTAGAGTATAGGCATAACTGTTAGGCACAGGTAACAATATTTACGACCCAAGTCATCGGTCCAGGGATGTGTGGCTAAGATGGAAGAGGTAAAACAGGGCCCTTCACATCAAAGCAGACTTGGATCCATGATGAGACACAATTGTTTTCTGTACGCCAAAGCCATGAAAATCTTTCAAGGGCTCAAGTGCTTGAATTCCTTGAACTCAGTTTCCTGCTAGAATCTCTGCATTTTCAGTCCTACTCCCATCTTGACTGCCGTCCCAAAGGAAGATGTGTCTAACTCTGGTCCTCTCAAAGCTAATGTCTTAATCCAACACTTCTATTCTCCCCTTTGGTACATCAATCCATCTTTTGTAGTTATTCTATCTGCCTCCTCCTTCCTCTTCAACTTTTAGTGGGCTCTGATTTCCTTAACTTCACAAATATGCAAATACCAAATAAAACCCCAATCATCCCTTGACTTTGCCTTTTCTTCACAGGAATTGCTTGTCTCTTTCTTCACTTAGTGGGTGAAATTATTGGAAAAATAACCAATAACTGTTGACTGTAGTTCTTCCCTTGCCATTTATTTCTTAGGGAAGCATTCTGGCTCTTCTTATCATCTCTAATAACAACAATAATGGAGTAACAGGCACTTATAACCATAAATGCATTCCATAGAAGATAGAAATTGTTACACAGTTGGCCTTTTCTTCTGAAAAATCTCAGTGGGTTTGGTTATGTTCTTTTGGAGACAAGACTAGAAGTGAACTGATCTGCACAATTTGGAGATCAAGAAGGTAATTCTAGAGGAAAGGAATAGCAGAGCAGGGAAGCTGAGAAGGAGCCGGTGAGATTGAGAGTAGATAACCCTCTCCGCAGTGTGACTCCCTTACTGTCACCCCCAGCTCTCTAGCAAATCTAACTGAATAACATGCATACCATGAATAAGCAAGTTTGTGTGTGAAAACCAGGGAAGGGCTAGTTTTTCCACCCAGGTTAGCGTTGGTAAACAAAGATACATGTAGGGATATTCTCATTACATATGTCTACCTCCCTTACTGTGGGTCTTATTTAATAAAAGAATGTTTCTTCAGCATTTGTTATCCAAACACTCATTTTATTTTCACAATAATCTCACAAAGTACCACGTGTTATTATCTCTATTCTGCAGATGAGGAAATTGAAGCTCAGAGAATTTAAGTGGCTTGCCAAGGCCTACAGAACCAGTAAGTGTTGAGGCAGGAATTCATATTACCTTGTACTTAGTAGGTATTCAGTTTATGTTAAATTTACCTAGCTTGAGAGGCAGCATGCATTTTAGTGAATTGGATTGTGAGTATATTCATCAACTCTTGTTCTGTGGTAGGATACTGTCTTAAAACTAATATAAAAGCAAGGACTCATGCTGAGTTAATGCTTCTAATAGAATAACCTAGAAATTTATTATTTTACTGTGGTGCTATCAGCACTAGAAAAACTTTATTTGATTTCTGTTTTTCTCATTTTTGCTGCAAATAAAGAGAATAGCTTCAGGAAGGTGATTTGCCTGTCATTTGATCTTTATGAAGAAATTACACATAATTAACTTATTTCATTTTTAGTAAGCTACTAATTAGGTGATTCGTTGAGATTCCAAAGGATTAATTTTCTGGCTTCCAGCATGGAAGTAAAAAAGAATCCACTATCATAGAGAAAACAAAATCGTCAGGAGTTCTTGAGCCCCCAAAGAAAATAAATGATTGAACAAAAGAATAGCAATGGGAGGCTTTAATCTGAGCATTTAAAGAGAAACAGAGACTGAGGAAATCTTGCGATCAAAGCCACCAAATGAAAAGAGAAATAAATTATTTATTTAGCAGAGGGTAACATTTTTCTTTGTGATACTTATTTTTCTTAGAAATCAAACCCATCCTCTCTATTGTGTCATAATATTTTAGATTTCACAGCATGGATTACTGTACTCTTTTATTTTTAAATTAAGCCTTATTATTCCCAACAGGCAACTTAACATTTAATATCTGAAGGTCATTGCTGTACAAATGTGATGTGAAAAAAAATAAAATTTAGCAGCTGTATCATATTATACTAATCAGAAAGGAAGGAAATAAAGAACAAACAGCAGTGTAAGATGGCTGCAGTGTGGATGAGTGAGATGGACTAAGCAATTAAGTATTTTGTTGCAGAGAGAATCTGACTGTGTATTGTTTTTGTCAGATTTTCAGCTTGTATTAGGTAGAGTCAAAGAGAATATAGAAGTGTTAAGAATTAGGACAAAATTCAGTTTATCTTATATGACCTTCATTTGTGGAGTAAAAAGAACATATTTCAGAAGACAGATATGCTAGCTCTTGAATACTAGGTGATTTTAATAGTATTATGATAATTTTATTAGAGATTATTTACAATCAAGAACCTGAGGGGTTTGCTGTTGTTGTTGCCATTGTTGTTTTTAGGAATGTTCACAGAGGTCACATTTTCCAACCTTAGAGTTTTGCTGCTTGATTTCTTTTGTATTTGTAGCTTACGTGGAAGCAGCACCATGCTCAGCACAAGAAAAGCCTTTCAACAGGAGTTTAAGCACAGCTATATGCAAGTGAAATTAAACAGAAAACAATTCCAATAGTCCTATTCTTCATAAGACCTGAAGACACTTGGGGTTTGGTTTAATTGATTGAAGTTTCTCACTCTTTTAGCATATGGGTGATAATAGTCAAGAGAAATTATTCACCATCATCTACTGAAGAAAATTGTGGGTGGAAGAGATCTTGGAATCCTTCTAGGATTGGTAAGAAAATGAAGGTTTGGGGAGATGAAATCTTGCTAAAATTATAGAACTAGTTAGTGGCAGAGATACGATTAGAGTCCAGGACATTAAATGTCTAGTTCAGTCCTCTTTCCACTGTTCACCTCTGAGTCTCTGCTCCCTCAATGCTAGGACCCAACTATTGATTATCTCTTGATTTTTAAAGTGTAAGACCATGGTACTGTTGTTCATAGCCACCTACAATTCTCTAGAACTCTATGGAAAATTTCACTGGCATTTTATGTTACCAATCATGGAAATTCCCTCTCAATTCAAAAGGGACATTGGCAGAATTTTATAATTAAGTGCCACGTCTAGCGTTATCAGCCAAGTTATGTCCCCCACCAGCTTAATTTTTTTTAACCAAAATGTCCTGTATATACTGCAGGAGATAGGGAAGATTATCAATTGGGGAAATGGTAAGAAAATATTAAAACTTTTATTTTTATAAAATTTACCAATATCATGCACCCACATCAGTCCACTTGCATGAGTCAAGAATGATAAAATATTTACACAACAATTTCAGTGAAGCAATTTTATTACTCACAGATAGGTAGCAAAAGACAAGGGAAGGTTAGGATGTATGGTGAGCCAGCCCCCCACCAAGGCACAGGAAAACTGCCAAGGGCAGATGAAGTCTCATCTGTGCATATTCTGGGTTGCACTGCAGCTGAGGGCCCTGCAAAGCACATACTGCCCTGGGTTTTACACCCAGGGGCAATGGAATTGCCGAGCTAAAGCATTTCAGGACACCCTGTTCTGGGAACAATGGGAACAGAGTTCCAGCCTGTTCCTTCATGTCTTCAATGTTGCATTTCCAACGTATTCTACAGTTACTCTGAGAACTACAAGTGAGAAAGGGGCCATATGGGGACCTGTCCTGCAGTGCTGTGTGTCTTTTAAGTTAGGGTATGCAATATAAAAAAAGTTTGAACAACAATATCTTAAAACCCCCTTTAGAAAGTCAGCCGTAGTCATGAAAAGGAGTGATTCTAAGGTCTCAACAAATTGTTATCACAAAATACCACATAGTCTCAATCACAACTCCTTAGGTCTCTGTAAGTTGTCATCACAAAATAACAAAAACAAATCCTATTTGAACCCTCTGCCATTTCTAGGATGAGCTTGCTCATTATCTCTGAAGATTTACATGGAGTATTCAAAGCCTGCAAGGTGGCTCCAATTATTATCCATTTTGAGCATTGGAATAGAAGAAAAATAACTCTAGTCATCAGTAAAATGTCCTTAAATAGTTGACCCCTGACCTTATTGATAAAATTTTTAAATCTACATGTCAAGAGAACTGACCTTGACCTTGACATTTGATGGGGCACTGCATCTGAGTGGTTAGAATTCGGTTTGTGGTCTTATATTTAGTCTGGAAAAGATGAATAGGCTACTGTATTAGTTAGTTCTCACATTGTTATAAGGTAATACCTGAGACTGGGTAATTTATAAAGAAAAGAGGTTTAATTGACTCACAGTTCTGCATGGCTGGGGAGGCCTCAGGAAACTTACAATCATGGTGGAAGGGCAACTCTTCACAGAGTGGCAGGAGAGCGAGAATGAGTGCCAGCAGGTGAAACGCCAGGGGCTTATAACCATCAGATCTCATGAGGACTCACTATCACGAGAACAGCATGGGAGAAACCACCTCTATGATTCAGCTACCTTGAAATTTTAAAAACTTGAAATTTTTAGCCTAAGTATTTCTTTTCCTCACGTAAAAATTCACAGAATCAAATAAAATTGCAGTGATTGTCTTAGTCACCTTTGAAGAGCAAGGGCAGTCTACACTGATTTTTTTAAACCAGATATAGAACATAAGAAGAAAGAGTGCTCTTTATTTTATTGTTAAGTAAATGCCCTGGTGATTGTTAATAAGTCAAAGAGAAGTGGTTTTGTCACAGAACTGTTAGAATTTAAGTAGTATATTATTAAAGCCTATTAGATCACCATACTCCTTTTCAAATTTTTAATATTAAGGTTTCAAGTCTAATTTAAACTGAAAATGTTACAGAGAATAACTAAAACATTTTAGGAGACTTTTTTCCATACTAATTAGCATTTTAAATCAGCCTTTCAGAGTACAGGAAAAAAAAGCTCCATAAAATTTTATTTTTATTAAATGATAACTAAATATTCTGCCAACACAAATATTTGCTAATATGTATACACATGTGTATGTAGATATATAGAAAGGTTGGAAGGACAGGGGCCAAACAGAAAATGGGGGTCTTGAAGAGGGCTGGGGGTAGGGGGAGCTCATGTTTGTCTATCATGCTTCTGTGTTATTTGAATACTTTTTCATGTGCCATTTATTTAATTAAAAATTAATAAAATCATCTTAATAAGATAAGGTACTTGTATCTGTATTTTAAATATATTTATTCAAATGTATTTTAAATGCTCCCTTATAGGAAATACAAACAGCTTCATATAAACAATTCTATTATCATTGAGATGTCTACTTCGACAAATTTTGAATTCACATTCACTGTTTTTAAATAAGTTATATTATTTGTTATTTATAAACAATAACTATTGCTATTGCTGTGGTTTGGATGTGATTTGCTTCCAAAAAAAGTGATATTAAAATTTAATCCCCTATACATCATTGTTGTGAGGTAGGGCATAGTGGAAGATTTTTGGGGCATAGTCAAAGATTTTTGGATCCATAGGGGCAGTTTCCTCATGACTAGGTCACCTTCCTGTGGGGGTGTGTAGATTCCCTCTTGCAGGAATGGATTAGTTCCCATAACAGTAGGTCATTATAAAGAATATGACTTCTTCTTTCATTATGTGAACTCTTTGTGTATGTCAGCTTCTCTTCTGCTTTCCACCATGAGTGGAAGCAGCACAAGGCCCTCACCAGACACAGCTGCCCAGTCTTGAACTTTGCAGCCACCAGAATCCATGAGCCAAATAAACTTTTCCCTCATAAATTACTCAGCCTCAGGTATTCTGTTATTGCAGCACTAAACAAACTAAGACGAGTATTAAAAATAAAATATTCATATGTGAATATTGTAAAAATTATAAAAGAAAAAATTAAATATTCTGTGCATACAGAAATCTGAGTTAAAGCAAGAGGAATTTTTTTCCTTCAGAATGTAATAATAATCATTTAATAGGCTTATTTCCAAGTTTTACTTCTCTAAAATTGAACAGTAGGTCCAATGAATGTAATGTGCTTGGCATATCCTCAAAATAAATTTGCCCATTTGAGAACATCATAGAGATAATCCAGTAAATTGGCCAAAGAGGTCATAGTAAGTGAAAAGGCCTAAATTTGAACTGAGTCAGCTTAGCTTGGAAGCTCTTGCTGTCTCTTTCAGATAAAACCTCCTGCACTGTGGTAAGCAGCTGCATCTACATAAGTGCTGGACTTTTCATGTCCAGCTAATCTACCACATTCACCCTGTCACCAATGGCACTGGACACATTCTGATTCCACCCTTTCTGTTTCGCTTTGGCTAACAGATCCTTTTCTAGCCTGCATTTACATAAGAGATAAAGATACTATCCAGTAATAACTTTAACCTGAAGATACAGAAAGCAATTCTGTGTGTCCATTATGTTTGAATATCATGTATACCCTGTCAAAGGGCAGCTTCCCTTACTCCTAAGTTTAAGGGAATCTGCTCACTGGTCCCCTCACATACAACAAGGTTGTTCTCTTAATGTATGCTAGAAAGGAACGATATTTTAGCACAAATATGTGTCCTTTATGTAAAATGTCACACTTTTAAATCACAAAATACATACCCCCAAGCAACTCCAATCATAGGAAGCTCTTCTATGGATGATTTTCTGTGCTTTTTATTTTTATATGCTGTAGGAATACTCTTTAACCACATAATCTCATTGGTTCAGCCAGTACCCAGGCTTCTAGATGCTGCATTTGCACATACTAAGCAATTTATCTTGGTTGTGGACATGTTCAACTCATCTCCTCATAGTATCTTTTGCACTTGGAGAAGTAGGAGCTCCTTGTCAACCTCTAGCCATTAAAGAGTCTTCTGAAGTTTATCTTATATGTCCTAAAAACACTTATATGTCCTAAAAACAGTGACATATTCTGTCATTGTAAAAAATAATGGTAATTATTCATTTTCTTTCATATATTTAAATTGGGATAAAGTTTAAACTACCGTTTCACACTATTTTTTCAACACTCTCTCCACATTATTGACAGTCCAGCTATGATACAGTATACAATCACTATCTTTTTGACTGTTGTCTAAATACTGCTTGCTCTGTCGGAAATGACCTCCTATCTATCTCCTGAGGTTCAGTTTCAATGCCTCACTTCCTATGACCTTTCTCTCCCCAGCTCTCATCAGCTGCCACTGCTAGATGCTCCTCCCTCTAGGATTCCATAAGAATTTGTTCATATTTCTATTAACACATTTATTATACTACTTGAGACTAGTTATAGACATGCCTGCCTCTTCCAGCATTGTGTGTTTGTGTGTGTGTGTGTGTGTGTGTGTGTGTGTGTGTGTGTGTGTGTATAAGTTATAAATATAGCTCTAGTTTCTGGGGAGAATATCTGCTCCATTGCAGCCATGTAAAAACTGTATGTAGACAAGAACAGAAAACCAAACACTGCATGTTCTCACTCATAAGTGACAGTCAAACAATGAGAACACATGGACACAGGGAGGAGAACATCACATACCGGGGCCTGTCGGTCGGTGGAGGGCTGGGGGAGGAATAGCGTTAGGAGAAATACCTAATGTAGATGATGGGTTGATGGATGCAGCAAACCACCATGGCATGTGCATACCTATGTAACAAACCTGCATGTTCTACACATGTATCCCAGAAATTAAAGTATAATAAAAATAATTTAAAAAATAATAAAAAGGGAAAAACTGTATGTAGAATGAATAAATAGATTAAAAATGGAATTGTCTGAGAAGTTGGTTGAACTTCTTATGAACTTTTTTCACAACTTATTTAGGTTGATACAACATGGACTTCAAGAGCCTGAGGTTTTAGAATCAGAAAATATCTGATATGAGCTGAGACTTTTATTAGCATTGAGAACTTGGCTAAGACTTGTTAGGATGATCTTGATCAGTATCATCTGATGATTTTTTTTTTAATATACAACTCCTACCCCAAACCCAACAAGGTTCTAATCTAGGCTATCACACACACACACACACACACACACACACACGCACACACACACACACACAAATGCTACAACACATCTAAATATAAGAAACCATTTATTCATCTTAAAAGTTGACTTACATTAATAGTAATGCATTAAGTATATACATTAAGAACTGTCTTAATCAGTTTAGGTTGCTATACATTGCCATTGACCATGAGGCTTAAACATCAAACATTTATTTCTCACAGTTGTGGCGGCTATAACTTCAAAATCAGAGCACCAGCGTGGTGGAGTTCTTGATGAGGGTACCCTTCCCGGTTTACAGATGGCCAGCTTCTCACTGTGTTTTCACATGACTGAGAGAGACTGGAAGCTTGCTGGCATCTCTTCTACTAGGGACACTAAACTTGCCGTGAAGGCTACACTCTCATAACCTAATTATATCCCAAAGGTCCCATCTCCAAATCCCATCACATTTGGGATTTCAACTTATGAATTCAGTTCATAGCAGGAGCAGAATGTAAACAATGATAATGGAACATGCAATATTTGCTAACTTATAAGGCTTCTAATGTATCTAATTTAAAGACATATATTTGAGTTTTCTTTGATCAAAGAAAAAATACCTATCTATAAATGAATGTCAGCTATAAAAACATTTGCTTATGGTCTGTCATTTCCACTTAATGATAATAATGTTACATTGCATCCATGCTGCTTTTTATTTTCAAGGCAATTTCACATACATTATTTGATTTTTCAACCGGCGGCCAGTTTAATGTCAGAAATGTTTCCAAGCTTCTATTTATATTTGGTTGTTTAAAGAAGATTCTATACTTATATGTGGTTACACATGAAACATACGTTTACTTCAGCACACCAAATCAGTGAAACCCGTAGCAATTTCAATTGTGTTCATCCAAGGACAAAATTAAGTTTTAGGATTTAACCTAGGTGGCATAATAAAATATAAATAACTTGTTTACCTGAGAGCAGCAGCAACAAAAAGAGACAATCAGAAATACAAGCCACAACAGAACAATAATGAAATGTGATCCTAAAAATATTAATAAGTGTTGACCCTCTGAAATAAAATAACTAAGAAAAGGAAAAACAAAACTAAGGGTGCTCCCAAAGTTGATAAACAATTCATGAATAAATGAGCCCCTCCACTGTATTCCTTCCTTTATATATATAATACATATATGTAAAAGTGATATATATATCACTTTTTTCACGGGTCATAAAATTTTTATGTTAATAATTTGCTGGTTTGCTATTCTAATGTGTTAAAACCTTATACACCTTTGATTTTCCCATTGATTACTCTTAAGCAGATTAGGCAATCAATACATGTTTGTTGAATCGCACTGAACCTTTAAGCAAGGGTAAAATGATGCCAGCTAGAAGCCTATATATTGTTTCCTGAATGGTAAGCAGTTCAACCAAAGAAAAAAAGGTGAAGCAGATCACTTTCTTTGCTGCTGTTATTCATAACAGTCGAATACAGGTTACCATGTTTTTTTCAATATAAAATATGGTTGTCCTAGCCATAATCTTGGTCTCGTGCTAAATATATTATTCATGACATATAATGAGTAGCTTACTTTGTAAAGAAGATGTAGTGATGTTAGCAGTAAGAGTGAAATTGGCCACTTCCCCCTTGTAAAGCTGTGTCTTCCCCAAGCAATAAAATATGGCTTGGTTAAGTGGAACATGTGGATAAAAAGATGAATTGCCCACTATCTTGGAGCCTCATTTTAATATTTAATTTTACTTTGGGCACATCCTGATACACTAGAGAAAGCCTTTATTTACTTTTATTTTCCAGCATTCATTTTGTTGCTCTGAAATATGCCAAGCACTTTGCTAAGTGTTAAACTAGTTTTAATATTGTGAATATAAAGTTTTAATTTTATGAATAAGTTTATAGTACTGAAATCACTCAGTGTGGCAATGATAATACTGATCTTGGACCTGATTCTCGATTCTCCCTTTTTTGGCAAAATATGGTGCATGGGTGACATGATATTTCATTAATTTCCATTCACCAGGTTAATTCTCTATTGCTTATCTTCATGTGAGTGTGTGTCTCTGTGTCACTAGGACCACATAAATGGGGGCATCAAAACTACAGACCACAATTTCAAACTGTCCTTCTAAAGTGACCAGATTTAAAGATCAGGACCAGTCATTTGGAGATGAAATGAAGAATGCTGATAATTATTTATTCCCTATTACCTGCCCGGCATCCTATCAAACATATCACATGTTCTCTCATTTACTCTTCAAATCAACACTAGTGTTCATATTTTGTAGATGATTTGCTGAGGCTAAGGGAGGTTAAGCGACTTTGAAAAGATACCATAGCTAAAAAATGTCAGAGATGAGACTGAGTCCCAAGACTTTGTGATTTTAAAGCCCATGCCTTTTCCACTGACTCCAAAGAATGAGCAGTTGCCAGTAGCGTTGATTTAGAATCATCTAGCAGTCATGTTGTCTCACCATTTTCTCCTATCACCCAAAATTCTACCCACGCAGCTCTGTTATTTTAGCAAAAGATTCTAAATGCTATTAAAATGCAGACAAGATACAGTGAATGATAACATTTAAAGATATTTAGGGTCAGTCCTTTTCTTCTTAGGCTGACCAAAAGCTAAGAGAATAAATTGAACTGTCTGATTAGGCAGAGGTAACCCTAGGAAAAAAATTGTTTAGAAAACTCGAAAGACAGATTTTAACTGCTTCATAATTTGTCTCTAGGCTATTGTTATTGCTAGTCTTCAGAGAAGCTTGTGTGGCACAAGGAATACTAAGTGAACTGAATGATCTGAAAGGTATATATCAAATGTGCTGTTAAAGGGTCTTCATACATAGATGGTAAAACCCCATGATAAAACTTTTGTAGATACTTCAGCATTATGCAAATGATTGATCACTTTATGAGACAATTTTGAATAATAAGTGTGAAATTAGTTTTCTCCTACTTGTCTTAGTTCTTTAAAGGATTAACAGCATCCATTATTCTTTGATGTTATTACTGTTAATATTTTGGAAAATTAGGGACTTTTTTTAATAAACGTACATTAGGATCAAAATATTTCACATATCATCTGATTCTTCTGTTGACCTCTAAGTGATGATGATGTAGTTGACAGATGGTAACCCTGCATATCCAAATCAACATCTGTTTGTTTTATATGTGTCATGTAGCTTTTTATTTTGTTACTATAATTAAAGTAACAAAATTAAAGATCCAGGTTATTATATAAAATTTTCAGGAAACTATATGTCTTTTTCTAGTTTGACATGTTTGTGTTTTTATCCATTTCTTGGTGTACATGTAAAATTTAAGTATGTGCCATGGGTTTATGAGCCAGTACTCATAATGCATCCTGAAATTTTCCAGTGGCAGATATAAATACAGAGCTGTCATATTTACGCTGAATTATAAAACAACTGAAAACAATGAAAACTGGTATATTCTGAGTGGGTGGCATGTTAAACCCACACAATTTTGTCATGTCTACTTTTATTTGTACTCATTTGACAGCAGGGAGAAAGTACTCTGCTTAAATCTATTTCAATAAGATAGTTTTAAAACTTTATAACTTTATGTAAAAGCTTACATAAATTCCCTTTGCTGTTAGTTGATTGAAAATGGAATTCTTTAGTCACACATAGGTAATTATAAAATGAATGTCCTTCCACCAACATATGCTTCCTTGTTTGGATCAAATATATGTCTTCGCATTTGTAGACATTTTCCCTTACTTTTTTGTTGAACTTGTGAAGTGAATGTTAAGTTTATGTGTTCAATTATGTGGCATGTTAAATACAGAAGTTTTCTCCCAACTGCAAGACTTTATTTTGCTGGGTTAAAACACTTGGCTAACATATGCTTGCCAAAGATAAGGTGCCTATTTAAAAACTGATGTTCAAAAAAGCTGGTCAGTGATAGTTTTTTCTATTTCATTAAAGACAATACATGCTTTCTACTGTTTTCTTTTTTTCCTTCAGCAGAGTTACTATAGAGGAACTATATTCAGATTATTTGTAATACTTTGGAATTACATTTAAATTTATCACTGTATTTCCATGTTTGAATGTCAGTGAGCATGTAGGAGCATCACATAGTTATTTTGTGGCAAGGAGCTAGAATCTAACCCTCAAAGAGATGGCAATTTTAAGCATCCTGTGTATTCCTATATGCTTAAGCTCAAGCTTAATTAATTAATAGGCTGCAAACAATTAATAGGTTAATTTTCTACCCATTAATTTTACGAAATTTGAAAGAAATGTTTTTGATAGCTGCAAAACGTATTACATTTCTACAAAGGAAAACTAAATATGACATTGTAAATAGTGTTCCAGACTTATTTTTGGCTGTGTCCCATAATTGAAGATTTTAAAGCATTAAAGTTTATTCATCCCTATTGTCAATCCTATTCTTTCTGGCTATATTCATCAGTCATTGCCTTTTCAGTAAAACATATTAAACATATTAAAGGGATCTGAAAACTTACATGCAAATGAGTTGTGTGAATGTGGTGAAGAGAGAGTTGCAGGATGTTCAGATACAATTTTTTCATGTTAATTTTATCTCAGAAACTTCAAGGACTACCACAATTTACACAGCAAATTTTAAAATTTATAGACTGACATTTTGTTTCTTCTTTTTATTTATTTATTTAATTTTCAACCTTCAGAGAGTGGATCTAGACTGACCTTTCAAACTTTGCATAGTCTTTTTCAAATTTATCTTTCAAACTTTATTTTCCACTTGCTCCACTGCTCCATTGCTGTACCATTGCTTTTATCACTTTTTTCTCAAACATGTTACTGTTAGTACTGTTTTTACTCAGTTGTAGTCACTGTTATTCTCCTAAAAATCATGCATTCATTCATTATCCTATTATGAACAAAAAATACACAATAGTCATCGAGGATATAAAAATGAAGAAAACATGAATTCCTACATGGAGGAGCCTATTGTTTAGTGGAAGAGATATAATTACAGAGGAAAGGCACTAGGGTAAAATTATCTTATCTGTTTTCAGATTGTGATGATCAACAAATCATTGGTCCTTCCCTATAAGAATAAAGGTAGCTATTCCACATTAAAAAATAAATATGAGCCGTTTGTGGAAGTCATCTTCCCTTGATGGTGAGTGAATGAGAAGGGTAGTTGTAGGTCAATCTTGGTCAGTGGACTTGTTTGCAACCCTAAAAGAGAGCTTGTGTTAGGACAAAACACACTGAAGATAATGAGCGAAGAGTTGTGAAGAATTGGAATTCTATATGATGCTGATGGGCACCAGAGACTATCCTACCTCTGTATTTCCTCTTATGTGAAAAGATTTTGTATGTATATATATATATGCATATATGTGTGTGTGTGTGTGTGTGTGTGTGTAGTGTTTATTCCAATTTGTCAAAGTATTCTTTTGCTTGGTTCCAAAAGTTTCCTAACTTACCTAAGTACCATTAAAATAATCAGATACTACCAAAAGCAACCTACAGATTCAATGCAATCTCTATCAAAATAGGAATTACATTCTTCACAGAAACTGAAAAAAATTCTAAAATGTGTGTGGGATCACAACAATCCCAGAGTAGCCAAAGCAATTCTGAGCAAAAAGAAAAATGCCAGAGGCTTGGCATTACCTGATGTCAAAATATACTACAAAGCTGTAGTAACCAAACCAGCATAGCACTGGCCTTAAAACAGATACATGGACTAATGAAACAGAATAGAAAACTCAGAAATTAATCTACATGTCTATACAGCCAGCTGGTTTATGACAAAGATGCCGAGAACACTCATGGGGAAAGGGTAGTCTCTTCAATAAATGGTGTTGGGAAAACTGGATATCCATATGCAAAAGAATGAAACTAGACCCCCACCTCACACAAAATCAACTCTAAATGGATCAAAAACCTAAATGTAAGATCTGAAATAATAAAACTGCTAGAAGAAGACATAGAGGAAATGCTTCAGGATGTCAATCTGGGAAAAGATTTTATGAATAAGGCCTCAAACACACAGATAAATAAGGAAAATGAGATTATATCACACTACAAATCTTCTGCACAACAAAGGACATAATCAACAGAGTAAAAGCCTACAGAATGGAAGAAATATTTTCCATCTACTCATTAGAAGATTAATATCCAGAATATACAAGGAACTAAAGCATCTCAACAACAACAATATATTTTAAAATGGACAAATGATCTGAACAGACATTTCTCAAAAGAAGACCTACAAATGGCAAAAAAAAGAAAAAAAATTCTCAACATCACTAATTATCAGGCAAATACAAATCAAAAATCACAAGTTATCTCACCATCAGTAGGAGGCTATTCTCAAAAAGATGAAAAATAACAAATGCTCACAAGTCTGAAGAGAAAAGGGAACTCTTATATGCTATTGGTAGGAATGTAAGCTAGTACAGCCACTGCAGAAAAAAAGTATGGAGGTCCTCAAAAAACTACAAATAGCACTACCATATGATCCAGCAATCCTACTAATGGGCGTTTATCCAAAGGAAAAGAAATCATTATAGCAAAGAGATATCTACACCCCCATGTTTACTGCAGCACTATTCACAGTAACCAATACATGGAATCAACCCAGGTATCCAACAACAGATGAATGAGCTAAAATATGTGGTATATATACACAATGGAATACTATTCACCTATTAAAAAGAATGAAATCCTATCATTTGTGGCAAGATTTATGGAACTGGAAGACACTATGTACGTGTCAGGAATAGAAAGTTAACCACCGCATGTTCTCACTCAGAAGTGCAAGCTTAAAAATGTTGATCTCATAGAAGTGAAAAGTAAAGCAGAGGATACTAGAGGCTGGAAAAAGTAAAGGCAAGGGAAGATAGAGAAAAATTTGCTAAAGGATACAAAACTACAGCTAGGTAGGACGAGTAAATTCTGGTGTTGTATACCACTGTAGGATAACAATATTTAACAATAATACATAGTTTCAAATAGCTAAAAAGAGGATATTCAACATTTCAACATTCTCAACACAAAAGATGAGTTTGAGAGGATGAATACGCTAATTATCCTAATCTGACTGTTATACATTATATGTATTGAAACATCACTGTGCATTTCATGAATAGGTACACTTATTTGTCAATTAAAATTAAAATTTTAAAAAAATCAGAAATATTAAAACAAAAGATACTATTAGCAGCTTAAATATTAAGGGACCTGAATTCTCAAAAAGCAAAAGTAGATAAAACTGTGAGAATTTCAACTCTAAAAATATACTTTTCATAAGTTAAACAGTATTTTTCCTTGTGAATTTTTAAGTTCAAATAATAGTGACATAGGTGTAGGGTGAATTTCATTAACTTTATGACACTTGGATTCCATAATAACCTTTCAAGATAGATAGAAAAAATATATAACATTCCAAATTAAATGAGAAAATTGATAATCCTAGAAATGTATGGTATTTGTAAAAATCAACATTATAGTGCAGATATCCCGCATTTCATTATGATATAAGAACTCTTCTCATTTGTCTATCTGCCATACTTCTTATTGGAACTCAGAGCTGATATAATAATTCTGATGGTTTTGAAACTATCTGTGAACATATGTACTACCCTACCATTTGGTGAGTTTAAAGTTTGGAAATCATTAATAAATGATATTCCCATTAACAAAATAAACATCACTGAAGATATATGTTGAGAGATGGGAAGGATTTGGTGGGTCAGGAGAGACACTCTTTTGTCCTTTGTCCCTGTCTACAACACCATTTTGTGGTCTGGCTATTATTTCATAGTTACCACTACCATCTGGAAAGAAAGATTATCCCACATACCTGGGCTCTTAAATTATTGCAATATTTTTTGCATGAATAATGAACAAATTTATAAATTATAACGTTATTCCTGTTATGTTTCTAATATGAATGATATTCACTTGCAAGTGTAGGGCCTTTGCCCTGATTATAGATGTTAGAAAAGAATATGTGAGAGGTGTTATAGAAATAACTGAAGTAAAAATTTACACGTTTGTTATTTAGTAAAAGTCAATATATTTCTAAAGACTTGAATAAAACAAATACAATTTTGTACAGAATTCTTCAGTGCATTTTCTAATTTCTCCTCTCTGATGTGAAAATAACACAAGATTTAGAAATCACCTGCAATAAAACATGTTTATTTACAAAGTGAAATAGTTTACGTTGTATTAACTTAAATTTTCCTATTTCCGATGCCCAAGTAATACCCCTCTAAGCGAATCATGATTATTGACAAGTTTACTTTTATACACTTTATAGTGTTCATTTCCCATAAATAATGCATGATTCTTTAATAAAATTGATAAATATTCAACTCTCAATAAGGCAAAATCCTATGTATTCAAAATAAAATTTAATTGAACGTTAAAACTCTTGTCTAGTTCCCATTTTGTGTGTGTGTGCACGTGTGACTCAGGCTGTTTTTCCTGACATTTGTGAAGTCAATGAGTTTTTCTGCTGTACATTAGTTTCTCACCTTCAGTGCTGCTTTACAGTACCCTATTGTATAAAATATGCATTCAGTAGAGAAAACAATATACTGCAGACATCAGACTTAAACAAAACACTTTTTATTGTTGCTTTAAAAACCAGACTTGTACACCCCTGCACTGAAAATAGGAACTATTTGTTCCTAGTCCATGTGCCTGGACCAAAGCATTTTAAAGTACCTAAAAAAATTTAAATTTATAAATTAGGGTTTATAAATTGACCTTATTGTCCAATACCAATAAGTCCTTTTAACTTTTGAAAACCCTCCACAAATAACAAATATGATCATTTTCATTTGGCTATTTTTAATATAAATTAATTTTTTCTTACAGAAACGAATGAAAAGTTTTATTAATTAGAGCATTTACTTAAACCAATGTTTTCAAGCAATCTTTCTTTGGAGTCAGTGATTATCTTTGGCTCTATACCAAAAACTTCAGTTTTTTTCCTTCTTTGCCGTGTTTTAAAATGTATTTCGTTGGGTAAAAGTCACTGTTTTTAGGTTTCAAAATATGTCTACAATATATTAAGCCCTGATATATACTAATTTACCTCTTTATGATTTGAGTGCTAGATTAGTTCTACACCTAATAATGTAGAAAAAATTTAAGCTTATAAATTTGTATATATTATACTAATTTCTGAATATAAGCTCAGGTGATAGCTTATTATATTTGTTCATATGCAGCTCCTGGAATAATCCTAGAACAATGCATAGTTTATAAAAAAATAGAAGGGGAGTAGGAAGGAATGAAAGGAGAGAAAAATAGCATCTGAGTAGTCTGAGAATTTCACAGTAATAGCTGTTATAAAGTTTAGATGACTATAAATTATTCTTAAACAGTTATGTTTTGCCTATATTTAATATATATAAAACAGTAGTATTTGTATTTCTGTAATTAACATTTCTCTAGAAAACAGTGTTAAATATATATTTCTTATAGTCTAAATTCGAGTTCATAACATGTAAATTGCAAGCATGAGTTTAGAAACTCATGATTTTGCCCCCTCCTTTATAAATCAGTTAATCAGTAATTTGTACTGATGCACTAGAACTCCAAGCAAGCATCTCAGAGTGTTCTATCACAAAGAATTATTAAAAGGAAAGCTTCAAAGCTAAATCTTCAATGGTAGCTAAAAAGTGGATAAAGTGGATAAAGTGGATAAAGACTATATAAATCTGATTCCCCAAGACAAGAAGTTCTTATAAATTAAAGGCAAATAGGCAAGTGATTAGGCAACTTGTGATTTAAGGTGAAAATCTTCTTTCAATGGCCGTGAATAAATCTCCTTTAAAGACATTATATTGTGTTCACTAAATTAAAATGTGCCAATTCTTCAATGATCAATGGCAATTTGTTTTGCTTTAATTTAATTAGCTGATAAAACAAATGAATAAATAGCATCAGCTAAGGTCATCTGTTCTACCTGTTGCTTTAGGTTAATGGGTATTTCATCCTCAGATTCCTTAGCTCTCAGAAATTTGACTGACATGACTCAAGGAAATAAAAATATTTGAAATATGTATACAATTTGTAACATAAAGATAATGTTAGTTTTATGTAAAAGCAATTCAGCAAGTCTGAAATTACTTTTCTGCAATGACTATAATGTAACAAATAGAAATAATTTATAATACTGTGTTCTATGTCAATTGTACTTAAACACTTTTGAGATATGGCAGAGGATCTTGCTTCCCTCAGGACTAATAATGTACACTTCATCTAAGTCCAAATTTTAATTAACAGCTCTTGTTAAGATAGTTTTTTCTACCTCTAAACCTAATCATACTTGATATTTAAATGGCATATTCAATAAAAGTTGTTCCCATTTCACCTATTTTGAAGTCAAAGATTTTTGCTTTAAAAACATTTTTGAACTAGCTTTACAGCTTTTAGAAGCTGTTTAGGGACTTCACATACTATATGCAGGAGTAAATAACTAATTGGTGCTATACTTTATGGTATTGACACATTCAAAGAGCTTCATTGATTCAGTACACTTTCTCTGTCTTAAAAACATGAGACCCTTAACCATGGTAGAATTCTCATTGTTAATTTATTTTGCCTGCTCTATTGCTTGTTACTACGTTATTCTGTTTCAAGGGCAAAATATATTTTTTCCACATGGAAAAAAATTCAAAACCAGGCAGTAGATAGATAAAATTATTCTTAGCCATTAGCATGCTAAATAATAGTATTGCAAACAGCAGTTCACTATGCACAGCTTGATACAATAGATGAAAATATTAGTTTATGAATCTGATACTTAAACTTTACTGGTAAGACTGGGTTCTTTAAAGCCCAACCTTTGGTCTTTTGAATCGTTCTCTATAGCAATCAGTCACTCATATAAAGTGAGATGTTATAAACCACAACTCTGTTTCAGCATGCAGAATTCTTTATATATCCAGAATCTATATCCAGGGCTATATCCAGAATCTACAAGGAACTTAAATTTACAAGAAAAAAAAAATCAAAAAGTGGGTGAAGGATATGAACAGACACTTCTTAAAGGAAGACATTTTTGCGACCAACAAACATATGAAAAAAAGCTCATCATCACTGGTCATTAGAGAAATGCAAATCAAAACCACAGTGAGATACCATCTCATGCCAGTTAGAATAGCGATCATTAAGTCAGGAAACAACAGATGCTAGAGAAGATGTGGAGAAATACGAATGCTTTTACACTGTCGGTGGGAGTGTAAATTAGTATATTTATATACTTATAAATTTTTAATTTATATATTAATAAATATATTTAAGTATATTTATATACTTAAAGTATATATATATACTTTAAGTTCTGGGATACATGTTCAGAACGTGCAGTTTTGTTACATAGGTATACACATGCCATGGTCGTTTGCTGCACCAATCAACCTGTCACCTACATTAGGTATTTCTCCTAATGCTATCCCTCCCCTTGCCCCTACTCTCCAACAGGCCCCAGTATGTGATGTTCCCCTCCCTGTGTCCATGTGTTCTCATTGTTCAACTCCCACCTATGAGTGAGAACATGTGGTGTTGATTTTCTGTTCCTGTGTTAGTTTGCTGAGAATGATGGTTTCCAGCTTCATCTATGTCCCTGCAAAGGACATGAACTCATCCTTTTCTATGGCTGCATAGTATTCCATGGCATATATGTGCCACATTTTCTTTATCCAGTCTATCATTGATGGGCATTTGGGTTGGTTGCAAGTCTTTGCTATCGTGAACAGTGCTGCAGTAAACATACGTGCGTATGCGTCTTTAGAGTAGAATGATGTATAATCTTTGGGTATATACCCAGTCATGGGATTGCTGGGTCAAATGATATTTCTGGGTGCAGATCCTTGAGGAATGGCCACACTGTCTTTCACAATGGTTGAACTAATTTACACTCCCACCGACAGTGTAAAAGCATTCGTATTTCTCCACATCTTCTCCAGCATCTGTTGTTTCCTGACTTAATGATCGCTATTCTAACTGGCATGAGATGGTATCTCATTGTGGTTTTGATTTGCATTTCTCTAATGACCAGTGATGATGAGCTTTTTTCATATGTCTGTTGGTCGCAAAAATGTCTTCCCTTGAGAAGTGTCTATTCATATCCTTCTCCCACTTTTTGATGGGTTTTTTTTTCTTGTAAATTTGTTTAAGTTCCTTGTAGATTCTGGATATACCCCTGTATCATATGGACAGATTGCAAAACTTTTCTCCCATTCTCTAGGTTGCCTAGTTACTCTGATGATAGTTTATTTTGCTATGCAGAAGCTCTTTAGTTTAATTAGATGCCATTTGTCAATGTTGGCTTTTGTTGCCATTGCTTTTGGTATTTTAGTCATGAAGTCTTTGCCCATGCCTATGTACTGAATGGTATTTCCTAGGTTTTTGTCTAGAGTTTTTATGGTTTTGGGTCTTATGCTTAAGTCTTTAGTCCATCTTGAGTTAATTTTTGTATAAGGTGGAAAGAAGGGGTCCAGTTTCAGTTTTCCACATATGGCTAGCCAGTTTTCCCAACACTATTTATTAAATAGGGAATCCTTTCCCCATTGCTTATTTTTGTCAGGTTTGTCAAAGATCAGATTGTTGTAGATGTGTGGCATCATTTCTGAGGCCTCTGTTCGGTTTCATTGGTCTATATCTCTGTTTTGGTACCAGTACCATGCTGTTTTGATTACCATAGCCTTGTAGTGTAGTTTGAAGCCAGGTAGCGTGATGCTTACAGCTTTGTTCTTTTTGCTTAGAATTGTCTTGGCTACACAGGCTCTTTTTTGGTTCCATATGAAATTTAAAGTAGTTTTTTCTAATTCTTGAAGAAAATCAATGGTAGCTTGATGGGGATAGCATTGAATCTGTAAATTACTTTGGGCAGTGTGGCCATTTCCACGATATTGATTCTTCCTGTGCATGAACATGGAATGTTTTTCCATTTGTTTGTGTCCTTTCTTATTTCCTTGAGCAGTGGTTTGTAGCTCTCCTTGAAGAGGTCCTTCACATCCCATGTAAGTTGTATTCCTAAGTACTTTATTCTCTTTGTAGCAATTGTGAATGGGACTTTACTCGTGATTTGGCTCTCTGATTGTCTATTATTGGTGTATAGGAATGCTTGTGATTTTGCACATTGATTTTGTACCCTGAGACTTTGCTGAAGTTGCTTATCATTTCAAGAAGTTTTGGGGCTGAGATGATGGTGTTTTCTAATATAAAATCATGTCTTCTGCAAAGAGAGACAACTTGACTTCTGGCTTGAGCTTTAAGTGACCAGATCACGGCCATTGTTTCAAGTAAAGTGGAACCCATATACTTGAGGGATGTGGTAAGACCAATGACTACTGGGTAAATAACAGAACTAAGGCAGAAATAAATAAATTATTTGAAACCAATGAGAACAAAAACACAATGTACCAGAATCTCTGGGACCCAGCTAAAGCAGTGTTTAGAGGGAAATTTATAGCACTAAGTGCCCATAGGAGAAAGCAGGAAAGATCTAGAATCAGTACCCTAACATTAAAATTTAAAGAACTAGAGAAGCAAGAGCAAACAAATTCAAAAGCTAGCAGAAGACAAGATATCTAAGATCATAGCAGAACTGAAGGAGATAGAGATACAAAAAACCTTTCAAAAAAGCAAGGAATCCAGGAGCTGTTTTTTTGAAAAGATTAACAAAATAGATAGACTGCTAGTCAGATTAATAAAGAAGAAAAGAGAGAAGAATCATATAGACACAGTAAAAAATGATAAAGGGGATCTCACCACTGATCCCACAGAAATACAAACTACCATCAGAGAATACTGTAAACACCTCTGTGCAAATAAACTAGAAAATCTAGAAGAAATGGATAAATTCCTGGACACATACACCCACCCAAGACTAAACCAGGAAGAAGTCAAATCCCTGAATAGACCAATAACAAGTTCTGAAACTGAGGCAGTAATTAATCTACCAACCAAGAAAAGCCAAGGACAACACAAATTCACAACCGAATTATACCAGAGGTACAAAGAGGAGCTTGTACCATTCCTTCTGAAACTATCCTAAACAGTGGAAAAAGAGAGACTCCTTCCTAACTCATTTTATGAGGCCAGCATCATCCTGATACCAAAACCTGGCAGAGACACAATAAAAAAAGAAAATTTCAGGCCAGTAACCCTGATGAACATTGATGCGAAAATCCTCAATAAAATACTGGCAAACTGAATCCAGCAGCACATCAAAAAGCTTATCCACCACGATCAAGTCGGCTTCATCCCTGGGATGCAAGGCTGGTTCAACATATGCAAATCAATAAACGTAATCCATCACATAAACAGAACCGATGACAAAAACCACATGATTATCCTAATAGATGCAGAAAAGGCCTTTGATAAAATTCAACACCCCTTCATGCTGAAAACTCTCAATGAAGTGGTATTCATGGAACGTATCTCAAAATAATAGCTATTTATGACAAACCCACAGCCAATATCATATTGAATGGGCAAAAACTGGAAGCATCCCCTTTGAAAACTGGCACAAGGCAGGGATGGCCTCTCTCACCACTCCTATTCAACATAGTGTTGCAAGTTCTGGCCAGGGTAATCAGGCAAGAGAAAGAAATAACAGGTATTCAAATAAGAGAGGAAGTCAAATTGTCTGTGTTTGCAGATGACATGATTGTATATTTAGAAAACCCCATTGTCTCAGCCCAAAATCTCTTAAGCTGATAAGAATTCTTTATTTAGTATTTAGTCTAGTTTTAAGAAAGTCTTCTCTCACCTACCACTATTGAAGTTTTATGGCAACACAAATGATATTATAGTCTAAGTGAAAGACATGTTCATAGTAGGCTTACAAGAAATATTTCATGAAAAAAACACTTTGTACTGTAAAATTTGTACATAAGCCATTGATCATTTTTTTCATGAGGGGAAATATAATGTCATAATTCGGATTGGTATTTTAGTGAAATGGAAGGTCCCTGTATTGCCTCTTCCTCATTCAAAGTTTGTGAAACTCTCTTCTCTTTTCTTTGAGGCTGTGTCTTGAGCAAAGTTTTACTGCAAGTTGGAACCAAACTGAGATCGAATGGCCACCAGTTAGTAGTGACATCTGGAAAGTCATCTTCTGTATTGGGAGCTCACCTAATATCACTTGAAATTATATCCTTGTCTTTCATTCAGACTCTGACCTCCGTCTTTCTGATTGTAACATAGTCATCAAAATCTGCTAATTGCTCATCTTCTTGTAAGTTATTTCTGTGGATGACCTCAGCGAATCTTCTCAAACATGCTATGAGGCTGGTACTATTATTATTCTTTCTGTGTCTACGCCTTTGTCCCCTAGCTATTTTTTTGGAGAGCTGATAAGTGAACCTGTAGTCCGACTACAGGGACTTTTCTAATAACCAGATAACTTTATTTCTCTCTTCTTGATATATTTGTTTTCTGTGCTCCTGCATCTAGACTGGGTCGTGATAAAGCTGAGTCCAGCTGTAGGGCCAGACAGAGCCTTCCTCTCCACACAGCATTCTTAGCATTGTAGAGCTTGGCTTCAGGAAGCATTTTCCTTACTTAATAGAAGCTGTTGCTCCTCTTCATGGGAAGTCTTGGCAACCCCAGTGACCTAAGGTGATGGAATCTTGATCCTAGACACAGCAGCAGTCAGTACTGAAATGAGTAATATTTTAATAATTTTTTTTGCCCTTTCTTCTTCCAGTTTTGCTATTCAAGGTGATGTTTCTTAATCTTCTGCTCCTTAATTAGCACCTGTTCACTAAATGGATCAACAAACCTCTACTCTATCCCCCTTGTGACGTACTCTCCTGGACATGAGTCTTGTTTTATAGCCTAGCTTAGCAGACTTCCCATTGGTTTCTGTCATGATACTGTCCATCTAGTGAACACTTTTTTTGTTATAATTTCCTCCTTCTAAACTTCATACTGTTAAGTAGTTTCTGGAGTGCAGGATTTTTTTCTAAAGTCAGAACAGTGGAAAATGAGTTAGTAAAGCTTCTACGTTCATTGGAAAGACCCCTGAGAGATACTTAACCAGTTGCCCGCTGTGTAAATGTCATTGAGAATGAAAAACATAAAGTAAATTTACAGCTTCTGTTGTGTCCACATCCATTCCAAACTAGATGCACCATAACAAAAATAACACTTAGAACTCTAATTGTAGTATCTGTGAAAAGGTGCCAGTGTGATTTATGTAATAAATTGGATACTAAAAACTTTCTTATGATATCATGCATTTAAAAATTAGGAAGTGACAGCCCTGAGGGTAAATGTAACTTGAATGATAGCATTTTCCCAAAAGAAAGTATTAGTTTTCAAATAAGTGTACTTTTACCAATTTCCCAAAAAACAGATCTTATTGTCACAGAAATACATACTTATAAAAACTTTGGACATATTTGAAAAATAAGCAGATTTTCTTAAACCTCAGTTTTTGGGTGGTCTTATTTTCCTCTTATCTATAAGTAAACCTTTGCCCATCAAACAGATAATGTACTTTTAAATCAAAATATCATATGGTAATTATATTACCCATAAATTTCTCCTATGGAATTTTCTAGTAAGTAGGTGTTATTGTCACAGAAATACTTATTTGTAAAAACATAAAGTAAATTAATCATTATATGCTCATTGAGTAAACATAGCTGAGTAATAGGTTGCAGTCATTTTTAACACAATTTAACGAATGTTTGAACGATCTATAATTTTTATTCATGTGTGATTTATGGCATCCATTTTAACTAATGTAAAGGGTAGATGATGAATATTAGTATCAGTCAATTCCAGACTTCAACCTTAATACACATAAAAGTGACTACCAAGCATTTTCTCCTAATAAAAAAAAGCACATTTTATTTATCTCAACAAAATTTTAGCTTCTAATAGTCTTCAAAAGCTATGTAGTTATTATAATAATGTTGCCATTCCTCAAAAACATTCTCAAGCTGCTTTGGAATCACCTTAAGCATTTATTTCTGAAAACCTATTCATGTACTCCCTAAGCATAGATGAACACAATGGCCTCATTTGTTAAAGCTATTTACTCCTTGTTTGGTAAAGCTGAGCTCACAAGTCAAAACCAGCCTGCAGACATACGGTTTTGGGCACCATAGTGTTTTCTAAAGGGATTTTAAGACCATTAGGCACATCTAGCTCAAAGGTAATTGTCTTATACCTGGCACACTTCATTTATAAACTTGCTTAATCTCTAGAAACCTATGCTTTAGTTATCCCTAAACAAGCTGAATATTTAGTTTACTTTTCTGCATCTCATAGTGATGTCTAATAGGCATCAAAATCACTCAAAACTGTGCTCTTAATCTTTGTTCATACACCTGTTCTGTTTCAGTTTTCTCCACCTCTGTAAATGGCCGCTCTATTTCAATTACTCAGACTGTAAAACTTGGAGTTCTCTTTGACTCAATCATCAGCAAATCCTGTTGGCTCTATCTTAAAAGTATGAGCAAAATCTGCTACCTGCTGTCCCGAGCCCCTATAGCTGTCACCTCGCTTTATTGGCTTATCACAGTGATCTTTGAATTCATCTCCCTTTTCCACCCTTCTTTGCCTATAGGCTGCTCTCAGCACAATGGGCAGAATCATCCTTTTTTAAAACACAGGCCAGATCATTTTACCCTCTCCTTATGACCTTTCAGTGCTCCCCATTTTACTACTAAAGAAGTCACATCCTTGAATCAGCCTTTAAAGTCCTATACAACAGGTCCTTGGAATGTTCCTGACCCACCCCATGCTATTTCTCCTTCATTGCCTCTGCTTTAACTGTGCTCTTTGTTTAGCACACTGGGAACAGTGCTGCCCCAGGATCTTTGCACTTACTGGTCCTTCTGCCTGGAATGCTCTTCTCTTACTTGCTCACATGGCCACTTGTCTCCTCTTCTTCAAAATATTGCCCAAATGTCACCTTCTTGATGAAGCCTTCCCTGACCGCCCTAAAGTAGAAACAGCCTGCCACCCACCTCTCTACTCCCTAACCCTCTTTTCTACCAATTTAATTATTTTTTCATCCAAAACTCTTACCTTTCCTAATATGATATGTTCTTTATTCATTTGCTTATTGTTTTTTATAAACAACATAAACTTGAATATAAACTTGATTATAAACATGAAAGTTCAAAGAATTTTGTCTGTTTTTTTTTAACTGCCACATCTTTGGACACTGAATGAGTACCTGGCATGCAGACACAATCGTATATTAAAGACAGGTGTTTCTTTCCAAAACTCCTAACAATCCTAGAAAACTAAAATATACACCACTACTAGTATTCAAAACATCTTGTTTATGTATGGCTTCAAGCTTTGACCTAATTTGTTTATATATGTCCCTATATTCAGTTACTGTTTTCATAAACTTTATTTATAACCCCTTCGCTTTCATCCTGTGTCTTCATCCTTGTGGTTCAGCAATGATATCTAGCCTATATCTTGGTATATATAATCATTGAATTTTTATCATATTTCAATATGTTAAGGTCTCCTAAAGTTGAATATTGTAATCTTAATCTTTTATTTATCCCGTGTCTCCTGTGATTCATATATTTGAAAGTAAATTTTAATTCTTTCTCCACAAGTATGTTGACCATACCAGTCCCTATCTTTAAAGACATGAGATAATTTTTCAATATTTATTGTGCATCTGTAATCGATACCATTGGCTTATTTTCTTGATTAACTCTTACTACTTTAGATTTCTCTATCTAAGGCATTCATGGTGCTTTTTTCACTCTTTATATATCCTCAGTGTACCACATTCCCTTCTACCATAAATACTTCTTTTGAAAAAAAAAAACTCTCTGTACCCTCTGTAGATGTCACACTGTGTTCTTTCTGATGTCTCCATGACCCCTATGTGTTCATGGATATTTATTAATTTTATGTAGTGACTGGACACTCCAGTGAATTCTCACCAGCCATTTCGACCCCACCTGCCATTCCAACTCCCCATCCCTAAATGAAATCAGCAGAGAGAAGATTAAGGCCAAGGCAACAAAATTATATGAAAAGGTATGTAGGTGGTCGCAGAAGGGGTCAGAGAAGGTAAGTGGTTTCCTTGAACATTACCAATGGGTTGGATTCATCCATCAGAAGGATTTTCAACTGAAGGTCATGAAGCCCAAAACAGAAACCAAAGGTTATATTATACCAATGAAGGGTGTAAGAGTTCACAGACATAAAGGCTGGAGATTGTAGAAAGCCAAGAAAAGTCAAAGTGCTGGAACTTATCATTTAAAGAAAAAAAAAAACCTAAAATATAGAAAACCAAAAAAGATTAACTGAAGAATCTGGAAGTCCAAGGACAAGAGCTACACAGTGCCAATGAATTTGGAAAGCAATTATGAAAAAGTTTCCTTTAGGATGTATGATCTTCTTGAGAGCTGTATACTCTTTTACCTATTCTGAAAAGTACCTTAAGCTAGCAGAGTCCATGATTTTCTGACAACAATGAATTTTATAGATTCTTGCTATATGAACACTAATAATATAATGTTAGGTTATTCAGTTTTGTGTGCATGCTTTGCAATTTTCAACAAGATGTTCCATTATTCGATCTGTCTATCTTGTTCTTGCTTACTCAGAGATTTCTAGGCATGCAATCTATACCCTGTATAATTTAACTTTTAAGTCACGTTGTGTTAGACAAGAGTTATGCCTTATCTTCTCACTAATAATAAAGTGTCCTAGGATTAATTTTATTATTTAGTGCATAGTTCCCTAGTTGTATATATTACTTCACAAAAAACAACCTCAAACTTATTGAGTAAGATAGTCTTATTGAGTAAGATAAACTTACTTATTGAGTAAGATAAACTTGAATATAAACTTGATTATAAATTTGAAAGTTCAAAGAATTTTGTCTGTTTTTTTAACTGCCACATCTTGAGTAAGATAAACTTACTCAATGAGATAAGATAGTCTTAATGAGTAAGATAAACTTATTGAGTAAGATAGTCGCCTTTTTTATTTTTAACAATGACATATTGATGAGTCAGGAATTTACACCCAGAATATTGAGGATGGCTCTTCTCTACTGCATGATATCAAATGGCTAAGGGGGTAACTCAAAATTCTCGGAGCTGGAGCTGGAATCACCTGACGGCTTCTTCACTTCTGTGTTTGACACTGAGACTGGGAAAGGTGAAGGATGCATTCAGCTGGAACAGTGGGCCTGAGCCCTCACCTGTGGCCCTTCCAACTAGACAGTCTCAGGCTGGTTAAGTATTTTATATAACAGTGCAGGGCTCCAAGATTGAGTGTTTTCAGTAAAGGAGTAAGCTTTGTTATGGTTTGTTTTGAGACTAGGTCTCGCTCTGTCACCCAGGCTGGAGTGCAGTGGTGCGATCATAGTTCACTACAGCCTCAAATTCCTGAACTCAAACAATCTTTCCACCTCAGGCTTTCAAGTAGCGGGGATTACAGTTGCATGCCACCACACCAGCTAATTTTTCTCTTACTCTTAGTAGAGACAAGGTCTCACTCTGTTGCCCAGGCTGGTCTCAGACTCCTGAGCCCAAGAGATCCTCCTGCCTCGGCCACACATAGTGCTCGGATTACAGGCATGAGCCACCACTTCTGGCCTAAGCTGTATTATCTTTTATGTCCTAGCCTTAGACATCACATAATGTCACTTCCACCATGATCTGTCAGTCACAGTAATCATAAACATTCTCAGATTCCAGGGGAAGAGATGTAGACTGGGATGGATATTGAGGCATTTGTAGCTATAATTTAGAACTGCCACCTCACCTACAGGCATAGTGACTGAATGTTCTTTACTCCTATTCCTTATGTTATCTTTAACTATTACAGTAGTTGCTCAGTGTTATGGAGTGCATATCTGTGTCCCTTCAAAAATGTCACAAAACGCATACCCAAGGTGAAGCCAACTCTAAAACTGCCTGTCCTAGATACAGTTTTTGGAAACATGGCATTGGAGAATTGAGCCTAAATGGATAAAGAATTACTGGCATAATTTTTTGTATATTTCCCTAAGGCCCTATAAATACTATAAAATGAAATACAGAAGTTAATAAAAAAATAAAAAAATCAAGAGCCAATTGAGTTGGAAATGACTTCAAGACAGAGTTGATAACAATATATGCTTTATCAAAGACTCTATTCAGTGATGACTGAATCAGATTTATACAGATCCATGAATCTGAGGTACAATCAAGATGAAACCCTCACCTCCAATGGATCAGTGGGTCTGAACCTTCACCTGTGGCTCAGGTGATAGCATCCAACGGGATGCTAATACGTGGTGGGAACTTTGGAAGGGAATTAGATTCAGATGATATCATGAGAGTGTGGTCCTCATGATGGGATTAGCACTCCTATAAAAAGAGAAGGATACTAGAGCTTACTCTCTGCTGTGTGAGGATATGGTGAGAAGATACTGTCAACAAGCCGCAATGCAGGCCCTCTCCTGACACTGGATCTGCCACTGCCTTGATCTTGGATTCCCCAACTCTGAACTGTGAAAAAGGAATGTTATTGTTTAATTCATTCACTCTATGGTATTTCTTCGTAGCAGCTCAAACTAAGACACCTATTTGTAAAGAGAATGTGACCGTTATTTGTCACCCCGTATAAAGACAGTTATACAGTTTAATGATTATTTCCATATTTTTCTAACTGCACATTAGCTGAGGCATAATTTTTCTTCTACACATTCTTTTTTAAAAATGTTCTCTTTATTCTGATTGTACCTCAAATTCATGGATCTGTATAAATCTGTATGATTCAGTCATCACCAAATAGACTCTTTGATAAAGCATATATTGCTATCAACTCAGTCTTGGAGTCATTTCCAATTCAATTGCCTCTTGATGTTTTGTATGTTTTCTATTAACTTCTCATTTTATTGCATGGTATTTATAGGGCCTTAGGGAAATATACAAAAAAAAGTAATTATGCCAGTAATTCTTTATCTATTTAGGCTCAATTCTCCAATGCCATGTTTTCAAAAACTACATCTAGCACATGCAGTTTTAGAGTTGGTTTCACCTTGGATATACCTTTCATGACATTGAAATTATATAAATCTTTAAATAAGCTTTTTGTGTTATATAGACCTCGCTTGTTTCTGTCAACAGTTGACGTATGCTAGTTTGACCCCTACATTGTCCAAGTTATTAAATAACTTGTAGAAGATCACTGAATAGAATACATGCTTGTAGAAAAGAAATGCACATCAAATAAGATTCTAGTAGTTTTTCTTTCCCTTATGGTTAACAGACTTTAAGATATTCTCTCTCATCAAATAATCAGGTTGCGAGCTTACATTATCTTTTTATATTATCTCTTTCTATTTGCTTACATAAGCTAGTCTACATGCTGCAAAGAAGAATGTGGATAAAAGACCCAAAATACTTGGTAATAAGTATTCATTGGAAATGAGTGTCACTGTGTAATATTGCCAACTTTTTCTAGTTTTGTTATTTCCACGTACACATTGACCACTTAGAAAATTATATGTGTAACTTTAAGTATTTGTTCACATATCATTGCAAACATATACAATTGTATATCAGCTGTCAACCTGCTATGATGTTTTCTGGTGTTAAAAGGGACTCAGTTTCTTCTATGTCGTGTGAAGAAACATGCTGTCATCCATCAGACTGTTTTACATTTACATTATAAATCATGAAATTCCAGACAGTGTTCACTCATTTATGGTTGGTCATTCCTTGATGTTAATGGAAGACGAGGCTTATGAGAATATTTCACTTCTTTAAGTTCTGTTGGTTAAAAATATTCCTAACCAGCGGATCACAAGGTCAGGAGATCGAGACCATCCTGGCTAACACGGTGAAACCCCGTCTCTACTAAAAATACAAAAAATTAGCCGGGAATGGTGGCGGGCGCCTGTAGTCCCAGCTACTCAGGAGGCTGAGGCAGGAGAATGGCGTGAACTCGGGAGGCAGAGCTTGCAGTGAGCCGAGATCGCGCCACTGCACTCCAGCCTGAGCGACAGAGCGAGACTCAGTCTCGGAAAAAAAAAAAAAAATTCCTAACCATGTTAAAAATTACTTTGACGTTTTAAAAATGTTTAATTTTGATATACTATGTCACAGGAACAAAGAGTTTATGAAAGAATTTGTATTTTTTTAAGTAAAAGAACCCTTATAACCAAGAGCCAATTAGAGATGTTCTTCTAGCAGCATATAGACTATGTAAGCTAGTGTGAATTTGGGATTTTTTTTGGCATTCTTTAATTTCTATTCTTTACTTAGTTTTTCCTGTTTTTAAAACTTATATGAATAGGCCGAGTGCAGTGGCTCATGCCTGTAATCCCAGCACTTGAGGAGGCAGAGGCAGGCGAATCACTTGAGGTCAGGAGTTTGAGACAAGCCTGGCCAACATGGTGAAACCCCGTCTCTACTACAAATACAGAAATTAGACAGGTGTGGTGGCGGGTACCTGTAATCCCAGCTCGAACCCAGGAGGCGGAGGTTGCAGTGAGACGAGACCAGGCCATTGCACTCCAGCCTGGGCAGCAGAGGAGAGACACTCTATCTCAAAAAGAAAAAAAAAAAAAAAACAAAGAAACTTATATGAATAGAAATATAAAGTCGTTCCTATTGTTTCTGGCTGTTGTCACGCATTATCTTTGTCAGAAGAATGTTTGAATTAATTAATAAATATTTTCTACTATTCTATTTCCCCCATCTTTTTGAACGTTATAACTTCACTTTCTATTATTTTAGTGGTTACCCTAAAAATTAAAACATGGATATTTAATATGTCAAAACATTATCAGTCTCTTTACTCACCTCAGATATTTCAAGAACTTTAAAACACTTTCTACATTTACATTATAGTGTAAAATATATATTCTAGATTTTTAGTCTTACAAAGTTATATTTCCTATTTTATACTTATTTGTTCATTTTTATCAACATAGTCACCCACTGTTTCCCATTGCTTCTAGAATCTCAGAAGGAAACAAAATCCTTTAGAATTTCCTCTACTTAATGTTTCTTGATTTTTGTTTGTCTGGAAATACATTATAATCTGTTGCTGATTTTCCTAGTTCTGGAATTATTTGCCAGTCTTTTCTGCTGGCTTTCATTCTCTTTCCTTAAATAGTTGGCCGTTTTTTATTCGGCACTGGTTATTATGCTGAAATAATTATTCGTGTGAATTCTTTGAAGTCTGTGGTGAAGGTCCTTTCCTTCATCAAGAATTTTCATTAGATTCTCCTGGGTACCTGGACTCACAGTCATTATTTTAGATGCAAATAGCATAATAGTCTTCAGGCTATTCAGGTGTGCTGTTCTTTGTAGATATTATATCACAATCTATACTTTTATCCCATTCATTAGATTTCCAAAATTTTACATAAAGTTCATTGGATTCTCATTAGCTTTTTAATCTGGAATGAATCTAAAGTTTTGCCTCCACTTGAGCCTTCTCCACTTTTTTCTTTATCTGTCTCAATGGAGATTTGTCTTATCTTTCCAGAGAATATGTTCTTAGACTCACTCATTCCTCTCATCAGTTTTCTATTTTAGTAGAATGTAAATTTTTTCATAATTTTCATAAAATCTAATTTTCTTATAATTTCCTTTTCTCTGCCCTCTTTGTATTAACTTTCCCTTATTTCAGTAGAGTATGAATTTTTTCATAAAATCTAATTCTTTCATAGTTTCCTTCTCTCCACCTTCTTTGTATTGACTTTTCATTTTTGTTACTTCTTAAGATGAATTCTCAACTGATATGATATTCTTTATTTTTAGTATAAGTAAAACAATAAATTTCCCTTAAATCTTCTCTTCAGTTGCATCTCACAAGTTTTGTTATGCAGTACTTTCATTATTGTTTAGTTATGTTCAGTATCTTTTGATATCCACAATCAAGTTTTATTAGTCCAGGTATGTTTTTAAGTGATTTTTTACAAATTTGTTGCACGCACACACACACACACACACACACCCCAATGTTTATTAGTGATTTCTAATATAATTGCATTATAATCAGAGATATTCTTAGATATTTTAGAGACTTGCACTATAATTTATTATATATCCACTTTCATAAAAGTTCCATATTTTCTGGAGCGGACTGTATATTTCCTAATTGTTGGCCAAAGAATTATTTATATATCTTTAGATCTCAAAAGTTTAGCTGTGAAGTTTATTTTTTACTGTAGGATCAAACAAGTTAATTTAGTTCACAACCAGCCTGGATGACATAGTGAGACCCGGTGTATACAAAAAGCACCAAAACAAACACACAAAAGATAATTTAACATGGTGACCACTCTCCAATGCATTGTTTTAATTAGTTTTTCTTAAAAACCAACTTTCTCCTGTTGCTTTATTTTTGTAAATGTCTTTATTGAAGAGAGGCACATCAGCAAGGAAATAGGGCCACATCCTATTGGAGGGAATTCCGAGTTCTAAAATGCACCTCTACATTGGCAGAGAAATGACAACCAGTTAATGAAAACGAGTGTTTGGCGGCTGTTGTCTCCATTGCCTGAGGCCGTTCTCTAGTGTCACAGCAGGGTAAAGATGTGTGAAAAGTTGTATGACCAGATGGCCATGAGATCCAGAAAGCCTAGAAATAAAAGTTCTAATTGAATCTGCAAAAGAGAACTTTTAAAATTGCTATAAGGCTAGTCCCAGCATGATCCAGTACGTGATTAAAGAACATAATAATATTAAATAACCGCAAAACTCAAAAGCAGGAAGAAAGATTGTCCCGTGCTATCATGTGGCTCATCCACACAACAGAAAAGGCAAAACACACTCAGCAAATGGAAGAATTTACCACCCTTATTCTGGCCACTCATCACCTAAATGAACCTAAGCCATTCCATCTCAGGACTGTGCCAGTTATCACACTTCCGGCTCCAGTTAAGAGAGTTGTGGGCAAACACTGGTTAAACATTAAAGGGTTTTTGTAAATTATCATTTTAAAAAAATTTTATGAGAAGCCTGAAAAGAGGGAATCCTAGATTTGGCTAATGCCATGGACCATTGGTGTTAGACACTTTACTTTTCACTCTACCATCTGTAATGGGCTAACCTTTGCGGTCAGGTCCTTCCAGGCATGGTTGATCTCACGTAGCCACAAACAAGGATGAGGAAAAGCCTTTCTTTCTCTCTCGCTCTCTCTGTCTCTCTCTGTCTCTCTCTCTCTCTCTCCCCCCTCTCCCCCTCCCCCTCTGTCCCCCTTTGTCCCCCTCCCTCCCTCCCTTCCTCTCTCTCTGTGTCACACACACACACACACACACACACACACAAATATACACCGTTAGTGAGAAGTATCATGCCAGAATCCCTAACAGATTTTATTTTGGATCTTATTAGTCAGGATTAGTCACCATGTGCTAGCTACATAGAAGCCTGGGCAGGGAAGTCTGTGACAGGTTCAGGGTCATTCTGGACAGCTGGCCAACTCTCTAAGCACAGAAGGAGATAGAGGACAATTGAGTAGGGCATCCCTGAGGGTATTCTGAAGAATGTCAGTTGAGTTGTGTTGGGTTTAGTTTTCTGTCTCCCTGCAAACAGTGGCAAGCCTGGAAACTTGCTTTAGCTCTTAAATAGTACTTTTGTACTTACTTGAAATATAGAGTGTCTAATATTTTGAGGCATTTCAATGATGGCAGCCTTGTTCCGTAGATGTTACGGAGAGATAATGAAATGCTACCACTGCTTGGTTCCTGTCCTTTTCCTCTGCCCACGGCCCGGTCAGAGCTGGAAGGGTCAGTCTGAGAGCAGGAGCAGCTCTGGCTACTGCGACCTTTGGGCAAATCACTTAACCTTTTTAACATGGAAGTCTTCATTAAAATAAGGGCATGCATGTATCAAGGGCACTGTTTGTCTTATGTGATTATCTCGCAGTTGCTTTTGCCAATCACATCTTTCTAAATACAAGAGAGTTCCTCTTATTGCTGAAGCACCCAGCTAAAACAGAGTTGGTATTCCTCACAACTCATTCAATGTAATTAAAAACAATTAATAGATACCTAGTATGTATAAGATGCCAACATGAATAGATCATAGTTCCTTTCCTTGGGGACCCACAGTGGAGATACAGTTATTGAAATGTAAATCAATACATTAAAATGCAAAACTTGTGGAAGGCAGAGAAGTAGCAGAAAGGAGGGATGCTTTGCTGAAATTAGGTCACAAATAGTAACTTGCTGAGTTTAAGGACTTTTGGACTATGGTCTAGACAACGGAAAAAAGTATGGGAGACTTTGAATACTTTCTAACCACGTTAAATACTTTATAACCATGGTTATTTTATAGACACGAAGTAAAGGATATTTTATAACCATGTTAGAACTTGGAAAAGCACTTGCTATTTTGGATTTAGTTTATTCCTTCTTCTTTTGTGACTCTTTATTTCCAGCATCGTATTGGATATCTTCTCATGAAGATGGCATAGGCCTTTCAAACTGACCATGTCCAGAACCAAACTCATTCTCTGTCTCCCCCAAGCTAAACGTGTCTCATTTGTTTTTGGTGCAAGTTACTGACATGACCATGAACACAGTCACCAAATAGAAACTAAGGTTTGTTCATGAGACTTCCCTCTTCCTCTCCTACGACACACATCCACCAGCATGTACGATGAATTCTATAGTAAATCATTTCTCAAAATCGTTTCGGACTTTACTTTCTCACTCCCTTACTCAAAGTCAAGAATCAGCAGTCTGTTTTTCCATAAATGGCCTAATAAATATTCTCAGTTTTGCAGGCCATATGGTCTCTGTCAAAACTACTCACCTCTGCCATTGTAGCACAGAAGCAGTCGTAGACTGTATGTAAATGAGGGAACATACTCCTGTTCCTCAAAGTTATTATTTCTAACAACAGATTGCACTTGGCTTAAGGGTCCTAGTTTGCCCATCCCTGATTGAGGCCCTCCTCAACTTTCACCTGGATTAATATTGCAGCATATCTCTAATTGGTCTTCCAGGCTTTAATTCTGCTCTACAATCTTGCCTTTGTATTTACCCGCATAAATAACAAATCGAATTCATACTGTCTGTATGAAAAGAAATCATTGCCTATAAGAAAGTGGTATTTCCTAGCTTGGCGCACGTGGTTGGTCCTTGCGGACTTAGATTCGTGTGGCTCTTTGTGGCTTCCTGTTCCAGCCCTTGTTGCTTCCTGTAGTCCTCAGAAATTCTGTCCCTTGCCTCTCCCCAAACACAGTATCATCTTCTGTATTTCCTACATGGTTGCAGTTGTCACCTCAGTGTATGGGTCACTCACTTATATGTGCATACTCTGTGTGCATGAGAGTGTGTGCGATTTGCTACAGATTTTAATTAAAAATATTATAGTTATATGCATGATTATATTTGTGTGTACTTAAATATATATGGAAGAAATGGACAATGATGTGTCCATGACAACAGAGATACTGTTTCCGTGCATCTGTATTTGATAAATTCTTAGTCATCTTTTAAGACAGAGCTATTTTGTGAAGCCACGCCACACGTCCTTGGGGCAGTCATTGTCTCTCTGAGCACCCTTTGCACATCAGTCGTTTCTAGTCTATCACTTGCAGTGGTGTGCTGGAGCTTGTTTAGACTGGCTCAAGAAAACTGATGGTTAAATTTTCAGGAATTCGGTGAGTCGCTTGTTAAATTGTTGTAACTTGAAATTAACCATGATGGGAGTATCTACAATAGCAGATGCTACAAACCAGGATGTGTTTTTAGGGTTTATTTTGTTGGAGAACTGGTTGACCAGCGCACCACTGAATCTTTCCTTTTCTGATTGACAACTATGTAAGACAATATGCCTAATAGATACCCAATATATACATACATAATAACCCTTAATCCTTAGTATGTTTTAGATGACTCCGTAGACTTCCTGACTACTGTCTTTACCAATGTTCTATTAGATGAGATCAAAATATGCATCTTTACATTGAATTTGATTTTAGTAGAGAGAATCACTCATTTTTTTAATTAGAAATTAAGCTGCATTTAGAAAGTTAAAAAATAATAATTACTGATTTTACATTTAACTCAACTTTCAATATGCTTGGTATTACCAATTGTTACTTTAATAAGGTGTTTTTCTGGGAACATTGCTTATAAAATACTATTTATATGTTTTTGTTTGTTTAGCTCCAATATCAAAGAGAAATAGCTATATTGCATGTGCTATAACTGACTATCAATGAATGGGTAATTTAAAATAGTCTCAGATGCCTCAAACCTTAACGCTAAATTCACGTCACAAAGGGAATTTATTCAATCCAAACGCCCTCCTATTGCTTAAATGAAGACATTGATATGAAGACTCATATCTGAAGTTAAGATATTAGTAAATCAAACAATGTAAAATTCACGACCATATATATCGTATGGATTTGGAATTAGCTGAGTGATCTACTTTTGTATATTTTTGTGGTTAAATTTAAGCACTATACATTTATGAGGATGATTTTCTAAGAAGAAACCCCATTTATTTTCTAAGAAATTGCAGCCTACCTTTCTTTGCTGGTTTGTTTTATGTACTACTATTGACTTTTCTTCAGTTTTATATATGATACACAGCCTAGTGAATAATAAAAAAGTATTATTACATTTACTTTAACTCTTAGCCTTTGCTTTGACTGCACAGAAGGAGACCTTTAATTTTTATATGCTTTGAAATTCATGAAAATTGACATTTTTGCCTGACAACTTATTTCTCCACTTTCATATGCCTTTCCTCTTGACTGAATTTAGTCTTTTGTAGTGTTGTGGAGGCTGTAGATTACCAAGTTCTCCTAGATTCACAGGGCAATAACTATAGGCTTGAAGAACATTCACCACTAAACCTGAGTGAGGCTCATTTGATGTGATAAGAAATAGAGGGCTCATTTGTTCCCTCTGACAGCCTCTCCAGGGGTGCTCACTTATGTGTACATGCCCTATGTGTACATGTCCTATGTGTATGTATGAGAGTGTGTGCATTTTGTTATGCATTTTAATAAAATATAGTCATATATATTATTATAGATGTGTATATACATAAATACATATGGAGGAAATGGACAATGGTATGTTGTAATGTTCAGAAATGAACAAGGTGATGTAAACACTGTCCCTAAATCCTTGTTTCACAATAGAGTTTGCAGTAGATGACAAGTACAGTAGCCGCCACAAAGGGCTATGAGAGAGAGGGTGCATCTCTCCAAAACAAGTATTCCCCACAACACAGTGACAGTAGGCTAAAACATTTCAAATATTTTTCCTGCCTGCTTAGAGAAAGCATAGGGCTCAGGCTGTCATTCCATGTTACAGTAACAGTTCTCGTTTAAATTCATTAATAAACAAGCACTCTTCCAAACTTAGCTAATGTGCTCTTACTCCTGAAAGATAGATAAATCCAGTTTTGGGATGCTGACAAAGTGAGTCTTCTGAGCCTATTAGAGTAAAAACAGCTTACCCTAGCGTAAGGCAACTATAACTATAAGATCATGAATGTTCTCGAGAGACCACTTAAGGACAGACACAGGCTATTCTGGGCATATTTTAATGTCCTTTTTGGCCTTTCTATTTTAAAACATTTCATCTTTCTTGTGTGTGGCTCCTACCATTGCTTTCCTAAGTTTAAGTTGTTATATTCAACTGTTCATTCCTGAACTCTATCCCAGGAACTTTTTTCTCCCACTCTTAACAGAAGTCAAGAGACATAGGTCAATTTTCTGTAATTTAGTAAGTAATTCAGTAGCACTCAATACTCAATATCATCATTTATACATTATAACCATTATAACATTTATTCTGCACATCTAAGTTTGCTTTGAATGACAGAATTAATACTAAGAGACCTCGTATCCCTTGAAAATTGATGGGAAGGAAGCTTTAGCCAATAAAATACTTTTTTAAAAAAATGTCATCAAGTGAGAGAGCCTGAACCGCAATCCCAAGGGGATCAGAACACTTGAGTGAATTAGCCAAGACTCCACCTACCTATGCACTAGTGATGGCCCAGCCAATGAAAACTCACTACTTAACATCCTGGCAAAGCTCCCTGTCTATGGGCACTGCTTAACGGGGCCATATCCTCACTTCCTCTCTGTCTCCCCTTTCTTTTTATGCTTTCTTTGCTGACCAAGCCCCTGTTCACATTCTTTCCTATATTTGTTAATACATTCCATCACATTATTAAAATCTAACTGATTGTACCGTCCAGGGACACATCGTGTCCCTCGAAGACTTGACTCTATTCTAACACGTTATTGTTAAAATTAACTTTAAAAGGGCAATTAGTATTTGTAATTTCAGTCAAATAGCCTGAAAGTAGTATCAACAGGCTCTCTCTATTTAGAGGGGCCTCACTGAGAAAAGGTAAAGAATTTCCCGTTTTAACCCATGATGGTGTTTGTAACCTAGAATGCCATTTTTACAGCATTCAAAATGGCCAGTTTCAAGGTGGCTGACGTGTTTTCGGTGATTCATATTATCAAAAAATGTCTGTCTTACTAGATTTTTTTAACCAGAAGTTGATGTAGTTTTAATTTTTTTAAACTGCCATTTACTATGAATTTTAGGTAGGTGCACAAATAACCTACAGCTTTGAACTTTCTGAAGTAATATTTTCATACTTTTTACTTCAAATGTAGAATAATTTTTTACTGGTTAAATTATTTTGACAGGTTAAACCCAATGAAAGAGTATATCTGTATATATTTATGAGAGCATTGAAATACTGTTTGAGAGTAATTATTTCTTTATAACAGAGACTTCTGGATTTGACAAATGTTATCATTGTCTTGAGAACTATTTCTAGTTGTAAACAGTAAATAGATAATAATACTGTGGTCAGAAACTTTCCTGGAATTTAGTAGTCTTTGTATGAACTGTATACCACTGAGAACCAGAGCAGGGAGAACTTTAGTTTATTATACCTGAGCTCTGTTTTTTCTGTTTGTTTTTTGCTTGTTGGTTTGGTTTGGTTTTCATCTTGTAAATAGTAAATAATTATATTTCATCTAGCACATTTTCATGTGTAGAAGATATACATTGGAGATGGAATTAAAATATAAACTGCCAATATTTTACTTATACTTTTGAAAAGATGACTTGTTACAGATAAATTTATCAGGAAAAAAAAGCAAACATAGACTGCAAATCCCTTTGTTTTATGTGTCTTTCTAACAGATGATGGGAGTTTAGTCTAAAGAATAGAAAGCCATACGGACAATAAAACTCATTCACAGAGATGAATCTCGAATATTCCAATAATATTGCATTTGGATTGGAAACTGTAAACAAACCTTCAGACTGCAATTCAAATTTTATTTTATTTTTTTCTTACTCAAACATATGTACATTATATTCCTATTTCCCAAAAATATAACTAGGGAGGTAAAAAACAACTAACATTATAGCCTTCTTATAAAGAAATTTGGCCCTTTATGAGTTCAACTAAATAGCTAAATGTCTACTTTTCTATTTGTAACATGTTTTTTTCACTGTTACCAATAAAAAGTCATTTATATATAGGCCTCTTTAGATATTTGTATTTTTGTTCAACCACAGTTTAAACATTCATCTTCAAATCTTGCCTACCATTGCATTTATTTGAAATCGACACTTGTGTTTTAGTTCGTTTTTAATAATCTGAAGCAAGGCTTCTGAATCATTTATCCATATGGTTACATAGTCTAGGTTATCAATGCCTGTGCATATCATACTGTAAAGTGCTTTGAAGATGTGTTCATTTCTAGGTGAAGCTTGTTGGCTGATGGATTTATTAAATGATTTGTGACATAGCGTATCCCTTGTTCTACCCCCAAAGTCTTCCATTGAGACAGTATGCTTCCTCCAGAGGAGGAGCCGGTAGTCTCGGGCTATATTCTGGAAACATAAGAAAAGAGGAATTTCACTTTTTTCTTTTGAGGGGCCCTTTTCCTGGTGTTGTCTTAAAACATTTTTGTCACGTCATTTTCCTCACTAGCAGTGAGCGTTACTGGGTCAGAGAGTTACTGTACACTCAATAATTTCACACATATTTACTCAGTTCATCCTTGATATGATTTGGCTTTGTGTCCCCACCCAAACCTCATCTCAAATTGTGATCCCCACAGGTTGAGGGAGGGACCTGGTGAAAGGTGATTGGATCATGGGGGCAGTTTCCCTCATGCTGTTCTCATGATAGTGAGTTCTCATGAGATCTGATGGTTTTATAAGTGGTGGTTTTCCTTCTTGCTCTCTCTCACCTGCCACCATGTAAGACGTGTCTACTTCCCCTTCCACCATGATTATAAGTTTCCTGAGGCCTCCTCAGCCATGTGGAACTGTAAGTCAATTAAACCTCTTTCCTTTATAAATTACGCAGTCTCTGGCAGTTCTTCATGGCTGTATGAGAATGAACTAATACAATCCTCATGATGATATTATGAAATAGATACTATTATTTTCTCTATTTAAAAGATGATGCCAAACTGTGAGTCACAATTTTTAAGTAACTCAGTAACACAACTGGTGTGATTTGTGTTACTGCAAATTACTGTCTATTTTACAGCAACACTGGTAATTATGCCATTTTCACCCCTACACAATTTCAAACACACCCTTCCCCACAAAAAACTGAATCCAATTGAGATTCCCAGTTGCAGCTTCTCTTATAATTACTCTTGCAATCTTTTAGGGAGGAACAGGAGGTTACATGGCTGCCTTGAGTGGTGTAGGATGCCCCAGCCAATCTCCAAGTTTTATCTTCTATACCTTACATTCTGCTGCTTTTCATGATACATTCTGCCTCTTGATTTTGAGCCTTTCTGGCATTGAGTGGTGTAGCTCACCTCGCACAGATACCTCTCCCCACAAGTACTAAAGTAGTTTTTCACCATTTCCGTTTTCACTTCTTATCGACTTCATTATCTTTAAAAACTTCATTGAAATCTCTCACCCAACAGTTGTACTCATATTTCGTTGACGTTTCAGCCTTTATACTTTTTAAAAATCAGTTCACTCTTACTTTGGTGAGTTTTCAGAGGCAGAGGAAGCAGAACTATAATCAACTAATCAAGCCCCTTTGAGCCAGCAGTTCTTCCAGGTTTGTGATTCACAGATACTCCGGAGGAATTGATGAAGGCTTCTATCATCTCCCCTAGAAATGTGAAGACACAAGATATTCTGTATGACATTGGGGCTGAGGATAGCTTTTGTGGTTGGGAAGAAGTATGATAATGTGTGGAGTTTTCCCACATATATTTAGGAACTTTACTCTTTTATTAAAAAACAAATTAAAAGTTGTATCTGTTAAATTTTCTCTTACAAAGACATTTATGGATTCATCATTAAACATACATGTTTTGGAAGCTTAGTATTTATCATGTTTGTATGATAACTCGGTAGTGAGAGCACAGAGGGCAGTCCCAGTGTTCGGAGAGTTTATGGCAGATAGTCAAAGGAGAGAAATGAGGAACAAGGAAGTATAACTGTGTGACAGGAGACTATCATACAACTTATGCCCTGGGTGCTACTGAAGCACTGAGGGGAGGGACCTAGCATTTGGAGTAAGAAACAGTCATCAGGGAAGGTTTCATCGAGGAAGTAGGGTTCATATGTTTTGAAAATGTTATCTATTTGAACACTCTGTTATCAGGTACAGACATATTTAGAATTTTTCTAACTTGTAGTGAATTTTACCTTTTGTCATTGTATACTAACCTTTATCTCTCAGAGCACCTTTTTCCTTGTGTTGTCTTAAAATATTTTTTGTCACTTCATTTTTCTCAGTATCAGTGAGTTCTCTGTGCTTCAGAGTGTTACTCTATGCTCAATAATTTCACATGTATTTACTCAGTTCATCCTCATAATAATACTGTGAGATACAAACCATTATTTCCTCTATTTTAGAGATAAGGAAAAACATGATGCACAATAACTTAATAACACAACTGGGGCAAAAAATAGGATCAAATTCAGACACCAGCGCCTCGAAGCCTGAACCTCCCCACACAGTAACACTACTGTATATTACAAATTATCTCAATACATTTATACTATAGCACTAAGATTTGTATATGATTGTAACCATACTAATTTTCTTTTTCTTAAAAAAGTTGTATTTGCCTTGGTTACCATTTTCAATTCTTTTACTTTCAAATTTTCTTAGTTCCTGTGTTTTAGACATGCTTTTTAGAAATAGTATTTTGCTAGATTAAAAAAAAACAATAGTTCTGTCTTTTCAGTATAATATTTCTTAATATATTTCTACCATCTTATTTTGCTTTTTCTTTTTGATTTTCCTTTATTCCTTCTTCCCCCCCCCCCCTTTTGGTTGATCAAATATTTTTAAAATATCGATTTCCCCTACAATTGCTTTGAAATGTATGTATGTCATATCTAGTATTTTAGGGATTATCCTTATTTTTTCAAAAATACTTATTAAATTCCAACATAGCTTAAGATCTTGATCTTTCTCCTGAACATAATCCTAATCATAGTATTTGAAACTTACTTCTAATCGCACCCTACCATGCTATAGTCCACTTTTTGTCCTGAGTTTTAGTTCTCTTTTTTAACTTTAATATTAGTCATTATCACTTTTATAATTTTAGTTTATGTAGTCAATATAGTTTTAGATTTTACCACATTTGCATATTTCTTCTGTTATTATGTCATCTTGTATTTCTCTCTTTTCTGGACATAGTTCCATTCTTTGACACACATCCTTTAGTTTAGATGGCTTTTAATGGGAATGTGTGGGTACTAAGGTGCTTCTATTTTTACATTTTTAATTTAAAATTTTTTCATTTTTTGTTTTTCTGAAAATATCTTAATTTTACCATCTTCCCTGTTTATTTAGCTTGGTATACAAGTCTATGTTGAAAGTTTACTTTCTCTCAGTACTTTGAGTATATTATCCTACTAAATTCTACCTTCTGTTTTCACTTCTCTTAAGAAGCTTCCTGACTGTTTTAAAATTGTTCCTTAGGGATACTCTCTCTTTTCTCCCTTGCTACTTTTATGTTCCTTGGTAATGTGCTGTTATAGCATGCTGTGTTTAGTGCTAGATTACCTTTATAAAAATTTTTAATTGGGATGTATTGTCCTTTCTGAATCTGAATTTTTAAATGTTCTGGAAAATTCTTAGATATTATGTATTTTAATTGATTCTCCATCATTCTCCCTTTTCTCTCCTCTGAAATTCTATTAATATTGTTCCAAAAGTAATTACGGTTTTTATCATTACTTTTAATGGCAAAAACCACTATTACTTTTGCACCAACCTAATACGTTAGAACTCATTTTTATACTGTATATTGTAGAATTTATATTTAATGTTTCTAAGTTTTCTTAAATTTCTGAATGACATTGTGAATATTCAATCTACCTTTCAGTTTACAAATTGACTCTGTAGCTTTGTCTCATCTGCTTAATGCAACTAATGAGAGGTTTTTTCTTTAAAAAAATTTAACTTATATTGGTATATAATAGGTCTATATATTTATGGGCTACATAAGAATGTCTAATAATTATATCAGGGTAAATGGGATATCCATCACCTAAAGAATTCATTGTATACACAACAGAGTAGTATTCAGCCATATAAAAGAATGAGAACTTGTCATTTGCAACTACATAGATAGAACTGAAGGACATTATGTTAAGTGAAGTAAACCAGGCACAGAAAGACAAACTATGTGTGTTCTCACTCATTTGTGGGAGCTAAAAACTAAAATAACTGAACTCCTGGAGATAGTTGAATGATGGTTATCAAAGGCTGGGAAGGATAGTGGGTAAGGTGGGAAATGGTGACCGTTAACGGTTACAAAAATACAGCTGGATAGAATGTGTAAGATTTAATGTTTGATAGTACAACAAGGTATCTAAAGCCAACAATATTTTATTTTACATTTAAAAATAACTGAAAGAGTCCAGTTAGAATGTTCATAACTAATGCATTTTTAATTCCAATAATATATTTTTAATTCCTGGAGTATCCATTTATTTCCTTATCAACAATGACTGGTAATTTTTAAGTATTATTTGATATGGTTTGGCTGTGTTCCCACCCAAATCTCATCTTGAATTGTAGTTCCCATAATCCCTACATGTTGTGGGAGGGACCCAGTGAGAGATAATTGAATCATGGCAGCAGTTCCCCCCATGCTATTCTCACAATAGTGAGTGAGTTCTCACGAGATCTGATGGTTATAAGGGACTTTCCCCCACCTTTGCTCTGTACTTCTTGCTGCCTCCATGTGAAGAAGGGTGTGTTTGCTTCCCCTTCCGCCATGATTATAAGTTTCCTGAGGCCTCCCCAGCACTGCAGAACAGTGAGTCAAACCTCTTTCCTTTATAAATTACCAGTCTTGCCTATGTCTGTATTAGCAGTATGAGAACAGCCTATTACAGTATGTCTTATTCTTTTCTTGTATATTTAATTCTCATTTTACTTCAAATAATTTATGAATGTTTTATTTCTCAATCCCCAAATTTAGCTGAAATTGAATTCATGGGGGCCAAATATTCCATGTGGTGTTTCTGCTGAATTCTGTTCATTATACTTGTTTTCTTGAGTTTTATATTTTTGGATTGTGAATTTAAATTTTTCAGGGCTTTGTCCTTAGTAATCCTATAATTCCAGAGTGAATCCAGAGAAGGGTTACACTTTATTTCAAAAGATATCAGCTTGGAACCATTTTTTCTATTTTAAGTTCTTGATTTGGGTGTTATATCCAATAGTCAGTGTAAATTCAAAAGCTGTAATTTAATTCAGCAAGTTTATGGCTTATGCATTCTCACGAGTCATCAATTTCTTTTGGAAAAAGATAAAATACAGACAAATTTCCTTGTCATCCCTCTTTGCTGACTAGTGAATTTTTCTCCAGTGTCTGCTTCACTGAGAATTTAGCATTTTTAGGTTTTATGTGGTGGGGCTAGGGGCGTGAGGGAGTTGCTATTCTTTGCACAGGTCTATTACTTGATTTCTAATTCTGTTTGGCCTTGAAATCCAAAATTCTGCATTGTAAGATTAGTAAATACCCTCTGACTACTATAGCTCACCATCAGCTAACACCCTGAATTTCAGTGTTCTCTTTTTTTCTTGATACCTAAAAGCCTCTCCTATTTTATTGGATGCTCAGATATACAACTTAAAAGATGTATGTTACATTTTATTTAGCATTTCTAGGTGTTTGAAACTGGAAAATTTTCAGGCTCCCATGTTGCCTCGTCCTAGGAAATGTAATCCTTAGAGATTATTGTTTCTGTTTCCTATTATGTAATGTGACATTACAGAATGTTAAGTATTTTAAATAAATTATCTCATATCAGAAAATTTATGTTATAAACTTTTGGGGTGCAGTTAATATTTTAGAAATGTTTTCAGATACAAAAAGCCATGTTTTAAAATATCTCAGAATAGACATTATAATCTTGAAAAAAAGAACCTGATTTTTATTGAAGGGTTTTGTGATGAATGAAATTTGGAGGTGCTCTTGCAGCATTTTGCATTTACATTCTAGCATCACGCTTCATCAATAAACATGAAGACATTTTTATAACATGTAAAACCATCTTATTTATACCAAGTACAGAAAATTGAAAAGCTTCTAAAGATTATATCAAGAGTAATAATAATACAAACAATAACAAACACCATAACAACAAAGAAAAGAAGAAGCAGGAGGAAGAAGGGCAGTCACAGGCTCCTATTTTAGGCCAAGCACACTCCTAAGCATCAAAGCCAAAAAAACGGCAGAAAAATGTTAAGGTGACAAAGGCAAGAGCCCACGCTACACAAAGCATTTCTTGGCTCGCCAATTTCAAAGCAACTCCTGAGATAGAGCCTCACAATCTGGCTTTGCTATTGATTTGAAGTTAATATCAAATTAACAGAATACCAAAATATATAGTCATATATAGAAGCATACCAAAGCCAAATAAAACTGGGTTTGATTTCCTACTAGTTTGGATTGTCCCTATCATCTTAATGGAGATAATTGTGAGTCTAGTTTATATCCATATTTTACTTTTCCATATGCAATGATACTAATTTTTTTAATAGCAGAGCCATCCCCCATATGAAAGTATTTGGAAAATACATAGACTTTCAAAATGACAATATAGACGAGACTAAGAAATTATTTTCTGTTTTTTTTTTTTGTTTTTTAAATAGAGTGAAAAATGAATCTCTCAAATACAAAATATTTTTAAACGTGAGAAACTTGCACGCTACTCCCTCAAAGCTGTCTAATTCAAGCAAACACTAAATGACACTGGCAGAGCTGATTGAGCAGCTGCTGGGTGTCAGTCACTGTACTAGGGGCTTTTAATACAGTGTTTTATTTAACAGTTTACAAAAACCATAAGAATTGGGTATTATTAATTCCTGCCTTACAAATGAAAACACTGGCGTTAAAACAGGATGAGTGAGTTAGTCAGGGTCACACAAATACATCTTAAACCAGTTCTGGCTATCCTGCAGCCCAAGCTTCCAACCACCGACATTGTATTTTTCAGAATATTGTATAATTTCATAGTAATTAAGCAAATGTTTACACTTATAAGAAAAAATCAGTAAGACAATATTATTTTATGTTATGACTGTATCTGCCTATGTTTTAGATATACTAGCAGTTTGTGGATATAAGGAATTAAAGTTATCTGATGTAAAAATTATTTATTTTATATTTGCATTTTCTCTATCAATACACAACTAGGTCATGAAAAAGACTATGTAAAAAAATATGAAAGTGTCAAATTATTCAGTTTGATCATCCTTTTATTGTGGCCCCTAGGCAACGATGGCTTTTTAAATCATTTTGTATAATTTGATTTGCAAATTGCTAAGTATCCTAGTTTGTCAACATACTAGTCTGCTTCTCTAATTTCTTTTCATTTTTATGTTCTTGTAAATCTCTTTATGCTTATTAAAAGATACTCAAAAATATCACTATCTTTTAATGTTAAGCCAACTTTAGTATAAACATATTTTATATGTAATGAGTATTATATGAAAATAAGATGGGAAACCCACAAATACTTTTAAAAAACAATTGATACAACTAACACAATATAGTTATAATAAATATCCATGTATACAAATAACATTCTAAACCATAAATATTATGAAATATTCTAGCTAAAGTATAATTTAAAATAATATAGCTACTCTAAATGGTCCAATAAATTATACCAGATTAATTTTCATTAAATCAATTAATCTAATAAACATCACTTTTAAAAATAAGAATTTTCTTGTTTATATATGGCATAATAATTTATAAATCACTACAAACATATTTTGCATTTGGAAAACCAGATCATTAGAGGGAAAAAAAGATCCTGGGCATTTTCAAAATTCCTGAGTTTGTTTTATTAAATAAATAAAAGGCTCTTGAACAGGAGCATAACAGGATCAGATTAATATTTTTGATAGAGACACCTCAAACTTCAAGCCAGAAACAAATTGGAAGTGGACAGTAGAAAATCTGTGGTAGTCTGGGCTCAGGTGGGAACGAAGAGAAAGAGGGTTATTCAACAGTTAGAATTAATATGATATGATTGTGCATTTTGCAGAGTGAGGATGGAAGTGCCAGGATCAACTCTTCATTGATTAATATGCACAAACTTATTGATAAACTGAGGCTAAGACTTTTTGAGTGACCAGTGATATAGAGACAATGACAGAATACCAGCAATATCTTGAGTTTTGAACATGAGTGCAACATTAAAATGGAGGGGTCAAACTAAACTTTGGATATATTAGTGTTGAGTTCAGAGGACAGAGCTGAGACGGAGATATGATTAGAGACATCCTCCCATGGTTGGTAGTTGAAGCAATGGCTTTGGATAAGGACTTTATTAAGGAGAATCTACCAAGAAAACAGAAGTAGCCTAGGACAAGCTTTAGGAACTCCCTCGCTTACAGACGAGGTAAGAGATAAGAAGTCAGTGCAGGAGGTTGAAATGTGATTGTCAGAAACGTAGAAGGAAAACCCCAGATGATGTAGTACGTTGTCAGCCAAAGAAAGATGAATTATCAAGAAGAGAGTGGCACCTTCTCAAACTTTTTAATACTGCCATTTTATCTACTCATATGAATGAGCAGTAACATTGTTTTTGATCCTATTATATTACTATATCTGTAGTTTATCTTCCTAATGAGATTATAGCATTCCTGAGGACAAAAGCAATATGTTTTAGGTGCTTAATAAATATAAAAAGGATTGAAATTACCAACACTATTTTTATCCTAGAAAAAAAGTGATACTTAATATTACATCTTCACTTCCTTTAGGTCTTGGTGTCAGTTCTCTTATCAGAAAGGTCTCTGACCAGCAGTTTAATACCATTCCTCTCTCCTGGCTCTGTATCCACCTTACTCAATACATTTTTCTTCATAAAAATTAATGCATTCATTCAAGTGATCATTCACCTAACAAATACAGAGGGGTCTATAAGTCTGGAAACCAATATATATTATGTTTTAAAGAAGATATTTTTATCACTATTTTCAGACTTAATAAATACCTTGTATCTTGATCTTCTCTCTGCTATCATATGGATTGTTTTAAAGAAGTAAGGTGGTGATTTTTAAGGTTTGTGAATTTTGTGTCAACAAATATTTTTAAAAAGATACATAGTGCTGCAATAAACATATATGTGCATGTGTCTTTATAGTAGGAACAGAAACCCAAACACCACACGTTCTCACTCATAAGTGGGAGTTGAACAATGAGAACACATGGACACAGGGAGGGGAACACCACATACCAGGGCCTGTCAGAGGGTGGGGAGCAAGGGGAGGGGAGAGCATTAGGACAAATACCTAATACATGTGGGGCTTAAAACCTAGATGATGGATTGATTGGTGCAGCAAACCACCATGGCACATGTATACCTATATAGCAAACCTGCATGTTCTGCACATGTATCCCAGAACTTAAAGTAAAAAAATAAAAATCATTTATGAATCATTGATTCATAAAATGAATATACTAGAAAAAGAAAATACCATATTCAGAAGTGCATACACACAAACACAACCCCCCCACACACATATGTAACTAAATAAACCAATGCAGATAATTATAAATTGTGACAAATTCTGTAAGAAGAAATTAGTAGTTGAAGATCTAAAATGAAAAAAATTTATAGAAGAATTTTAAATTGACTGGTCTGGGAGGGCCTCTTGGAAGGTGACATTTGAACTGACCTGAATCATATGGATAACTCAGCCATGAAAAGTGCAAGGGAGAAAAATAGGAAGAAAGGGTTTGGTTTTCCTGAGATGCATAGAGAAGACTATGGCTGAAACATGGTGACCAAGGATAGACATCTTAAGTATTCACTCTGAAAACTAGCAAAGTAGCCACACAATAACATGGCAGAACTATTGCTAAATATGATAGATTTCCTTGAAGAGTAAAGTGTATATTACAGAAAAAGTAAAACTCATGTATAATTTTCTTACACATATTTAATGGTTTAATTAATATTGTTTTAATTTGTAAATTTCAGAACAGGGATGCTCTAAGTGGGTGAATGTATCCTATGATTTTTAGGGTTAGGGATCTCTCTATGCCTAAATCTGCCTAAAAGAGATGTGAATTTACCTTGCAGCGAGAGTCAGGAGTCAGAATATTCAGAGTCTTTGAAAGCCACAGAAGTCATCCTGGTTTGATCATATAGAATACATATATGATGATCAAGTGTAAAATGCTACTGACAGGTCTAGTAAGAGAAAGACTGAAAATGTTCTTTAGTGGCCTGAAAATTATCAGACACTACGAAGAGCAATCTCATCAATAATCCATAGAGGTTGAATGCATAACAAGGTGGAATAAATGTAATCCAAATTAGAGCTCTTGGATGACAGAATTTTTAGCGTTAAGTGCCATTTCAGTTGGAACATAACATTTTATACAAATAGTTTTTATTTTGAAACAATTTAAAACTTACCAAAAAAATTGCAAGAAGGATAAAAAGGCCAGTAGTGTACCCTTCACCCAGAGACCTCCTTCAACTTTTGTTACTTGTTTGATAATGTCCTTGTATTAGTCTGTTTTCACACTGCTGATAAAGATATATTCATGACTGAGCAATTTACAAAAGAAAGAGGTTTAATGGACTTACAGTTCCACGTGGCTGGGGAAGTCTCACAATCATGGTGGAAGGAAAGGAGGAGCAAGTCACATCTTACATGTATGGTGGCAGGAAAAGAGAGAGAACTTGTGCAGGGAAACTCCCATTTTTAAAACCATCAGATCTCATGAGACTTATTCACTATCATGAGAACAGCACAGGAAAGACCCATGCCCAAGATTCAATTACCTCCCACCAGATTCCTTCCATGACACGTGGGAATTGTGGGAGTTACAATTCAAAATGAGAGTTGGGTGGGGACACAGCCAAACCATATCATTCCTTGTCTGGCCCCTTCCAAATCTCATGACATCACATTTCAAAACCAATCATGCCTTCCCAACAGTCCCCCAAAGTCTTAACTCATTTCAGCATTAACTCAAAAGTCCATAGTCCAACGTCTCATCTGAGACAAGGCAAGTCCTTTCTGCTCATGAGCCTGTAAAATCAAAAGCAAGTTAGTTACTTCCTTGACACAATGGGCGTACAGGCATTGGGTTACTAGAGCTGTTCCAAATAAGAGAAATTGTCAAAACAAAGGGGCTAAAGTCCCCATGCAAGTCCAAAATCCAGCAAGGCAGTCAAATCTTAAAGCTCCAAAATGTTTCCTTTGACTTCATGTCTCATATCCAGGTCATGCAGATGCAAGAGGTGGGCCCCCATGGCCTTGAGCAGCTCTGCCCCTGTGGCTTTGCAAGGTATAGCCCCCTTCCTGGCTGCTTTCAAGAGCTGGTGTTGAGTCTGTGGCCTTTCCAGGCACACAGTGCAAGCTGTAGGTGGATCTACCATTCTGGAGTCTGGAGGATGGTGGCCCTCCTCTCACAGCTCCACTAGGCAGTGCCCCAGTAGAGACTCTGTGTGGGGCCTCTGACCCCACATTTCCCTTCTGCACTGCCCTAGCAGAGGCTCTTCATGAGGGTCCCACCTCTGCAGCAAACATCTGCCTGGGCATCCATGCATTTCCATACATCCTCTGAAATGCAGGTGGAGGTTCCCAAACCTCAATTATTGACTTATGTGCACCCACAGGCTCAATACCACATGGAAGCTGCCAAGACTTGGGGTTTCTGTTCTCTAAAGCAACAGTCCAAGCTGTATCTTGCCCCCTTTTAGTCACAGCTGAAGGGACTGGGACACAGAGCACCAAGTCCCTAGACTGCACATAGCAGAGGGACCCTGAGCCCGACCCATGAAATGATTTTTTCCTCCCTAAACCTCCAGGCCTGTGTTGGGAGGGGCTGCCGCAAAGTTCTGACATGCCCTGGAGACATTTTCCCCGGTGTCTTGATGATTAACATTTGGATCCTCGTTACTTATGCAAATTTCTGTAGCAGGCTTGAGTATCTCCTAAGAAAATGGGATTTTCTTTTCTATCACATTGTCAGGTTGTAAATTTTCCAAACTTTTATGCTCCGTTTCCCTTTAAAAGCTGAATGCCTTTAACAGCACGCATTCACCCCTCAAATGCTTTTCTGCTTAGAAATTGCTTCTGCCAGATACCCTAAATCATCTATCTGAAGTTCGAAGTTTCACAAATCTCTAGGGCAGGGGCAAAATGCCACCAGTCTCTGCTAAAACATAACAAGAGTCACCTTTGCTCCAGTTCCCAACAAGTTCCTCATCTCCATCTGAGACCACCTCAGCCTGGATTTCATTGTCCATATCATTATCAACATTTTGGTCAAAGCCATTCAACAAGTCTCTAAGGAGTTCCGAACTTTCCCACATTTTCCTATCTTCTTCTGAGCCCTCCAAACTGTTCCAACCTCTGCCTGTCACCAGTTCCAATGTTGCTTCCACATTTTCAGGACTCTTTTCAGCAGCACCTCACTCTACTGGTACCAGTTTACTGTATTAGTCTGTTTTCATGCTGCTGATAAAAACATACTCGAGACTGGGCAATTTACCAAAGAAAGAGGTTTTATGGACTTACAGTTCCATGTGGCTAGGTAAGTCTCACAATCATGGTGGAAGGCAAGGAGGAGCAAGTCACATCTTATGTGGATGGTGGCAGGCAAAGAGAGAGAACTTGTGCAGGGAAACTCCCATTTTTAAAACCATCAGATCTCGTGAGACTTATTAACCATCATGGGAACAGCACAGGAAAGACCCACCCCCATGACTCAATTACCTCCCACGCGGTTTGTCCCATGACACATGGAAATTGTGGGAGTTACAATTCAAGATGAGAGTTGGATGGGCACACAGCCAAACCATATCAGTCCTTTACAGCAAAAGGACCCACTCTGGGATCACATGTCACACCCTGTTTTTCTGATTCTCCAGTCTCTAACAATCATAATTATATCTTCACTTTAGTAATTTCTTCACTTTTACAACCTTCTCATTCTTGAATATTCTATCCCAGTCATTTGTCAGTTGTCCTGAAATTGGATTAGTTTGATGTTATACCCAGCCTCGTATTTTTGACAGGTGTCTTACACACCATGCTTTATTCTTCTCATTTAATCTCATCAGGCGGCCCCCCACTATCAATTGGTCCTGTTACTCATGGTGATAACATTGATCACTTGATTATAAAGGTATCTGCCTGGTTTCTCCAATGTAAAGTGACTGCTCTCCCCTTTGAAATTAATAAACATATATATTTTTAATATTGGGGTACTTAGTAGGTGTATATATTTATGAGGTACGTAAGAGGTTTTGATACAAGCATTCAATCATGGGGATTGGGGTATCCATCTCAAACATTTATCCTGTGAGTTACAAACAATCCAATTACATTGTTTGTTATTTTAAAATATACAATTATTATTGACTATATTTACCCTATTGTGCTATCATATAGTAGGTCTCGTTCATTAGATGGGGGTGGTTTATGAGTTTTTTAAAAAACTATATTTTTAAGGAGATAGTTTGAGGCTATGTTCTGCTTCCAACTTTCACCCACTTATTGGAGCACCTATTGATATGCCTTGCCTGAATTAATTATTAACATGATGGTTTCCAAATGGTGACTTCCTTCTTCCTACATTCCTGTTACATGTATTACTTAGCATAGTGCTATTGGAGGAGCTTTCTATTTTCCCTATGTATTTATTCACTTTTAGACAGGCAGACTCTTGGATTCCTGTTTTATTCAGTAGGATATGATCTGTAGCTTCTTTTTTTTTTCCTCCTCCCTTTTTTATTTTGATATTCAAAATCTCTTTTTGATACTCAAATTATTTATTTTGTATGCAAATTGCCCTTAATTTGAGGAGCAGATGCCATTTCAGGCTGGCTCCTGTGTCATTCTGACATGACCCCATCATTCTTTGGGCACTTCATTACTTTTTGGTGTGGCAAAATGTTCCAGATTCTTATTGTACTTTCCCTAACACAGCTTAGAATCAGTCATTTCTCCAAGGAGTCTTGGTTTTGCCCAGCATAGAAACCAGGATCTGGGAAACAGAACTATTCATTGCTTTGAGAGTGACCCTGTACGTAGGCTGTCTTCAGTGGATGATAGGAACCATCTGTATATTGACCAAATATACAATTTTATTCATACTTATTTCTGTATCTATCTACATATAGTGAAAACCACAAATTTACACTAATTGATTAAATCCTAATGCAAACCCACTGGGTTCATTCTTTTTTTTTTTTTTTTTTCTTTTTTCTTTTTTGAGACGGAGTCTCGCCCTGTAACCCAGGCTGGAGTGCAATGGCACAGTCTTGGCTCACTGCAACCTCCATCTCCCAAGTTCAAGCGTTTCTCCTGCCTCAGTCTCCCGAGTAGCTGGGATTACAGGTGCACACCACCACACTTGGCTAAGGTTTTGTATCTTTAGTAGAGATGGAGTTTCACCATGTTGGCGAAGCTGGTCTCAAATTCCTAACTTCGTCATCTGCCCACCTCAGCATCCCAAAGTGCTGAGATTACAGGCATGAACATTCTTTCTTATGTTTCATATGTGTACCCTCTTTCTTTGACGTTGGGAATTTGACTCTCACTATCCTCCATGTATTTACTTGTTTGCTCAATCAACCTGTACTGTAACCAATCTCCCAGCCACATGGGGTGGAGATCCTGTGTGGACGTCCTCTGTGCACAGGTCCTGGACACCACTAGACTCTCTTCCCCTGGACTACTCTATCTTCCTGCCTGCTGGGACCCTAGTTTTTATGAGGCTGTTTTCCTGCCCCTGCTCAATGGGTTTTTGACTAAGTTATTCAGGAAGGTTGAGTAAACAGTAGAGATTAGTAGACATTTTGTTATTCAGGAAGGTTGAGTAAACAGTAGAGACTAGTAGACATTTTGTGCAATCTGCCAAGATCAAATTGAAAGGAAGACAGTAGGTGGTTTTAAACATCCTTAAAGCATTCCACCAGCCTCCCTTGGACCTCCCAACCTTGCCAACTTTAAAAAAGGCAGAGAGAAGCTTTATGTGCACTTGGTTTTAAACATGTCAATTTTTCAACCTTGTTGTCTACTGTTTGCTTTTTCTGTCCCATCAGATGAACACTATAACTTACAACAATTTAGGTTGCCATTTTAATGTCAAAACAAATATCAGCAAGTTTTTCACTGATGTATTTCTGAATTAAAATTTTAAAACCTTGAAAATGCTTGTGTTTTTGTCAGCAAGAATAGCAATATACTGAGTGGACTTCAAATCAAGTATGAAGTTTTTATATGCAAGTCTTGAAACAGAAATTTCAGACATGCCAGTAAACTAATATAATTACAATGTTCCTGTAAAGAAGAAAGGTTTCCAGTGCATGGAAAGTAAGATGCAATTGAGACTGACAAGATTACAATTCACTGTGGGTGTTTTAACACATTGTCAGATTGTAGAAACCAGTTACAATGACCCATGTATAGACATTGTATTTTTTATTCCAAATTCAAAGAAATTCAAAGATATAACAAAAATACACAAAAATTTTACCTTTATATTATATTTTTACTAACTTGACAATTGTTTGTTACATTCACTTTATTTCCATTTTATAGCTATTCATTTCTGACCCTCAAAATGCCAGCTGCAAATTTATATTACCAAAAAAATCCCACTGTTAATCTAAGTAGGTTAAATCCTGAGCTTTGGAGTAGTCACTGAAGGTATCACAAACACTAATACACTAGTATTTTTACTGAAATTTCATTTGTTCATAAAGAGAACAAACATAGAAAATAAATAATAGGTTCTCCTCTGTTTCTAAGGGAGTTAAGGCAGCAGGAGGTTCAGTATCAGAGATCCAACATCTTTAGCTCATTGTTGACTAAGGGAACTGTCAATATTCCACCAGTTACATAATGTTTTACAGGTGTGAGTAATCTTCAGGTTCTAATTATTAAAACTGATTTGAGAGTATAATAGCAGGATGTGTTTGTTATACTTTGTATTAGTTATATATTGCTGCATGGTGCATTGCCTCAAAACTCAGTGGCTCAGTGTAGTAATAATTTATTATCTCTTACTTTTCTGTAAGAGGCCAGTAATTTAGGAGCAGCTTGGCTGGGCAGTTCTGACTTGATATTTCTTATAAGACTGCAGATACATGTTTCCTAGAGCCACAATCAGCTGATGACTTGACTAGGATTAGAGGCTCCATTTCAGGATAGCAGACTCACATGGCTAGCAAGCTGCTGCTGGAACTTGGTAATAGGCTTTAGTTCTCCTCCTAGGTGCCTCTCCATCTCACTACTTGAGGGTTTCCATGGCTTTTAGGCTGGCTTCCCTGGAGTAAGGGATCAAAAGACCAAGGTGCAGCCTCTAATGCCTTTATACTTAACCTTGGAAATCATATCACCATGTTACTACTGCAACATTCTGTGTCACACGGAGCAGCACTGATTGTGTGGGAGGGAACTATACAGGCCGTAAACATTAGGAGGTATTTAAAATAACATAATTATAATGTGAAGATTTATGGCCATCTTGGAGATTGATTGCCGGTGTTCACCCTACAGCCCACAGAGATACATATCTTTTTCCACACACGAAGTACACCCAACCTCCTCTAAAAGCCATCCAAAGTCTCATTCCACTAGGCCATCTGCTCAAATTCCAGGACCTCATTGTCTAAGTCAAGTCAATCCAAAATGAATCTCAGAGAGTCCAAGAGAAAATGAAGCTGTTTAGGTATAGTCACTCAAGTACCACTTCCCAAGTACAGTTGTCAATCTTAAGACCTGTGAACAAGTTTTGTGCCATCCTCACACCACATATACAATGGTAGATTATGCACAGAGTAACCAAATTAGACTCTGTGGTTCAAAAGTGGAGAAAATAAGAGAGAGAAGTCACTGGTCAATAGCAGTTTTGCAATCCAGTCAGGCACATGTTGGTCATTCTTGATTAGAACTCAGTCATGCTGTTTCCCGGAAATGATTCTCCGTGGCTCTTGGCTCTGCCCTCTGTGTTAGTTCTGCCACTGTAAGTCATCCTTTTTTTATGTATATAGAGGTTGTCTATGTGTACAGCTGCATAGACTCCTGACCATAAAGTTTGGAGGTCAAAGCCTGTTTCTATTTTGTCCCAACTCTGTCCCTTTCAGTACAAGCTGGTGGTGTTACCTCCAATATAGTTATCTTAAAAATGAATGGGTTTTCTATGAATTTTATTCAGGTTTACTCCACTTAATAAAAGGCACATCCACAATTATATAAAGATAAGCTCCCCCTTACCCCTTGAGCTTCTGTAGATCTACAGAAGGAAAATGCTCTTGAGATAATTAGAATCCCTATTGTTTAACTGAAAAGACCTGTAAAACATAAAAATAAGCTCTTTAGAGGGTCTTCTGTCTCATGGAGTGTCTCCCTGAGGAATACCTAATAATTTTCTCTGGTCTTTATGTAGATTTTATAGTCACACTTCCTTGTCATCTTTAGACCATGTTTTCCTGGAATTTGATCTTTGCTTAGAAATGTGATTTCTTAATGTTTGCATTGTTCACCATCTGGAGAGATTGGAATTAAAAGAGCATTTTACTTTAAAATTCAGTAACGCCTGGCTTCTTCATTTGTAATAGTTCTTCTTTAGCTTTTTCTCTCCCATTTTCTTTTTCTTTTACTATAAACAGAAGATGCCCGATGGCTCCTTCAATACTGTACCTGGAAATGTCCTTAGCTAGATTATACAATTTCATTTAACTGTATCTTTTTCTTTTCCATATTATCACAAGAAACAATGTTGCTAAACTTTCCACCAGAACATAGCAAAGATCTAATTTTCTCTAATTTCTGATGACACTTTCCTTACCTTCCTTTAAGTCATTACAGCTCCTCAAGAGCCATCATGCTTCTTTTAAGGCCTGTCCCACTAACTTGCATATTCCTGTCCCTAAATCACTGCCACATTTTCAGGTTTCTGTTATAATTCTCTGCCAGTATCAAATTCTTTTTTTTTTTTGGTACTAAAGTATTTTATTCTATTTTATTTTATTTTTAATTTTTATTTCCATAGGTTTTTGGGGGAACAGGTGGTATTTGGCTACATGAGTAAGCTCTTTCGTGGTGATTTATGAGATTTTGGTGCACCCATCACCTTAGCGGTATACACTGAACCCAATTTGTCTTTTATCCTTCACCCCTCTCCCACCTTTCTTCCCTGAGTCCACAAAGTCCATTGTATCATTTTTATGCCTTTGCATTCTCATAGCTTAGCTCCCACTTATGAGTGAGAACATACGATGTTTGGTTTTCTATTCCTGAGTTACTTCACTTAGGATAATAGTCTCTAGTCCCATCTGGGTTGCTGTGAATGCCATTAATTCATTTAATTTTATGGCTGAGTAGTATTCCATTGTGTATATGTATAAAAAAGCCACATATTCATGGCAGCACAATTCACAATTGCAAAAATGTGGAACCAGCTCAAATGCTCATCAATCAACGAGTGGATAAACTATGGTATGTATGCAATGGAATACTACTCAGCCATAAAAAGTAGTGAATTAATGGCATTTACAGCAACCTGGATGGCATGTCCAGACATCAAATTCTTTATTTGATATCTATTGTTGCATAATGTGTCACCTTAAAATTAATTTCAAACAATGATGAATATTCATTACCTCTCCTGGGCCACTCCAGAAGACAGTGTATGACATGGTGATGACTTGCCACGAAGTAAGTGATCTCAGAGACCAAGTTGCAGAGTTTTCTATTGTTCACAGAAGTCAGGCCTAATTGATTATAGAAGGGGACAACAAAAGGGTGTGAAGTCAGGAGCCAAAGATTAATGATGTCCATTTTGGAATATTATGGAGAGAAAAAAATTAATGAATATGTAGTATTTTGTCCTATAATTATCTTCTCCTAGAATATATCTCCTATTGGAAAATAAAAGGACTTAACCACTTCAAACTTCAAAATTACCAAGATCAAACAGAACATTGTTATAAGCGAATGATGAATTCTTGTTTTACAACCTTAATTATACCCAATTTGTAGTAATCGGTATTTATGCAGCTGCTGTGCTTCAGAGCAGCTTTTATTTTCACAGATACATCCATTCATTTTGAAATCTTTCAAAGCTAGTGTGGATATGGTGAGACTCCCAATTATTCAAAAAAAAAAAAAAACAGAAACAAATGACAGTCTTCTTAAGAGTGGTAAGTTACAACTGGGTGTTTTCTCTCTGCTAAGTTTAGACATTACACTCTATTCAATTTCATCTTGATTAAACAATTGAAAATCGTGTGTGCACGCAACTGGTCTCAACAGATCATGTATCTAATATCAGCATTTTTCTGAAGGGACTAAGTCAATGCGAATGAAAAAAATGTGGTTGACTAGAAAATACACATACACACACACACGAGCCATATATTAACATTAAAGTAGAGCCTTATGTGGATTTTTTTAAGTCAAGAAGTTAATTCAAATACAATCTTATTTTTATACAGTACTGTGTTAATAGAAAATAATATATACCTTTGTGATTAATCCTTAAAGGAGATTCGAATGACAGTTATTGGACTTTAAATATTGTAATCCATTAATGAAGAGAAAAAGAAGATTTCTGCTCTACTAAAATACTATCCTTGGTCAAAAAGAATAGGATATTTTGAAAATATCACTTAATAGCTGATATGGTTTGGCTGTGTCTCCACCCAACTCTCATCTTGAATTGTAGTTCCCATAATCCCTGTATGTCATGGGAGAGACCCACTGGGAGATAATTCTATCATTTCATAATAGTGAGTGAGTTCTCATGAGATCTGATGGTTTTATGAGTCTTTTTCCCCACTTTGCCTGACACTTCTCCTTGCTGCTGCACTATGAAGAAGGATGTGCTTGCTTTCCTTTCTACCCTGATTATAAGTTTCCTGAGCCCTCCCCAGATATTCTCAACTGTGAGTCAATTAAACCTCTTTTCTTTATAAATTACCCAGTCTTGGCATGTCTTTTTTAACAACATGAGAACAGACTAATGTAATGGCCATTTTTTGTTTTTATTGAAAATTCACTTTTATCCATTTAATGGAACTTTGGTTCCATCCCATTTTATATAAATTGTTTGTTGTTACAGATATAATATTAGATGAAGTGAATGTGTCAATAACTTCAGATTTGCAAGCAGACAAATTAGTACAGTTTAAATTTGCCCAGTAGGCAGATTTGGTATGGTGAACCATATGAAAAGTAGAAGCTCTGGGGACTTTCCGGAGATACTTAATGGGATTGAAAAATATCATTTTCTTATGGTCTACAAATTTTACATCCATAATGGGTGTTTCTATCCAATTATGCATGTTTCTCTTAAAAAGATATAATAGTAATTGATTGGTGGTGATCTCTTAAAGTTATTTAGCAATAAACTCTTAATGTCTGATTTCAAGGTTGGTGTGGGCATTCTATTCCCTAATAGAATCAACAGTATTGTGTGTGTGTGTGTGTGTGTGTGTGTGTGTGTTTACTCTTGTTATTTACTCTTTTAATTTTAGTTCCATCTGTTATTATTTACTAGTATATATGCCATATTATGGTATTTTATTTATACCATATTAGATAGTTTGTAGAAGATGTATATTCAAAGTAGGGTGGCTGACCCTTATGCCTAAATTTATTTGCTTCTAATGTTCCCTTAGATTTTATAAATTAAAAAAAGACATCTGTAATGCAAATATCTCTTTGTAATGAGTTACACACTGATCTACTTTATTTCATAATAGTAAGTTTGGCTTATTTGACATCTGAATAACAGGCAATAGGGAATTAAGAAAATAGAAATAAATATCAAAGAAACAAGAAGAAGAAAGTTGGATAGTTGGGAAAGTTCTAAAGTTTTGGGTCCTAATCTCTGAAGGCTGGCTCAGCAGAGAAAGAATAACAGTGAGTCTTTGACAGCAGAGGGACAGAAAGATGTGACAGTGAGAAAGATGATGTCAAAAGAGAAAATTTGAGTGACAGTAGACCCCAGAGGCAAACATTGACCTGGTAACCCATTACAATTCAACCCTGACTTCTTCCTCTGTAATAATCTCACTTTCTCAAAAAACTTCCTTTTTCTACACTGAATATAACATCAGCAAGGATCAAAGAAACAGTAGTTGGATGCGATGGCTGTGGCCAGGTAGAATACCCACAAGAATTTTAGTGAAGGTTATACCGTACACCAGATTTACATTCCCATTTCTTCTGTTTCACAGGTTTTCTGAACCAGATGAATAACTCAAGTCACTCTGTCCTTCAGCCTTCATTCCAAGGATGCATGCAGCTCATTCAAGTGGACGATCAACTTGTAAATTTATACGAAGTGGCACAAAGGAAGCCGGGAAGTTTTGCGAATGTCAGCATTGACATGTGTGCGATCATAGACAGGTAAATGATCTCTTCATCCTACCTCACGTTGTCCAAACTTTCCAAACCTGTGTTTCTGTTGTGAGACCAGTGAAACATCCAAAAAGAAAATTAAAGTTAAAAACAGGTAAGGTGGAAATTACCATTCAAAGTACGTATTGTAGTATACTTGTGATATTAGCAGTGATGATGTTTATGTTTTTATGTGGATATATATATCATATATCTATCATATATATCCTATATAGCATATATATGCTATATATGAGATATATCCTATATGTGCTATATGAGATATATATAGCATATATACATATAGGTAGCATATATATGTATATATAGCATATATGAGATATATCGTATATATAGCATATATATATATATGTGATAAAACACACTGTGGTGTTATATTTGTTCAACAGCCTCCAATCAGAGAATCTGAGACTTCAATAAGTAGTTTTGCAAGCAACAGCAGTGTGGCAGAGAAACTCTGACAGTTGATTTTTAGTTTACAGCAGAAATGTGCCTTCTCTTTCTGTCTCAATCATGACTTGGCCTCAGCATGTCCCTTCCAAAACCCGCTTCTGAAAGAAAAGGAATATTACAAAAGTGTCAGTGTGCAAGATGGGTATTTATGAAGCAGAATATTTAGAGTAACTGGTTAAGCTTACAAAATACACCTATTAAAATATGACAAAAATCAAATCTTTATTGGTTTTGCAAACCTGGGGAGAAATTTTTAATAAAAACTTTAATTGTATTCTCACACAGTGGAAAGATGCAACTTTTCTGTGAAATATTATGATTATACTGCATACACTACCTTAATATACTTCTAGATAGGGCCTGTCATTCCACTATGAACAAGTTTCATTTTGAGATGCTTTGTCTGTAAACAAATTATATATGATTTGAAGTTGACCTAGTGAATTTATATGATTTTCTAAGATATATTTAAGTCTTTTGAGGAAGAACTGTCTTATTCTAAAAGCTCATTTTGTTAATTTTGTGTTTAGGGAAGATGAAAGTTCTTTAAATTTTTTTAAAATTTTGAACTAAGATATTAATCCTATCTCAGTCTACCCACAACAAAATGTAGACCATAAGTCTTTAACAAATGTATTTTATTCAAGAGGAAATACTTTAAGAAGTCACTCAAAAATGAATTTTACAAACATATAAAATAATCTATTTTGAAGTAAGTTTGCGTTCATAAAATCTGAATAAGATGGCGTTCATGTGAATGGTAAGTTACAGTTTGTGGTGGCTGTAAGATAGAACTTTTATAAAGCCTTCACATGTTTGTAATAAGACTTTATGACATAGTATACTTCTTATTTCTATTCATGTATGCAAGTACTGATCTTAGTAGCCTAAACAGTTTATATTTAAATAGAATAGTGAACAATTTTAATGGAAATATACTCCTAATTATTGAGCCATTAATAATGTATCAGCTATTATTTCTGCCTAGAGCAAGTAGCAGCAATAATCAGAAAAGCTGAGATGAATGTTTTAAAGATCATTTGTTCTGATTTTAGATAATTATCCACATATTGTTTTGTACAGAAAAAAATATTTTCTTCATAATAGTTATGGAGTTTTTTAGTATCTACTCTTTTTTTCAGGTCAGTAATTGTGATGATACAATAATTTCATTACCTCTTTCAGCTTGGTAAAAGGGCTAGGTAATATGTTGCTGTTTCTCTCTAAACATCGTGTTTCTAGGCATTATATATAAATTGTTTGCTACTAAAGAAGGAGGGGTGATATGTTGAGATATTAATGTTTTACTCTGATAGACACAGGAGTTAAACTGGTCCCAAAAGAATGAATGGGATTTTGGTAAATGAATAAAATGGAAGGTGATACTCCTGGTGGGGAGACCAACACAAGGGAAGGTATAGAAAAGAAAATACAAGTTTCAATTTTTCACAGATACAGAGATACACAAAATATTTTTTTTTTTTTTTGCCAAAATAGGTCAGGCCCAATATTCATCTTGCCAAGTTTCCTGCAGCTAAAAGAACAAAGTTCACACCTTTCTTATTCTTTAGGATGACAAATGAAAAGATTAGCTGCAGGGAAGTAGTCACCTGTGACACATCTCCACGCATTTTCTAAACCCATTATGGAACCTATTTTTAGCCTACACTTTGTTTTTAAGGCAACAACATCTGTACATTAAATACCAATGTGTGAAACAGCAGATTCCTTTAGTCACCTAAAATGTTCCCAGTTCAAAATCTTAAGCATGAAGTGTACTTTCATAGGTATGAGACAGGACTATTTTACTTAAACCACTGAAGAGTGTATTGATGATATCACCCTTAATCTGTGTCTTTCCAGGTAAAAGTGCCAGTGGTTTTAGTCTGTCCTCATAGAGCAGTGATGTATCCAGATAATCCTTTAATGATACACCCCTAGCACATCTCTGCTTCTTTCTCCTCGCTAAGACTTTGCAACTGCCCTGTATCTACAACTTTCTTTTCGGATTACCCAAATTCTCCCAAAGGAAGCCTACAGTGGCTTTTCTTTTCTCCTTCCCAGTTCCAGCTTGATCGATTTGAGAGTTATTTTTGAGAGGGAGAAAAAAAAGGATAAATGAGAACATAGGGTAAAAAAAATAAAAGAGCTACACAAGCCTGACTTTTATAAAATGTTTGGAGATAACAGTCACAGCTGCAATGATTTGATGAGTAGAACTTAGGGAAACAGTTGGGGGATGATTTGTCTCAAGGTGTTTTTCTATGTGTTGTATTGGAATACCCTACGATTTGAACTTTTTTTTTTTTTTTTTTTTTGCTTTGTGGGTAGAGTTGCATGTGACTTATTTTGTTCACGTGCTTATTTTCTGAACGCAGCTTTGAATCAAGGAAAGAGCAAGCATGACAAGCTACAGAATTATGCATTCAGTATTTATTTTCTGAGTGCATACTAGATGTCATGCTATTCTAGGCACTTGGAATAAATCCTTGAACAGGACAGATAAAGATTATTGAAAATTCTAAGCTGACGTGGTGGGGGGACGGGAGGAAGGAGAGATGACAAACTATAATTAAAAAGTAAATAATCTAGCAAGTGAGAAAGAATAAATTTTATGGGTAAAAATACTAGAACAAAACAAGGAAGCCTGGCATGTCAGTAGATCAAGGTGTTGAGTTGTAGTTTAAATAGGTTGATCGGGATAAGCCTCCATTGAAAAGATAATATTAGTGCAAGACTTGAAAGAGGTAACTGAATGTACTAATGCAGGGAAAGAACATTTGACCCAGAGAGCACAGGCAACGAAAGAGGCACTTGGATGATCCAGGATCAGTATGGAAGCCATGGTGGCAAGTTCGGGAGGTCAAGAATAGTTGAAGGAATAGACGCCAGAACAAGCCCTCCAGACTTGTAGGTTATTGTAAGGGTGTGGCTTTTACTTTGAAGGAATACAGGAGCCATTTGCAGCATTCTAAATAGAGCAACATGATGTACTCACGTCTTAAAAGGATGAATCTGGCCTGTGGGAGCATGAAAGGTAGAAGCAGGAGGCTAACTAAAATTATGCCATTATAATCCAGGTGAGAGACGTGTGTACCCTAGACCAGGGTGCTAGCACAAGAAGTAGTGAGATGTGGCCAATTCTGAATATATTTTGGAGGCAGAGTCAGTAGGGTTTCTTTACAAATTAGACGTGGGGTATGAGAGAAATGGAGGAAATGGGGATAAATCCAAATGATTTGCTAAGAACAGCAGGAAGAAAGGAGATGCCATCTCTTCAGACTGGGAAGACTAGTTGTAGAGAAAATTAGTCAAGGGGGCTAAAGAAAAAAGTCAGAAATTCAAGGTTGGACATGAATTGAAATGTCTACTGGACGTCTAAGTAGAAATGTCAGGAAGAGAGTTGGATATATGTATGTAACAAGCCTGTGTCTCCAGGTTTACACAATAAACCTTTGTGATTGACAGAATCCCTTTTGTTTAACTATTGAGGGTCTTTGGTATCTTTAGTTACATTTTATAAGCAATCATAGAACTGGAAGGGGAGGTGGTGGATAATGGGCAGAAATTGCTCTCTAATAATGGAAGCTGCTAGCTTGAGTCCCTTAGTGATAATCTGCTCTTAGAGAGGAGGATTGTCATCAACCTTCAGTTCCCAAAACATTCTCTGAGAAAGGTAAAATACCCAGAGATAACATTTTTGTTTCTTCTTGCATTGTTACTCTCTTTTACTCATTCCTAGAACCCTTGCATTATTGACTGCTTATGGCAAACATCTTAAGATGTCGGACTCAACTCTTATTCTCAATCTTTTTCTCTCCAGCCTCTTTCCAGGTGTGAAAACTTGAGAGCCCAAACCTTCAGAAACACTCCTTTAGCCAAAGTTAGGTCCATTCACTTCTTCCTTCAAGAGAGAATCACAAGGAGAACCATAGGGCATCTTAAAGTTGGGGAGAGGGGGTGCTTGGGGAGGGATGGACATTGAGGGAGAGTCAGGGAGGGTATTAGGGGATGGAGTGAGTCAGTCCTCGTTGGTATTGGCTAGAATTCCTAAACTCAGAGACTTGCTACAACAGATTCGCTACAACAGATCTGATAGTTGGCCTCAGAACTTGTGAATTGGTGTAGAATTATTGTTTGATCTGTTTTTCTGTGGTTGTAGCCAGGACACATGGTTAGGAAGAAGCTGATGTTAACATATTTTGAGCTTAATTAAGTGGTGATCATGCTTGGTTTGACAATTTTTTTTTCTGTTTTGTGAGTAATAGTGAAGTCCATTTTGCAACTGTGGTTTCTATTTCAGTCCTAAGAGCACTCTTCACAGCTCAGCTGCCAGAGGAATGTTTTTTACTTTATGCTAGGCAGAAGCAGAGATGAGACACAGTTCTGGCTGCTAAGAGCTAAGCAGAAGTTAGCTGTGGTGTTCTTGGGAAAGCTTTTGTTCTCCTGATACAGTTGCCCCTCTTGATCTCCACCATCCTTGGTAAAATGTAGAACTGATGTCTAGAGCTGTAGGGTCAAGAAAACCATAGATCAAGCAGCCACTGATACTAACTTGTATGTGAAAAATATCAACTATCACTTATCTAAGTAATTATGAATTAAGTTTTATTTTTCTTGGAGCCAAAAGCACCTGCCCTTTCCCTAGTCCCCACTTCTAAAATTAACCAGTACCATCATTTTACCAGAATACAGAAGAACAAATTCCTAAATATGGAAATGACTTTGAAAGAAAAGATAATACTTTTTGGAGTGTATTAAGTTGCATTTTAGTGATGTCCCCTAGAGATTGAATTTTGGGGGCTAAATAGCTGTTTAGAGGCCAAAGCAAATTCATATTTTTAGAGTCAGCACTAGTAAAAAGTGACTCATTAGAATTAGAATCTTCTCTGCTCTTTCCTGTCTAACTCCATTGCAAATATATTAAAAAATACATTTAGAAACAAAATCAGTAAACATCCCAGATAACACAGAGAGCGGAAAAGGAAATGCAAATGGCCCAACTTAAACATAGCCTACAAAATTACCACTTGAAAAATTATGAATAGACTAGATACTATTCCAGAGTTAGTAATTAAGTCTTCATTATATTTTTGGATGAAGTACATAATCACAGACCCAGTTTGTTTTTAATTCAATGCTTTATTTTCAAGAATATCCAGTTTGATTTTTTTCTTTCAAAGAAAAGAATAAGTAAATGAATTTTCATAAGAACATTTAAATGAGGATTAGGTAGATACATGAAAAATATCTCAAAACTAAATTGACTCTGTTGGAAAGGCAAATGAAAGCAGTCAAGAAGGATGATATGGTTTGGCTCTGTATCCCCACCCAAATCTCAAGTTGATTTGTAATCACCATGTATCAGGGAAGGGGACTGGTGGGAGGTGATTGGATCATGGGGGTGGATTTCCCCCTTACCGTTCTCATGATAGTGAGTGAGTTCTCATGAGATCTGATAGTTTAAAAGTATGGCACTTTCCCCTTCACTCACTCTCTCTCCTGCTGCCATGTAAGATGTGCCTTGCTTCCCCTTTGCCTTCTGCCATGATTATAAGTTTCCTGAAGCCTCTCCAGCTATGTGGGACTGTGAGTCAATTAAACCTCTTTTCTTTATAAATTATCCAGTCTCAAGCAGTTCGTTATAGCAATGTGAAAATGGACTAAAACAAAAGAGGTCATGAGTTTCTACAAAAGCAGGCTTAAATTTTGCGTTCATAACTTAGATGAAGAAAACATGTAACATTTATCATTTTCTAAAATTTGTCGTCATTCGCTAATTCCCTATTTCTAGTCAGTAGCAGAAAAGATAAATACTTGAACACATACATTTTGGTACTGTAATCACTCCTCCTTTCTGTGTATATTCAGTCAACGTGGGAGTTGATCTCAGTCAAAGGTAAACTTCCTTTTGTGGTTGTACTACCATTTCAAGAGTTCTAGATGCCCTAGCATGGCTTGGGTCAGAGTCAGCTTATGCAATACGTTATCACCACAGGGGTGGGATCTGTCCCACCTGCTCCACCAAGGTTCCCTCTGAGCTCCCTGAGAGTCCCCAGCCTGGTCAGCCTTCAGGGTCCCACTTCTGTCCCTGCCACCCACTGTCATGACAACTGCTCCTGCTGGCCTTCAGATATGTCATGGGTATTGCTGGACTTAGGTTCTGGGATCTGTGTTTAAGGTGACAGCTATTCCCAGCATGTCTGAGTCCCATTTGGTTTTAGCATTGAGAGTCCTGCTTCTGGAAAAACCCCTCAGTTCTGGGTAAATTAGGATGGTTGGTGACTATACACACTAGGTCTTCTTTCTCCTAATACCTTCGTCTGATCTACCAGCCATCTAAGCATTTTATAGGCCCTATAGGGACACACAGTGATTTCTATATCTTTTGGAGACTACATAAAGCTGAAATGAATCATGGCATATGTGTTGTGGGGGAGAGGTTAGGCATTAGGGACAGCTTCCTTAGGCTATGCCCCCTTTGCTTCAGCATGCCATCCCTCCATATCTGCTCTACACAGCCACTCAGGCTGACATGAGGCCCTCTACACATTAGACCCTCAAAGGCCATCATAGGATTCCTAAGTCTCTGCTGTATAAACCAAATATAAAATTCTAAGCCATCATACTGACTGATGAACCCTCCCCTTTGCCAAAGACATTCCAAATAATCCTGAAAAAAAAAAAAAAACTAGTTTAGGTCAGACATGCCTCACAAACATCAACACAGAGACCTTAAGACTGATAGAATAGTCTCTTTAAGTCAGATAAGAAACATTTACAACCCATTCTCTCTGAAGACTGCTACCTGGAGGCTTCATCTGCATGATCAAAGTTGGGTCCCCATGACCGCTTATCCTAACCCAGACATTCCTTTCTATTAATTCCATGTCTTTAAATGATAACTCTTTCAACCAATTGCCAATCGGAAAATATTTAAATCTACCTATCACCTGGGAGCCCCTGCTTTGAGTTGTCCCACCTTTCCAGACGGAACCAACATACATCTTACATATATTGACTGTTGTCTCATGTCTCCCTAAAATGTATAAAACCAAGTCATACCCCAACCACCTTGGCCACATGTCCTCAGATCTTCCTGAGGATGTGTCATGGGAATGTCCTTAACCTCAGCAAAATAAACTAAATTGATTGAGACTTCTCTCAGATTCTTTTTTGGCTTAGGGTTGAGATTTATTCAGTCAACAAATACTTCTTGGAGATCACACCAACCAGTAGACAGTACCTCCTGGGACTGAATGCTGAGGTGATGAAGGGAGGGTGATTGATCAGACTCTACACTATTTTAACGGTTGTTTGGCTTTTATGTCTTAACACTTACGATGCCTCTGTTTTGCTCTCAAAAATATAGCTTTTTCCAATCAAAAGCTACTTGGTTTTAGACTACTTTTTCAAAATTAAATCCACATGTTTCTTAATTTTCTGTTTCAGTCCAGACTCTAGAGGTGAATTATCCCAGAACCTACTTTATATGATAATTGTATAACCATTGATCCACTGGTAAGACAGCCATAGAGTAAGAAAAAAAATTTTTTATTAGTGTTTCTTTAGTGATGGTTTTTATGACAGATTTCCTTTCTCTTTCACCTGAATCTTGCTGACTCCAAACTGCTACCCTCTAGGTCGGACACCTCCTTTTTTAATACATTTCCAGGTCGACCATCTCCTTCTCTTTTTTTCTTTAGAAATGTTAATGTCATCAGTTAAGCTGGCATCAAACTGTGCAGGCATTTCTCTTACTTTGGGAAATATTTTGTCTTTTACCATTAGGTGCTTATTTCATTATGCATACTGTAGGCTTCTGGAAATACCTTACTTTCATTCATGATAATTATTGATAAGAGGTAAAGGGGGCAGAAAGTCTCCCAGATAAATTCACGTTATTCAAAACTCTACACTTGCTCAGTCCTGACATCGTTGTGACTGTGATCCCATCAAACTACAAATAATCAAAGAACAGGTTGGCTGAAGCTAATTCTGAAAGAACTTGAGCCAACAAGCAATTTTTTATAAGTGAAACTGGATTTCCTTTTAGGGACTGTGCTTCGGATGAAAGCTCTTGCGTCCTAAAACCTAATTCCCAACTTAAAACATATAGAAAAACTTCAGTTTTCTCATGGGGTCATCGTATTGTGATTCTTTCAGGTAGATATGTTCATCTTGTCCCTTTACCTTAACTCGGTTTATTTCCCATATTGGATTCCATTGGTTTTTATGTTGCAAATCGCTATGCTCTATCTTAGTTTCTGATAAATGAAACTACTGGCAATTTCTGAGAAGTCCCATTTCATCATGCTAAATCTGACTTATTTGTAATATTAGATGTGTGACTCTTTATTTAAACTTTATTGGCCTTCCATGCTAACTCCAGTCTTTCATTTGATCTTTAGCTTCCTTTGGTTTCTTTTAGAAGGGAGGAGCTTCCTGTTTATACATAAACATTTAAGCCATGGGCATCTTTCTAGCACAAAAACATCAGCTCAATGACCTAAAAGTATCACATACCCAGGCGAACCCATGTTCAAGTCAGTTGCCTCTCTGAAGTGATTTCAAAGTGATTTTATTTCAAGTACAAATAGAATACTAGAGTGACAAAAACATATTCTTTTTTTAAAAAAAAGGTAGTGAAATGCCAGAGGAGATAACTCTCCTAAGAAATAAAGGAAAAGAAAAAAGTTGAATTAGCCATTTTAAGATTCAACAGCAGCTGTATTCTTCTTTGATGCATTGCATGTATTAGGACAAAAGAAAACTATATTTGCTTTTGGCATGGCATATAGCTGTGCTTTGACATTTAAATCCCAAGGAAGGCTTAGTGCATTAAAGTAATGTCAGAAAAAAAGTTATATGTTTGAAGATAAGCAGAAAGGAAATAGATAAATAGTTTTAACATGTAGCTGAATCAACTACGGAGAAATTTAAATAAGGCAATCGATTTTATTTCTTGCTTTTGATATCATATTACCTGCAAAATAAAAATAAGAGCAATTGATTTTAAAACATTTAAAATATCTTTCTTAACAAGTGCTTTCTTCTTAAAATAATTGTTTTTGTCAATTACTTGAATACATTGCAGTTACGATTTCACACTAAGAATTCATTTAACTGCTCTCCCCTAAACCAAGATTACAGACTCATGAACATGTACCATTCTTTTTGTAAAACATTGGGACTGATACAACTTAATGAAGGGGAAGTTGGAGCTGGTAGGACACTATCCTTCATTTGCTATATGCTCCCTAACATTGCTGTTTGGGAGTCAGTTGTTTATTCCTGAAAATGCATATGCAAGTCATACTTGTTACTGTAATAACATGGTTTAATTAAGTACTAAGTACATTTTCAAATGAGCAGAGACAGAAAAAAGTTTCCGGTAAAATGAAATGTAAAAGTTTTAGAAAGACAAGTGGCTCAAAACAAACACAAAACCATAGGTTTATGTGTGGGCCAGGCAACTAAACATTTGCAGAGATTCATAAAGCCCAAGGTGAACTCACTGAAATTCATTGGCGATTTTAGTTTTCGCTGCACTTGAAACCAAAACTGAAAAATGAAGGTGATACTACATGGAAATGGTTTGATAGAAAGGCCAGTGGATTGAACTACAGACTTCAAATAGGTGAACTCACACCCAAAGACCCCAGAGTAATTCCCTCTAACAACGAGTCATTGAGGTGACATAATGTAGGTTTTCAGTTAAATTAAAATGGTTAAGGTGTGTATCTTTTTAATGACATTTCTTTACTGGATTTCATTAAACCCAACATATTGAAGACTTGTACCGTTCCCCAATCTGAATAAAAGGAGAGTTCATTATTTCTTTTTGCTTTCTCTTTTTGAGGAGTCTTTGCATTCCAAATACAGAGAAAAAAGAAAAGGAAAGGAGAGGAGAGGAGGGGAGGAAGGACAATCTGTTACGTCACATTGTTATCTGGTTTATTAGTATAAGACTCTTTTACTTTCATTAAATGTCAGGAGTAAAAATTTACAATGGTATTTATTATAGCATTTGAAAATAACATTTTGTTTGAATTTTTTTCTTTGGTATTTAAATGATCTATAAACTGAAAAGAAGAGAGGAGTCATAGATTTTTCTATGCCAAGAAAAAAACAGTTTTAAAAAGATGAAGTTGCCATTTTAATTTTGTTTGATTAAAAACACATATTTCCTCTTTGTATTGTTGTATCTATACTGCCCAAAAACTAGTTTTAAGAGGGGCAACAAGCTTAGTTTTTCAGATAGCATTGTCTAAAATTCTCATGGCACCCATTGCTATATTAGAGATAAGTACTTTGTTGTCTTTGCCTATGAATTCATTGAGGAATATTAGAGTCTGAATCTTGTTTTGTTTACCAAATCCTGCTTACGTCAAAAAGAATGTTACATGAGTAAGAAAGGAATGCAGATGGAAGGGGTGAGGAGTATGTGTGTGTTTATTTGAAATGGTTTTGAAAAATGAGTCTCTAATAAATTTTAACAAATTACAGTATCTGAAAAGGGTGTCTTAATCAGTAAACAGGTTGATTTAAATAAACCATTATCTACAATTGTGATCAGGGTAAAACCACTAAGTACCATACAACATTTGTGTATAGCATTAACTTTGTTTGCCTTCAACAAGTCGCAGCTGTTATACTTCTACTGTGATAGTTTCACAATTTTTGCTTCTTTGGCATAGTCCCAGACAGGCTTCATCAACAAGAAACTTTTGTTCATGAACACACTTCAGTGAAGACCCCCCTCTGGGAAATTAGACATGACATGAAAGTGCATTGCTTTTTTAAAACACTTCAGGCATTTGAAAATTACAGGAGAAATTTTCAAGTGGCACTTCCTAAGTTAGAAATACCATACACATAAGGCCGGGTGCAGTGGCTCATGCCTGTGATCCCAGCACTTTGGGAGGCTGAGGCGGGCGGATCACGAGGTCAGGAGATCGAGACCATCCTGGCTAACATGGTGAAACCCCGTCTCTACTAAAAATACAAAAAATTAGCTGGGCGTGGTGGCGGGTGCATGTAGTCCCAGCTACTCGGGAGGCTGAGGCAGGAGAATGGCATGAACCCGGGAGGTGGAGGTTGCAGTGAGCCGAGATCGCACCACTGCACTCCAGCCTGGGCAACAGAGCGAGACTCCCTCTCAAAAAAAAAAAAAGAAGAAAGAAAGAAATACCATACACATGAAGGCAAGTTTCTCTCACATAATTATTATAGGACACTTGTTAATCTCCTATGAAGGTCAAGGCCACTGGTACTAATCTACACAATGAGAAAACCAAAAGTTACAGGATAGGATCTCTTCTCCCAGAACAGGTACTGATGTAGCCATAGAGACAGTAAACATTTCACAAGAAATGTTAAAACTATATTAAGAAGCATGTAAGCATTTGCTTCTTAATTGTTACAGATAATGATTTCTATAGAAAATTAATAAGAGGAATAAAACCACTATCAGCTGTGTGGTTGATGAAAACTGCATAAAAGAAGTAGGTTGAACTTCAGAGGAGCATTAGCCTCGGATGATGAGAAAGAAGGGCAGGAACGTGCCAGGCAAAATCAGAGGCATGAGCAGAAGTGTGGAGGCACAGATAACCATGTCCGATTTCTGAAACAGTCAAGAGATCATTTAAACTACAGCAACATGTTTGTATAGGAGAGTCATGGAAAAGTTGAAAAGATCTATTTTTCATTTATTCATTTATCCATTCATTCTACAATGTTTCATTAATTGCATACCATGTGTCCAAGGACAGTTTTAGCCTTGAAGAATAATTCGTAAACTTATGGATTCTACTTTCTTACTGACTTATGAAAGAGTTAGACATCAGAAAAAGCGCACACACGCACATACCCCATGGAATTGTTGGAAAAAAACACACAAACGCCAAAATCAAAGTATGCACAAGGGATCTTGTGCCTAATTCTCCCTGGGATCTAGGTTGGGATGGAGATGGCAGAGGAGCAGTTCAAGGCACATGCTATAGGCATTCCAGGGAGCTGGAAAGTACATGGGTGTGAATGACTTGAGTATGTGCAGTAAACTCAAGGATTTACGGTAGGTTCTTTCACAGATTGGCAGCTACTAGTGAGGGAAGATTTGAAGCTAGGAATTTAGGGGGATCCTAATGAAAAAGGACCTTGCGGCCGGGCATGGTGGCTCACGCCTGTAATCCCAGCACTTTGGGAGGCTGAGGCGGGCAGATCACGAGGTCAGGAGATCGAGACCATCCTGGCTAACATGGTGAAACCCCGTCTCTAAAAAATATAAAAAATTAGCCAGGCATGGTGGCGGGTGCCTGTAGTCCCAGCTACTTGGGAGGCTGAAGCAGGAGAATGGTGTGAACCCGGGAGGCGGAGCTTGCAGTGAGCGAAGATTGTGCCACTGCACTCCAGCCTGGGCGACAGGGCGAGACTCCATCTCAATAATAATAATAAAAAAAGAGGACCTTACATTACTAGAAAGACTGTAATTTATTCTTTGGGCAATACGCAGCCATTGAGGGATTTTCAGGAAAATCAAGTTTTGCATGACTAACACTTGTTCTGATTACCTGGGCAGAGGTGATGAGAAATGAACTATTGCAGTAGAACCAGGTGAAAAAGGAAATATCCGAGGTATTTAGGAGTTGGACTAGGGAGAGAGGGCTCATTAGGTGTGGAAACAGGAAAAGGTATTGGCTGGAAAGAGAAACTGGTTTCAGAGTGAGAAAAGGCTGTAATGAAAGATCGTTATATTCACTAGTCTCCCCAAACAATGTCTTAACTGACTATTTGTTTAGTAGTGGGTCTACACGTTAGGGTAAGATTTTACTGGGATCTGGAAGATGGTGAAAACCAGTAGCAGCAATTGAGTAATAGAGAGTGGTAAAATAGAAAATTAAAATAGAGGCAGAATTGAGATAGAAGTGCAGGTACACTTACAACGATCTGATCTTTGACAAAGCTGACAAATATAAGCAATGGAAAAAGGAATCCCTATTCAATAAATGGTGCTGGGATAACTGGCTAGCCATATGCAGAAAATTAAAACTGGACCCCTTCCTTACACAATATACAAAAATTAACTCAAGATAGATTAAAGAATTAAATGTAAAACCCAAAACTATAAACACTTTGGAATACAACATATGCAGTACCATTCAGGACATAGGCATGGGCAAAGATTTCATGACGAAGACACAAAAGCAATTGCAACACAAGCAAAATTTGACAAACGTGATGAAATTAAACTAAGGAGCCTCTGCACAGCAAAAGAGACTATCATCACAGTGAACAGACAAGCTACAGAATGGGAGAAAATTTTTGCAAACTATGCATCTGACAAAAGTCTAATATCCAGCATCTAATAGGAACTGAAACAAATTTACAAGAAAAAACACAATCCCACTAAAAAGTGGGCAAAGGACATGAACAGACACTTTTCACAAGAAGACGTATTTGAGACGAACCATCATGAAAAAAAAAACCTCAACATCACTGATCATTAGAGAAATGCAAATCAAAACCACAATAAGATACCATCTCAGGCTAGTCAAAATGGCTATTATTAAAAAGTCAGAAAATAACAAATACTGGGAATGCTTTGGGGAAAAAAAGGAATGTTTATACACCACTGGTGGAAATGTAAATTAGTTCAACCATTGTGGAATACAATGTGGTAATTCCTCAAAGATCTAAAGACAGAAATACCGTTTGATTCAGCCATCCCATTACTGGGTATGGAACCAAAGAATATAAATCATTCTATTAGAAAGATAATCCATGCAGACATTCATTGAAGCCCAATTCACAATAGCAAAGACATGGAATCAACCTAAATGCCCATCAGTGATAAAATGTAGCACATATACACCATGGAATACTATGCAGCCATGACAAATAATAAGATTATATCTCTTGTGGGAACATGAATGGAGCTGGAGGCCATTATCCTTAGCAAACTAACACAGGAACAGAAAACCAAATGCCACATATTCTCACTTATAAGTGGGAGCTAACTAATGAGAACACATGGACACACAGAGGGGAAAACCACACACTGGGGCCTATCAGAGAGTGAAGGATGGGAGGAGGGAGAGGATCAGGAAAAATAACTAATGGGTACTAGGCTCATTACCTAGGTGATGAAATAATCTGTACAACAAACACCCATGACACAAGTTTACCTGTGTAACAAACCTGCACATGAGCACCTGAACTTAAAGTTAAAACAAAACAAAACAAAAACAACCACAAAGAAGTGCAGGTAGTGAGATACTGGATTAAAAAGGAAAGCAGAAGATGTGCAGAACTATACTGTCTCATACTGCAGCCACTAGCCATATGTGGCTATTTCACACTTAAAAAGCAGCTGTTCTAACTGAGACGTGATGTTAGTGTAAAATGCACAACAGATTGTGAATACTTCATACACACACAGGAATATAAGATAGCTCATTGATCATTTTTGTATTCATTTTATTTTGTGTTAAATAAAATATTAATATTATTGTCACCTCCATAAGATTTTAAGCTACATATGGCATGTGGCTCACAAGTTATTAATATTAGTGCTGTTCTGGAATCTTTCTCTAGGTAGTTCCAGCTGGATGCTGTATTGCAAGAATGAGTGCCCTAGCTTCTTTGTTGGTCTTGTCCACAGATGAGTAAAGAGATCCTCGCAACTTCTGATAGGACTCAACAAGTTGTCCTTTATAACTGTTTTATCTCAGAGACAATGCAGATCCCCAGAATGTCTGTGAAACTGGCATCATTCTGAAATCACAGTCCCTTTTCATTAGTTAGAAGTTTTCTTAAGCCTGAGTGTATTTGCAATACCATCTCCAGAGAATATCTTTACAGACTTAGAAGCCAGATGTGTTGGTTTTCTCCCAGAATATTAATTCCCTGTTCATTAAAAATAAAATAAGAAGTATTCAATGGGAAAAAAATGTGGCCTAAATTAAGATGGTATTTTAATTGAGCACAAGTTAGAACTTTCCTGGCTCAAAGATTAATTTTTTCTAGTAAAGTATCTGTCAGTTATACAAATGTGTATAATTCAGCATCCTTGAAGTAAAAGTTTGGGTCTCAGTAAGAAAGTGCTTTCAGCTGTTAGGAACAGAGACCCAATTAGTTTTCCAGGCAAATCTGAAGTTTATTTCTGCACATGTAAGATGTCTGAAATAGACAATTCAGTCTTTGTATAATATATCTAGAAAGCGATCCGAGACCCAGACTCAAACATTCTGCTCCAGTTTCCTTAGCTCATGGTTTCTATTCTCCCAGTGATTAAGATTGCTGCTAGAACTCCAGAAATTTCATCTGATTTTCATAAAGAAAGTAGGAGGGTCCACCTTCTGTTTTAAAAAGCCATTCCAGAAGTTCCATGCAACATTTTCAATCATATCTCATTAGCCAGATTTAATCACAACCACAGAGTTGCAAGATAGACTGAGAATTACAGTTTCATTCTAGGTGGTAATATGCCTGCTAAAACTTTGAGGATTATCACTAGGGAGGAAGAGGAAAATCGGTAATGAGATAGATAGCACTCTCTGCCCATCTGTAATGAGATAGATAGCACTCTCTGCCCAGTTGATGTTTCGAAAGATTATAAAATATAAATAGTAAAAAAGTGCATGCTTCCAGAAAAAAATATTTGATGCAGCATTTATCTTATTCAAGCCATATATTTTATATTTTTCCTCCAAAAATTTAAAATATAGTTACCAAACTTCAGGCTTAGACAATCAACATTTTAGGGTATTCAAGAGTGAAGGTGATCCAGCCTCCCTTCAAGGATTTCATAAGAGAGTGGCAGAGGTATCTAGTTCTTATTCTGACCTCCTACTCGAAATTCATCAGTAACTTCTTATTGCCCTTAAGAAAAAGACCCAGATCCTTAAAAGCAGTGTATTAGCCTCTTGTGGTCTGGCCTTTGTCTTCCTTTGCAGCTTCATCTCACATCACTCTCCTCCATCCCCTCTAGCCACGCTGGCCTGTGCTCAGTGCCTCAGATGTTCTTTCAGTGGGGCCCCTGCCTGTACTGATCTCTGGGTCTAGAATTGCTCCACCCCACCACCCATCTCTGTCTCTCTCTCTTGCTTTCTTATCCTTCATATCTCAATTCATAGATAAACTCCATTAGGGGAGCCATCTCAGGATCTGTAAGACTGGGTTAGGTTCTTTTTAACCTGTTTATAATCACACATTCAAGACTGTAATTACATCTCTTCTTCTTCTAGACTTTGAGCTTCCCAAGAATGGGAAACAGGCCTGAGCTCATGCCCCATTGTGTCTCTGTGCCTAACACAGTGCTTGATATGCAATATGCTCTAAATACATTTTTAATAGAATGAATGGACAAATATAATAGTAGCACAAAAAAAGGACTATGAAATCATAAAGAAGGAAAAGAACAATTCTAAATGGAGGGATTTAGCAATGCTTTACGAGTGAAATAGAATTAAAACCGGTCCTTCCAGGACAGAAAAGCGCATATCAGATAATATAGGGCAAGGATGTCTTGGAAAAATGGACTATATAAACTAAGGCATGTGACACAGCTGAAATAAGAAGTTGCCCGAAATTCTCAGAATGCCTGAGAAAACATTCTAAGAGTTTACACTTTCGTCTGTAGTCCAAGGAATTCATAAACTTTTGGAATGTGCATACATGTTTGTGGTTAAGTGTACACATTCCAGAGACACTGTCATCACATTTTGCCTTTTAGAATGGAAACCCGTGTCAACTCATTCATTCTTAAAACTCTCCTACCAGTGTCTTCCCACCTATCCTCTTCAAGTCAATGGTCAGAAAATTCTAGAAGTGCATACATCAGAAAAGAGTTTACTGGAAATAGTTTTAAAATAATGGCTTAGAGTCAAGGAATGCTCTACACCCTTCTACTTTGCCAGTGAATTGAGTAAGAAAACAGCTGGTTTCTATCGAAAAATTTACTGTAGAGTGTTTTCTTCATGGAGAAACTAGATTTTGGATGTCACGAGGGAATGGAAGTGTTGGAGAAAAGTATTCAAGGTAAAACAGTAGCTTGTTCCAACACAACAGGCGTTCCCCTAAGACAACACTCTGTAAAGAAGTCCTGGAAAGGAAAATGAGAATGTGGTAAGGCGGTTGATACAGATCACTAAGGAAATGAAAGTCCAAAAGTTATTTACATGGTAAACATCTGTGCCAAGAGGAGTACTCTCAATAACGGGGATTAGTGAGAGAGCAGTTGGCTGGAGATGGAAGCTCAGGCAGGTGAGCGTGGGGTGCAGAGAAAAAAAAATGTATGAAGAATAAATCAATGTTTTTTTGAGAATGAGTATTTTAGTTCAGTACTTCTCAATATTTTAGGTGCATACAGATCATCTGGGATCTTGTCAAAACACAGGTTTGGCTCAGTGTGATTGAAGAGAACACTGGGATTCTGCTTTTCTAACAAGCTTCAAAATGCTGCTGCTGTAGCTGCTTGTGGGCCACACCTTGAACACAGCAGAGCTCCAGCCTCTGCATCTGGGCCCCCAGACACATGAAAAATGCAGCTCAGGTAGTGACAAAAAAGATCAGTGATGTGGGCCTTTGGTGTGTTACGGTTTATAAAATAGAAAAACCTATTTTCTTTTCCCTTACCATTTCCAGGGAAAATAAAGTAATGCGGATGATGTAGAAATCACCTGAAATAGTCTGGCACAGTGCTTGCAAGGCTGTAGGAACCAACTGAAGTTTGCTCAAAGCCTTATGTACTTCTGTTTCTCACTTGTATCACCTGTTATCTTTGGAGTGTCATGTTTTACGTTACATATTAGCAATGGAAACAGAAAATGGTTTTTCAATCACTCACTGCGTCTATGCATAGAAAGGCTGGGCGCAGTGGCTCACACCTGTAATCCCAGCACTTTGGGAGGCCAAGGCAGGCCGATCGCTTGAGGTCAGGAGTTCGAGACCAGCCTGGCCAACATGCTGAAACCCGTGTCTGCCAAAAATATAAAGATTAGCTGGGCTCTGTGGCAGGTGACTGTGATCCCAGCTACTCAGGAGTCTGAGGCAGGAGAATTGCTTGTACCTGGGAGGCAGGGGCTGCAATGAGCTGAGACTGTGGTATTGCACTCCAGTCTGGGCAACAGAGCAAGAGTCTGTCTCAAAAACATTAAAAAAAAAAAAAAAAAAAAAAGGATGCCAACAATATAATATAACAAAATATCTAAATGTGTAGTTGTTTGACACTTATTGACTGACTTATTTTTTGATTCACTATCAGCAACTTTTTCTTAATTTGGCTCTTTCATTGCAAGGAACTGTAAGTCAGAGTTCTTAGTTATGAATAAACAAACTAAAAAGACAGATGCAATAAAATTCAAATGAATTTAAGAAATGGATTCTCCCAGGCGCGGTGGCTCACGCCTGTAATCCCAGCACTTTGGGAGGCCAAGGTGGGCGGATCACGAGGTCAGGAGATCGAGACTATCCTGGCTAACAAGGTGAAACCCCGTCTCTACTAAAAATACAAAAAATTAGCTGGGCGAGGTGGCGGGCGCCTGTAGTCCCAGCTACACGGGAGGCTGAGGCAGGAGAATGGCGTGAACCTTGGGGGGTGGAGCCTGCAGTGAGCCGAGATCGCGCCATTGCACTCCAGCCTGGGTGAAAGAGAGAGACTCCTTCTCAAAAAAAAAAAAAAAAAAAAAAAAAAAAGAAATGGATTCTCTATCTGAGAAGTGATAGAAAACAGAACCCAAAGAGGGCAAGACAAAGTCAAGGCTCTATCACCTGTCACCAGAACACAATGTTCTAGACTCCCCTCAGCCATACAGAATAATCGCTAAAGCCCTACACCTTTGTATGCCTCCCTCAAAATGTGGTTTCAGGTGGGAGCATACAATTGCTTATGCTGACACCTCTTTCAGAGCTCTCACCTTTATTCTCCCACCTTGGTCTGTCTTAGTAAAGGGTGCTGCCCTGCCTTCCACTTAATTTGAAATTTCTTTCTAATAGACATGCCTTCTACACAGATCAGTTCAAGCTAGTCCAATTGATAAGGTTAGGCTTTGTGTCCCTACCCAAATGTCATCTTGAATTGTCATCCCCATAATCCCCACGTGTCAAGGGAGAGACCAGGTGGAGGTAATTGAATCATGGGCGTGGTTTCCCCCATACTGTTCTTGATAGTGAGTTCTCACGAGATCTGATGACTTTTTAAGCGGCTTTTCTTCGTTCACTCATCACTTCTCTTTCCTGCCGCCTTCTGAAGAAAGTGCCTTGCTTCCCCTTCACCTTCGGCCATGATTGTGTTTCCTGAGGTCTCCCTAGCCATGCTGAACTGTGAGTCAATTACACCTCTTTCCTTTATAAATTACCCAGTCTCAGGTAGTTTTTTATAGCAGTATAAAAATGGACCAATACACCAAGTAAGAACAATTTGTAAAGCTACACATGCAATGATTAGGAAAAAAAATGTGAAAATTCATAACTAGGGAGCATAACCGTTGAATGACCATATCATTTGCCGTTAAACCGGGCCTTTTTTAATCATGGAAGGAGTGTAACAAATGTGAACTGATTCTACACCGGACAGGCCAAGGTGCATGGTCACCTTACCTAATAAGTGTGAGCCCTCCTGTGGCTTATACTAGAGAAACTTCTTGATTCAATAGAGTTTTAAAGGTATGCATTCATGGATCTCCACCCAAATGCCCTGCGTTAAAATATCTGAGCTGTATTGCACTTATCTGTTTCCTTTAATCCCAAACCAACTGAATTTCTCTGCTTATAGTTTTTGCAGTCTTATAAATTCTGTGATGGGCATATGTTGCTTACTTTCTCAGCAATGACTTCCTATGGGTGATTCACACCCTGTTTCTTTCCGTCAGCCTCTGTTTTCTGTTTGGGTTCAGAGAAGTTGATTTGTCTTCAATTACAATCAGTTTCTCAACCTGTGGCCACAGGGACTATTTCAAGAACATTCCCATGATTAAGGCCACACAGCCTGAAACTCATGTGTGATCATGAGCAGCTTGGCCTTGGGCTGAAGACAAAGTGGAGAACACAATCAGAAAGAGAAATAAACCACAATCTTGGTGGCTGTCAAGCCACTGGATCAAGCCTACACCCAACTCCACATTGAGCCAATAAAGTTCCCTTTTTTGTGAGTGCAGACTCAGTTGGGTTTTTGGTTTACAGCGGAAACCATCAGAACCAATACAACTCCAGTGTTCACAGTGCCCCATATTTTGTCCTGAGATCCCTCCACAATCCCCTTTGTTTCAGAATGGCCAACTGTTTTCATATCTTATTTCAAATTTAAGAAAGGAAATTCGTTGGCTCGATTTATCTTTTCTCTCCAGAATCTAGTAATATGTTGCTCATCAACATATGGTTCGGCTGCTGGGTCAAGTGCCCAGCCATAAACCAGCCTCTGGGGCTGGATGGGAGGGCTGCTGTTCTTCTCTGAAGACCTATATCCATTTTCCTGCCTTGCAGATACCAGTAGGACCAGTATTAGGACATCTGCATAAGATTTAATTTTAGACGCGGTGTGCGGTGGCTCAGTAATCCTAGCACTTTGGGAGGCCAAGGCAGGCAGATCACCTGAGTTCAGGAGTTTGAGACCGGACTGGCCAACATGGTGAAACCCCGTCTCTACTAAAAATACAAAAATTAGCCTGGCATAGTGGTGTGCACCTATAATCCCAGCTACTCAGGAGGCTGAGGCAGCAGAATTGCTTGAACCCAAGAGGCAGAGGTTGTAGTGAGCTGAGATTGCGCCACTGCACTCCAGCCTAAGCGACAGAGCAAGACTCCGGTCTCAAAAAAAAAAAAAAAGAAGATTCAATTTTATGCTGCATATTCATTATCATCTTTGCCTTTTGACTGTATCATCTCAACCACGGTTATGTATCACAGAGGCTTAGAATATTATAACTCATTGTTTTAGTTTATCCAGGCTGCTATAACAGAATACCATAGACTAGCTCATAAACGATAGAAATTTATTTCTCGCAGTTGTGGAGGCTGGGAAGCCTGAGTTGAAAGCGCTGGCAGATCTGGCATCTGGTGAAGGCTTGCTTCCCAGGTCATGGATGGCCATCTTCTTGCAGTGTTCTCACATGCTAGGCAGGCAAAGGAGCTCTCTGGAATTTCTTTTTTTAAATAACAGCATTAATCCTATTCGTGAAAGTGGGGGCCTCCTAAAAGCCCCATCTCCTAATACCATCACACTGGGGATTGGGTTTCAATATACGAATTTTGGCAGGGACATAAACATTCAGTCTCTAACATTCACCTTTTGCACATTAGAGAACGTCTACAAAGAAAACGTTAAATTTTAGTTTTGGAAAACTTCCTTTCCTTTTCTCATTTTTATTCTTTCCTTTAGCAATGTAATTATTATTGTATGGAACCCATATCTGATGATGGTGAGTTTAAATGGATCAAAATTATTGTTCCTTAAAAGCAACACCAAAATTTTATAAGATATGCTGCATACTAATTAAAGCTCAAGGAGCCCCAGGCAAGAAAGAAAGATAAGCCATTGCTTAAGTTATGCAAAAGTGTATTTAATATTCGAGATTAATTAAAATCTAGAGAAAGTTTTTTAAGAGTTCCATTTAAAGTTTGCATAAAAGTTCACGCAATTATTATAAAACAGTTGCTATCAAACTGGTTTGATGAATAAGGGAAGTCAATTAGTAACATAGTGAAATAAGAGTTAATTCATGTTTCTCTAGGTAATTTCTTTCCTTTGTTCTGTAAAAGTCATGTATAACTACATAATAGTACAATCATACAATAACAATTATATGCCAATACCCACTGTTTTACAAAGCGATGGAAAGCATAGTTCTATGGTACTTACTTATTTTCTAAGTGAATAATATTCTTCTTAAACCCATCCTGAAAATTTCTACAATAAAAGATTCATTGACGGAAAGTCAAAAAATTTGATTTCTGGTGGTTTTTGTTGTTCGAAAAGGAAATGAAAGCACAGCTTTTACTGAGCAGGTGGTTCCTGGTGTGTGAGCCCTTAATGGAAGAATGATCTGTGTCAACAGGACTGGGAAAGTTCTGATTCTGAATTCTGAAATTGACCTTTATTCTCCATTTCAGAACACATAAGCCACGATATCCCTTTTATTATATAGACATCGATATGCAGAGAACTAATAAAGTCACACCAAGAATGTCTGGGCTTGTTCATCTTACACAATTTATTATTTTTGAGGCTATCACTCAAAAATTTTTGAGTGGGGAAAAATTTTCCTGCACCCTAATGTAAAATTGCAAATGTGTTTCCCCAGAGTAATGATAGTCTAAAAATGAGGGACAGTGAGTCGTAATTAGGATTAGGCTTGGGAAACAAGTTCACTTATATTATAGCATGTTGTTATGGCAAAAGGAAAAATATGGTCTGATTTTCAAACAATTGACTGGCAAATGGGCTTATCCCATGCTATCTATTAATAATCAATACAGCTTATTCAAAGGACAAAAGTCACTTTCTCTATAAAAGAAAGTGGGACAAATTTAACAACGGTCTACTTTACTGCAAGTTAGGATAGAGTCTAGAGGTAAGTAAAAAGCTTTAGGTAATGTCTTCAAGCCTCGAAGCACCAGCTTTATTCTCACCGGGGAACAAAGTCTAAAGAAACTTTCATGACCACTGTGTCTGATAAAGAATGAAAATTCTGCTGAACTCAGTGGTGAATGTACTCATTATTAAATGGACTCAGAAATACTGTGGTTCAAAGCATGCTTCCTAAAAATAAAACCGATATAGTCTATGAAGAAAGATTTCCAATGCCAAAAAAATTTCAATGAGCATTCAAAGGTTGAATCCATAGCCACCACATGAAAGATGATATAAGCAAGTCAGTAAGAGCCACTGAAGTGTACGGTTTCAGAGTGAATGTTTGTTTCCCAGGGAGGAGAATCCAGGCCTTCCTCTCTTCTCTCTATGCCCTGCCTGCCCTGCTGTCTTCCAGCCTGCAGGCAAGTTCCCTGTTGCTTTCAAGCTGGAGCTTGGCACCACAGGAGTCCCTGCTTGCCCTCTCATTCCCACCACCAAAGCCTCCTGGCAGCATTTTTAGCTGTGTGGGCCTTATATTCAACAACAAAGATGAAGATATATGGCTAGGAGTATAGGAGAAATTATTTTCTTGATATTTATTTGGAATATTAAAAAGAACAAAAAAATGAGCTCTATGTTCTACATCATATCATACTGTCTAGCAAGATGCCTTATTTTTATTGAATAATTTCATTTGTAAATTGCCTCTTTACAATTATGATTGAAGACTGAGACCAAGGGGAAGAGAAGGCAGAAGTTACAATATTTCCTGTGCCTGAGCTTAAATTTTGGCTTCAAGTTTCTTAGAAGCTTTCTTACAGGGTTAGCATACATCTCAGCTGGAGTTTCCCGTTTAGATTATCTACCAGTGTTTTTGTAGGTGTTGGCTTAGTATATTACCAACATTACTGCATCAAATTTGAAAATAATTCTCCTTGATCTGGTCCCAGATTTGATCCAAGAAGCACATGAGTCTGCAGGATGTATTCAGACTCAAAGCTCTAGAATAGTTATAGATTGTGATCTTTCCAAAACTCTCTAATCTGGTGTCATTAGGTATTTCTTGAGTCTTTGCTATGCCACTTGCTGTGCTGGGTGGATCACTGATAGCAGTCAAATTTCCTTCCCGACCCAGACATCTTATCAAATAAAGCTTAGAAGCAGAGGTTCCACTAGACACACGGAGCCACGAGTTAATCTTTGTGAATAATTTCATTGTTAACTATTGGGACAAGGTACAAAAAACAAAAACAGAAACTTGCTAATGGAATACACTTTCTAAGATTATAAATTGCACCATTTGCCGAATGTATACTGTTAGAAATGAGAGCAATAATTTGCACTTACTGTAAGTCCAGCATACGGAGAGGGTCATATGTTGAAATGCCATCTCTATTGAGGTGTCGTAAAAAATATTTCCTCCAGCAGCACCCAGTCATTCTAAGGTATTAGGTATAATTTTTAAAGTATTATTTGGTGTTCTGAATACAAAAAAAGTACATCTTGAGTACCACAATTGGTGACATTAAAGTTAATTATTTTCATTAAATATTGCAGTGCTGTCATGAGGAATGAAACAGAAGAGCAAAATGAGGTTAGAGATTGGATGTGTTCAACACTGCTCCCCAAGTATTTCCAACTACTTAATGTATTCATTGAGTGATATTTGTTGAGGGTCAGAAAAAGTGCCATGGTATTTGATACAGCAAAAGATCACATTTATGATTTCATTCTGTCACTTTCTGCAACAGGTAGCATCCCCTTGCCAGCACCAAGGCAGGGTTGCATATTTGAAAGTTACTCCCTCAAAAAACTAATTTAAATAAATAGATTTTTTAAAAGAAATTATGAAATTCTAACGTTGCATTCAGTTAGTGATTTTATATGGTGTATGATTGACATTAAAAAATACTTGTCATTAATTTTACTCCATATTAATGTTATATTAATAATTTCTGAAAGTAACCAACAATTCTAACTGCAGAACCCAGCTGTGGACATGAGTTTCTAGGGGAGGACTCTGAAATTGTGTCAATGTTTGTAATCTAGTCCTCGGAGAATACAAAATTTTTGACAAAGAAGGAGGTTAAGGAGTGTTTTCTTTTTGATGTTCACCTCCAAAGGAGGATCATAAAAAAGTAATTCTTGAAAAGTATTGCAATGCAGTCTTCACAAAAAAAGCTTATCCCTGAAGTACAGAAACACACTTAAAAGGAACATAGATGAAATCTCTATTCAAAGAGTTTGGGTTTGACCTTTATGCATTATATATTATCACTGTTTTGAATTAAGCTATTACTGTCTCATTGTTATTTTAGCAGCTAACAAATGAGTAGGTGTTCTGAAAAGCAGTGTTTAGCGTCATGTAAAATGTTATTTTAAAAGTTCATTTCCACTGAGAGGATTTTCTAATAACCATGTTTCTGCTAGTAACTCAGCCATATATATATAAAAGTATTGAAATTAGAGAAACAGAAGCTACTGCTGTGATGTAATTTGATAGAAAAATATTAATAGATGGTAGACATTGTAGAGTTTCTTTCCATATAGAAATGTTACATTGGAGGATTAACTGCATTTCTATTCATTCAAAATAGTCACAGCATCCATTCTATTTTAAAATGTTAAAATACAAATACAATTAACTGATGTATTTATCCACATTATCTAAATTACACAAATAAAATATATATTTAATATTATTAAAATATCTAGGGCTCTGATATGTCCTGGTATGTCTATCTAATCTGTGTGTGTGTGTGTGTGTGTGTGTGTGTATGCTGAGATATATATACATAAAGATATATACATCTATAGATATTGATATAGTTTGGATATTTTTCCCCACCCAAATCTCATGTTAAAATGTTATCAGTGGGGCCTGGCAGGAGGTGTTTGGGTCACGGGGGTGGATCCCTTGTCAATGGCTAGGGCCATTCCCTTGGTAATGAATGAGCTCTCACTCTGTGTTCACATGAGACCTGGTCATTTAGAGGTGTGTGGCACTGCCCCCTCAACTCTCTCTCCTGCTCCCGTTCTTGCCCTGTGAGATGCTTGCTCCCTCTTGGCCTTTTTCCATAAGTAAAGCTCCCTGAAACCTCCCCAGAAGTTGAGCAGATGCCGTCAACATGTTTCTTGTACAGCCTATAGACCATGAGCCAATTAAATCTCTTTTCTGAATAAATGACCAAGTCTTAGGCATTTCTTTATAGCAATTCGAGAATGGCCTAATAGTGTGTGTGTGTGTAACTACAGTATATATACAGTATATATATATAGTATGTATATATACAGTATATATATATAGTATGTATATATACACTATATATACTGCATATATAGTGTATATATAGTATACTCATACACACAATATATACTGTATATATACACACACACTGAGCATATATACATCCACACATCCAGTCCTCTCAGCCATGGCTCTACCCTCAATTTATACACTATGCATGTGTATATATACGGTATATACATTGTGTGTGTATATATACATACTATATATGTAATCTGATATATGTGTAACTACTGATTATATAATTCATAATATTTAAATTCCCTTATGCAATTTTTTACTCTGCTATTATCCTAAATTTATAATCATTCCATAATGAAGCAAATAAGCCTATGCCTCATTCCTGGGGTGTTTAGACCCTGTTTAGGTCCTGACAGATGCAATCTCTTCAATTAAGTTCTTTCACACACTGAAGGGATAGTTCAGGAGGATCATTAATACTGATACCATCTAAGCAGAAAATAGTCACAGATAAATAACTAAACTTAATCGTACTTGAGTATGGATACCTTCTTTACATTGAGGATCAATTTTAAGTTCACTGAAATGGATGTGGTAAACATATCAGAGTTACCTCCTGTGGCATTATATTTGTAGTAAATGTAGTTTTTCAAAACCCTTTAAATACTTGAACATACTTTTAAGCTCACAAAATACTTGTTTTTATTGCTTTGGAGCCAAATTTTCCAATTGCAAATATCTAATGATAATTTTTATATATAACTTTACTGCATACGAGTTGGCAAAAGATAAAAAAAAAACAAAATTTTAACTTCTTTGTAAGGAATCAATTGTAGATAATGAATGATCGAGCTACTTTCCTGACCAGTCAAGAAGTGCGAACAGAAGCTGGAACTGAACAGCAGTTGCTAAGACTTTGCAGGCCAACCACCACCAGGCTCTAAGTGTCCTATGCAACAGGTGGAGGTATAAGGACTTCTTTTAATTGCAAGACACATGATGAAAAATAAAAGGCACATTCTGTCCACCCTGAAAGTTCTTTCTCTAATTCCCTAAATTAGATTCTTGTGAAATACCTGTAGTTGTTATGAAAGTCATAGAATTTAATTTATAGGTGTCTCTTAATTAAGTTAAGTTAGCTAGCTGATGTTTGTTTCAAGGATCATGGAATCGGCCATGCCATAATTTATATGCCCAAAGAAAAACCTGATTAAAATGCTTAATATGATGAACAGACCTTGAATAATCTTCATAATTATAGAGTACACACTACTTATATTTTTGAAGTGGTTCCAAAACCATTTTTCCACTGTGTGTATCTTCAAGGAATAACCAATTCACTAAACCTCCTCTCTATGGAAATGTATAGACCCTTGGCCCGTCACCTCCTCATCCTTGCAGATTTTAATGCCTGGTTCACTGCTCCATGATCCAATAACCCTCTTGTAGTATTCTTTGGAGTTTTCAATATCTATGTAGACCATTCTTTCAATGAACCTGTCTCTTAAATATTGGCCCTCCCCCATTGATACCATCCTCCAGCATGTCTTAATCACACACTTCCAAGATCATCTCCTGGAACTCAACATAATCATTAACTACAACTACTGCATAATTGTGCTTCTCATTTCCTGCAGCTCTCTAAATTCACTGTAACAAAAGTTACATCTATGTCTTGTTCACTCATGTGCTCACTTCCCTTCCAGTTAGCTTTAGTCCCACGTTCTATCATTATGACTCCCTTGCAATCACCTTTGATTTCTTTGCTCCTCTCTCTTTCCTAACACTTGCTCAGAAAAACAGCAATGCTGATTAAGTGAAACTTGTGCTTCAGCATCTCCCTGGGGGGAAGAATGGAAGAACGTGGCTGGGGAAAACCACACACCTATGCTGATTGGTCTGACTTTAAATTCATGGCTCCTAACCTTCAGTGGGACCCTGGTGTTGCAATCCTACTTCATTCCCCTGCTCCATTTCCTCCTCTCCCCAATACCTTCAATCTATCCTTTTCTTCTTCAGCCAATTACATTTCCTAGTTATTTAAAATACCTACTTATTTTCTTGTTCTCTTTTAAAGCAACAATCATCATTGCTTTCACTTTCTTTTGTCTCATTCTTTTGGAACCTATTTCAAAAAGACTTTCATCCCCACCATATCAGTCCCTGTCAAGTCAACAGCAATCTGCATGCTGCTAAATCTAGTGGAAAATTCCCAATCCTTACCTTCAGCAGCATTTGATACAAATCATTCCCTCTTTCTTGAAACATTTTCTTGTAGTTTTCTTAGTATTTCTCTCTCTCTCTCTCTTGCTTCTCCTCCTACTAAACCTACTGTTCCTTCTCATTTAAATGTCTCCTCGATTTTCTCATTTCCAAACAGTGGAGAACCCCAGGTTTCAGTCCTTGGACCTATACTGCTTCCTGTCTACACCTACTCCCTAGGAGATCTCATCCAGGTTCCATATTCCATCTGTATGTTGACTTATCTCTCTAGCTATGTCTTCTATTGAGTTTTAGACCTTACACACAACTGCCTGCTCCCAGTCAGCACAGTCTACCAAACACCTCAAACTCTTTGTTTCTAATACCAAACTACCATTAAAAATAAATGTTTCCCTCTCAGTTTTCTCCATGCAAGTAAATGTCAACGCCATTCATCTATTCACTCAAACCAAAAACCCTAGCTTCATCTTTAACTCTTCCTTTTGACCTTCACATCCAGTCCAACCTATCAGGAATGGCTCTACCCTCAATTTATACCCAGAATCCAGTCATTTATCTTCATCTCCATTGTATCCACTTCTAGGCCATCTGTTGGATGGACTGCTGCAATAACCTTCCAGTTGATCTTCCTGCTTTCACCCATGCCCTGTCCCCATGGTCTAATTTTAGCACAGCAGCCAGAGTGATACATTTCCAATGAGACGTTTTCATCCCCATCCCATTCAGTGTAAAAGCCAAAGGTTTTGCAAGTGGAATTTTTTTTTTTTAGAAATTGTTTTCGTTTTCACATGATGAGAATAATGCATGTTCAATAGAAGTGTTTCTAAACGACGAAAAAAAATTGTTATTCTCCTTCTTGTTCCACACAATGACCATTGCCTTTAAAAAAAAAATCACTGTTCAGGATTGGAATTAGCTAGGTAGGTATGAAGAATAGAGAGGATTTAAGTTGTATTTGCAATATTACCATGGTGCTTTATTTTACAGCCTCTCTCACTGTGGTAAAGAAAGACTGCTCCTTCATGTTACAGCTGGTTTATACGTAATTATTTTTTTTAAATCCTGTAAGAAAACTCACTCAACTATCCTGAAAAACCCCAAAGTGCAGAGACAAAATATTCCATAAATATCTTTAGAAACTCCCTGATCTAGCATCCAGCCCAACCTCACAATCATCTATTTGCTCTCCACCCCATTGTCAAACCAAGCCATGTGGAATTTAATATGGCTACCTAACTTCTGGATCTTTCTCTAATAACAATTCTCATTTTTGTATCTGTTGATAAAGAATGCTTCCATTGAATCCTTGGTCCATATACCCAAGGAAGGGTAAATGGAAAATACCGAAGAGATGAATTTTTTTGAACTTCTTGTCAGCATTGTTGATTGAAGATGTATTTTCCTATTGATTTGATCATGTGTTACTTGATTTTGTTCTGATTCTCAGTTTAACACGGTATTTCCATCTGAAGCTTCTGATGCATACTTCATTTATTCTAACGTTAAACAAAATTTTAAAGCTCAAAAACTTCAATGTTAATTGACTGAAAATGCTAATCTATAAATTCATTTTATTGTAGAAATCTTATAAGGATATGTTGTATAGTTCTATGTCATTTCCCATGAATTTAAGATTTAGAGATTAAAAAATCAATAATTTGTAAATGGTAATTTTATCTTGAGCAGAATTCTATGCCTATGAACCAAGATTCTGTATCAGTCAGTAATAGGACTTAATATGTGACGATGTGTACACAGGGAGGGTGTACTTTACCTTTAAGCTGGCCAAATGTGCTTTTTTTTTTTTTAAATAAGAGCCTAAATAGAAATCTTATCTATAAATATTCATTGGTCCTAATTATCTTTTATAGAGTTGCTTTCACCTTACTCAGTTGTGATTTCACTATTAAACCTTCAAGTCACAGACCAACTAAGTGCTTCTTTGGTGTGTGTGTTTGTTTGTATCATGGATATCCAGAACATTTGTCATTGGATATGATCATTATAAAACTCTTGAACATGACTTCTCTGACCGTGGATCTCAGGAGCTGTACTTGAAGTTTCAAATCAGCTGGTAGTCAAAATGTTTAATAATTCCTTTCCACCAAGCAAAGATTTCTTTCAATTTCTATTCTAGGAGTTTGTACTTTTTCTAATATATCCTGCACAACTAGGTCCATCAAGATAAATTTCTGTGCTTTACTTAATGTCATGAATAGAACAGAAAATATGTTAAAAGATGATGGCTCCAAAGGCATAGCATTTTAACCTAAAACATCTGTGATTTTTGTTGTTCACAGAATGTCTGCCTCCCTCATTAATCTGTCAGGTTGTAAAAGATCTGGGAATGAATCTGCTTTGTTTACCACTATGTCTTCAGTGTCTCACCTGGGGAAAAGTTTGTGATAGATTTTTAGGGAATAAATTAGTTTTTGTTGGATGGATGGATGGATGGATGGATGGATGGATGGATGAATACTCTTATACTCATCCTGTAAATATAAGTGACATAAAAATCATCACAAAGAGATGTATTGCCAGGTGGTTTTTGATAATCGACTGTCTCAGTCCATTTGTGTTGTTATAACAAAATACCACAGACTAGGTAATTTATAAACAATAGAAATGTATTTATCATGGTTCTGGAGGATGGGAAGTCCAAAATCGAGGCACCAGCACGACTGGTGTCTGATGGGGATTGCTCTTCTTCCAAGATGGTGCCTCATTGCTGCATCCTTCAGAGGAGAAGAATGCAGTCTCCTCACATGGTGAAAAGGATGGCCTGGAGAAAGAGAGTGTTCCATGTATTCTTGAACCCTTTTATAAGGATGTTAGTCCCATTCAGGGCCCTCATGATGTAATCACTTCCCAAAAGTCACACTTCTTAATACAGTTGCATTGGGGATTAAGTTTCAACATGAATTTTGGAGAAGCCACCATCATTCAAACCACAGCAAAACAGAAATCAGTCTTAACTGGAAGTATGTGGAATGGCTTTATTGAATATGGGTTCTTTCAACAGATAGAGATAAGGTCATTGAACAATATGATTCTTATCAGAGCAAACAGAGGCAAAGGTGACTGAGCATGGAGATATGTGAGAAAGTTTAACAATAGTTTGGATAAAATGTAGAAATAAAACCAGGAGGCCCCCGTCATGGAGAGTTTTTGAATGTTAAGTCAGAGATTGGGTGTTTTAGTGGGTAATCAATAGGGAAAACAACAAGGAGTACATAAACTACATCATATTCACATTGAAAACTGAGAGAATTGAATGGCAGCCACAATGAAGTACATGAAGAGAAGTACTAACTAAAAATAGATATTTTTCAGAGATGCTTTTACCATTTACAAATGCAGGTACATGCACTCTCTGCCTGTTATTCATTTTCCAAGAGGGCTCCAGGCAATCAACCTTTATCTTTTTTGGGACTTCAAAAGAGGACAATGTTAAAGCTGCATTAGACATACCCCAACTGTTTGTTTATGATGGCTTTCACTGTTTATATGCAAACCTAAATATGTAAATCTTAGAAAAGAATGCTAAAAGAAAGGGTATAAGGCAAGGAAAATCTGGCAAATTTTTAAATTTTAGGTTTCAGTTAAATTAAAAAAAAGTAACATTATCTTTCAAACGTGAAAATTTCAGTTGCAAAGAATAGTACAAATAAATCAAAGTAAATGTAGATTTAGTTGGCTCATATTAAAAGAAATACTAATCAGTAACAGTACAGCTTGATTTGTCATTGGATGAATGATGAACTGGGGAAATTGAGGCAATCACAAATAGTCTAGCTTCAGTTTACCTCCTCATGAAGACTTCTCAGAATACTCAAACCTACAATGAATCCTCAGCACTGTGCCTAAGGCTTGAGCCTTACAACCTACTCAATAAATATTTGCTAAATGACTTTGCCCTTACTAACTTTGCAGCCTTTTTTTTTCAGTTAGTAATAAAACTACTTTGTATTGTTATTTGATATCTTCATTTTTCATCTAGACAGTGTAAGATGAAGGCCCTGTCTCACACTTTTCTTTAATCTCATACTTCTCATTTAATGATTAAAATTGGCAATACAATTAGCGTTACATAAATTGCATTGAATTAGATTGCTACTCTCTTCTACCCTAGAATGGAAGATTCAATTTATAGTTGACCTTTCTTCTGAAGCTTAATTGTTGTTTATTATTCAGTTTGTTCTATGGAAGTTACCACTTTCTTTTACATGGGATTTAGAGTGTATTTAAAAGTTGGATTCTCTGCTTTTGGAACTTCCATTATTCACTTAAAACAGATTCATGCTTTAGAAAGATAAGGAGACAAGAGGAAGAATCCCCCTGTGTTTTATGTCCTACTTTTGTAATACCTGCTCTTCTAAGGTTGTGATTTTGTTGCTGTTGTTTTATTTCAGTAGTTTTTTGGGAACAGGTGGTGTTTGGTTACATGGAAAAGATATTTAGTGGTAATTTCTGACATTTATGTGCACCTATCACCTGAGCAGAGTACAATACACCCAGTGTGTAGTTTTTTCTCTCTCATCCCTCTCCCACTCTTTCCCGATTCTCCAAAGCCCATTATAATATTCTTAAGCCTTTGCATCCTCATAGCTTAGCTCCTGTTTATGAGTGAGAATATACAATGTTTGGTTTTTCTATTCCAGAATTACTTTACTTAGAATGTTGGCCTCCATCTCCATCCAGATTTCTGTGAATGCCATTATTTCATTCATTTGTATGTCTGAGTAGTATTCCATGGTGTGTGTGTGTGTGTATATATATATATATATATATACCACATTTTGTTTATCCACTTGTTGGTCAATGGATACTTAGTCTTCCATATTTTTGCAATTGCAGATTGTCATTTTTTGATTTTTTTAAATTATGGCCATTCTTGCAGGAGTAAGGTGGTATATCATTGTGGTTTTGGTATGCATTTCCCTGATAATTAGTGATATTGAGCATGTTTTCATATATTTGTTGGCCATTTGTATATCTTCGTTTGAGAATTGTGTATTCATGTCCTTAGTCCACTTTTTGATGAGATTATTTGTTTTTTTTCTTGTTGATTTGAGTTCCTTGTAGGTTCTGTCAGATGCATAGTTTGTGAAGCTTTTCTCCCACTCTGTGGGTTGTCTATTTACTCTGCTGATAATTTCTTTTGCTGTGCAAAAGCTTTTTAGTTTAATTAGATCCCATTTGTTTATCTTTGTTTTTGTTGCATTTGCTTTTGGTTCTTGGTCATGATCTTTTTGCCTAAGCTATGTCTAGAAGAGTTTTTTCTGATGTTATCTTCTAGAATTTTTATCGTTTCACATCTTAAAGTCTTTGATCCATCTTGAGTTGATTTTTGTATAAAGTGAGAGATGAGGATCCAGTTTCATTTTTCTATATATGGCTTACCAATTTTTCCAGCACCATTTGTTTAATAAGGTATCCTCTCCCCACTTTATGTTTTTGTCAGCTTGGTCAAAGATCAGTTGGCTGTAAATATTTGGCTTTTTTTCTGGGTTCTCTATTCTGTTCCATTGGTGTACATCCTTGTTTTTATACCAGTACCTTGCTGTTTTGGTAACTATAGCCTTGTAGTATAGTTTGAAGTTGGGTAATGTGATGCTTCCATATTTGTTCTTTTTGCTTAGTCTTGCTTTGGCTATGTGGGGTCTTTTTTGGTTTCATATTAATTTTAGGATTGTTTGACTTAGTAGTATATGCTAGATGTCAAAGCAGGAAATAGATATTTGGTGTCAGAAACATGAATCTATTTATTCTTGTGTTCTCATCCCATTTTCCCTCTCAACTCACCATGAGCCAAACACAATTATTTTCTAAGTAAACATTTTGACAAATGCATTATATATTTAGCTAGAAAAAGTTTCTGCCTTCTATGAGGTCACAGCCTAGGAAGAAAGAGATTTGATAATGACCCAGTTAATTGGCTTGATTACAAAATTTTGGCTTTTAGTTAGCAGAATTTCTATTTAACTGGTTTTTCTAACCATCTCAGGATTAACCCATCTGTTCAGTGAGGATACTTAGAGAAACCTGTATTCTAAGAGGTTATTCGAAAGTATTCTCAGAGGTACATGTGCATATACCTTTTGCCAGTACAAGCTAGCAATCCAATGGGAAGATGTTTACCTGAAAAATAAAGAGGAAAACTAATCCCCTCAGCAAGTGTTTATCAACTGTCTTTGCCAGGCACCACCCACCAGTGCTCTACATGTGATGTGAGCATGCCCTGAAGGAGATCATAGTCTAGTGGAGCAATTAAACAGTAAAGAAATAATTACAGTACATTATGATGAGTCCAACTAGGACACAGAGGAGGAGGGAGCATTATAGGGTGCAGAGAAACATTCCCAGAGAACTCAGAGTAGGTAAGATACATGGGTTGAAGGAGCCGGGCACAGTGGCTCACACCTGTAACCCCAGCATTTTGGGAGGCCAAAGTGGGTGGATCACGAGGTCAGGAGATCGAGACCATCCTGGCTAACACAGTGAGACACCGTCTCTACTAAAAATACAAAAAATTAGCCGGGCCTAGTCTCAGCTACTCGGGAGGCTGAGGCAGGAGAATGGCGTGAACCTGAGAGGCGGAGCTTGCAGTAAGCCGAGATCACGCCCCTCCTGCACTCCAGGCTGGGCGACAGAGTGAGACTCCATCTCAAAAAAAAAAAAAAAGATACATGGGATGAAGGGAACAGCATGGGCAACAGAAGGTTAGGAGAAGCGCAGGTCATATGGTATGACTGGCTTGTTGAATTCATGATTAGGTTGGTTTGAGCAATTGAAAAGTGATTAATGTCAACCACTTCTCATTTTTCTTTTATTTGATAAATATTTCTTCTTACATATCTGGTCACAAACCTCGAATGAATTCCATGTAAAACAATCAATAAATTTTCTTATTCTTTCCCTCCTGTGACAATAGAGATGGTGTCTCTCTATCTCTTTTGGAACCTGTCCCTTTAATAGCTTCTGAGAAACTTTAAACTATAAACTTTTCCCTGTATATTGCACTGCTAGCTTCAAACCAAATCACTGCCATCAGCCTTTAAACATACTTGAGTCTGTCCCATATTAATCTTGATTTCACACATGTGCCCCTACAACCTCTGCTTCTCTTTACAATAAAGACTTGTACAAGAGTTGTCTCTAGCTCCACACTGCCACTTAATCCTGGACCGCTCTAATCTGGCTTTCACCTCCATCACTCAACCAAGACAGCCCTCTACAAAGGTCACTAATGACCGCCATGTCTCTTAATAAAATAGACTTTTCAGTCCTCTCCTTGTTTTTTTTCTCTGGGATCTGTTTGGCGCTGTAAATCAGTTTATCTTTCTTGAAACAATTTCTTACGTTGGTTTCCATGACATCCCACTCTTGTTTTTCTCTGTCTTTTTGAGTTCTGCCTGCCCCTGCTAATTTCCTTTTCTAGGCTTATTCTCCTTTACCGAGTTGGCAATTAGAAGTTCCTGAAGGCTCTGCACTAAGCACTTTCTCTTTGTTCTTTAACTTCTTCCATGGATTTGATTTCTGGGTACTCTAAAAACTCCCAAATTTAATTCCCAGTGAAGACTTGCCTTTCAGTATATCTGGGTTTGTTTAATATGCATCTCAAATGCATTTCCCATTTATTATATCCTGAAATCTGACCTGCGCCGCTTGTTTTCTGTGTAGGAAAATACACAAATATCTATCTTGTGCATTAGATCAAGAGACCATGGAAAAACTCTTTAAATTTTTAAAACACTTTAGAGCCGAGTTTCTTAACCTCAGCCCTATTGACATTTTGAGCTACATAATTTCCTGCTGTGGGGGTCTCTGTGCATTGTGAGATGTTTGGTGAGCATTCCTGGCCTATACCCACTAGATGGTATAGCACCCCCTCCAGTTGTGACAAGCAAATTGTGTCCAGACATTGCCAAATAGCTCTTGGGAGGGATAAGGAGGCCAAATCAGCCCTTACTGAGAATCGCAGCTTTAGAAGGAAGATAAGAGACAAAGCTGTGTTTTTTAAAAAATAGAAATCATGCTGAAGTTTCCTACCAAGGAAATTATTAGTTCAGTTGTATGCCCAAAGTGTATGACATTAAGTATTATTTATCAATATCACTATTTCCCACATTAGCTACATGTTGTGAGTCTCATTGGTTACCTAAAATACGCTTCACAAAATTTGCCCGGCAAAGATTTGTCCAGTGAGCACCAAGAAACCCCATTTGGACCTTGCTGATAGTTCCAGCATATTTCCACACAATTTCTCTCCTCTCACCCTCCTAATCTCCCAACCACAGTCACAGTGTTTTTTGAAATCATATGCTCCTCCTGTCATCCAGTGTCACCCAGTATTCTTTCTGGAATGTCCTGCCCATTTCACTTAACCCCCCTTCATCCTGCAAACACAGCCCAGACATCACCTCCCTACAGAGGCCTTTCCTAAACCCCAAAGTCCTTTAGGTTTTCATGCACTCTTAGAGCTGTGTTGCTTTCCTTCACTGGCACTTACCTAAGTTTACGATTAAATATGCATTCTCATGGTTATTTGAATATTTATCACACCCAATAGCCTTTAACAAGGATGTAACACATAAGCTCTAAAACACTGGTGCCTGGCAGTGACATGTATGATTCATTTCAAAACAAAAAGGTAGATAATCAGGCACAAGGACTGCTACCTGGCTCACCAGCAGCACAGGACATTTGAAATCAGCATTGCACTAAAAAATGTCCTTGTTATAGTGGCCATCCACAGAGTGCTGAATCTTTCCCCTGTGTCGTGACGCCTCTTTTATATCATAATTTTTAAATCTTCAACCATCATCCTCTAAAATACTATTTTTTCAGAGTTGTTAAGTTCCGTGGGCGAATAATTTGCATTCATTTTAAGACAAATTTGTTTAGGCGATAAATGCATTATTATTTTTCTCTACCTCACAATATGACATGGATTTTCAATTGAAAATTCTGCCTGAAACTGATTGGAGTTGGGATATAGTTGTAGACAATCTATAGTAGTTCATTTGGTCACAGCGTGTTTGCTTTACTTTTGGATCTTGAGAAGAAAGGACTGTGATCTGCAGGGCACTCTGGGACAACTTCTTGGTGATAAGAGTGAAGACTCATATTTGCTTTGTAAATCAATAAAAAAGAGACCTTTCAGGCAAAAGTGTTGATGACTGATTTTGACATTTGTTCTGGGAGGACAAGTTGTGAATTTTATATTGGAATGTAATGTTACCTATGAAATTTTCCACCTATTTTAGGATTTTCATATTTTCAGATCAATCAAAATTTGTTGTGAACAAGGTTTCTCCTCCGTGTCCCACAAACTACAAAAAAATGAGTGCCTCTGGGTGTTTTCAAACTGCCTGTGGGTAGACAGAGCTGTGTTACTACCTGGAACTCTGTGAATGTCTAAAAGAAAGTCAAAATATCAAAATCGAAAAGGAACTTATTTTCTTTGATATGTCTTGTTGTATGACCTTGGTAGGAACAATGACAAAATTTTGACATGTTCAGATGTCTTAGAACAATGAAATTAGTATATATTAAAATAGCAGTGCTTTGTTGTCCTTTTAAATAATACATGCATTTTAAAGTATTCAGAAGCTTTTTCTACTTTGTATAAATACCTTATCAGTCCTCTAAAATAATCCAAGCTTAATAGGAAAAAAAATGAAGGAGCTATGTTGAGACTTACTGAATGTCACAGAGCCTGCAAGGTTAGAACTGAGCATAGAAAGTGAAGAAATATGTTCTTGATGCCTATTCAACTGGGTTTCCTGTTCAAGGTTATGCACTCTATTTGCTAATAGTTGTAGTATCCTATACCACAATTGCTGAGATTAGTATCTTGAGAAAATATTGTACCATTCCAGTTAATAATTATGTTGATTTCTATTCTTCAGTTTAAAGTAGATATATGAAAATAGGATCTAGTGTGTGACCACTCAAAAACCCTATTTTCCTCACGTTTGCAGTGTATTTCTAAAGGCCTCTCCAGGATTATTTCAAAATCAAAATTGAAATATTGTCTACCAAGATATTGAATTAATTATGTATCTATTTCATTTTACTGTTTGAACACTCCCTTCTAATTTGTATATAGAGAGATAGAATCGTCTAGCACTTTTCTGAAGGAAAAAGAAATCAAGAATAATATTATTTAAAGGCTCATAATCCATCTACATGTATTAATTGTATATGGACTTTAAACAAACACAATTAAGGATAGTCTTGTTCTGCATATAATTGATTTGCCTATGTTGATGAGATGCTGACAACCAGGTATGAAAGCTGGTTTTGCTTATCTAAAAGAGTGGACTAAAAGTAAGTTAAGTGGTTTCTTTAGTGTTCTGTGGCTTTAGTTGTACATGGAGCACCTGCTCCTCTTCGAAGTCACAGCACTTCAAGTAAGTTCGCCACGGTCTGCTATGCTGCGCAGACTAAGCTGTGCAGACTATGCTGCCCAGACTCCTCTTCCTCCTCTTTAGACTGTGGCAGTAACCTAAAAGACTTGGCCTCTGTTTCAGCTCTCATGCCACACATCATCTTTTGTCTTTCCTGTGGTTCAGGTATTTGTGTGTGAGGGTTGAGGTGGGGGTGCACCAAATTCATACAGATTTCCTCAGTAGCTTTATTTTCTGAATTTGAGGCAACAGGAGAGTGAAAAATGGCGATCATTATATTGATTCATACAACACAGAGATCTGAAGGAAGCATTTTGTACAAACCCTGCTCTGGGTAACACAGGAAATGCCAAGATTTTGAAATGTAACTTTCTTGGTCTTTAAGACCAAATTGTGCTCAGAAAAGGCAGAGTCCCTATAAGTTTTGTCACAATAAATGAGTAGAGCCCACTGCAGGTTGGAAATCTACAAATCATTGCAGGGTATTATTAAGATAATAACTGCACAAGAGCCATCACCGCAGCAGAGGTAAGGATCTCTGCCAAGATTCGCCTTAGAGCAGTGATTCTGGAACTTGAGCAAGCCTAGACTCACCAGGAGGGCTTGATTGCTAGAGTAGGAGAATTTTCCCCGTCTTACATATAACCAGGTGATACTGACCACACTTGGAGCATCACTGCCTTAAGCATTAGGATCTGCGACTATATATCCATGGATTGCAGCAAGAAGAAGACAAAAACGTTTCTTCATACACGAGAATGTTTGTGACTTAGCAAGGCTGTTATTGGAGACCTGGCCATTTTAGGTAGCTTTGTATAAATTGCCTTATTCCATCCAATGTTCTCATTTCTAATGTTTATAGGCTGCAAGCCTAGAGGCTACTGTAGTGAAACAGTTAAACATGTTGGGTGTGGTGCTGAGCTCCTTCCTAGGTTATCAAATCCAAGCTCTGCCTTTTATTAATTGTGTCATTTTGAGGCAGGTATTTATATTCTTAGGGCCATGGTGTCTTCATCTGTAGAATAGGAATAATAGCACCTATTGCTAGTATTGCTATTAGGATTTTCAAAATAACACACATAATGCATTGGAGAAAGTGTCTGGCAAATTATAAGTATGTAAGAAATCTTATCTCTCTTTTTGCTCCTTATTTTTTATTACAGTGGTTTTGTTTTTCATTTCTTTTATTTTTTGGATAGTTAAACCTTATAAGGATTTAAAAGTTTCATGTTACCATTCAAATATACCAATTTATTAATTTATCATTTAAACGTAAACAACAATGGTGCCAAAGTAGTCATGGGGCCCTCTCCAGCTTCATCCTACAGAGGAGCCCCACCTGGGCAACTGAAATAAGATTAGAAGCTACTAGAAGAATAAAGAGGTCTTATTTCATTATTTAGTTAAGCCGTTGAATAATTTATTCTTCCTAAAGCAACATCACATATACCAATTAGGTTAGATACCCTTATTAACTAGCCAGGGAACCTTCTCTCTTGAAAAACATCAACAAGAAGTTTTTGTTGTTATTTTTGTCATTCTTGTTTGGTTCAAGAAATATAAATAAATAAATTTATTCCAGAAATTTTAAATTTCAGTTAAAAATTTTTAATTTGATGTTGTATCAGAGTTATGAAAATCATGGCTAACTATAATATGGACTGAGAAAATCCACTTATTTCAAAAGGGAATAAGCAGACTAAAAAACAATAAGAAAACAAAAAGCAGATGAGTGTGAAAATTACAAGATAAAATCAGAATATACCTGGTCAAAGCAAACATTACACTGGGCAAAGTTACATAGGCAAGAGAGGCTTTATTCAAAACTATTGTAACAGAAGAGAGAGGCTGTAACTCAGCCTGAGCTCAACTCCATTGAAACAAAGGGATGAAGAGTTTTTAAGAGCTGGGATGGGAGAATCTGTGTAGGCCATTTGTGCTTGCTAATTGGCTTTACCCACAGATGAAGTAAATTTTCTCCTATCTTCATGACAGGAGGTAGTTTTACAACTTAGAGCAAGGCTCTTTGAAGTTAGGCTCCCACCCACACTCCAGTGTAGACTGTATCCCTTCAATGCTTTTATTTCAAAGTGATGGCTCCTGGGTGCTTAAGGAAAACATTCCAGGGTTTTGAAACTGACAAGAAGCTTTAAAAAAAGGTTTACATCTCAATCGGGCAAAGAAAGAGTTTCAATTACTTGTTTTCTAAAGTAAATGCTTTAAGAAAGGGAAGTTAGGGACCTAGAGTCAGGAGGAAGCCTGTGTAAAGTTTAGTCCAGCTGAGGGAACTGCTAAGGCCATCTTGGTCTTGGTGAACACTTGGTTTTCACATAGTTTTAATCACGGAACTAGTATGTGGCCTGGACACACTTGGAAAGAAGCCAACACCAGAGGGATTGCTGATATACTGTGAACATCTAATTCCTACATTTATGATAATGAGGTGGAATGAAATAAAGAGGAGACAGTATGAAATTGGAAAGTATGTAGTTTGATGTTACTTGCAAAGATACTGTGAGGCCCAATTTATGACACTGGGCTGCATAGAGCTTTTTCTGAAAGTCCATCTAGCTAAACCCTGTCCTTTAACCATATGGGCCAAATGACTTTTGCTTTATTTTAGGGAATTTTCTTTATTTGTAACATTCCTTTCAGCTCTTTTTAGATTCTAATATTCCAGAATGTCTTTTTTCCAGTGTAGGTTCTTGGCATCTTTGTCCAACATTTCATAGTAGGTGTATAAATTTGTTTCTGGTTTCTGAATTCTCTTCCATTGATCTATTTGTCCACTTTAATGCCAGTACCATGCGATTTTGGTTACTATAGCTCTGTAGTATAATTTAAAGTCAGGTGATTCCTCCAATTTTGTTATTTTGCTCAGGATGGCTCTGGCTATTCTGGGTATTTTTGTGGTTCCATACAAATGTTAAGATATTTTTCTATTTCTGTAAAGAATGCCATTGATGTTTTGATGAGAATTGCATTGAATCTGTAGATTGCTTTGGGTAGTATGGACATTTTAACAATATTGATTCTTCCAATCCATAAAAATTGAATACTTTCCATTTTATGGTGTCCTATTCAATTTCTTTCGTGTTTTATAGTTTTCATTATAGAGATCTTTCATTTCCTTAAGATTGATCATTGTTGGCATATAGAAATGGTACTAATTTTTAATGTTGATTTTGTTTCCTGCAACTTTACATAATTTATCAGTTCTAATAGTTTTTTTGTGTGCAGTCTTTAGGTTTTTCCAAATATAAGATCATACTATCTAAAAACAAGGATAATTTGACTTCTTCTATTCTAATTTGAATGCCGTTTATCTCTTTCTTTTGTCTGATTGTTTTATCTAGGACTTCCATTACTATGTTAAATAATAGTGGTGAAAATGAGCAACTTTGTCATGTTACAGATCTTAGAGGAAAAGCTTTCAGTTTTTCCCCATTCAATATGATGCTAGCTGTGGGTTTGTCATATATGGCTTTCATTATGCTGAGATATGTTCCTTCTATCCCCAGTTTTTGAGAGTTTTTATCATAAAAGGAATGCTGAATTGTATCAGATAATTTTTCAGCATCAATTGAAATGATTATATGGTTTTGGCCTTCATTCTGTTGATATGATGTATCACATTGATTTGCATATGTTGAATCATCCCTGCATCTCAGGGATAAATCCCACTTAGTCATGGTGAATTATTTTTTTTTTTGGTTTGCTATTATTCAGGATTTTTGCATCAATTTTTATGAGTGATATTGGCCTGTAGTTTTATTTTTTTCATGTGTCTTTGTCTGGTTTTGGAATCAGGGTACTACTGGCATGATACGGTAATTTTGGAACAATTTCTCTCTTCCTCTATTTTTTAGAATAGTTTGAGTAGGACTGCTACTAGTTCTTCATTACATGTTTGGTAGAATTCAGCAGTGAAGTCATCAAGTCCTGGGCTTTTTTTACTGGGAGACTTTTTATTATGCTTCAATTTCATTACTTGTTACTAGTCTGTTCAGGTTTTGAATTTATTTATGGTTCAATCTCAGTAGGTTGTATGTGTCTGGGAATTTGTCCATTTTTTTCCCTAGATTTTTCCAATTTATTGACATACAGTTGCTCATAGTAGCCACTGATAATCCTTTGAATTTCTGTGGTATTAGTTATAATGTCTCCTTTTTCATCCTGATTTTATTTATTTGGATCTTCTCTCTTTTTCTGTAGTCTGGCTAAAAGTTTGCCAATTTTGTTTAACTTTTCAAAAAACCAACTTTTTATTTCATTGGTCTTTTGTATTGTTTTCTTCATTTCAATCTTATTTATTTCTGCTTTGATTTTTACTATTGATTTTCTTCTACTAATTTTGTGTTTGGTTTGTTCCTGCTTTTCCAGTTCTTTAAGATGCATTGTTAGGTTGTTTATTTGAAGTTTTTCTTATTTTTTGATGTAGGCACTTATAGCTGTGAACTTTCCTCTCAGTACTGCTTTTGTTATATCCCATAGGTTTTGGTATGTTGTGTTTCCATCATCATTTGCTTCAGAAAAATTCCAATTTTCTTAATTTTTTTATTGACCCACTGGTTATTCAGGAGCATATTGTTTAACCATGCATTTGTATAGTTTCCAAAATTGCTCTTGTCGTTAATTTCTAGTTTTATTCCATTGTGGTTAGAAAAGATGCTGGATATTATTTCAATTTTTTTAATGTTGTGAGCCTTGTTTTGTGACCTAACATATGGTCAATCCTTGAGAATTATTCATGGTCTGAAAAAAAGAATGTACATTCTGTAGCCGTTGGATGAAATGTTCTGTAAATATTTATTAGATCCATTTGGTCTATAGTATATATTAAGTCTGATGTTCCTTTGTTGATTTTCTCTCTGAAAGATCTGTCCAATGCTGAAAGTGGGGTGTGGAAATCTCCAGCTGTTATTGTACTGGGGACTACCTCTCTCTTTAGGTCTAATAATATTTGCTTTATATATCTGGGTGCTCCAATGTTGGGTGCATATATATTTAAAATTGTTATATCCTCTTGCTGAATTGACCCCTTTATCATTATAGAATGACCTTTGTTTCTTATAGTTTTAACCTTGAAATCTATGTTGTCTGGTATAAGAATTGTAACTCCTACTTTTGTTTTGGTTTCCAGTGGCGTGGAATATATTTTTCCATCCCTTCATTTTCAGTCTACATGTGTCTTTATAGGTGAAATGTGGCAACAGATCATTGGGTCCTCTTTTTTCATCCATTCAGCCACTTCTTTTCATTGGAGAGTTTAGTACATTTATATTCAATGTTATTATTGGTAAGTAAAGACTTACTCCTGCCATTTTGTTCTTTCTTTTTTGTTGTTGTTTTGTGGTCTTCTCTTCCTTGTTTCCTTCCTGTCTTCCTTTTATTGAGGGTGATTTTCTCTGATTATATAATTTAGTTTCTTGTTTTTTATTTTCTGTGTATCTGTTGTGTGTTTTTTTACTTCTGGTTATAATGAGACTTGCAAATACTATCTTATAGCCCATTATTTTAAGCTGATAACAACTTAACATCATTTGCATAAACAAGCAAGCAAAAAGAAAACTAATAAAAGCTCTACACCCTAATTTCGTCCCCTGGTTTTTAACTATTTGTTATTTCTATTTATATCACACTGTACTGTATGTCTTCAAAAGTAGTTGTAGTTATTATTTTTGATTTGTTTATCATTTAGTCTTTCTAGTTAAGATAAAAGTAGTTTATACATCATGGTTACCATGTTATATTCTATTTTTCTGTGTACTTACTATTACTAGTGAGTTTTGTACCTCTTGGTGATTTCTTATTGCTCATTAACATTCTTTTCTTTCTGATTGAAGAACTCCCTTTACCATTTCTTGCAGGACAGGTCTGGTATTGATGAAATCCCTCAGCTTTTGTTTGTCTGGGAAAAATCTTTATTTCTTCTTCACGTTCGAAGGATATTTCCACCAGATATACCATTCTAGAGTGAAGGTTTTTTTCCTTTAGCACTTCAAATATGTCATACTACTCTCTCCTGGCCTGTAAGTTTTCCAATAAAATGTCTGTTCTCAAAGGTATTGGAGCTCCATTGCATGTTATTTGTTTCTTTTCTCTTGCTGCTTTTAGGATCCTTTCTTTATCCTTGAGCTTTTGGAGTTTGATTATTAAAAGCCTTGAAGTAGTCTTCTTTAGGTTAAATCTGCTTGTTGTTCGATAATCTTCTTGTACTTGGATATTAATATCTTTCTTTAGGCTTGGAAATTTTTCTTTTATTGTGTCTTTGAATAAACCCTCTACCCCTGTCTATTTCTCTACCTTGTATTTAAGGCCAATAAGTCTTAGATTTGCCCTTTTGAGGCTACTTTCTAGATTCTATATGCATGCTTTATTCTTTTTGTTTTCTTTTGTCTCCTCCGTGTATTTTCAAACAGCCTGTTTTTAAGCTCAGTCATTCTTTCTTCTGCTTGATCAATTCAGCTATTAAAGGACTCTGATGCATTCTTCAGTATGTCAGTTGCATTTTTCAGCTCCAGAATTTCTGCTTAACTCTTTTCAATTATATCAATCTTGTTGTTAAATTTATCTGATAGAATTCAGAATTCCTTCTCTGTGTTATCTTGAATTTCTTTGAGTTTCCTCAAAACAGCTATTTGTGAATTCTCTGTCTGAAGGGTCACATATCTCTGTTTCTCCAGGGTTGGTTCCTGATTCCTTGTTTAGTTCATTTGGTGAGGTCATCTTTTTATGGATTGTCTTGATACCTGTAGATGTTCATTTGTGTCTGGGCATTGAGGAATTAGGTATTTATTGTAGTTTTTGCAGTATTGGCTTGTTTGTACCCGTCCTTCTTGGGAAGGCTTTCCAGGTATTTGAAATTACTTGGGTGCTGTGATCTAAGCTGTTCCTTATTTAGGGAGCACCCCAGTAACGCTATGGTTCTTGCAGACTCATACAGATTCATCTTGATGGTCTTAAAGAAGACCTGGGCGAATTCTCTGGATTATCAGATGGACACTCTTGTTCTCTTCCCTTACTTTCTTCCAACCAAATGTAGCCTCTTTCTCTCTCTCTCTCTCTCTCTCTCTCTCTCTCTCTCCCTCTCTCCCTCCCTCCCTCTCTCTCTGTTCTGAGCCACGTGGAGCTGGGAGTGGAATGACATAAGCACCCCTATGGCAACGACCACTAGGTGGACCTGAAGCCAGCACAGCACTGGGTCTTACGCAGCATCTGTTGTAACCACTCTCTGGCTACTGCCTATGTTTCCTCAAGGCCCTGGGACTCAGCAGGGGGCAAAACCATCTAGGACTGTGTCCTTCACTTCAGGGTTGCAAGTTCCCCTAGGCCCTGGGTGGGTTCAGATGTGCTGTCTGTGAGCCAGGGACTAGAGTCAACAAACTTAAATGCCTACTTTGTCCTCTTTTGTCCTGCAGCTGAGCCGGCACTCAAACCACAAGATACAGTCCTTCCCACTCTTCTCTCCCCTTTCCAAAGGCAAAGGAGCCTCAGCTCATGGCCACTGCCACTACGGGTCCTCAGTGAATACTTCCAGCCTACCAAAAATGTTCCATTGAGGTCCAAGGACTCTTAAGTCAGCTTGTGGTGAATGCTGCCTGGTTTGGGACTCATGCTTCAGGGAAGTGGGCTCCCCTCTGACCCTGGAAATGTTTAGAAATTTCATCCAGGAGCCAAGTGCTGGAATTAGCGACTCCAAGAGCCCATTTTGTGCCCTACTCCCCTGTGGCTGAGCTGGTACCTAAGATGCAAGATGAAATCCCCTTTGCTTTTCCCTCTGCCTTTCTTAAGCAGAAGTCTCACCCCATAGCCATCATAGCTGGAAAAGTGCTGAGTCTCACCTGAAGCCAGCAAGTGTGAATCTCGCCCAAGGCCCTCAGTGTAGTACCAGGTATTGCTGCTGGTTATTTGAGCCCAAGGACACTTCAGTTACCAGGGTGAATAAATCCTGTCAGGACTGGGTCATTTCCTTCGAATGAGAAGGTTGCTCTCTGGCCCAGGGTATGTCTAGAAATGTTATCTTGCAGGTAGGGCCTGGAAAGGGGGCCTCATGACTCTGACTGCTGCCCTATCCTGCTATAGAAGAGCTGCTATCCAAGAGGCAAAACGAAATCTTCTCCTGTCTTCTGTCTCCTGTCCTCAAGCAGAGAAAAGGGGTCTCTTTTGGAGCAGTTAGTTGTACAGCCTGGAATTAGGGGAGAGGTGGTGCAAGCACTCCTTTAGCCACCCTGGATAGCATCTCAGGAGGTTGTGTGCCCCACCATCACCCCCAGTCAGCTGGGTTTGGGCCCAGTTCAGCACTAGGACTTAGGAGTTGCGGTCTTCATGGCCTATACTGCCTTTCAAGATTATTTAGGGCCGGGCCTCAGGGCACTTTAGCCAGCAGTAGTGAGGCTTGTGGGAACTCAGACACCGACCACTGGGATCAGTGATTCCCCTCTGGCTAATGCTGGTTTAAATGGTCCCTCCATGGGTGGGTGTCAGCGGAGTTTGATCTGGTTTTCCTTTCTGCTATAACAGGACACCACTGAGTCCAATGACTGAAATTGCTGCACGCTGTCTCTCTCCTCAGCACATGGAAATGCTCTCCTCACCCATGCTGCCACTGCCTGCAGGTGGTGGAGGGGTGGCGGCAGGGCAATTAGTGGCAATAGTCCTGAATAGGAAAGTAAGGACTATTTTTTTTTTCTCCTTCTGAGTGACTCTTTCAATAATAGGAAGTTAAAATCCAGCACTGCGAGTGTTCATTTGGTTTTTGGTCCTTAGGAAAGTGCTTCTCTCTGTAGATAGTTGTTAAATCGGTGTCCTAGTCGGGGGATGATCGGTAGAGGCTTCTTGCTCTGCCCTCTAATTTGTAACATTTTTTTAGCTCTTTTTAGATTCTAGTATTCCAGCATATGGCAACATTTTAAGCATTAAATTTCTGTATAGGCCTTCCAGACATGGGTAAGTGTGTGTAGAGATATGTTTGTGACTTTATGTTTCCTTTAATATGCAATTTCACATTTACCAATCCTAAAACATTAAAAAGAGCATAATCCAAATACAGTGTTCAAATAAACACTGCAGTTATTTGTTAGCAAAGCAACTGGCTGTGATTCTATTTCTGGAAGATTATCTCCTCCAAGACGTAGAAATTTGCCAGCTACATTTGTTTGCTACTGATTCCTGAGTTTGGTTTGCTTTCATTCTTCTTTGGATCTCAGTCTCCTATGCACCATTCACATTTTCTATTCCCAGTAAAAAGGTTTTTGTATGGTCTTGGTTTTGTTCCTATCAGTCACTTAAAAGAACACACACCCAAAGGCAAGGGCATTAATCATCTTTTTGAAGGTCCCTGGGAAATTATTATTTATATGTTGATAGTGAATCTATTTTACCCTTTAAGGGGCAAAATTGCTAGATTAGGAACATGGTTAGGAAAACACAGCAGTCATTAACCTTATCGCTTTTCCAACAAAGAAAAACTGTGTAACAACTGGCCGAAGCCCGTGGCAATTTGAGAACACAAAAGATCAACAAAATGAAGCCCAAGATGAGATAAAACAAGTTGCCAGCCTTTTGGCATAGGTTTAAAATAATTTTCTGTAAACACCTATCCTCAAAAATGGAAATCAGTGAAAATATTTCATAAAATGGCTAGAGAATTCTAAAGCTTACATTATATTCTTTAGTATTTTATATAAGAAAAATTTTGTTTGCTTTAGAAATCTCATAATGTATTTCTTTTAGTCTAATTAAATTTTCTTTTTTTTTTTTTACTGGCACCATTCCCCTTAGTCACTAAGAGTGAAATTAAAACCACTAAATTTTATTTTTTTAGTTTGTTGGAATTACAGGTTCTCTGAAGGGGTTGCTCTGCGTAGATTATTGACAATAAATATGTTCCAAAAAACTCCATGCCAATGAGATAAGATGAATTATTGGGCAAGAGCCAAAGAGGAACCAGGGAGATAGCAAGTGCAGGAGGAAAGCACAGGTATGGAAAGTGAGTGAAAGTAAAGGATGATGTATTAGTCTGTTCTCACACTGCTATAAAGAACTACTTGAGACTGGGTAATTTATGAAGAGGTTTAATTGACTCACAGTTCCACAGGCTGTACAGGAAGCATAGCTGGGAGGCCTCAGGAAACTTATAATCATGGTGGAAGGGTAAAAGGGAAGCAAGCACGTCTTCACATGGTGGAAGGAGAGAGAAAGAGTGAAGGGGGATGTGCTACATGCTTTCAAACAACCAGATCTCTTGAGAACTCTATCAGGGGAACAGCAAGAGGAGAATCCACCCCCGTGATCCAATCACCTCCCACCGCATCCCTCCCCCAACTATGGGATTAAAATTCAACATGAGATTTGGGCAAGGACACAAAGTCAAACCATATCAGATGACTAGCCGAATGTTAACCTGATCTGTCCTCTCAGCAGGGACAGGTGCCCTCCTGCTTTATGGATGATTTAAAGTTATTATAACAGATGGTGGTGCTTCCTTTCATCTTTTATCCTTGGAATTTTAGCATTAATTTAAAAAATATTTCGTATGAAACAGTGAGACAATAATGCTAGAACATTCTAGTGGTTCATAAAGAGCCTTTACAGGTAGGATTCACTTGGTTAGGGTGCCACATTACAGATTTGATCCCAAAATTGTGGATCTAGAAATTTTATTTTCACATGGTATTTTATGTGGGTTAGACATATTAGAATACCCTGCCTCAGTTTCCTTGTTGGTTGTTGTGGACAAAAATAAATGTACTTAGCACTGTTTTGAGGATAAAGGTGTTAGAACACTGCTTGACACAAAGTACTTAACAAATGTTAGTTGTCATTCTTAGTTTTATTAACATTCTCAACAGGCATATGCTGATTTATTAGCTTATGAAAAATACATTTAAGTGGGTCCAGAATTATTTTATTCTCCTTTCAGAATACTCTGTTCATGATACCAAAATAACTGAGAAGCTGCATTAATCTATCTGTTTCTTTCTTTCTTTCTCTCTTTTTCTTTCTTTCTTTCTCTTCTTTCTTTTTGGAGACAGGGTCTTGCTCTGTCACTCAGGCTAGAGTGCATGAACATGGCTCAGGGTAGTCTTGATTTCGTGGGCTCAAGTGATCCTCCTGGCTCAGCCTCCTCATTAATTTTAAGATGATTCTATTATGGAGAAAATTTAAAGAGTGATCAAAGGATCTGAGTGGTTGTAGGAGATGTTTTATTTGGGATCTGAAGACTCTGATAAATCGCCTACCACCCTACACCTGCATACCATCACAGAACAGTCCACAAGATGTCAGTTGCACAAGGATCAGGGCAAGACACACTTGCTCTTTGTTTCTTTTTTTTTTTTAACCTGTGAGTTTCTGTATGTCTCTCTCTTGCTGTTGCTCTCACTGTCCGCCTCCTCTCTCCTCCCCCCACCCCTCACTAACTTTTGAGCTATCATGTTGTGTTTACTAGATTCCAAGATGGCACTCTTCCTTCCTACATCCTTTTTAATTCCACTTATGCCATTGCTTATGTTAAGGTTTCCTGCAAATGAAATGAATTGAAATAGGATCAATTTCTTCTTGCTTTTAGCTGGGAGAGTCCTTAAGTGTATCACTGAAAGTGGTTGCTGGTTTGAAACAATATTTTTGGGTTATCTGGGGCCATAAGTAATGACATTTGATTTGTCCATGTCATCAATAATGGAGTTAGTAGTAGACTGAGGTTCAAGAAGTTGAAGACCTGAGACCCATATCCAAGTCTGCCACTGTTTACAGCCATGACTGCGAGAGAACCTAACTGTTGTATCTTCCTTACAATTAGAAGAGACACAACTTTTCCCAAGAACACCACCTCAAGAGACTGTTTACATTATTGAATTAGACTAAGCTTTAACATACAGTGAGTATTCAGTTAAATTATTTCTCTTCACATCAGCTGGTAGGGACTTATGGTGAGTACAAAATCAGCTATGGGCAAAGTTTAAAATGTTATATTTTCTCTGGACATTAATTATAATAGAAGATACATCTTATGCTTTCCACATAAAGAAGTAGCATGTTAGGTTAAAAGAATTTTAGGGTGTCTGATAAGAAAATCAAGGTCAGTGTGACTAAAGAAGAATTAAAGAGAGGACTAGGATGGTTTATGGATGAAGAGATGGCAGAGGCTGCATTTCACAAAGCCTTGCAGACTATGGTAATATTTTCCATTTTATCCCAAGTGCATTAGAATGCCAAGAAAAGGCATTAAAGAAGGAAAGTAGTACAATCAGATTTTTATTTTTTTTTAATTACTATGACTTCTATATGAAGAAGAGATTCAGAAGAGACAGATTCAGCTGTGAACTAGATAAGGGCGCTTATTTCAACCATGATGGAGCTAGTAGATGCACACGAGTGGACAGATTTCAGAAAGTTTTAGAGAATGCATGCGTAAATAGCTTCCACCTGCATGCTCTTGTGCACATGTTCTACATGTGAATATATAGATCTACTTACATATACATATGTATGTTTGTATATAGATATGTATTTGTTTAGGAACATACTTAGAAAAGAAGATAGAAAAACACACCAAAATATTTACAGTGACTTCAATATTTAAGGTTATAGTATTTGGGGTTATGTTTACTTGTTTGTTTGTTTTGAGATGGAGTCTCCCTCTGTCACCCAGGCTGGAGTGCAGTGGCACAATCGTGGCTCACTGCAACCTCCGCCTCCTGGGTTCAAGCAATTCTCCTGTCTCAGCCTCCCCAAGTAGCTAGGACTACAGGCGCGCGCCACCAAGCCCAGCTAATTTTTTCTGTAATTTTAGTAGAGATGAGGTTTCAACATGTTGGCCAGGCTGTCCTCAAACTCTGGACCTCAGGTGATCTGCCTGCCTTGGGCTCCCAAAGTGCTGGGATTACAGGCGTGAGCCACTTCACTCAGCCTATTTGGGGTAATTTTTATTGCCTTCTTTACAATTTTTCTTTTCTTAATATCCTACAATGAATATATGTAAATAAATATATATAGTATATATAGTATATGTACACACTTGTGTTAATGAGGCATTATGGAAATTAAATTATAAATATGGCTAGTATCAAGAAAGTCCTAATTCAAGTTTCATTACAAAAACTGTTTCCCACTACTCAAATATGATAAAGCACTTTTAACATAAACAATTTTTATAGGCAAATTATTGTGTTGGAGGCCCTCTCAATTGGTTCATGATCATGCATAGCTCCTAAAATATAAGAAGGTAACGATTTATAATACAATGGATTTCAATCGATGCCCTTTGCCATTAAATCACACTAGAATTCAATGACACAACTGTTTAACAATTAAATTAATGGTGGTGACCTGCAAATGAAAAGTGATATATAGTATTTATATTTTCCTCATTTTGCCTCTGTTTCTGAAAATGTAAACAATATTCTTTTAATGTTTGTAGTTTTTAATCTTAAAAACACAATGTTGAAGAGGAATTATCTGGAGAGTGCTAGATTAGAGTCAATTAAGATTTCCAAATTAAATTTTTAAATTTATAACTAGAGAGATTTTTAAAATGTTAGCAGTATTTTTTCCCCTAGATTATCTATCTGCATAAGATTCTAGAGAATTCTGAGACATTCTTCTTGCTTTAGAGTTGGGTGCTACATAAACATTAATCAGTGCTAAGTAAAAAACCAAATATATATATATATATATATATATATGCACCCCCATTGTTTAGTATCAGTAAATTTTACTAGAAATACTGAACAAGTATATGGCAAGCAATTGACAAAAATATTGGTTCCTGATCTCCTTTTAAATAGTATTTATGATGCTAAATAAAAATTGTTCTAATAATAGAGGAAATATTTTCATATTTTAGGTCATATACATATACACAACATAATAGGGACAGGGGAGAGGCATCATGAAATAACTCAAGGTAGTATACTATCTGAAAATTTATACTTATGAAAATTTATGTGATAAAAATAAAGTTAAATTGCTTTTTTAAAATTGCTTTAGGGTTTAGCTCTCTGTCTACATAGTTGGCAACCTTGGGTGACTTATTTTATTGTAATCTATTGTTATGTTTATTTCCCGTATTGCTATTTGTATAATTTATATATATATAAGGCCTCAATAAATAAACTCTTTGAATAAAAAAGAACCCTAAGCATCTTTTTGCAAATAGTTCTAAATCATGAAAACACTAATATTTTATAATGCTCTAAGAAGCTAATGAACCAGAAATCTCTTTAACCAAAGGCACTTTTCCTTTGGTTTTCGCAGAGCAGAGAATCCTAATGGACAAGCAAGATAAATCATTTACTGTGAAAAACACTCATATACCTATTGAAAGAGTAACCACATCAAATGTTCTCTGGCTATTTAAATTATCTACAAGAAGAAATCTTAGCAAAGTGCAAAATGTGATAGACATTTGCAGTCCATCTGTAACTAGCCCAATTCCTTCAAAGAGAAATGTGAACATAAAATGCAAAAGCATGACTGAGGAGTCATTTCATGCATTCCTTGACTCCTCAGAATGGCTACAAGCAACGTTCTCATCTAGTGTGGGGCCTCACTATGCAAATCTGCCAAGGTTATCCCCGTGGGCAACCTACAACCAACGTGTCTTTGCCTTGGGCTCAGTGAGTTGACTATAATGGTTATCCTGGCAAGACGGAGCTGATCCTCTCTCAAAAGTAGATGATAAGATATTATCCAGCTAAAAGTTAAAAGTGGAAGACAGCTTACACTTCAAGGACTGGAGAAATCAAATTCAGTAATGCCATTTCTCAGAGGAAGTCTCAGATTAAGGACATAGACAATAAAGCTTTATATAAGGAAAATATTTGTTTAAGGTTGAAAAGGCTAAGATATAAACATCCAGTTAGTTTGATTTAAGGTGGAAAAAAAAAGAATCTAATTCTTAGAATGGAGCTAGGGATATCAGTGGAAACTCTTCTTCCCTACACAAGTGACTTGACATGTTTCTTGTTTTTGATTCTAAAATTATTTTAGAAATTCAGATGTGAAAATACAAACATTCTCTGCTTTTTTCTCCCTTGTAGCTTTGATTCCTCAATATTCAATTTGTCAGCCAATCACATTAACTCTATGTCCAATTGATTTCCCATATGCCTGCTTTATTTTCTGTGATTACCACTTCGGACATCCTTCTCACTTCAATCCCCATTCTTCTGTGGTAGGCAAAAATTTGTAAATCCCCCAACCAAGGGTATCCTGTCCTGATCCCCAAAACCTATATTTATGACAAGATATCACTCCCATGATCATGTTATAGTATATGGCACAACTGACTTTCAGATTATCCAAATCAGCCGAATGTAATCACATCACTCTATAAAAGCAAAGAACGTTTTTTTCCCACTGGTGAAAGAAGAGAAAGTCATAGAGATTAGAAATATGAGAAGCACTCAAATGCCATTCCTGACTTGAAGTTGGAGATATCCATGTGAGATGCAATATGAGGAGCCTCTAGGAGAGAAAGTGGCCCTGTCTGGCTCACATTCAGCCAGGAAACATTATCCTCATGCTACAGCAATAAAGAACTGAATTTTTCCAGCAACCTGAATTACCTTGCAAAAGAGTTTTTCCCCAGTGCCTTCAGATGAGAACCCACCCTAACCAACCTTGATTTCAGCCTTATGAGACCCTAGGCTGAGAACTCAGCCAAGCTCACATGGACTCCTGACCTATAGAAACTGTGACATAATAAATTTGTGTGGTTTTAAGCTGATGAGTTTGTGGCAATTTGTTATACAGCAATAGCAAAAGAAGATACCTTCCCACCTAGCCATATTCATCAGATCAGCCTGTATAAATGACTCCATTCATCTTAACATTTGACTATGTAAAAATCTACAAGTCTTCTCAATGTTTCAGACTAAATTCAAAACCTTTATTTTGACTTTAAGATGCCAGTAAATTAATGAGCCAAAGTTTCTTATCCTACCAAAATTTTTACTATTCTTGTATAAAGATGCTCCTCTAATACCTTGTTGCATTTGTTCTCCCATTTGTTGTGTTATAATTTTCTATGTATTTGTCTGTCACCTCCATTAAACTGGACATTAATTCCTTATATTCTCAGTACCTAGGACATCACTCGGCATCAGTAGATCTGTAATCCCACTCATGGATGAAACAACTCCACATTAAATCCAGGCCAGACCCTTACTGTTCTTTGACCAGGCCATGCAGAGTTCCTCCCTCTTTGCCTTGGTTAATATGCTTCCCTCAGCTGGAATATCTCATTTCTTCCACCGTCTACCAACGTGCTGAGGGAAGAGTCAATATAAGACAGTCAATATACGGGTCCTTTGTTGAGGCAAAAAACTACTCTGGATTAATGTCTCCTTACATGATTGCAGAACACAACTAAAAAATCTGCATAGAAACAAGAGCCCACTAGTCTGGAGCCATAGAGTCTCCTTGACACTGAAAGGATATAGCCCTTCGGGGATATGTTTGTCAATTTCTTAACAAGTCTATGAATTTCTTGAGTAAAAGAGCCACATTTTCTATTTTTTGGATACCACTAATAATATCTTGTTGGCATAGAATATATGCTTAAGGAACCAAATTTGCACTTAAGCTTCACAAATTTCAGACAACATAGCAACTGGTGTAGTTATCTTACTGCTCACTTTGTCACTACTTCTTTAATTCAAACTCCCTCCCTGCCTTGACTTACCAAACTGAAGCTGGATGGGAGAAACAGTGGGAGTAATAATACAACTAAGGCCCAGAGAAAACTTTCTCAAGATCACGTGGCTAGAAACATACTGGACCCAGGATTGAAACCTGTGGTTTCTGACCCCACAGCTCTGCCCATCATAACTCCCGCACCTTCTTGCCCATCCCCACCCAACTCCCAGTCCCTAACAGTCTAGGATAAGAATCCTTTGTATTCCTACAAAGAGGTTGCTATGATTTGAATGTTTGTTTCTTCCAAAAAAAAAAAAAAACTGACATTGAAATTTAATTGCCATTGTAAGAATATTAAAAGGTGGAACGTTTAAAAAGTGACTGGGTCATTAGAGCTCCACCCCGCTGGGTAGGATATGTGCTATGACACAGGGCAAGTTTGGTGACCTCTTGCCGTCTCTTGCTCTTTCACCATCTGCAAGGGGATGAGGCAACAAGAAGGCCCTTGCCAGATGCTGGCCCCTTGATCTCGCACTTCTCAGATTCCAGAGCTGAGAGCCTATACATTTCCATCTATTACAAATTACCCCGAATCAGGTATTCTGTTATAGCAGCAAAAATGAACTAAGATAGTGTATAATTCATGGGTAGAAAAATAATGAAATGACATGAGTGTTTTGAGATAGGCTTTTGACTGCAAATATTAGCGACAAACCCTAAAAAGGATTACATAGAACTATCTTTATATGAATACACATATCAGACAGATATTCAAACTTCCTCTGTCCAAGTCCTATACATGCCACTCCTTAGTATCTTCAGATTGCATCTTAGAGAAATCATTATTTTATATCAAAAAGTAGCTGGCCTTGACAGAGTATAATCAGGTTCACAGTTTATGGTTCTACTGTGATTAAAATTAGAACTTTGATGCTTGTTTTATAGATGAGAAATGACCTTCATATAATGTACATTGTTAGTAAATGATTTCTAAAACCACCTAGGGCATTTCTTTAAATCTAATTAAAAGCACAATTTCAAAACAAGCAGATCAAAATGTTTCCTATAAATCAGCCTGGTGTAGTACAAATAAAAAGTAATAAGGAGAAAATATTTTAATATTTACATATGAAAAGAAGTTCATGCTAAATTTTACAAAAGGCAGTTGTACCTGCTAATTGGATGTGTTACTAAACATAATTTATGCAAAGAATTCACCTTTTGGTGTAACCTAATATATATATCAGTCATTACATTACATTGATATTGCTAGATTATGGTGGGGATCAGGTCTCCCTAGCTTACTGCCTGATATATAAGTATGCAAGAAATGTTACAGAATGGAGATGGAAGGTAAAGAAAGACAAACGTAGAGTAATGTGGAAAGGAAGGGGATAGAGTGAAGGGAGAAAATAAAGAAGACAGACAAAGAGTATAAAGTAATGAGAAACTAGAAAAAATAAAATAGAATGGGAGGGAGGGAGAAGAAAGGGATGGAGGGGGAAGGAAAGGAGGAAGGGAAGAAGTAGAAACAGAGAAAGGGAGAAAGGGAGAAAAAAGAGAGGTAAGAAGAGAGAAAGGGAAAGAAGGAAGATGTGAGAAAGTAGAGAAGGGAGAGAAATGGAAGGCAGGCATACTGCTTGCCCTCTTTTTCCCTTTCTCCTGCTGGCAAAGCCTGCTCCTCAGCCAGATGAAAGATTTGTTGTCTTAAGCATGCCATGTTCTGCAGGTCTCATAGTTGCCTATTTATACCAACCCTTTTTCTCTTGGTAAACTTCTCCTCATTGTTAAAAATTCAAACAGTAATGCCTCCCCTAGTCCAGGTGCTTCAGGAAGAATCAGAGACACCGGCCTTCCTGCTTCCCTATGACTTCTGCTGTCTCAGAGAGTCAAGTGAAGTTACCATTAGATACTTTTCTCATTATTGTGTAGCTGTTGCTGTAGTGATAGGTGGTCTCCCCATTACGGTGTGATCTCCTTGAGTCAGGAAATGGTCTCAGCACTTTGTATTCCTAAATTCTTGCACAGGGCTTGGTTCACAGGAATCATTCAATAATTCTATAAATTATCACATTCGGTTCTCACAACTAGCCATGTGAATTAGGCGTTATATTCTACATTTCAAAAGAGAATAAACCTCGATTCAGATTATTTAAGTGACTTGTACAGTAACACTCATGTGAGCCTGAAAATAATTCTTTTGTTTTCATTGATGAGATCTAGAATTGAAATAATAAGTTCTAAGAATTAAAGTACAACAAACTCCCATGACACAAGTTTATCCAAGTAACAAACCTGCACTTGTACTCCAAACTTAAAAGCTAAAAAAAAGAAAATGCCACGAAAAGTTCTTTAATGTATTTTTAAATGATAAGTGGAAATAAGGCCAAATTGTGCCTGTTTCATTGTGAATTTTTGAGAATTGTATTCTTCCCACGTATCTATATGAGAAAGGGAAAATTTGTGTTAATTTATGAAACAGAAACCTAAGATGTGCCATGTTCTCTTATTTGCTATTTATAGGAACTGGGTTATAAAACTGGGGCAAAAATAAAATAAAAATTCTACAACTGAAAGCATTTGCATTTGTTTTCGACATAGAGTTTTACATCAACTAAAGATTTGTGAATTTTTGGTGTGTTCTTTCATATATTAATTCAGTAAATGTTTCCTGCCCATATATGCTAAGTAAGCACTGACTCTCTGTTTAATCTTACTTTAGTTTACACTTGTTAAAATATTTTCCCATGCCATACGTTTCTAGTTCAGACATGGAATTAATTTTCTTTGGTGGCTTTTTGTTGGTTTTCCAATCTTATATTTTGTTTATTTTGCAATACGACATCGAGTTTAAGTAAACTATGTGTTCAGCCCAGGCTATGCATTCCTCTTGTTTTATAAATTGTCATTATTCATACAAGACTTTTCTCTTTTCTACTGTATTATACAGTATTTTGTGATTTTCTTTATTTTGTCTTATAATTACAGTTTGGGATATATATTCAGTATATCATTTTATATTTGAGCAAAATCACAAATCTATTAATATTGCTAAGACAGTTTTCCAACAGAGCTATGATTTCCGAGTATTTGCCCTATAACTTCAAGGATACAATAAAATTTAACTTAAGGGCTTAAAATCTAAGCAGAACTGGTGCTGTTTCATCAGGCAATGCATTGAATGGTTTATAAACTGAACATGAAAATGTCTAAAAGAAGGTGTCTCCCAGAGCCCATTAACCTTCAAGACGCCTTAGCCTTTCTCTTTTTTTTTTTTTCTGACATGAGTAAAGTGAACAGGATTTTAATAAAAGTCCTGCAGCAGATATTCCTGAAAGGTCAGGGCTCATGATAAAGCTGCCAGCACTGCAACTTTAAGAAAACAGATCCCGACGACCTTTAATAACACCAGGTCTGCCAGTGCTCATTGTAGAGGATCTGTATTTTAAAATTCCATTTGAGAAACTGACTCCCCCATTTGACAGGATCATGGTCTTTAATCTTACTTTTGGTGTGTAAGAGCTGGCGGTATGCCCCATGGAAACTTGCATTTTGTATGCTTCTGAGGACCTTGGGAAATAATTTTCTCTAGTGATAGAAATGCTTCCCTGTCTTCAACTTTGACTTTCTGATCACCCATTTCATTAATACTAAGTACACCATATCTGAAAGTAGAAGGAATTTAATATTGAAGAAGTAGACTTGATTCACCAAAGCTTCTATTTCATTTATTTTCATTTTCGTTCCTTAATCTCTCTTCAGCTTTTTATAGATTGAATAACTCTGAAATCAGGAATTAGTGATATACAACAGTAATTTCCACATCTATGTTTTCACTAGTAGAACAAAGGTACAATTATTACTAAAAATGTATTTGTTATTATAACTCCAATTTAATAAGGGGTAAACAAAGACTTTAAAAACTTCAGTAAGTTGCTCGAGTTAACATAGGTAATAAATAACAATGCCAGAATTTACTCTTTTCAGATCACTCAGTTTCAAAACCTCATACAGTTTCCATTCTCTAAGATGTACATCTACATTTCTATCCTCATCATCTCAGTTTAAATTAAATTAACAAATAACTCTTTGGAAGCTAGAATAACATTATGAGTAAAAAGTAAAATCTTGATGTAAACTATTCCAGAGAATAGAAATAGAGGGAAACTTTCCCCATTCTTTTTGTGAAGTAATTTCATCAATGAAAAATCTGGCAAAGAATTTACCAAAAGAAAGCAAAAACAAAAACAAAACAACAACAACAACAACAACGCAGACCACTCTCACCAGAGTGCCAATCGAAAGTCTTCAATAAAATAACACTAAATAAAATTGAATACCACATTATAAATGATATCACACCATCAAGTGAAGATTCTTCTAGCAAGCCAAGGCAGTTCAACACTAGGAAGTCCAATAGTATAATTCACATCATAATAATAGAGCCGATGAGTAAAGCAATATCATAATCTCCAGAGATGTTGAAAAGGCATCAGACAAAATTCAATACTAGTAATTTGACAAAAACAAAAACAATCTGTAACATAAGAATTGATGAATTGATGACTCCTTTGTAAACAAGAGAGTGTACTTGTATGTATGTATATGACTATATTTGTATATATAGTTTTGTTTATATCTTCATCAAAAGCCATGTATATCTTCATCAAAAGCAATATTTAGCCAGCATCTTCCTTAAAGGACAAACACTAGAGACCTTTCCACTAGAAGAAGATGGTGCTACCCACTGTTTTTACTGTGATTTAATATTATATTGGAGATCTATGACAAAGAAAGCAATTAGAGGCCTACAACTTGGGGAGACAGAGCTAGAACTACCTCTGCTTACAGATGATATTATTAGTTACTTGAAAACTGAAAGGTATCAATGAAACAACTAGTATATAGAAAGAGAGAATTTAAGAAGATGGCAAGCATAACTTTAACATACAGAAATCACTAGCCTACATGTAATTACAAACAGTTTTGAAGATATTATGAAGGTGAGCAGAAAACCTTTTAACCTTAATTCCAAATAATAGTTTTTCAATTTTTTTCTTTCATTGGAGAGGTGGGGCAAGTATGATGTGTGCCTAGAACAATGAGATTTTGTGACTCAGAAGAAAGAAAGGAAAGAGGAAACATCTCAGTAGAGAACCTTGCATGGGGAAGAGGGAAATTTGTTGCTGTGAAGCAGTACTTTAGAAAAATTAATCACAGAAAAAAATACAACTAGATACTTTAGAAAAATTAATCACAGGAAAAAAATACAATCAGGATGCGATGAGAACCTGAAAAGGTGAAGCAGCAGTGTTAACGGAATGAACGGGATAATAGGAGACATTCAAAAGGATCAACCATATTAATGGCTGGAATCAAACATTTGTAGAAAGGAGTAAATCAATTAAGGCAGGGACAGAATGTTAACCAGGAGGTCTGTATAATCATTTGGTGATAAGGGTAGAAACACCAGTAAAAGCAGTGCTATAGAAATTGTGGTCAATAATTATTCCACTAAGAGTTTCTACTAGTTCACATATCTTGATGAAAATCATTTAAAAGTTACAAAGTAGTCAGGCCTTCGATATGAATTCAAAACTAACTGGACCAGTACTTTTCCTTTTTTTCTGATATTTTCCTTTGTTCTCATATGTCTATTCCAAAAAGCCAAATATAAATGCCTTTCATTTCACTGTGTCATGCTGAGAAAGGCAAGATGAAATGGGCGAGAACAAAGAAAAAGAACAGATGAAAAAGTAATGTTGGAAGTTGTAAAGGAGTTCTCTGGGCTTTTTTCCTATCACTTACAAGTTGGAAGGTGAAAATTAAAGCTCACCAGACATCAAGAATGTCATTTTCCTTCGAATCAATGTGCTTCCATTTTGGGTTCTTTGCAGTTGTAATGCTAAGCCGGAAATTCTTCTTCCGCCATGTCCTACATGGCTGATCACTTGGTCAAATGCCACATCACCAGAAAAGCCCATCTCCCACTGTTCTGTATCCCCTGAACCCTGCTGTATTTCCCACTGTAGCACTTACTGTATATTTAGTTGTTCATAATTTATCTCCTCTCGTGAGACTACAAAGTTCAAGATATGATTTTTTTTTCCTGTTTTTCTTATATTCCCTTCGCTGTTGCATTCTGAGAGCCTAAAACTGTTATCTGCCATATAATAGGCATCCACCAGATATTGGTTAAATAAATGAATGAACAAATTAATGAATGAGTAAGCCCTAGAAACAGTATTCTACAAAGTTCTTACAATTATATTTTATTTTGTAAACAAGACAATTTCAAGAAAGAAAAAACAATTAGAGCATTTTCCCTTTAAAAAATAATAAGCAATATCTATGCTACATAGTTTATTTTCAATGAATCAACAAAAAAAATCTGATCTTTCTTGAATTCTTGAAGTTGACCAGTTTTTTCAAAAGGGAGGCAGTGATTAGTTTTGGGTGGCCACATCTCCTCCTGCCTGTTTCCAGCTCTTTCTCTTTGTATTAGGGTATTTCTCCTTTTCATTCAGACTCACATTTGTTAAGCTTCAAGGAACTCCATGGTTTGTTATGGATTTTTCACTCTAGGAAAGAGGTCATCACTTTATTAAACATTAAATAATGGTGATAATCAATAATAATTGATATATTGTCTCTATTGATACTATCAGAAAAAAACAAACATAAGCATTTTAGGTTACTATGTGCATCAAGAATTCTAATGTTTTGAAAATCTGCATAATATATCAAATGTGCTGTGATTTATTTATCTACCTGTTTAGTGTTGAACAGTAGATTTTATTCCATTTTTTGATGTTATAAATAAAAACGTGGATCTCTCTTGGCACTTGTCGTTATGTCCAATTTCATCCCAAATTCATGCAAAATTAATCAAATTGCAAGCTCTTGATGCATAGACTCACAAGCAGAAGTCTATTTATTGAGATACTGTGTTGATAACATGATATAACTTTCATGTAGCTTCTCTCTGACTTATGAACTTGTTGTCCTTTCATCAGTGAAAATGAAAATGAAGAACTATCACTTAGGAAAATTCTACTACAGATACGCCAGGGCTTTGATATCAGACTTGACCTGAAGGGCTCCTCTAGTTATGAGCTGAGGGGTGAGAAGCGGACATGCAGGAAGATCCCCTTGGCATGGCAACCTTTGCAAAGCACTGCCTGATAGTCTCCCTCCTGCTGTGCCCAGTGTCAAGAGAATGAGCTTATAATATTTTGTAAAATATGTAGATTGAGAAATCGGAATCTCATTTATCCCAGAAAACAGGTTTCCTAGTATCAATATGGCTTAACTTTTTCTTGAAATGAAGGTCATTTTACGAACATAAATTTTTCTCCAAAATGAATTCAAACAGAATTTTAAAAGTATGGAGCTGGCATAAATATTTTGTGAACTGAATATAAACACTTTGACTTCATTTCTCATATATATTTCACATGCATGAAATCAAGAGAGAAAGAAATTCCACTGGCATTCAGCCAAGGAAATTGATTTTTTTTACCACTGTGCCACTGTATTATGGTTTATTATCTCCAGAATATTACTCTAAATAGTGCTACCAAACAGAATTTTCAGCAGTGATGGAGATATTCTGTATCTGCACTGTCCAATATGGTAGCCTCTAGCCACACGTGATTGTTGAACACTTAAAATATGGCTAATGCAACTAACTAAGGAACTGCATTTTAATTGTATTTAATTTTAGTTAATTTTAATTTTGGTTTTAATATTTGCATTTGGTTAGTGGGACAGCCCAGCCATCGGGTAGGTCATTCCATTTCTGCATTTCTTTTATCCTCTCTCCACATTCTGCTTGAAAGCTGAGAAAGCTGCCTTGCACCTCCAGTTCTATGATTTCACTCTGGATACTGCTAGAAAAGTAGCCCTTTACCTATGATAGAATGGTGGTTTCCAGAATGTACTAATCCCCAAACCTATGAATATGTCACCTGACATGACAGCAGAGACTTTGCAGATGTGACTAAATTAAGGATCTTGAGGTTTAGAGATTATCTTGGAAATGTGGGTGAGCTCAATATGATCACTTTTCAGAGGGAGGCAGTAAGGTTAGAAATGAAGAGGAGGTGAAAAGACTACCAGGACCAAAACAGGATAGAGAGGAAAGAAGATGCTACGTTGCTGGCTTGAATATAGAGGAAATGGGCCATCAGCCAAGGAATGCAGACTGCCTTTCGAGGTTGGAAAGGCAAGGAAACAGTTTCTCTCCAACAAGAACTTCCACATTTGAGACTTCTGGCCTCCAGAATTTTAAGACAATAAAATTGTGTTGCGGTAAGCCACTAAGTTTATGGAAATTTGTTACAGAAACAGTCAGAAACTAGCATTCTGTCCTGGAAAATCACTTGTTCCCAGGACACTGATCTGTGATGAAATAGGTAGGTCTGAAACAGGAAACCAAACACCACACGTTCTCATTCATAAGTGGGAGTTGAACGATGAGAACGCATGGACACAGGAAGGGGAACATCACACACCAGGGCCTGTCAGGGGATGGTGGGCTAGGGGCGGAATAGCATTAGGAGAAATACCTAATGTAGATGACAGGTTGATGGGTGTAGCAGACCACCATGGCATGTGTATACCTATGTAACAAACCTGCACTTTCTGCACATGTATCCCAGAACTTAAAAAAAAAGAAAGAAAAGGAAAAATAGGTCTACGGTGCTGCTCCACAGAGAGCGGCCAGGACCCCATTTCATCTGCCAAAAGAAAATGTATACGCAGACTCGTATTGCTGGAGTCCATTATGCCTTTTAAGACCTGTGCCTCTTAAACAGTAGGGTGCTTGTGGGTAAATCATCCCTGCCATTTTTCCTATTCAAACATGTTCTGGTATCTACTAACACAACTGTATTAGGTGTGTAAAAGTCATCTCTTTCCTGAGTCTAAGCAGAAGTGCTACGTCGCCCCCCTACCTCCCATCAAATCTGTGGCTGCAGAAATTGACTTTATAAAGAAATCCTGCTTTGCTTAAACAGCTTTGGAAAGATGTTTAATATATTTGGCCGTAATTGGTTTTGTTTTACCATCTGGTTTAGACTTCTCCCTCAGCCAACTTTAATTTTGAAGGTAATCATTTTGAAATTGGGCTTTGAATGCACCTAGGTCAGATTTGCCACATCAGAGAAGAGTTTATGTTTGCATTATTCTCAAAAAGATTCTTCAGTTTTGCTTTGTTTTTTGCAGTTTATTTCCCTATGTGAGTTTCATTTAAAGGAAATTGGTGCGTATACTAATAGCTGAGTATTCACATGTGTGGAAGACTTTCCTTGGCATTAACCATTAGATACCATCTGATGCAGCTGTCAGTGACATTGGATGTGCATGGGGCTGTAGAATTGAATGTTGACCATAGTATTCTGCATCTGGTTAGGGAAGTCAAGCAGTAATTTTGACCTTTCTACTTAGTCAATTGTTTGGCCGAATACATCGACTTATTTGGGAGAGTAGAACATTTTTTGGTGGAGAAGAAGTTCTGTCGTGGTGGTATATTTTGAGTTAACCTCAATCATGACAAACCAGAATGATTTCCTAGATGCACAGAGAAGGAAAATGCTAAAGACTTTCAATTGCTTTTTAATATATAATATACAATATGGAAATCTGTCACGACACTTGAAAAGAAAACGTTTATAAGTGAGGCCTGCTTCACAGTAATGACAAAAACAGTAGACACTAACATAAATAAATAAATAAATAAATAAATAAATAACAAAATATTTGCCAATAAACTCAAGTTTAGATTTCAGTAATTAGGTTTGGAAATGCATCTTTGCTACTGAGACACAAACCCCTAAAAACACACAGTTCATTGCTTATATGAAATGCTGAGAAAGAAAATTGTTTCAAAAAATGCTAATGCTGTAATAATTTGAAGAGAATAAAAGTAGGATCAAGATCCTCTAACCAGGATCAAATTATTGCCTATCCATTTTTCTGAAGGGCAATCAGACGATTTTTATGTAAGATAATAAATCTGTAGAAGTGAACTCTTTGTAATTAAACATGCCACATCATTTCATGACCATTTATAAAGTCAAGTGCTTGTTAACAAAACCGATTTTCATTGTTATTACTTTCTTTAAAATTATTTTCATGTGAGATGAGTTATTTTCTTGAAAGTAGTCCAGCTTTGGGGGGATTCTGAAATTTAATTATTCTGGGCTTGAAAAAAAGCTACATTTTGACTTACCATGTTTTTTGTTTGTTTGTTTCTAGTGAACTGAAGAATAATTGAATAACGAGTTTATAGTAACAATTTTATAATATGCATATCTATCATAGAACAGTAACTACAGTAGAATCATTGGTGCCGTCTTGATTTCTTAAGTTAAAACTAAAATTAGGGATTGAGTGCCTCGTTCGAAAATAGCAGCATTTAAGTGAATGTAGAGTTAACTTATAAGAATGTGAACAATACAGTATCTTTCCAATATTTAATGTTATCATTTGTCATATATAAAAATAATTAAAACATCTCTTTCCTCTCCCAGTTTTACTTTCAAAGTTTCAGCAATACTTGATTGCTCGCATACACAATTTACCATGCTGCTAAAAGGCTTTATACCTAATTTTGCCCACACTGCTCTCGTGACCCAGAGTTCCTTTTCATATTCTTAACCCTCATCCACCCTGCAAACTCAGCTCAAGCACCACATCTAAAGAGATTCCAGAAGGACAAGCCTCCCCATCACCACCATAGATAGCATCATATATATAGCAACCCTGTATGCCCCACAGTATCCTGCCCATGCATCTACGAAAACACTTCCTGCATTGCATGGAATTTGCCAAATTTGCTTAGAGTCCCCAGTGCTTCATACAGTGCATGAAACATAATAGGCAGCCAATAAATACCCTTTTCATTTATAAACAAGAATGTAAAGTACTGCTTACTTCTCACTAGTGGTTTCTTCAATAGACCTTAAAGATACCTTCTCTAGAAAGCATTTCATTTTCCAGCCCCTATTAACGTTAGCCAATTTACTTATACAGTCCATTTCATGTTTTGATTTGAATGTACGTTCTCAAATGGAGCCCTAAAGATATCAGTACATTTAATTCCATATAAAAACAAATAAAACAATCTTTAGCAATTGACGTTGGGACATAAACAGATGAAAAAGACAGTTGTCGTATACCATAGTAACCAGAACTTCCATAAACGAGTTAAGACCTTTAAACGAGAATACATTTGAAATGATTTATTTCTATAAAGTCTTGCTTAGTTGAGTATTCACATAAATAGTGACAATACTGTGTAATCAAAGGGATTTTTTGTTTGTTTGTTTGTTTTTTTGAGACGGAGTCTTGCTCTGTCACCCAGGCTGGAGTGCAGTGGCGCAATCTTGGCTCACTGCAAGCTCCGCCTCCCGGGTTCACGTGGGATACTATATTCTAACAAGTGTATCGAGAAGTAACAGTTGTGAACACACTTGTTTTGAACGTGCTGTAAATAACAAAATGGTAAAACTCTTTTATTTGAATTAACACATTATTAAATAGGTTATGTTCCATCTTTACTAAAACAAAGCATGAGATTATGATGAAAGAGTAAGTGTGTAAGTCACCAGTTCTGTCTCCCACTACTTGTTGACATTTATGAGATGAGATTTGTGCCCTGGGTCCTCTATCATTTTTTAACAGAAAAAGAAAGAAGTGTGAAGAAGGCTAGAAGGCAAGGATTAAGGATATTAATCTTAGAATTGTATGGCAATAGCAAGCTGTGAGACCTTTGGAAAGCTGTTTAATATATTTGGCCATAATTAAGTGCATCTCTGAAGGAACTATTAAAAACAGATGCTTTAAAAAAATTTTACAACCTTGAACTTTTTTGATTCTTTTTGGGCTTGAACATCTAAAATAGATGAGGAGAAGTTCCTTAAACTGTTTTCTTCAACTCAGTCATTAAAACACATTTATTGAGCATCTACTATATCTCACGTGCAGACCCAGGTCTTATAGCAATAACCCTCCCCCAAAAATTTAGAATCTAATTGGAGAGAGAGTAAAATAGAGATAAAACAAAACCCTGTGTCATGTACCTATTAATCCAATATCTCTTGGCCTTCTGAAGGATCAGAAAACTTAATTCCCTGCTTTCTTTCAAACATGTTCAAATCCTCCAACTCCAGTAACATAGATCTCTCTTCTTCACTTTTTGGCAAAATCAACAGCCTTTTTGCAAACCGTATCTGTCACAAATGGCCTCTCACAGAGAGATTTCTAGCTAGCTCAATTTACAACAAACATTGCCTTCCAAAGGGAATAGCAGGTTTTCCAGGAAATTAGGTAAAATAGCAAGGACCATAACAAAACAGTAGTCATTGTTTAAATAGTTTACCACAATATTTATTTTCGATCAGCTACAAAAGTAATGTCAGAAACTTCATTTCAGTTTCTTCAGTCTACAAATACTAAAAATCTGCATAAACACAGTATACCTATTTGGCCCCACTGCTAAAAAAAAAAAAAAAAAAAAAAGAGCTAGAGCCAGACATTAGAGAGAATGTGTCCGGCCAAAAGACATCCCAATTGTTTAAAGACAATACATATGTGTGTGCTTGTTTGTTTATTGGTGAATAAGAATTATTTAAGTATATATTGTGTGCTTTCCAAGGATCTCTGATTGGCAGCTATGATTCTTCACTGTAACTTATGACAATTCTGTGGCATTAAAAAGTACTAGGGCAGGGTGTGGTGGCTCACACTTGTAATTCTAGCACTTTGAGAGGCTGAGGCGGGTGGATCATGAGGTCAGGAGATCAAGACCATCCAGGCTAACATGGTGAAACCCTGTCTCTACTAAAAATACAAAAAATTAGCTGGGCCTGGTGACGCATGCCTATATTCCCAGCTACGCGGGAGGCTGAGGCAGGAGAATTGCTTGAACCCGGGAGGCGGAGGTTACAGTGGGCCAAGATCGCGCCACTGCACTCCAGCCTGGGTGACAGAGTGAGACTCCATCTAAAAAAAAAAAAAAAAAAAAGTGCGTGTTTGTGCCCAAGTCTTGACTGTGTCACAAATGTGCTTTGTGACCTTGAGCACTCTTAATATCATGGAATTACCACAAATTTTAGTTTCTTCATCTGTAAAATAAAGGCATTAAATAAGGAGTTCTATAATTTTTCTAGCTCTAAATTTTACCACTCCATTTCAGTGGTTTGAATTTTCTTTGAACCCAGGAGAAGTGAACAGATGTGGATTTTACAATTTAAAAATTTAAAGCAACAGAAAAGCATACACACATGCATCATGACAATTTCATAGCAGTGTGATTTTAACAGGCTGTTACCTTAAGGTCTGAAACAAAAATAAAAAGATCTTCAACCATATTCATAGGAGTGAATATAACATTAGATGTCTAAGACTGTGTAAACAATCTTCATGGCCAAGAGGCTCAATTATAATGATTCTCTCCTGATACGTGTTTCATTTGATGTGTTACATATACACCATGAAAAACTATGCAGCCAGAAAAAGAGTGAAATCATGTCCTTTGCAGCAACATGGATGCACCTGGAAGGTATTATCCTAAGTGAATTCATGCAGAAACAGAAAAATATCACATGTTCTCATTTATAATTGGAATCTAAAGAGTGGGTATACATGGACACAAAGATAGAAAGAGTAGACACTGGGGACTCCAAGAGTGGGAGGAGGAGCAGAGAGACAAGAGGACATGGTTGAAAAACTACCTATGGAAAACTTTATTTATTATTTGGGTGATGGGTTCAATAGAAGCTCAAACCTCAGCATTACACAATATACCCATGTAACAATCTTCACATGCATAACTTGAATCTAAAATTTTGTTTAAAAAGGAAAAAATGTATATTTCATTTGAGATTTCTCATCATCTACAGCTCTTATAAATTGCAGTGATGTCAGTGGTCTTTGCTGAAGATTTTATGCGCATAAATTGTGTTCTCATAGGGAGATTTGACTTCATATCTTGGCTACTGACATAGAAACATTTTTTATATGTCTAAATGGCAAATTGCTCAATTTAAGCATAAAGCAACAAATGTATCACCAGTATTTCAGCAGATGCTAATTCTTTTTCCTGTATCATTTAAAAAGTTATTAGATCCGCTGACTTGATGGGTTCAATTCCAGTTTTTAAAATCTTGGTCCACGTGTCTATGTGTCTTTGGACAGTTCTAGGCATCCGGTGCCCCAAAGTCATGGGAGACTTAATTCAGCAAATCATATGCTAATTGAATGTCTTCCCTGGTGCAGTTCTTCACTGGTTACTATTTTTACCTTTCCTTTTTAAGAGTTCGGGCAAACCTTATTGTATCTTCTGAATATAAGTCAACATTCAATGGACATTTTAAATAAGTTAATTGTATCTAATGTGTGTAGCTCAATGTAAACATTGCCATATTTATATCTACTATAGGAGCCAAGGGCCCTCTCAAAGCTCACTGAAAAACAAACTCGCAAAAATTATATTGGAGAAAAAGCATACAAATGTATTTAATGCATATACATGGGAGCCTGTAGAATAAAGGCCCAAAGATACAGAGGAAATTGTCCGTTTTTAATGTCTAGGTTCAACCAAGTGTGGACAGCCATCTAGAAACATGATTGAAGGAAAAAAGGGCCTGATCTAATGCTAATAGATTTAGTGGGGAAACCCAACAAGGCCTAAGTTCTTCTTGGCCTCTCTCTACAGCATTCCTTCTTTCAGGGTATGGAAGGACCCTCTCTGGAATGGAGGTTTTATGAACTACAGTCAAACAATATACAATATATCAATTGTATATTGATGATTTCTTATGGCCAGTTTTTACACAGAATGGTGGAGGGAAAATTAGAGTGATGTTTTTAGGTTTTATGGCTGGCTTTGGGGAAAAGGGGTTCTGGTTTCTATGACCCACTTTGGGGAAGAGGGATTCTAGTTTTTATGACTAACCTTGGGGGATAATAGGACCTAGACACAGGAGAACAGGAAAAATACAGAGAAAACCTTTTGCTTCTGAGACTGCCACTGAGGCCTTCATTTGGGATATTGTTTTCTGATCCCCAACATCTGAGCATCCTAGAAAATAAAAATTTATGCAGTGGCTCATTCCTGTAATCCCAGCACTTTCGGAGGCCAAGGTGGGCTGATCGCCTGAGGTCAGGAGTTTGAGACCAGCCTGGCCAACATGGTGATACCCCGTCTCTACTAAAAATACAAAAATTAGCTGGGCATGGTGGCGGGTGCCTGTAATCCCAGCTACTGGGGAGGCTGAGGCAGGAGAATCACTTGAACCCCAGGAGGCAGAGGTTGCAGTGAGCCGAGATCATGCCATTGCTCTCCAGCCTGGGTGACAAGAGTGAAACTCCATCTCAAAAATAATAATAATAATAATTTACTAATTACACATTTCTGCCTTGGGAGAATATCTTTTATTTAAGTTAATGTATCTTATATAGGCTTTTAGAAGCCATTTGTGTCTCCTTATTTTTCAGAACACTGATTGCAGCATGTTTGATACTTTTTAAGCAAAATCACACTGAAAATAAGACATTTCAACTGTTCTTCATTAGTGAATATTTGGGAGAGCAGAATGCAATGATGCTTATCTAAGGGGATGTTTCAGTTTGATTTCAGGGTTGTAAAAATGGTGAAGCAATTAAAAGAGACATTCCACTTCAAATAATATAGTTATATTTGTAAATTGTCCTATTTTGTTAAACTTAAAACAGTTCTATATTTAAGTAACTGTAACTACTTGTAGGCATTCGGAAGAATAAACCTTAAAATAATTTATTGCTTTCATGGTGATTTTATTGAAAACGTCACTTCCTTTAAATCATTTCATCAATTATTCTCATAAGAAAATACAATGTCAGTGAAATAAACAGAAAATCAAATACCACATGAACTCACTTATAAGTTAGAGCTAAATGATGGGTACACATGGACACTCAGAGTGACATAATAGATACTAGAGCCTCCAAAATGATGTGGGGAGGAAGTATTGAAAGGTTACCTGTTGTGTACAATGCTCACCATTTGGGCGATGGATACATTAAAAGCTCAGACTTCACCATATATGGATGTGAGACATCTGCACTTATACCCACTAAATACAAATAAGTAAATGACTGACACGACATTATATTATCCAATAACAATTACTCATACTAGTAATTTCTTTAAGAAAGAACAGCTGTGGCTGGGCATTGTGGCTACACCTGTTACCCAGTACTCTGGGAGGCCAAGGTGGGAGAATTATTTTAGGCCAGAAGTTTGACACCAGCCTGGGAAACATAGCAAGAATGTGTCTCTAAAAAAAAATTTTAAAAATCAGCCAGGCATGGTGGTGCATGCCTGTAGTCCTAGCTTCTCAGGAGGCTGAAGAGGGAGGATTGCTTGAGCCCAGGAGTTTGAGGTTACAGTATGCTATGATCACAGCACTGCACTCCAGCCTGAGCAACAGAACTCACATCTGTAATCCCAGAACTGTGGGAGGTCAAGGCGGGAGGATTTCTTGAGGCCAGGAGTTCAAGGCCAGCCTGGGCAACATAGAGACCCCATCTCTACAAAAAAAAAAATTTAAAAATATAATTAGTTGGGTGTAGTGGCACGTGCCTATAGTTTCAGCTATGTAAGAGGCTGAGGCAGGATTGCTTGACCCTAGGAGTGTAAGGCTTCAGTGAGCTATGATTGAACCACTACAGTCCAGCCTGAGAAAGACCCTGTCTCAAAAAAAAGAAAAAAAAATAGAATACTTACAAATTTATGGTGTTTTCATTCTTGTATAGCTTTGGTATTCTTGTATACTTTTGATATTACTTGTATATTGATTAACTTGTGAAAATATATCTTTGCTTAACTATTGGGTTTCTCCAAGTTTGGTCTTGCTCTTCTAAGAGTTGTATCTATATATAAAGCCTTCAGTAATTTTGCAGGTAACGGGACTTATGTTAAATATTGTCTTTTCTTCATCTATAAATGAAATTGCATTCTGATAGATGAGATTATGTAAATCCTTTAGTCAGACAATTAGACTTACTGCATAATTATGTTTTAGACATGAAATCATATAGTAGCCTCAAATTGTATGACAGATTTGAGAGAAAAGGGATAAATAATCTAAAACTCACTTGAAAGTCAGCAGCCTGAGACATTCTGTTTCTGTGTACAAATATGTTAGAAAAATGGTTCTGAAACACTCTGACTTTCCTCACTACTTAAAGATTATGTAAGAAAGTAGAAAGTAGCAGGATGGAAACTGCCGTATTATTTTCTTTTTTTTTCTTTCTTTTTTCTTCTTTTTTTTTTTTTTTTTTTTTTCCAGACAGAGTGTCACTCTCTCACCCAGGCTGGAGTGCAGTGACACAATCTGGGCTCACTGCAACCTCCGCCTCCTGGGTTCAAGCCATTCGCAAGCCTCAGCTTCCCAAGTGCGCCATCACGCCAGGCTGATTTTTGTATTTTTAGTAGAGATGGGGTTTCACCATGTTGGACAGATTGGTCTTGAACTCCCAGGCTCAAGTGATCCACCCACCTCAGCCTCCCAAAGTGCTGGAGTTACAGGCATGAGCTGCCGTGACAGCCAAAAACTGCCCTATTTTCACAGTGAATACACAAAAGAGCTATAAAATTAAAACATGAAGCTCCTTTGCGGTAATCATTAATGGAGCACAAAACCCTCAAGCCAGCCTATGAAATGCCAGTTCAATTCCGTGTCCGTTCTGTAATTCAGGAAAAACTCTACCAAAGTATCTTACAAAGGAAGTATTCTGCTTTACTAAATCTTTCTTTTAATGAAATACTGATCTGAGAACCCCTAATTGAAGTAGGATGAAATTCATTCAAAAAATATCAAACATGTGCCATGTGCCAGGCACTGTATGCCATTGAACAAAGATGCATGCCTTCATTGCATTTTAGCAGAGGGAGTAAAACAAAGAAACGGCAGGGCAGAGCACCAGGATGTCAGGCTGCAATTTCTTTTTCTTTTTTTTTTTTTTTGGGGGGGGGGAGACGGAGTCTCGCTCTGCCGCCCAGGCTGGAGTGCAGTGGCGCGATCTCGGCTCACTGCAAGCTCCGCCTCCCGGGTTCAAGCAATTCTCCTGCCTCAGCCTCCCGAGTAGCTGGGACTACAGGCGCCCGCCACCGCGACCGGCTAATTTTTTGTGTTTTTAGTGGAGACGGGGTTTCATCGTGTTAGCCAGGATGGTCTCGGTCTCCTGACCTCGTGATCCGCCCTCCTCGGCTTCCCAAAGTGCTGGGATTACAGGCGTGAGCCACTGCGCCCGGCCCAGGCTGCAATTTTAAATAGAGCGATTAGAGCAGGCCTCATTGGGATGGCATTTGTGCAAAAAGTCAAAAGTGATGAAAAAATTATCCATGAAGTTTTGTGGGAGAAGAGCATTCTAGGCAGACACTAGCAGTCACAAAGATCCCACGGCCAGCTACACTGGAAGAATAGCAAAGATGGCTGGTGTGGACAAGGCAGAGTGAGCAGGAGGAATTCAATAGGAATTGAATGAGGTGTGGGGTGGACTGCAGGTAATTTAGGGCTCCATAGACCATTGTAAGGTTTCTTTTACTCAGGTAGGAAGCCATCTAAACAAGACTTAGACTTTTAAAGGATCAGCCTGGTTGCTAGGAGAGTAGAATAGGTTGGGTGAGAGGAGACACAGATGAGGCAAAATAAACACCAGCCGGGAAACCACAGAAATATTCCAAGCATGCTATGATAGTGTCTTGGATGAGAGTAATAGCAGTAGAGATGGTAGCTATGATAGCGTCTTGGATTAGGGTAATAGCAGTAGAGATGGTAGCTATGATGGTGTCTTGGATTAGGGTAATAGCAGTAGAGATGATAGCTATGATAGTGTCTTGGATTAGGGTAATAGCAGTAGAGATGGTAGCTATGATAGTATCTTGGATTAGGGTAATAGCAGTAGAGATGGTAGCTATGATGGTGTCTTGGATTAGGGTAATAGCAGTAGAGATGGTAGCTATGATAGTGTCTTGGATTGGGGTAATAGCAGTAGAGATGGTAAGATTTTAGGTGGAACTAAGATTAGATGAAGGATGTGAGGAGTCCAAGATCATTTCTGCCTGAAAAACGAGAAGAATGGAGTGGCCATTAAGTGATTGAGGATGACTGAGAAGAAAAATTTCAGAGGCAAAAATAAGTTTTATTTATTTATTTTGAGGTGTCTAGTAGATACCTAACTGAAGATGTCACACAGAGAGGTTAATATAATGTGATGTCCTTATGATGAGATGAGATCACCAAGATGAGTACTAAGAGAGGAGGCAAGCAGCCCAAGGTCGAGCTCGGGGGCACACCGATGTTTTATCAAAATTCAGGGAAATGAAGATTGGGCCAGCGGCAAAAGACAGACTGAGAAGGAACAGCCAGTAAAGGAGAAATGTCAAGCAAGTGTAGAAATTTGCAAGCCAACTGAAGAGTGCTTTAAGGTTAAATGCTAGCTGCTGATTAGATGTAACAATGTGGAAATCTTTGGTGAGTTTTACTAGGAGTAGTGGAGTGGAGACAAAGCCTAATCACCTATCAGATGACCTAACCAAGTGTCCAAACTTAACAGCCTGAAAAAGCCATACTGTATGATGCAATATGGAGACCATAGCATCACCTTGCACTCTTGCATAAAAAGTTTAACCTGAAACTTACAAAAAATTTAGACCTTTCAGTTTACAGGAAGTTCAAAGGGATATTAGAAGTTAAATTAATGACACTACAAAGGAAAACTCTACAAGACAACAGGCCTAGTATTTCCAGAAAGTGAGAATCTTAAATGAATCCTGTTTGGGGGATGAGGGTAGCTATTTACAAAAGAGACACAAGGAAAAATCTGAAATAAGAACTTGATGTTAAATTAGGGAAGTATTTTAAGTGGGGCAGTGGTATTGAGAATATTATATAGAATCATGTTCTTAGCAGATGCATGTTTAAGTATTGTCGTGTCTATGACTTTCCTTGAAATATTTCATGTAAAGCAAATATGCCAAAATATTTTTAAAAAAGAAAAGTGGTTCTGACAGCCATTTCCAACTATTCAAACTAATTGATATTCACTTACTCAGAACTTCTTCAACCATTACTTCTTGAGAACCTACTCAATGCCAGACAGTATTCTAGGCAAGGGATAAAGAGTGTTGAGGAAACAGACATGTTCCCTACTCTCATGGAAATTACAGGTCAATGAATAAGACTGACAATGAACCCGAGAGGTATAGAACTAAAAACTTTGATAAATTAAAGAGAACAACAAATGGTAATGTAGATGAAGGTGGTGACTACCTCAGATTGGGAAGACAGAGAAGAAACGTTTGGGAAATTGCATTTAAAGGAAGAACCAAAAAATACAGATCTTTTTGTAAAGATTGCAGAAAAGAGTGTATTTGAAAAAAAGAAGCATGTGTGCAAAGGCAGCCTCACACTTTTCTGCTCAGTGTTCAGTTGACACCTGCCCTCCTTTTGCTTCTTCGTGGGTTATGCTATAGAAGAGGAGCATGAGGCAGCAGTGGAGAAGCAGGTAGCAGATCATGCAAAAACATACAAGAGCTCATTTCTTCCTAAATGAAAGGAGAATCCATTGAAGTTTTTCTTTTTTTCCTCTTTTTTTTTTTTTTTTTTTGAGACTGAGTCTCACTCAGTTGCCCAGGCTGGAGTGCAGTGGCATGATCTCGGCTCACTGCAACCTTTGCCTCCCAGGTTCACGCGATTCTCCTGCGTAAGCCTCCTGTGTAGCTGGGATTACAGGCATGCCCCACCACGCCTGGCTAATTTTTGTATTTTTAGTAGAGATGGGGTTTCACAACATTGGCCAGGCTGGTCTCAAACTCCTGACCTCAAGTGATTCACCGACCTCCACCTCCCAAAGTTCTGGGATTACAGGCGTGAGCCACCACACTCACCCCAACAACGATTTTTAAAGTAGCGTGACATGTGAAAGATCAATCTGCCATTTTATTGAGAATGAATTAAAGCAAGGCAAGATTTGGAAGGGGCAGTCTAGTCAAGAAGCTGCAAAATGGGGTGGGTGAGGTTAGGAGGTTGAACTGGAGTGGCAGAGACACAGAAAAGTGGACAGATTGGAGCCAGTTTCCAAACTTCCGTTTACAAAGCTTTGTTAATGATTGATACAGAAGTGAAAGGAATGTGAAGAATGACTTCTGGTTTCATGGTGCCATGAACTGTGATGAGGGTGAGCAGAGGAGTAGCAAAATTAAAGAATAACATCCAAAGATATGATTGATCATACTCACCCAGCAATGCCTCTGATACCTCTAAGTGATTATATCAAGAAGCAGGTGGAGTGTCCAAGTTTGAGATTCTCAAAGTCTCAACTAGAGATACAAGTTTAGAGCCTTCTTAGAGAAAGCTAAGGGCTGAGCCCTAAGGATGCCAGAACTCAGAGTTGAGGCAGTTAAGGAGGGGCCGGGAAGAAACAGGGATCAACTCAGGGCAATAATGTGAGTTCAAATACGTTCATAGACTGAGAAAACGGAGGTTGTGAATGCCTGTGAGAAAAGGAGCTTTTGTGGACAGATGAGAGTGGATTTCAGGTTGGAGTTGACTGAAGTGTTAAGAGCTTGCTTCAGTGAATCTTTCAAGGAGTTTGTCTATGAAAGGGATTAGGGAAATTAGGAACTGGAGAGGGTTATGGGGCCGAAAGGGAGAGTTTTGTCATTTGTTTTAGATAACATTAATGACCACATATTGAGAGAACTAATGCAGAAGAAAAGTTGATAATTCTGGAAAAGTATGAGTTGAATGGGTTGACAAAGCCAGAGGAGATAGGACACAGAGCTCATGCCCACAGAGACGCTCCTTTCAAATAGCAGCAGCACCGGGAGAGTTTCCTCTGCTCTGGTTGTGTAATTGTGTCGAGGGTCCAATTACCTTCCTGAATTTTTTTTAATGTAAGTAATTTGTTTTAATTGACAAAATAATGAATACCTATGGTTTAATTTATTTTTAATAATACGAAAGGGAATATGGTCAAATATAAGTTTTCCCTGCACCTCAGGTCCTCTCCAAGGAAACCACTGTAATAGCATCCAGTGTATTCCTTTCAGAAATATTCTATTCACAGATAAGAATATTTATGCCTATGTAGATAGATAGATATGGATATAGGTGATGATATAAATACAGATTCTCTATTTCTGTGGTATCAGTCACATTCTGAAGAGGACAGAACTGATCCACTTAAATTCGGGTGTGGTGGTTCACACCTGTAATCCCAGCCCTTTGGGAGGCCAAGGCGGGCAGATCACCTGAGGTCAGGAGTTCGAGACCAGCCTGACCAACATGGAGAAACCCTGTCTCTACTAAAAATTCAAAATCAGCCAGGCGTGGTGGCACATGCCTGTAATCCCAGCTACTAGGGAGGCTGAGGCAGGAGAATTACTTGAACCTTGGAGGCGGAGGTTGCGGTGAGCCGAGATCGCGCCACTGCACTGCAGCCTGGGAGACAAGTACGAAACTCCATCTCTAAAAAAAAAATAAATAAAAATAAAAAATAAAGTTTTGTTTTTACAAATGGTTGAATTACAAGGGATAAAGGGACCTACACAGATAATGCAGGAATCCAGGGCTGGCAGCTATAGAGCTCACACCACCCCGGGCCCAAGGATATGAGGGGTTGCAGAGATTAGAGAGCTCAGATGTGTTTGAGAACTGAAATAAGCCACAGTTTTTTAAAAAGTGTGACATTCTTGGCTGGGCATGGTGGCTCACGCCTGTAATCCCAACACTTTGGGAGGCCAAGGCGGGCAGATCACCTGAGGTCAAGGAGTTCAAGACCAGCCTGGCCAACATGGTGAAACCCCGTCTCTACTTAAAATATAAAAATTAGTTGGGCATCTGTAATCCCAGCTACTCAGGAGGCTGAGGCAGGAGAACTGCTTGAACCCGGGAGGTGGAGGTTGCAGTGAGCTGAGATCGCACCATTGCACTCCAGCCTGGGGAACAAGAGTGAGATTTTGTCTGAAAAAAAAACAAGAAAAACAAGTGGCATTCTTGTGACAACCAAAAACACTGAAAATAAAAACAAATCATTATAATATAGTGTAGCACAGAGCAGACAAGAGAAGTGACTTTCTTACTGAAGGCTGACTGAGGCAGTCTCACAAGAAAGAACCAGGAAAATGCATACCCTGACCTAAATCTTCTCCCCACTCTAATCTGCTGATAGGGTAAGCTCAATCAAGGAGAAGTTTAGGATCTCTCAGTGTACTCTGCCTTATGGAGCTGAGGGCAGGGAGGGGAAAGCTGAAGAGTGATTCTTGGAGGGAAAAATGGAGATTTCTCACCTTCATGCATCACCACAATCAATTCACTATTCACACGACAGCTAGAACAATCGTCATTTAAAACAAATGGAAGCATATTATAAACGCTGTTCCGTCCCTCTTGCTTTCTTCTCCTGGCAATATATTTTTGAGATTGTGTCTTATCAGTACACATAGATCTGCGTTGTCTTTTTAATGGCTGTCAGGGGTTACATTGTACAGACTCCCTTAATTTATTACTAAGTTTCTAACCAATAAATATTTTTCCCTAGATTTTTTGGCTGACACAAACAATAATGCAGTAAACATTTTTAAATACGATTTGGGGAAAGTACACTAGTGCGCGTATAAGATAAATTCTTAGACATGAAATGACTAGGTCTCAATATATGCACATTTGAAATTAATAGACTTTATCAAATTGTTCTCCAGTGTGCACTGTGATCAAAAGTGCATGAGAAGGCTTTTCCCATTAAATATCAGAGAGATGTTCAATGAATCTCATTGAAATTTAATTTGGGCTGCTTTGATTATGAATGATGTTGAACATTTTCTATATGTTTAAAAGTTATGTGTTTTTTTTCCTGTGAACTGCCCTGTTCATACCCTTTACTCATATTTCAATTATATTGTTTCTTATTAGTTCCTGAGTATTCTTCATAGGATAAAGAAAATGGCCCTTTGTCTACCATATTAAAATATGCTTAACAATTTGTCTTTGGATTTGGCTCTGTTTGGTCACTCAAGATTTAAAAAAAAATATATGTAGTCAAATTTATTAATGGTTCCTGGATTTGTGTCTTCATTAGAAAGGCCCTCTACATTAGTTGTTTATAAAAAGTATTCCACCATACCTTATTATATTTTATTGCCACGTTTAAATCTTTCATCTATCTGGAATTTATTTTGGCAAAGGAAGAAGGAGGTCTCACTCTTTTTCTCACATGAGTAGCTGATTGTCTTACATCATTTACTAAGTAAAGCACTTTCTCCACTGACTTAACACTGTTAACCTAATTTGTATAAGTCTTTGTATTTATTTCTGGATTTTTTATTCTATTGATCTATCTATATTTTAATACAACAATATTAGTTTATATTTACTGTGGATCTAGTAAATATTTTATCTACTATCTATAATCTTACCTATTAAGCTTTAATTTCAGAATATTCCCAGCCTCTGTTTATTTTTATTTTTTATTTTTATTTATTTATTTATTTATTTTGAGATGGAGTCTCGCTCTGTCACCCAGGCTGGAGTGCAGTGGCACGATCTCGGCTCACTGCAATCTCCTCCTCCTGGGTTCACGCCATTCTCCTGCCTCAGCCTCCCGAGTAGCTGGGACTACAGGCACCCGCCACCATGCCCAGCTAATTTTTTGTATTTTTAGTAGAGATGGGGTTTCACCGTGTTAACCAGGATGGTCTCCATCTGCTGACCTCATGATCCGCCCACCTCAGCCTCCCAAAGTGCTGGGATTACAGGTGTGAGCCACCGCGCCCGCCTCCGTTTATTTTTTATATCAATTTTAGAATTCATCATGACTTTTTAAGTTTCCCGTTAGTAATGTTTGTGGTTATATTCTCCCAACATCTAGGTACCTTGGATGTCTTTCTCGTTTCCTCTCTCTGTCTCTCATCTTCCTTCCTTCTACCTGCATTTCACTATATACTCTCTCTCCTAGTTCATGGCTACCCATAAACTTCTCCTAGTCTGCCCCTGCAGTGTGTAATCAAAGATACACCAGGTTGGTCAGGCGCGGTGGCTCACACCTGTAATCCCAGCACTTTGGGAGGCCAAGGCTGGTGGATCACTTGAAGTCAGGAGTCCGAGACCAGCCTGGCCAACATGGCAAAAATCTGTTTTCTACTAAAAATACAAAAATTAGCCAGGTGTGGTGGCAGGCACCTGTAATCCCAGCTACTCAGGAGGCTGAGACAGGACAATCACTTGAACCTAGGAGGCGGAGGTTGCAGTGAGCTGAGATCGCCCCACTGCTCTCCGGCCTGGGTGACAGAGCAAGACTCTGTCATAAAAAAAAAAAAAAAAAGATACAGCAGGTTGTGGTGAAATAAAATGTATCTATGGACGTGAAGCAGATAACTCAAACTTGATACTTAAAACAAGTATCATGTTACATATTCCTGTGCATATCAGAAAATTTACTTTGGGGCACAATATTTCTTGTATCTTTTTGTTATCATCATCTTTTTTCCTCCAATAAAAGAGATGAGATGGAAATAAGGCTAAATTTTTTTGGGGGAGAAATATACTTTACAATTATTCTAAATTTAACCCATTTTGAAAAAACAAATTAGGAATTTAAATTTAAAATTTACTTTTCTAAGAGTTTCTATCAAAACCTATCAGGTTTGAAACTTCCTTGTTATATAAGAAAAGTTAAAACCTCAAACTGAAAATGCCACTGATTATCACTGGTTTCTACACACAGAATATCTGAGGCATCTTAATTAATTTACCTCCGAGTAATCACTTAATAATGTAACCCCTTTAATCCTTTTGGGTTTCTTGTGGTCTCATTCTACTCCAGGTTTTTAAGATTTTCTACTTGGAGCATTAAAATAGCTGTTGAGTTTATTTTGCCTTTAGTTTTTCCCTTTCCTGTCTATCCTGCACCTATTACTACCTTAATATTTTAAATATGTATTTATCAAGTAAGTTCGTTTTTGAAGACTTTCAATGCTTTCCATGCCTAGTAAAAAATGTTCTAAATGCCAAAGCTAGTTAAAACCATTCAATTAGGGGTGAAGAGAATATATCTCCGTGGTGCATCTCTTGATGGCTGGCTTTATTTTGCCTCTGGATAAAGTTCAAAACTCCCTTGAACAGTGAATGGACTGTATATCATCACACAATCTCCCAGAAATATTGTTTCCTGCTATTTAACTTCTCGATAAGAAACCATAATCAAATGGCAGAGTTTACGCAGTAGGTACTCAATAAATATAAGTCGAATGAACAAACAAAGCTACATTCTCCAAGAAAATCCCTAATGTAATAATTAATACATTTTACAATCTGGAACCTATGGTTGTACATTTAACATCTATCAGTTCCATTTTTTCAGCTGCATATAATGCAACACATAAATGACTTAAATAATAGCAGCCACCAAATGTATTGTGTCATAATAAGAAGGCAAGATATAGGTCAGCATCAAAGTAGAGGAACTGCAGTCCTATTTTAGTTAGGATATGTATATTTGTTGTTTTTGTCTTTTTCTTTCTTTCTTTCTTTCTTTTTGGGCGGGGAGGGAGTTTCGCTCTGTTGCCCAGGCTGGGGTTCAATGACATGATCTCGGCTCACTGCAACCTCTGCCTCCTGGGTTCAAGTGATTCTCCTGCCTCACCCTCCCAAGTAGCTGGGACTACAGGCACCCGCCACCATGGCCAGCTAATTTTTGTATTTTTAGTAGAGACGAGGTTTCACCATGTTGGTCAGGCTGGTCTTGAACTCCTGACCTCAGGTGATCCATCTGCCTCGGCCTCCCAAAGTGCTGTGATTACAGGTGTGAGCCACAGTGCCTGGCCTATTTGTTGTTGTAATAAAGACCCAAAATAACAGTGGCTTAAAACATCCAGAATTATATTTCTCTGTCATGAAAACCTTTGGGTAGGTGGCCCAGGGCTGATATGCTACCCAAAGCTCAGATTACTTAGATATTTTCCTTTCATTTGCTCTTTTGTTCTGAGATGGCTTCTTCAGTTCTCACTATCACAGGTTCATTTCTGGAAGAAGATTGGGAAGGACAAAAAAAGGAGAAATAGTTCATATCCTTCCCCTTTAGGAGCTTCATCCAGACATTGCACATGACACTTCCATTGCCTTCAACTTAGCCACAGGGCCGTGTAACTTAAAGAAAGCCTGGAAAATATTGTCTGTAACTGGTGGGGTTCTATGTCAAGACATAAATTCTATTGCTATAGAAGAGGACTGTACATTTTGCAGAACAATATGCAACAGCTTAATGACTTTGTTAGGACGCCTGACTCTTTCCTTTTTGATCCTTGGAGACTGAAATAGTATCCCCTTCTAAAAGGCACAGGCCACATGAAGGAGGCTAGATACTTGAGCAAGAGCAGGGTGACGACAGGAAGAAAGGGGAAAGGGCTGTGGCGTGGGCATCCACAACTGTCTGCTGTGATCCTCATTCCTGTGTGCAGACTTTCTTCTCTAGCCAAACTCACTGATTTATTACTTCACAACCACATTCTGTGCTTAACTAAACATGCAGGCCCTTGCCTTCCCTCCATGTAGAAGGGGATTCCTCCTCCTTCCAGGCTACCCAAGTCTAAACTTTCTTTCAAAGATTTGTTATTCCATAAAACTTCCATACACGCATAAAACAGTGGCCTATGATCTTAATCCTGTACCAGTATTTCTAACATCTGGCACATGTATATGGAACTCACTTGCTAATTATGTTTGCATGAATAAATACAATTTCTTTAGAATGAAACTTTCTTTATTCTTTGTTTCTCAGAGTTTGTTTTAGAGTGTCTTATGTGGAACAGGCGACTGACTGATTTAAAAGAACTTAGGGTTGTTTATTTAGGTTTAATACAGTTCAACCTGGAGACAGATGAATAGACAGATGGTTTTGCAGGTTCTTCTCCTGTGGGCCAGCAATCTTTCAAAAGACATTTTATTTACAAAACAGTGAGAAATATATTGTAAAAGTATAACTCTAAGTAAATTAGCAAAATGAGATAAAGTGAACTCTAGTTCATTATAATAAAAAAGATTTAAAAGGCAGAAAACCCAAGTTAAGTTGCTTATCTCATCATAGCAAAATTAATGATCAATAGATGTAGACCAAATATGCTTGATTTTTTTTTAATGAAAAGTTTGGGCATAATGTCAGAGGTACATAGCATTTAAACATTTCTATAAATAAATGCTTGTTGAAGGAGCTCCATCAATATTACAATAGTGTTTCTAGTTTTACCACTATAATGTTATGTAATAATAACATATTAAATTAGTTACTGGAATTGTGATTATTTTTCTAAATAATTTCTATTTGAATAAAATAAATAGAAGGCAGGATAAAATAAATAGAAGACACTCCATGGAGAATATCCTTTCAACTGAAATCAAAATCTAATTAGTATAGAAATAAAAGTACTCAAATATTGTTGAGATCAACATAGAAGGTAATGCAGAAGAAAATACTATGATTATGGAAACAGCTCTGAGAGTCACGAGTATGAAAAATAGTATTCAAGGAAGCAAGCATTCTAAATATATTTCTTGTCTTAATAAGCAAAAATAAAATTTCATGCTGAAATGAAGGGAACAACTCATAAATTAAGGAGGCAATTTATACTGGAATAATAACTTATAAATTGTTTTAAATAATGGGCCAATCATTTACAAAAATAAGCTATCAGTAACCTAGAAGCAGTCTTTTCTAAAGTTTAGAACAAGGCATATTTAATGTCCAGGTGTAAAATTGGCATTAGTCTAAAAGCAAATTAAATATCCTAGCACTGTTATTTGTATGAGGTCTAAGCACAGGGAAAGTCTTAGCTGACGCTGAGATTGACAATGCTGAACTTGATTTTACGAAGAAATGAAACTGCCTTTATAGTCAGTGATCACTTTTTATGAATTATATGAAGTCTACAGTCAGGTGCAGAAATGATTTAACTTACTAAATGAGATTACAAAGATTATTATATGTCACTCTGAGTAGATCAGATTAAAACATGGCAGGAGGACCTATGGAAAAGCAGTCTTAGGAGAAATGACTGAACAGATCGTGTTAGCCCTGGCTGCAGGCTGACTTCTCTCCTTGTGCTCCCTTCCTGGGCTGTTTCTCCTCCTACTCAGCATCTGCATTCTCCTTTGAGCCCCCGCTGCAGAGAAGTGCGATGCGCTAGAGCCTTGCTATTCCAGCCGTGGTTCTCTGACCGACCACATGAGCATCACCTGGGACCTTGTTAGGATCTCAGAATCCCAGACTCCAATCCTTACGGCAAGAATCAGAATCTTTAAGATTTTCAAGAGATTCCTGTGCACACAAAGGTTTGAGAAACACTGCTTTTGAGTCCCAAGGATTCGGTTTATACAGAACAGCAGTTATTCTGATACACACGGCACTGTTCATTGCGCTTGGTACCACCAGAACATATTTCCGTGTGGATTTCTGGAGTCATGGTGCTATGACTATGGTTTTCATGTCAGGTTTTACAAGACCAAATATGGTTTTAAAGGTAACACGAAGATTTGATTGCATTTTATTTTAAAATGTCTATTTTAACTTTAAACACTGTAGATAAAAAGCCTTCAACATGCATTGATGATTACCAAGGCATACAGTTATGCTGTCAGGCTAACATTTTTTAGATTTGAAATAAAAGTTCTTCCACTATCCCTGCTTAATTAAATAATGTCCATAAACTACCAAGTAAGCTACTACAAACAAACAAATCTGGTACCATTTGCAGCTTCTTCTATTTGTGATTCCCAAAATTCCCAATGCTTTGCAATTAAAATCCAGTTCAGAAATAAAAGAGATGCTATGTATGGGTAAAATAAAAGTGCAACTGTCATCCACAGCCCTGGATTGAATTGCAACATCCATCTAACCAGCCACTCTGTCCATGTTGATTTATTTTGCTTTAAGTAATTGCAGCCCATTTGACCTTCCAAAATATAGCTTTCGTTTGTCTTATGTATTGGAGTCTAAATGAATTTTATTTGAATAAAATGCATTTGATTCTAAAGCATTTTGAAAGCTGGAACTAAGTATGAGTTCGATGGAGAAGGCAGGGCTGTCTGGAGCCCGAGTTAATTGGATGCATCACTTCTTCTGGAGTCACTTGATCACAACAAATTGACACCTGCAAACTTCTCCCCTGTACCTTCCTGATCCCGGTCAAGTCATTCTCAAGTAGAAGCAGCCGAGTCATTTTTATTCATTTTTGATGTGAACCAAACTTTCAAGCTAGGACTTGCCATGAAACAAATTACACATTCCTTGTGGCTACTAAAAAAATTAGTTTATTAGCACAAGAGTCTGGATTTGAGAATAAAATCATAGATATAAATAATCTATATTTCTTACAGTAAAAGAGATATTTCTTCTGAAATTACTTGTTTCTTGGTGGTGTAACATTCTAGCATTGCATTCATCCATTCTTTCAGTCAATGTGTCAATAGGCAGTTACTGAGCGTGCACCTAGTTATATAAAGAATTATAAGATAAAAACCCCTAAGTGTAGGAATCTCAGTTCAGAAGAGACAGGTGCTCAACAAACCATTGCTAAGCAATGTAATAATGGTGTATTGGACATAGGTTACTTGATCTGTGGAAATACAGAAGAAATAATAGGAAAGGGGTAGCTAGGTTAATTAGTATTTTGTTTTGCTTGGTAACTGGTCCTAACTTTTAAAAAATATATATATGGCGATAGGGTTTGCAATTATATTTGAACAAGTTGGTTAGGAAATAAAACATTTTCCACCATTAAGAATTAGAATACCTATAATCATCATAGGGAGAATGTCCATTTTCAAAATAAGAATCAGGCCGGTGTGGTGGCTCACGCCTGTAATCCCAGCACTTTGGGAGTCCGAGGCAGGTGGATCACGAGGTCAGGAGATCGAGACCATGCTGGCTAACACGGTGAAACCCCGCCCCTACAAAAAATACAAAAAAATATTAGCCAGGCGTGGTGGCGGGCGCCTGTGGTCCCAGCTGCTTGGGAGGCTGAGGCAGGAGAATGGCGTGAACCCAGGAGGCGGAGCTTGCAGTAAGCTGAGATCGCGCCACTGCACTCCAGCCTGGGTGACTGAGCGAGATTCCGTCTCAAAAAAATAAATAAATAAATAAATAAATAAATAAATAAATAAATAAATAAATAATCGGCCGGGGGCTGTGGCTCATGCCTGTAATCCCAGCACTCTGGGAGGCTGAGGTGGGTGAATCACTTGAGGTCCGGAGTTCGGCACCAGCCTGACCAACATGGTGAAACCGTGTCTCTAATAAAAATACACAAATTAGCTGGATGTCGTGGTACACACCTGTAATCCCAGCTACTTGGGTGGCTGAGGCAGGGGAATCATTTGAACCCAGGAGGCGGAGGTTGTAGTGAGCCGAGGTGGTGCCACTGCACTCCAGCCTGGGTGACTCTGTCTCAAAAATAAATCAGTAAATAAATTAATAAATAATAAAAATAAGAATTATAAGAAAGAAAAATATTAAAATTGTATCTAAATAAAAAATACTTTTAAAGAAATCCTTAATACTGAATTTTTGAAGTACAGTTAGACCTCTGTATTTGTGAATCCATCTGTGGATCCAACCAATGGCAAATAGAAAAAAATTAAAAATAACAATAAGATGATAAATCTAAGTAACCTCGAGATTATTTAAATTATATGGGAGGCTGTGCATAGGTTATATGCAAATACTACACCATTTTATAACAGGGACTTGAAAATGCGTGGATTTGGGTATCTATGGGGTGGGTGGGGATTGGTGTGGAACAATCCCCTCACAGATAGAGAGGGATGACTTGTATTCATTAATCTCACTTGATGGATATATCCTTTTTGCATGCGTGTAAGAACACAGTAATCTTTTCTATCATCGAGATGATTTTCTACTCTGCCCATTATTTACACCACATTTAGGTTCCAGCCTGGTTTTCCTCTGCTACTTAGTACCCTTCTGCACTACTTCCCCTGAATTAATTGATATAATGAGCTGATGTAAATTACTTTCAATATTGGGCTGAGCTAATATTAACACGCAATAATTTAGAAAGTAAATATACCATACAACACCATATACGTACTGAATTCCAAAATTAAGTATCAAGGATGTTTTAGTTTCATGTAATTTTGAAGTGTCTAGCCCATTGCTTCCTTCCATCATATGGAGAACCACCTGCTCTGGATGTAAACAGCTTCTGCTGTGTGTGTTCCCACGCCTCAGGGCCTGTACAGAATAGTGGCTATAGGAAAGGACCCTCACAACCCTGCACCTCCCACTGCTTTCCCTCTTCCACCTCCTTATCAGTGCTTTTCTCACCTGTTCTGCTAGGAATGATTTTCCACATTTTAATCATAAACATACAACTCTTCTTTTCAGGCCCGGGTGAAATGTTCTGAACTTTATGAAGCCCTTTGTTTATCATCCACTTGTAACTCCTCTAGTATCCAAATTTGTATAGCATTTCATGTATCTTTTATGACTCGTCAAATTCTTCTGGGTTTGCATTTTTCATGAATCAGATCCCCACCCCACCTCCACTCAAATTTGGAGATGAAACATCTTTGCAGCCTTGATAACACTGAGCCCAAATTTTATAAAAAAGTAAGTGTCTATTAAATTTAGGGTGAATTTTCCATCCCTCATGATAATTCAACAAGATGCTTTTGTTTATATTGTATTTTTCCCCAATGTTCTTCCTCTCATTTTCTTCTCTTGTAGTCCTGTCCATTCATTGAGTCTCAACCTAAAAGCTTTTAATTGTGCCCAAAATGTACACGATTCCTCATGTGAAATCCCGTAGTACTTTATTTGTCCCTGAATTATGCTGTTTTTCATTTCTTCCTTGCACTGTAGTTTTCATACATACTGTATCTACTTCTATATGAACTATGAGCTCTTCTGCAAGGCTGTGAATACAGTCGTAGTCATCTTCTATTTTCCGTAGTGCTGTGCATATAGCAGGTGCTCAATCAATGTTTGTTGCAGGAGTAAAAGTTTGTAAAAAGTTGTGGAAGAACAGCAAGCTACTCAGAGCCAGGGGCTCCATGCCAAACTGAGCCAAGCCCAGCTACAGGTGGTTTTAGGCATGGCTAGTGGTAAATTGAGAACAGGAGTTGGGGAATGCTATTTCTGAGGCCAGCTCTATCAGATTTTGTAGCAGGGAGCTGCTAGGGCATTATGATAAAGGGGTTGCTTACGGGTGGCTCTTTATCTGTCCTTTGCCGGTGACCCATGATTATAGATTCTGCTATTTTAATCTGGGAAAGTTTTCCTGTTTTTGAGAGTTCCCTACTAAAGTCTAGATGTCCTTTGTGAATACTGGTACATCACAATGAATACCTTTGTTATCTGTGAGCATCTTCAGCAGGATTATAACAAAAATCAGGTTGTGGGGTAGATGGAGAGAGGAATTGATGGGAGGGATGAGTGGATGGAACCAGGAGAAAGGGTTTGTGCCATTGAAACAGGGGTGTTTCAGGACAAATTTCAGCCTCACGGTTTCTGAGGTACAGTAAAGCTGTGCCCTGGAGGCTGTGTTTCAGAAATCTAAAGCTTCCATTTATTGGCCCACTATTTCCTGCCTATTAATTGTCTGTTAATACTTCATGAACATTATCCCCAAACCTTAAAATTATTTGTAAGATAGAATTTTCCTGTTTTTCAAAGGTGAAAACTAAGGTTCAGAAAGGTTCAGTTAAGTAGCTACAATTAGTCATCTTAATAAAAAGATATAGATTTGAACACAAAACCTGTATCTTTTCTTCTGTATTATGCTTGCTGCCTCTTTAAGCAGGCTGCTTTAGTTATCCAGTGGGAAATAGGTGTTTGGGAGACTTAGAAATCTTTTCTTTCTAAGTTAGTATATTTTCATTGCTGTTATCATGACATTATTTCAAAAACTCAAATTGCTATGAAAAACTTGGTGATACCTCTCTTTACGTCAGTTTTTGGCTTGACAAAGAATAGAATAAAACAAGAAATAAGACAGCTTATCTTCGATCTCTCACCAGGAGGGAACTTAGCTGCTGTCTTTGTTTTGGGGTAAAAGAAAAATAAAATGAATCTGTGATATTCAAGTAAATCCCTCAGTTGTTTGTTAGTGTCTACTGTTTACTCAAAAATGGGAAGCTCCAGGTCTGTGATACATCATCTTTGTTGCACTTGGCACCTTCTATCATGAATCATATTAATCTGCTTAAACTAACAAGGATTAATTGCCTTGGTAAGGCAACCTGGCATTGAAATGATATATTGCCCAGACAGCTTGGAATTTGGCCACTCATAAATCTCATTTGTTTGTTGGTTTATTTCTGTTTGTCTCTCTCTCTGACAGATGTGTGCCCAATCACTGTGAGCATGGTGGAAAGTGCTCGCAAACATGGGACAGCTTCAAATGCACTTGTGATGAGACAGGATACAGTGGGGCCACCTGCCACAACTGTGAGTGCCAATTTATCTCACTTTAATCTTGTAATTGCATGAGAATCTCAAGTCTTGAGCTGTGCTTTGAAGCTCAGTAACCTGAATAATCCACATAATACATCACTCGAATCTGAAAAACCAAGATTCCAATTGTCATTTCTCCAAAAAAAAGAAATACACTATTCTACTTGTTAAAATATGTTCTCTGGTGGCAAAGGACTCAAAAAGAAGGACCAGCATTTATTCTGTTCCATAAACATATAGTTGAGATTGGAAGGCCAAACTTGGATTCGCCTCTCTGTGTCTAACCCACATCTGTTGGGTCGATTGTTTGGGAAATCGTGTTAGTGTGATGTCTCTGACTGGACCCTCATTTATTAATTAATCAGAGAGGGAGACACAGTGTAATTGGAACATTTAGTTTCTGGATGATGGCTGCCTCATGCTTTAGCCCAACTATTTGACTACCTTTTTTTAGATCAAAGAAATGAGTCCGAAATGGAATATCTAAAAGCCAATAGATAAAATAAAATACATAAGAAAGTAATAAAATGAAGACATGAGGGTAAAAATATTTTAAAATGTCAAAAATAAAAAGTAACATGCAAAAATGATTAGTAAAACACATATGTGCCTTGGTTTATATAAATAGCTTTATTCAAAAAGGTTAAATAAAAAATAAATTTCTGTACTTACAAAATTTAATGCTAACTCTTATAATTATAATATTAATTTTCCAATAATGCATCACCATTTGCAAAACACTTTTGAAAACAAAGCACTTTTGAAAACATATTTGGCATGAATCATATAATTACGAGAAGAGAGTCAACTGTTGGTTAGTGTGTGCATATGTATGTGCCTGTGTGTGTGTGTGTGTGTGTGTGTGTGTGTGTGTGTGTGTGTGTGTGTGTAGGGAAGGAAGAGCAAGAGAAAAAGAGAGATTCAACCTTCTCTCAATATGCCCAAACACTGAAACTCTAATATCTAAATCCTCCGATTATACAAACAGATTTCACTTTACTTTTAGGAAATGGTGACAAGCAAACTATCTCAGAGTAGAGCCCTGTGTATAGTAAAAATGTCATACAGCTCTCTAAGCCTTTCCATTGTGTTATTTGTAGTAATGTGCTAGAAGAAATCGTGTTTTGAATATATTGTAAAATGTTGACTTACAAAGTTGCACACATTTATTTGTTTAGGTAGATATTCAAAAACAAGAGGCAAAGGAAATCTTGACAAAACTAACAATGGAAAGATGTCAAGAAGGTCAAAATAGATACTTACTAGATTCATTATCTGTGTTTACATATATGAAAGTATTTTAATGAATAAAGAACAAAAATGATTGATACCGAAATTAATTCAAAGAGTTATAACTAAAATTGTTCCTTACCAATCACATCAAAATATTAACCTCCAGTATGTGACATTTATTAAATAGAATGTGATGCTAGAATTACGTTGATGAAACTGGGTGTCTTCGCTCCACTAGCATAATTTTTATCGTGTGTTATAAATACCATATTTAATTACACGGGATCTTGTTCCTGAAATACGATAATGCTAACCAATGGTCAAGAGCAAGAAATCGGTGGTGGTTGCACGGATTTTCTATCTCAGTGATGGCTTTTATATTGAACTGAAAAGCAACTTATTCTTTTTTTATAGCTGTTTCCATCATTAAAATACACAGCAAAAAGACAAAAAAAAAATTTAAAATGTATGCTACTGGTTGAGTAGCTGAGGTTTGTTTTGTTTTTTAAGGGTAATGACTCCAAGGATTAGAAATGTCCTAAGTGTGTTTAGGTTTGGCCCTAGTGGCCAGCTCCAAAGGTAAAAGACAAAAATTGTCTTTTGTTCTGCTGCTCCTTCCTACTTGTTCCTTGCTCCATTTTGTTGGATCTTTAAAAGCAGAATCATTCTTTTTAATAATAAAAGCCTGATCTTTTGTTGTCTTCTCCAAATGAAGCCAAAATTTTGAATATCCAACGTGTGCATAAATAGAGGTGAAAAGACCATACTGCATAATTGAAGAGAGGGTTGGCTGGTGACTTTTTTCTTTTGAAAAATATACATCCTAGCTTATTGAAAGCCATTTGCCTCCTAATAACCTGAAAGACTTGATACAGTCTTACTTACTCAAATGGATTAGTTAAAAATTTCACACAGCACAAATGTAAGAAGATACAATGTATGTCATTCAGTTTGACACAGAATGAACAATTTTACATTTTTGCGAAATCAATGACCACATTCAAAGCAACAAGAACGAAGTGCAAAGGCCCCAGTTTCTGATGTGTCTGACGCTAGCTATAAAACCATCAGGCCGTGTGCCTTTGTGGTCAATCATTTGACTTTTCTTGCACTTTGTTCGACTGAAGTCTCTTGGTATTCTACAAGCCAGTGAGCTGAGATTTGCAGTTGCTTATTCTGTATTCTGTGGGTTTGAACTGTGTAAGTAACATAAAATATTTTGCTTCATTATTTCCTGCAGAAGACCAAGCATTCATCTTGAAAAGAAATCATGCTAATTATTTTAAATAGTATTTTTTATTTAAAAAAGCAGCTAACTAAGAGCTAAAGTTTAATATAATAGAACATTTGTTAGAGTTTCAAACGTTACAGGCTACAATATTTTAGCACACCTTCTACACTAGCCCGGGCTTGGTCAGGATGAGACAGTAGTGTTATGAGTGACCTGTGATCATCCAGGCTAGAAGCTCTAGTTCAAGATGGAACAGAGAAGCCTTTTTGCTTGGTCACACTGCCTTGTGTTGACTTTGACTCTACCATTTTCTTACTTGTACTCTAGGCCATTTAAATTATTTGAGCTTCAGTTTTCTCCTGTAGGAATAGATAATTAACAGTGCTCACCTCTTCAAGCCATTATGAGATTAAATGAAACGATGTACAGAAGATGCTGAGAAAAACTTTGGCTTATGTGGTACTCAATAAATTTTTGTCATTTCATCACTTTCAGAGCAATCGTCCTTTTCCTTTGAACTTCTATACCAATAATTGCCCAAATCACACAATGTGTCTCTTAATTTAATGTCACCATACATTGTTTGCTATCACTTTTATGGCAGATTTGGACTGCAGTGAATGACTGGTTTCCATAGTATTTTTCTCCAGAAGAACTGAAGAGCATTAAGAGAAACCTGTATGCCTCCTAAACCTATGTCTCCTGTTTTCATTTGTTAGTTTGTGTGCACATGGGGACTTTGTTTTTACGTAAATTATCTGTAGGGCTTAGAGGACTGTCATTTGTGAACCGCTCCCCTGAGGAGCCAGGATGTCTCCCTTTGGGATGAGTAGACAACTCAATCCCACAGACAAAGCCAAAGATCACAGAAGATAGTCAGATCACAGGAAAGGGAAAGCCAGTTTTTGTTGTTTAAAAACAAAAGAGGCAAGTTTGTTACAAAATGCAAATACATTAAATTGTTGAAGTTTTATACTTGAAAAAATTTTCTCATACAGGCATTCCACTCTCCATAAATCCTTTAAGATCTGAATAGTAGCATATCTGAACACCAAACCATGACAAAGGGACTAAAATGATCATGTTGAACAGTTTGTGTTTATTGTATTGACTTATCCCTGCTTCAGTCTCCCAAAAGCACTTTAAGAATGTATCTTTTGCTTGGAGATGGAGTCTTGCTCTGTCACCCAGGCTTGAGTGCAGTGGCATGATCTTGGTTCACTGCAACCTCCACCTCCCAGGTTCCAGCGATTCTTCTGCCTCAGCCTCCCAAGTAGCTGGGACTACAGGCACGTGCCACCATGCCCAGCTAATTTTTTGTATTTTTAGTATAAATGGGGATTCACTGTGTTAGCCAGGATGGTCTTGATCTCCTGACCTCATGATCCGCCCGCCTTGGCCTCCCAAAGTGCTGGGATTACAGGCATGAGCCACCATGCCTGGCCAAACATTCTTATATATACTATTAGTTCCTTGTGTGGAACTGCTCTAAAAATTCCTTAGAATATCCTCAATAATATGAAAACTTTTGGCTAATTTAATGAATGCAAGAGGTTAAAGGATAGTATTTTAGTGTTCGACAAAAATAAGCAATGTTAGCCTTGGAAATGTATTAAATGTCAGATGTGCATTCTGACAGAAAATATTTTTGCAGATCTTTTTATTAAAGGAGAGATTTTCACGTTGCCCAAATATATAGATGTAGTGTTTCCAGGGGAAACAGGAGGAATAAACTAGATGACCTATATAATTCTCTTTTAATTTTAAAATCACGAGATTTAAAAATTCTGAAATACTAGTAAGGAACAGGTCCTGACATTGCCAAATAAAGCAAAAGTAAAATTTTTTCTAGCCAATGTTAGAGAAAAATTTAAATGTAAACGGTAACAATTGTACATGCCGTATGCTGGAGCATTTCCTCTGGGTTCATAAATGTGTAAACTGTAAATTGTGTTGCACCTTATTACAGCACACATGAGAGGTGCAGTGGATTTCAACAGCCCATACCATGTTGTTGATAATCCATTTCACCTATACTTGATATAATTCAAAGAATAATTTTCAAAATAAATTGAATTCTACTTGCTGTAGTCATACTAACATAGAGCATAAAGACCTAGATTTATTGGCATGAAGAAACTTGGTGTCTCTGTCCATTTGGAGTTTCTACAACTTAGGCATCATTGATAACTTGGAGTTTGAGCATTGCTACAAAAACAAGCAGCATTGGGTAGAATTGCGTTGGATATGGTATTAGTCTGTTCTCACACTGCTATAAAGTAATACCAGAGACTGGATAATTTAGAAAGAAAAGGGGTTTGACTCACAGTTCCACATAGCTGGGGAGGCCTCAGGAAACTTACCATCATGGTGGAAGGTGAAGGGGAAGCAAGGCCCTTCTTGACATGGTGGCAGGAGAGAGAATTGCAGGCAAAGGGGGAAGAACCCCTTATAAAACCATCATCTCGTGAGAACTCACCCGCTGTCATGAGAACAGCATGGAGGAACTTCGCCCATGATCCAATCACCTCCCTCCCTTGGCATGTGGGAATTACAGGTCCCTCCCTCAACACGTGGGCATTACAATTCAAGGTGAGATTTGGGTGGGGACACAGAGCCAAACCATAGCAGGTATCTAAAATAAAACTTAGATATTTAGCCTTAGGGAATTGGAATCCATCCTTTGGGGCAAGTTCACCTGGCTTGCCAGGTCCTACGTAATATGGCCATGTCTTTAACCTGATTTCCTCCCCTACATCTCCTCCCATTCTCCCCTTCAATGCACTGGCCTCCTTTCAGTTTTTGATGCATGCCCTGCACTCTCATACTCTTGCCCCTCCTATACCACGACCCCCCACCACAGGACATTTGCACATCTACCTCTCTGCTTTGTCTAGTACATTTCTACTCCTCCCTCAGATTTCAGCTCAGCAGTCATCTCAGAAAAGCTTTCCGTGACCCTGTAGTTAGATCAAATCTTCTTATTCTAAAACACACATATCTCTTTTAGCACTAGCAATGGTTATGATTTTGCACTTATTATTCATAATGATTTAATAATATCTTTCTCCTCCACTGGACTCTGCATCTCTGGCAGGAGGTGGTGCCACATTTCATCCACCATTTTAAATCTGAGGCTCGCCCAGCACAGACTATGCATACAGTGAATATGCACTGCCTCCAAGCATTCTTGAATGTCAAAGAGTATCCAGAGCAACAGTGTTTTCTTTAAATTTTATTCAATGCCCTCTTTACAGTAAATTTATGAAGATAGTGAAGCTATAAGGAGAGAGTACACTTACAGGGCAAAAAGAAAAATAGAATCAAATCCAATAACAAAATATGGATAAATGGAAGGCAGAGAGGGTAGTAACAATAATACCAAAAACTACCACAAGACATTAAACATTATTCTAAGAAATTATATGGAGGAATTTAGGATATTAGCAAAAAAAATCTACATATTTCAAATTATCTTTAAGGAAAATATTGTGCCATGTTAAGACACCCCATTCATTACTGAAATTTGTGAGAACTATGACATTATAGTAACAATAGCAAAGGAAGTTGCAACAAAGATGATATCTTAGATCAGCACTCTCCAACGTTTTTGGCACCAGGGGCCAGGTTCATAGGAGATAGTTTTTCTACAGACTAGGGTGGGGGAAGGGGGTAAGGGGATGGTTCCGGATGAAACTGTTCCACCTCAGATCACCAGGCATTAGTTGAATTCTCATAAGGAGTGCACAACCTCGATCCCTTACATGCACAGTTCACAGTAGGGTTTAGGATCCTATGAGAATCTATTGCTGCCGCTGATCTGACAGAAGACGGAGCTCAGGTGGGAATGCCCGCCTTCTGCTGTGAGGCCCAGTTGCTAACGGGTTGGGGACCCCTTATATCATAGAGTGTGGTCAATTACTATACTGGCTAACCGTAGGAGTTATTCTAAAATAGATACAGATATGTTTAAATATTGACTAGTACATGACAAGAAGTTTATTTTAAACTCTATAAAATTTGAATAACATGAACATAAAAATCTTTTGATTTATCATGTAATATTATATGTGTATCCTTGCTACAGGGAAGTTATGGAGAGGGGAAAACACTCAGGGTTTGAAATTAGATGTCCTGATGTCAAACCATCAGATCCTTAGGCTATGTGGCCAAACTTACTTCTCCATCAGTTGGACATGTCTAAGTTCCAGAAAAATGACTGTCTCCATACTTTATAAATCCTCTATTTCCTCAAACACGCTTGCTGCATTAAGTGTGGATTTCACTCGTACTTATAGAAGGTGAAGTCAGCTTTTCCAGTCCATGCCACAGGTTACTGACAGCAATAAAATAGGAATTCTTCAGATTTAATGACTTTCCTCCCCATCTCTCTGCCCCCGCTCCTCTGTGCTATCTTGGTTTTGTGTTTTTAGACAAGTCATTTAATGTCTTTAAACCTAAGTTTCCTTTTGAAAATTCAATGAGATATTGTTTATTAAAGTACTTTTTAATGTACCCCAGAACTTAAAGTATAATAATAAAAAAGTGCTTTTTAAATTCAGAAAATGTCCTACTTTTAAAGAACTTAAGCCACTAAGTTTCGAAAAACAGCTAGTCAAATTTTACTTTGAGTGTAAGTCGCATCTACTGATCCGTATACTCTTCATTCGGTACACAGGCCATATTTTCATATCAGTGATTCTCAATGAAAAGACCATAGGATGTCTCAGTATTTCAATAAATGCTCTTTGAAAAGATAAAGGTTTTTATTAGCAAGTATAATAGCCACACTAGCTGACTTATATGCATGGAGTACATCTACTCTTTCTAATCTAGATATGGTATTATGTAGTCAGGTTGTGCTTCTGTGTTATCAAGTGAGCAACTACCAAATTCCTTCAATTTACTTTCCATCCCATTCCCACACCATGATCTGTGTCAGATGCTCAGTGTGTCCCTGTTATTAAGGAGTGACTATGGGACCCAACTGCAGGACCACAGGACACTAAGGACCCATAGTGCTACCATCACTTATTCATTCATCAATATATTGAGAGCTGACTCCATTCCATATATGGAATAGATACTGGAGTGTGAAGTAGAGAGGGCAGAATACTAGGATTTAGCCCCCTCCAAAAATGTGTATAGTTTCATTAAAAATAAAAGTTCTTATCACCTTATTTCCACATCTCTGGTTCACCGGGATTGTGATCTAGGAATAAATTCTATGTATTCTTACCTCTTAGAATCTAGCTTGGCATTTTTCATGCTTACAAAATATGGATACATGTAGACACATAGGGGAAAAAATAAAATGATTTAATACTTTGTCACAAATTATTTGTTTTAAGCAATTATTTTAACTTTTCAGGTTGTATATTCAAAGGATTTGTTTGCTTTATTTCTGGGTTTGTTTTTCTAAGCATATGGACAGGGAGAAATCAGGGTGAGGTGATGCAACTTCAGCATGGTGCTTGGTAGAGAATATGGTTTTCAATAGAATATACGCAAGTCAAATGTTAATAAGCCCTTGATCAGCTGTATGTATTCTCTAGAGGAAAAGCTTGCATTCTCACCAGGACTAAAACATTGGGAGCTAAGGGAAACAATGGCAAGTGATGTCACTTCCTGAAATCCCACTTTTTGCACAAGGAAACAATCATCCCAGCAGCTCCTTTACTCTCATATTCATCTGGCACCTACAGAGAAAATAAGATGGAAAGAACTGTGAAAGTACTACCTGGGTAGAAATGTTGGAAGGGGATTTAAAGGCCATTCTATCTTTCGGCCGCAACCAAATAAATTACACTGGATTAAAATAGTACAGGTCATTTGGAGAAACACAGCCCAAGGACCTTTACATTTCTAAGGCAGACCAAATTTCGAATTAATCCCTTCTTTCATGCCTTGCTTCGGAATGATGACCAAGATTAAACATAGAAAGAAAGGATTTAATTTCAATTTTGCAAAGACTCTTTCAATAGTTTCAAAAATATGTCTTTCTCTTTGAGTCTTGGCAAAAAAAAAAAAAAAAAAAAAATTTGATCTGCAAATGCATATTGAAAAGCAGTGTGCTGTAAAGACATGCTGTGATCCTATGAACTTCTCCGAAGCTATAAAATGCCAGTGCTAGGTCTTGAGGGAACTGGCATTATTCATTAAACTCCCTATAGTTTGAATCCTAGTGTATGTTTTATCCAAGGTTCAGAGTGAAGAGAAAAAGGAATAGAAAACACCCATTTTAACATTTTCGTCAGGTTGAATTAAGGAAAAAAATGATATAGGAAAAGAGTCTAGTTTAATTTGAAGATAAGGAAGGGAGCTTCAGGAAGGTTAATATCTGGTCAGAAAACAGGAAAGAGAATTAGAGTAAAAAAAATATGTGTCTCTCCTTTGATACTTTTTAATTTCTCTGAAACCAAACTATGTTTGGTTTCCATTTTGACATTAGTTAATAAGTTTCTATGGCAAGTCTTTAGCTTTTGAAACTTGGTGTACAGGATTATCTTTAAATCACAGTTTCAACTCATTCAACAATATTATGCATCTCTTTTGTATGTGGCACACTACGTGAATACAAAAGCATAGATGAGAGTCATTTTCCTTATGAAGTATACAAGGTAGTTTTAAAGGAAAGCAGGATAAGTAATAAAAGCATTAATACATTATAAGAAGGTAACATGCATTTATGTGTCCAACTAGTATCAAGGCAAGTGTGTACGATATGAGAGAAAACAATATGAACCAAGATATTTGGGAAGACGTTCAAGCAGGAACGGAACTCTGAGCTAAGTTCCTTTCAGAGTTCTGTAGAGAAACAGAACTAATTGTTAAATATTCAAAAAAATTTGAATTGATTGTTTAACCTTGGTAAACCTTGGTAGCTTGAAGCAGAACCTTGGTGTAAACCTTGGTAGCTTGAACCAGACCACAGTGGAAGAATTTATGCTAGGGAAATTGACAAACCCTGTAAAGCAAGATACTTTTAATAGAGCTGGTTTACTAGCACACCACTGCCCTGTTTCATTATTAATAAAACAAGAATAATAGTATGTGCCTGCCAATATTATTGTGAAGGGTTCAGATGATTTGTAAAATGTCTAACATGTTGTCTACTACGTAGTCAATTCTCAATAGATGACAGCCATGGTTATAAATGTAATACTGTGAAGAGACTGGTCTTGTTAAAGGAGCAGCAGGGTGCAGATTTGAATCATGGGTGAAGCTGGCCCAGAAGACAGCGGTTTTTCAGCACCGCTGTAACAAAGCATAACTTCAGATGCTGTTCTTCATAAGTCATTTTTTTAAATCGTGAAACAACTTATATCCATTAGAACAGGAGTCCCCAATCCCCACAATACCAGTCTGTGGCCTTTTAGGAACTGGGCCACATAGCAGAAGGTGAGCAGTGGTGGAGTGAAGCTTCACCTCTATTTACAGCCACTCCCCATTGCTCACATTACCACCTGAGCTCCACCTCCTGTCAGATCACGGGCAGCATCAGATTCTCAGAGGAGCACGAATGCTATTGTGAACTGTGCATGCGAGGGATGTAGGTTGCATGTTCCTTATGAGAATCTAATGCCTGATGATCTGCCACTGTTTCCCATCACCCCCAGATGGGACCACCTAGTTGCAGGAAAACAAGCTCAGGGCTCCCACTGATTTTACATTATGGTGAGTTGTATGATTATTTCATTATTCATCACAATGTCATAATAATAGAAATAAATTGCAAAATAAATGTATGTACTTGAATCATCCCAAAACCATCCCCTACCTCCTGATCCCTGGAAAAATTGTCTTCCATGAAACCAGTCTCTGGTGCCAAAAAGGTTGGAGAATGCTGCTTTAGAAGAAAGAAAGGTCATTGAATGATATTTAAGTTTTCCCATAACAGGTTATGGGCTCTCAGTTATTTCTGGAGTAAGGAGAACTGGTAAGGCTGCTGAAAATGCTTACGGTGCATTTTTGAAAACCATTTGGATGATTTGATATCACTTCTTTAACTGTTAACATTTCTTTACTGAAAGTGATACAGATGCTTTTATTTTACTAAATTACTTCTCAATTATTTAGCTTATAGTATGATCTTAGGTAACAAAGCTAATTTTATATTCCCTTGTGATTATTAACCTAAATCTGGTATAATGAGATGCTTCCTCCCCTCAGGAGCAGTCCAGCTGTGACTCAGCTGCATCAAATTTATGTCTTCTGAAATTAAGACACCTGGATTTGTTTGCTAAACTCTATTAAAAAACTACTCAGTGAGGAATCTCTTGATTTTGCACCATTCACAGGAAGAAATTCTGAAAGTTGAATTATTGGTTCCTGTATTTTTTTATTTTTTTTTTTTTATAAAATCATGATAAACAGAACTCTTGCTTCATTCATTTTGTTGTTGCTGTTGCTGCATTTTGCTTTTCTTCCTCCTTTCCTCTCCCTCTTGGCAAAAGAATGCTACAAAAATATAAAGATTGTTGTAATCTGGGGTGAAATTATCCATCCACCTAAATAATCGCCTCCTGTTATCTTTGATGAATATGTCTAACACCATTAATAAGCAATAGTTTCTTATCAAAAATGCAGCAGTTTCCAAGAAAATTTTGATGCTTGACTTTTGGGGTATTCTCTCATCTGACTTCTTTCAAATGTTTGTGAAATCGTTGATTTGGAAATCTTTAGACTTAGCCAATAAAAGTGAAATAATGTAAATGGATATGGATTTGAATAAAGATATGGTTTTATTTTTAAGTAAAATGAGAAAAACATTCAAGGGCTCATAGTCCCTTAGTCTCATCATCCAGTTTCATCCCAAAGCTGCCATAGTAGCTCCTGTCTGAAAAATATGCCTACTCTACTCTTGAAAGACCATTCTTGGCATCACGGATGCCACCACCAAATGCCAGACAATGTTGGCAACTACAAAATTGCTGTCATTACTCATTAGCAGACATCAAAATGTCCTAATACTCTCTGCCACTATCTGGGCCTGTTGAGATATTAATTAAACATTTCTTTCTTGCCAAGTCATGTGATCAACTTTCACTAGGCTAGGTAGGGCCAAGTGAGCCCATCCAACTACACTGGATAAAGAAATACCTCTAAGAATTTGGCTGTGAAGAGGAAAATGCCTCCCATTTGTATTACTGCAAAGGAATTCAGAGCTCTAGAAAAGCCTATGTGTGTTTTCTACCATATGGCTATCTGTTGCTGAGTTATCCCACTTAGAGAATATTCAAGCATTTGATGGAAACATATTCCTACTCAGAAAATGAGCTCCTTTAGAGTTTGAATGACATTGATAGAGATTTCCTGAGATAATAAAACCTGCATTGGGGCAGGCCAGACTGATTGTCCTACAGGTTCCTAAATTACCTGAAGCTAGGTGGACAGCACAAGCTTTGTTAATTTATTGTCCAAAAGCACTATTTTTCTTTTGTATAGTTCTTTAAATTAAGCTGACTTAATTAAGCTCCGTGTAAGAGCAAAAGAACATTTTCTGGACTTCCACAAGGGAGAGATTCTCAATAATAAGGATTCCTGCCTTCCCACAGCATAGCAGTTCCAGAAGAGAAGTATTGGGATTGCATGCGTATTAGATGCCCTTGAGTAAGGCAAGTAGGAAACTCCAGACAGCAGTACTTGCTGCTTGGTTGTTAGTATACGTGTCTACTCCTGTGTGTTACAGCACCTGATGGGAAAGCCCAAGCTATGATAAAAAAAATAATAATAATCTCCTCTCTTCTCAGCTGACCATGTGGCTGCTTAGCCACAAGGCCAGTCATCCCAAAGGGTGCTGAAGAGAAGTGGGCTGGGAGGGGAAGCCCAGTGATGGACGATGAAAGTGCAGTCATTGCAAAACAAGTCCTTCTCTTCTCATTGTTGCTAGATCCACTTCTTATGACCTGTTTTCTGCTTTTACCAGATAAAATGTAGCATCAACTCTGTCTTGAAACTTTTGCTTTCCTGCAGTGTGATTGCCACAGTTCCACTGAACAGAGGTCATTTTCGCTAAGCTTCCTTTCTACAGTCTAAACTAGGTTTTTGAGCTAACACGTATTTTAGAAGTAAAAATAATAATACAGAATGATGCATAGGGCAAAAATAGCATAGAGGATAAATTTATTGAGAAGCATTTGAATTGCTATTAGTAATCAAGAAATATGTTTATTAATAAGTAACATTTCTCCTCTTCCTTTATACATATAGATGAGATATTGAAAGAAGTTGAACATAGCAGAAGCACGTTAGTCTAAAGCCCAAGTAATCTCTTTGCTATTTAAAAATTCTAAAGGATTTGAATTAGGATTTCAGTTCACATTCAAAGTGGTAGTTTTTTTTCCCATTTGTCATCACCCTGTGCTTCTCATGCACTACCTACCTTAAGATGAAATAAATGAATATCAGGTAGTAAATTCTACCACATGTGGTTATTATCCAAGGAATGGGCTCACATTGACACTTGATTAACATCAGTTTCACATGTGGTAATAAAAAAAATTTAATCTGTGCAAACTGTAATTGTCATGCTGGGATCATTTAGATTCCAGCAGTCTCTCTGTTGAGCAGTTTAAGAAAACTGTGTTTTCATTGTACTTTTTAAATGAGGAAGCCCAGTGGAAAAATCATATTTGAATCTTGAGAAATCTTTTGCTTTCTAAAAGTGCAATAAATGAATATAACTTTGATGGTTGGGAAGATGAGCTTGTTATCCACAGACTTAAAAAATTAAGAATAAATATACAAGTTTTTTGGAGGGGTAATTTAGTAGATATTTTTAAATACTTACCGGCCGGGCGTGGTGGCTCTCGTCTGTAATCCCAGCACTTTGGGAGGCCGAGGTGGGTAGATCATGAGGTCAGGAGATCAAGACCATCCTGTCTAACACATGGTGAAACCCCGTCTCTACTAAAAATACAAAAAATAGCTGGGCGTGGTGGCGGGCGCCTGTAGTCCCAGCTACTCGGGAGGCTGAGGCAAGAGAATGGCCTGAACCCGGGAGGCGGAGCTTGCAGTGAGCCAAGATAGTGCCACTGCACTCCAGCCTGGGCAACAGTGCAAAACCCTGTCTCAAAAAAAAAAAATACCGATATAACGATGTATTAAGGTTAGCAACTCTGCCTAAAAAATGAGTACTCTGAAATGCTACCTTCTTACACAGGTCTGCAACCACCCCAATTTCCCAAATTTTACCCTAGTTCTCTCCCTCAAGCATGTGGCTATCTACTACCTTTAACCAAAGAAGGAAGGCTTTAAGCAGGAGGGAGAAAGAATATGGAGACGTTAGGAGAGTGGGTGGGGAGAAAAGGAGGAGAGAGCTGCACTCTTCATCTGTATATAACATCATGTTACTTGCAAACAGAGACAAGTTACCTCTGAATGGCAAGGCTGAGAACACTAGTGTTTCTAGCTCTGTGCTTTCTACAGTGTGATTTGTGGACAATTAGAGGGCTTTATATGCATTGCAAGTGGCCCTGAAGATAATATAAATGCAGCTTGGAAGAAGTAGAAATGTATCTATTTTTAAAGTAATCTTACTTCTTACCTTAGATTTAAATATATACTTAAGGTCAAAAAGTATTTTTAAAATCGAAAGAACAGTATTTTTTTCCATGTAAAACCAGAGCAAGATTTTTAAAAAAAAAACTGGTAGTAAGCAGAAGTGATTCATTAATGCCTCTTTGGAAACAGTTTATGGATAAAATTATCAATATGATCTATCACTGGCATTTACTCTTTTATCCTTTATGCAGAAGGGCTTTTCATTTATAACAATGAGAGAGATTATAAATCAGTTATTAAAACCTTATCAAAGACAAAGGCATAGACATTTTTACATTAAAATTATGAATGCAAAAACAGACCAGTCTGGTCTCTTACAAACCACAAACAATATAAACACATTGACAGTTCTTATACTAGATAGATCCTAAATAAAAATGAAATCAAATAATACTCATTCCTGGAGGTATACCTCATATAAGTCCCTTTATGTCATCAGCAACCCTATTGTATTGACATAAGCTCTCTATCCACTGTTCTTCTTAAAGCCACCGACCAGGTGCTTTTCATCTTTGAACACAAATGCCTATCCCACTGCTTAGTGCTTGGTAAGTATTAAATACAATTTGGGGCAACTAAACTGTAACTGTGTCTGAATGCACAAACACACACACATACCCCCAAATATATACACATACCTCTCAAATGACTATAAAGATAGGTTCATCAGACTCGGAACATACAAAGCCCTTGCTACATAAGAGAAGCTTTCTCTGTGGGATACAGCATCTTAAATTCTTTTCAATTCTCAATAAGAGGGAAGAACTTTATTTTCATTTGGTAATGTTCCTGATATATAGTACATGATATTCTTTATGCCAAGTTTTGTTCTATTGAAAAATATCTGACACTTCCAAACTCATTTTATGAGTCCAGCATTACCCTGATACTGAATCCAGACTAGGAGACTACAATTAAAATTACAAGTCAGTATCCCTGATGAGCACACATGCAAAATCTTCAAGAAAATAGCAGCAAACCAAGTTCTACAGCATATTCCAAGAATTATACACCAGGATCAACTGGGATTTATCCCTAGGATGCAAGGATGGTTTGATATATCTAAATTAGCAAATGTGATTACACCATATAAACAAAATGAAGGATAAGAATCATATGATCATTTCAACAGACACAGAATAAGCATTTGACGAAATTCAACATCCTTTCATAACAAAAATTCTCAGCAAACTAGATACAGCAGGAACATACCTTAATTCAGTAAAGGCCATATGTGAGGAGCCCACAGCTATCATCATCCTCAATGGTGAAAAACTGAACACTTTCCCTCAAGGATCAGGAAAAAGACAAGGATCACCACTCCTGCCACTTCTATTCAACAATGCACTGAAAGTCGTAAGCAGAGCAATTGGGTAAGAAGAAGAAAAAAAGACATCCAAATCCAAAAGGAAGAAGTTAGATTTTCTCTGTTTGCAGATTACATGCTCTTACAGAGAGATGGTCCCTGACTTCAGATGGTTTGACTTACAACTTTTTCAATTTTATAGTGGTGTGAAGCCAATACAGTTTGGTGTACTTCAAATTTTAGATCTTTTCCTGAACTAGCAATATGTGGTTCATGAGATAATTCACACTGTATTAAAAAATAGACTTTCTTTTAGATGATTTTGCCCAACTATAGGGTAATGTAAGTGTTCTGAGCACATTTAAGTTTGGCTAGGCTAAGCTATGATGTTTGCTATGTTAGATGTATTAGATACATTTTTTACTTTTGGTATTTTCAACTTATCAGTTTATCAGTATGTGACCTCATGCTAAATCCAGGAGCATCTACATATGGAAAACCCTACAGACTCCACCAAAAAACTATTAGAATTAACAAGCAAATTCAGTAAAGTGGCAGTATACAAAATCATACAAAAATCAGTTTTGTTTCTATACACTATCAATGAACTATCTGAAAGAAAAATTGAAATCATCCCACTTGTAATAGTATCAAAAAGCATAAATTACTTAGGCATATATTTAACCAAAGAGGTGAGTGAAAGATCCATACACTGAAACCATGAACATGGATGAAAAAAAGTGAAGACGACACAAATAGATGGAAAGATAACCCATGTTCTCAGATTGGAAGAGTTTAACAGTTAGTCCCACTAAAATATCCTTATCAATGCAAGCTGTACAATCAAGGAATCTCTATGAAATTTCCAATCAGATGTTTTACAGAAATAGAAAAAACAAATCCTAAAATTCATCTGGAATCACAAAAGACCCCAAACGGACAAAGCAATAGCAAAAGAAAGCTGGAGGAATCTCATACTAAGTGTGAGGGAAATGCATATCAAAGCCATTTGTGACAACATGGCTAAACCTAGACAGCATAATCCTAAGTGAAATAAGCCAGACAGAGAAAAACAAATGCTGTATCTATCACTTACATAGGGAACCTAAAAAAAATGAAATGTCAAACTCACAGAAACAGGGAGTAAAATAATAGTAATTGCAGAAGCTGAGGGTAGGGACAATGGAGAAATGTTGATCAAAAGGTACAAACTTTCAATTACAAGATGAGTAAGTTCTGGGGAGCTAATATACAACATGGTGACTACAGTTAATTACACTGTATTGTATACTTGAAATTTGCTAAAAGAGTAGATCTGAAGTGTTCTCACACAAAAAAGAATATCTGAGTTTATGGGTGTGTTAATTAACCCGATTGTGGTAATCATTTCACATTGTGTGTGTGTACATATATATATATATAACAAATCATCATGTTGTACATTTTAAATATATACAATTTTATTTGTCATGTGTACCTCCATGAGACTGAAATTAAAAATAGAAAGTAGCAGGAAAAGTAGGCTTCAATATCAACACAATGGATTTTTGGACATTTTGAGGCAAGGACTCTATTATACACCATCAGAAGAGTGTAGAAAAGCAATAGTTGAGCGAGAGGTACCCTCTGTGCTTTTCCTAACAGATGATTGCAAGGCATAGAATGCTAAGGGTGTTTGATTTCTAGGGCTGCCGTTAATAAATAACCACATTCTTACTGGTCAAAACAACAGAAATTTATTCTCTCACAGATTTGCAGTTTAGAAGTCCATAATCAAGGTGCTGGCAAGCCCACGCTCCCCTTGAAATTTCCAGGAAGGACTTTTCTTTGCCTTTTACTGGCTTCTATTGATTGCCAGTAATTTTTGGCATACCTTGACTTATACATGCATCAATCTATTCTCTGCCTCCTTCTTCACACGTTCCCTGGGTGTTTCTGTCTCTGTGTCAGAATCTTTCTCTCCTTTCTCTTGTAAAGACGCCAGCCATTGGATTGAGTGTCCACATTGATCCAGTACAAATTCATCTTGACAAATTACATCTGCAAAGACTGTATTCCCAAATATGATCCCATCATGAGTTCTGGGTGGAAGTGAGCTTTTGCAGGACTCTCTACACCCCGCTTTGCCACACCTGTTCCTGTCCAGCACGGAGCTCCCTGTGTCCCCTGTGCTTTCCCAGCTCTCTTATGCCATCCCCTAACCTGCACCCCAGATTACTCTTCTCCCCACTTTTACCACACTCGAAATTTACTTTCTGTAGGCTCCAGTCGCATTCTCTTTTTATTTTGTGAAATCTTGTTTGCTCACTAAAACTTAAACGGATTTCTCTTTTGTGAAAAAAAAAAAAATTTTGACAGCAATTAGTTCTGTATAATGTCTCTTGTATTTATACACTCAGTTAACTTTTTTTCCAAGTGTTTTACCCACAGTTTTTTCTCCCAGAAAATAAATTGTGTGGGCCCAAGTTAACTATTCTGTCTCTCTTTTTGCAAAACCTAATAGTCTTTGTTGATTAAATTTTTCATTTTGAACACACTCTGTGGGTTTAAAGAACCCTGAGGAGAAGGGAGAGGGGAGTATGTTAGGTATTGAACTTTTCATTCTTCAAAATTGCATGTAAGGAAGATATTTTATTTTTCAGATGAAAAAACTGAGGTTCAAAGTTCATGGCAGAGCCACAATTTCAAACCATTTCCTGTTGATTTTGTGAAATCTGTGCTTGTTCATACTCCCTCCCTTCTGCCATGGCATTTCCAACTCTCAGAGCTCCAATTCCAAACAGCCTGGAGACTGGGAAGTGGTTCTGAGAAGTTGGTTTTCTATTGGCAGCTCTAGTAGAGAAGCCCTGTCCTGTAGCTCCTGACATGAGTCCCCAGTGCATCAGCCTGAGAGCAGCTGCTGTGGGAGTAAGTTCAGGGTACCTCTGAGAAAAGAGGGGGCGCTCACTGACCTAGAGGCAAGTATGAAAACCTAGGGCTCCCAAGGGGTCTTGGCAATCATTTATTCTAGCTACCTCATTTTATGGAGACAGTATATAATCATTAAAAATGTTTTAGTCCGGGCACAGTGGCTCACTTCTGTAATCCCAGCACTTTGGGAGGCCGAGGCAGGAGGATCACTTGAGCCCAGGACTTCAAGACCAGCCTCGCCAACATGGTGAAACCTCGTCTCTACTAAAAATACAAAAATTAGCTGGACGTGGTGTTACGTGCCTGTAATCACAGATACTCGAGAGGCTAAGGCAGGAGAATCACTTGAACCCGGGAGGCGGAGGTTGCAGTGACCCGAGATTGCACCACGGCTTGGGGGCCTGGGTGACAGAATGAGATTCTGTCTTAAAAAAAAAAAAGTAAAACCTCTGAGAAAGACCATATTTAAATTACATTAAATTTTGGAGTTATATTTACATTAATATAAATTATATCGAGATTGTATTTTTTTGTTTAAAAATATAATTTTAAAACTATATTCATATATATATATATATATATATATATATGAATCAGAAAGACTCATTTTTCCAGGCATTTTGGGTTAGGGAAAATCTGTCCTTTGCTTCCCCAACCACTTTGAATGTGATTAAATATGCACACACACACGCATGCACACACTGATACAAACTTTAGCAAGTGACATGAGGGTGTCTTTTCACAGGATAACTTTTTTCATTTGATTCCTCATTCATAAAACACTAGTATGATATACATCCCCGCATAGATTTTCCCCGTTTCTATAAAGGATGAAGATTCAAATGCTGCAAAGCTCACCGCAGGCACCTGGCTCAGAAACAGTTCTCTCAGCACTCTCCTGACATTATTAATGGCCCTGATGTACAAACCCAGAATAAAATAGAATTAAAATCCAAAGTTAATTTCAAGCTCCATTAGAAATTAAAGGTGTTGGGAAAGAAATCAATATTTGCCCAGTGCAAAATGACTAAATTCAAAGCAATTAATTCTATTATTGTGTAACTTCTAAAAACTATAAAAGACCTTCAAACAGTAAAATGTTGCCATGCTCACACACATATACAATGTGTGACTAAAAATAATGAGAATGATATCCAGCAGCAACATGCAAAAATCTTTTATTATTTTATAGCCACACTATGTAGTGTACACACTAAAGTGTGTCTTAAAATAGAGCCAATTATTCCGTAAAATTCGTGGCTATTTCCAGCAATTATCAGCACTTCGTTGTAAATCTGGGAGGATTTAAGGGACAGAAACAATGCAAAAGAGCGAGGAGATTAATTTAAATGGAAGAAATGTATCTGTTTTCTTAATTTTGCTTTCTCTTTTTCCAGCTTCTTTTTATGTAATGCTATCGATCACCAAACAAATGACCTTAAACGCTGTAGTTCCCAACAGGATGAAGTATTTCACAACCTGTAGAGCTGTAGGTTATAATACACATAAAACTGGCACTCAGTAAAAGCTTTTTCCTGTCAGAATCATTGCCATTTCTTCCCTGTAGTGCCTTTTGGAGAAAGTCTGAGTTAACAAATGGATCTTTTCCAGGTGCAGAAAGATCAGAGTCAAATGGGTTAGGATCAGATCTTGTAAGGAGAATGTGTCACTCTTTCCCTCCCCTTGTCAAGAAGGAGTCTCTTAAGAACCGGCTCAAGCATCACTTATCATTACAGCAGACTGGGGTGAACAGTTGTAAAAGATAATGATAGACCAAAGCAGTTCTTAGCTAAGGAGATGTCATGAGCCTTCTGATGAAACCTTTCTCTCTTTGTGATAGAAATAGTCAAAATGATTAAGGACTACTAGCAACAGAGGAAGGCATGGCCAGACACTAGGACCATTCTAAGACCCATCAATATGAGGAAATGGAGCCATCGTTGGCCAAAGCCTCGGGTCCTTCAAGTTTCTAAAATATTTTGTTTGTTTGTTCTGTTTGTTTTTTGTTTGAGATGGAGTTTTGCTCTTGTTGCTCAGGTTACAGTGCAATGGCGCAATCTCGGCTCACTGCAACCTCCGCCTCCTGGGTTCAAGCAATTCTCCTGCTTCAGCCTCCTGAGTAGCTGGGATTACAGGCATGCACCACCATGCCCAGCTAATTTTATATTTTTAGTAGAGACAAGGTTTCTCCATGTTGGTCAGGCTGGTGTCAAAATCCCGACCTCAGGCTATCCACCTGCCTCGGCCTCCCAAAATGCTGGGATTACAGGCATGAGCCACCACGCCCGGCCCAAGTTTCTAGATTTTGACACGTCCTTCCAGTGGCTACTAATCAACCCCTGGGCCTTTGAAAAGTTGTATCTTTTTAAATTGATTTCTTTCAAAATTGTACTAAATGTCGTTAGTTGCCCTGAAGGTGTGACTTGTTTAACCTAATGAATCAAAGCTGGGCTTTAGCAGGTGAGCCACCTGGGCCACCAACATCTACCCACCGTCTGTTTTCCACACTAGCTATAACAAAAACACACTTGCTAGACCAAATTGATTTTCTGCTCTCTTTACATCTCCAAATTACTCAGCTGTTTCTTCCTTCCTGTGATATTTTAAAAGGTCTGGGGTTCTAGCCCCAACTCTGTCACTTACTGTGGGTGTGAGCTGAGGCTGGTGATTTGGCCTCCCTGATCCTCACTCCCCTCTCCTGTCAAATGAAAATGATTGTATTTACCTTGAAAGAAAAAAAAACAATTTAAAATGCATGTGAAGTGGATGTTCATGATCAGACCTATTGTAGACTCTCCGAAGTAGCAGCTGTGGACATTACCATGGATCTCCATTTTCCTGGGTTTCCCGGGACTGCACACTCTCTCCCCGCTCTGCTTCCTTCAGACCTACTCTCCAGAGAGCTTCTGGTACCTAATATTAGTGTTTGTAGGTGACCATAAGTCAAGTTAGCAAATATGACATATAGGAAAGTAGATAAGAATGCAGGGGTATGAAAATAAGGTAAAAATGGGGAGTAACATGTGTTTAAAAATTGTTAATCTTTCTCAACAACATTTCTTATGGACTCAGCTAAGTAACCCAAGGAGGTTGTCTCTCTTCACCCGCTCCTCCCCACACCAGTCCACCCTTCAACCCTTCAACGTGGCTACCATCTTCTCTATATCACTGGATCGACTCTTGTCAGTTACTTCTATATTGGCAAATTGATATTAACTTATATAAATGGGACATCTATATTTTATAGAAGTTGCTTTCTCTTTCTTTCTTTTTTTTTTTTTTTTTTTTTTTTGGAGTCTCGCTCTGTCACCCAGGCTGGAGTGCAGTGGGGCGATCTCGGCTCACTGCAAGCTCCGCCTCCCAGGTTCACACCATTCTCCTGCCTCAGCCTCCCGAGTAGCTGGGACTACAGGTGTCTGCCACCACGCACGGCTAATTTTTTGTATTTTTTAGTAGAGACAGGGTTTCATCGTGTTAGCCAGGATGGTTGATCTCCTGACCTCGTGATCTGCCTGCCTCGTCCTCCCAAAGTGCTGAGATTACAGGCGTGAGCCACCGCGCCCGGCCGCTTTCTCTTTCTTATAGTGGTTTTTCTTTGTTTTCTGTAACTCAGCAGCTCTTCATTTAGGTTCAGTTTAGTTCAAGCCTCTGCTTCTCAGTATACTTCCTGGGCTTTTTCTTTAGCCTTGTCCTTCAGTAGTGGTGCTCTCCAGCTCTGTCCTCAGGCTTCCCTTCTCAACATATGCACTTACCCTTACTGTCCCTAACCATGGCATCAATTTCCATTTGTATAGTGATTCCTTCATCCATGTTGCCACTCCAGAACATTTTGCTGGGCCCATTAAATGTCCTGGTGGACAGTGACCAGCACATAGTAGAAATGTAATAAATGATTGTTGAATGAATGATGTCTCTAGATCCTAGCCGTTATATCCCTGCATCAAGCTTGGCATATTGAAAATCAACTTATTCTTTCTGCCCCCTGTCCCCCATTCCAACCAGACTTCCTTTTCCTCCTGCATTTCCTATAAAGGAAAAACGGTCCCTTAGCAACCCAGCCACTGAAGCCAGTAATCTAGCCACATCTAATTGGTCACCAAGTTCAGCATCTTCCATCTCTGGAATGCCATTTGTATCCCATCTTCCTCTTCAGGTCATACTTCAACACAGATACTCCCCATTTCTGAATAACAGCAAAAACCTTGCAACTCTTGATTTAAGGGCCTTCAGTTTATCTTTCACACATCTGCAAAAGTGAGAATTTGATGCCATGACTTATCAGGTCTTATCAGGTTAAATCTGGATATTATTTGGCTGTGTCCCCACCCAAATCTCATATTGAATTGTAGCTCCCATAATCCCTGCATGTCATGGGAGGGACCTGATGCGAGATAATTAAATCATGGGGGCAGATTTTCCCATGCTATTCTCAGCATAGTGAATACATCTCATGAGATCTGATGATTTTTTAAAGGGCAGTTCCCCTGCACACTCTCTCTTGCCTGACACTATGTAAGACATGCCTGTGACTCCTTCGCCTTCTGCCATGATTGTGAGGCCTCCCCAGCCATGTGGAACTGTGAGTCCATAAAACCTCTTTTTCTTTATAAATTACTCAGTCTCGGATATTTCTTCATAGCAGTATGAAAATGGACGAATACAAAACCCTTTAATAAATCTCCAAAGTTGTAAATATAAAATTTGAATAAACTAATCTCACAAAATACGCATAATCTAGTTCCTGTCTTTATATAGTTTAACCTTTACCCAGTTCCCACTCAGCTGCAAGCATTCTGAGCATGCTACAATGCTTTGTACACGTCTTTGTATGGAATGCAAACTCCCTCTTTTACTTAATTATCATTGGCATGTTCTTCATTAATCAGCTCAAGTCTCTTTGATTGCAGGAAACATTGTATCATCCCAAATCTGATTTAGGGCCCCCACTCTCTGTTCTCCCACAGCATGCTGTGCAGACCGTGTCATAGAAAGAGCAATACAGAGTTGTGGGATATTTGCCTTTTGATGTCAAAAAATATCTTATTAACTTCTCATACCAAAAAACAGGACAGGACTGATGCAATAGGTATTCAACAAATGCTTGTCATATAATGAATGGAAATTCCATATATCCAGCCTGACACTCCCGAAACTACTTACTGGTCTGACTTTTTTGCTTGAAGGAAAGCAGCTGGACTTGGGTTAAACTTTCACTCTTCTCTTTCTCTGTCTCTTCCCTTCATTGTGCTTTTTCTTTCTAACCTGTATCAAATGAGAGAGAACCTGATATTAGTCACATATTTGGAAATTTTTTGGTATCACTGAGATTTGGTCCCTCTCACTGTCTTAGCAGTTACACTTTAAGCTGGCTTACATATAGTTGTAAAAAGAAAGACTAGGTTCCCCAGTTAAAGAAACTTCAGGGACAGAAAAGCTCTCTTCTGCTTGTTTCCTTGCTTGTAAAGTTAGTCTTTGATATAAAGTTTAATCCTTTTATGCTGCCTGGAATGTGTTCAGAGGTTTTCTCTGCAGATTGTTTCATCTGGCAGTTAATTCCTGGGTACTTCTGGGAATTGAAGGAAAGAGGTTTTTGAGCTTTAGTTACTGAACTTGGATACCACCAGTCAATCCAACAGTTCTATGTCTGTATGGTTTTTTGCTTTGTTTCCTCTAAATCAGTGATTCTTAAATTGTATTTTATTTGATGGGCACATGAGTAAGTCAATACAAGTACAGACTCCTGGGCACCATTCCTTCTGATTCATAAGGTCTATAATAGAGTCATGGAATCTGAATTTCACTGGGCTTATGAGAAGATTCCAGAGCCAGAGCAGAGGATTTGTGCCAATGTGACTAGGCAATCTGTTTTCTCTCTTAGCCTTTCTATCTGATCAGAAGATGAAACCTGTCTGGGGTTCTGCGTATTCTAATTCTTTCCCTTCTTTGACTTCAAGTTCCCCAGAGTCTGAGGGCTAAAACCCAGTATTTAGTGGCCTTTTACAGAGCAAATTGGCTGGCCATTCCACCTTATCCTTGCCATGTAAGCCACCAGCCATGCAGACTTTCCATTACCTCATGATCAAGAGTTTCAGTCTCTTCACCCTCACCAGGACAGAGGACATAGTCAAGGAGATCCCTGCAGAATACACTGACAAAGGACTTCAGAAATAAAGGGAGTCCCAGTTATGAGGATAGCAGACAAGGAAATATGGTAGAGCTTATGTTCTGAATCATTCATTTCAGATTCTTTGGTTTTTACATTGAACATGTATTTGTGATTACTACAAATGGTTCCAAAAAAAAAAATTCCCAAAAAGTAAAAGTACAACCAATGCCATACAAAATAGATTTTAAAAATCTCCAAAAGTTTAATAGTTCATAAGTACACTCATAAATTTTGAATTATTATTAATTCATAATTCCCAAGTAGTATGACAACTAATATGCACTTTCAAAAGACTAGTAGGTTAATATATGACAAATATTGCTTGGAAATTTTATTTTATTACAACACTCAATTTCTAAATTTTAGGTTTCATAAGTAAGCGCTCCTGTGACGGGCCTACAACTATATATATTTATATATAAAAATTATATATATATTTATATATATATTTATATATATTTATATATATATTTCTATATATTTTATATATAAATATATATATATGTAAATATATATATTTATATATAAAATTATATATATTTTTATATATAATTATATTTATATATAAATATATATTAATATATATATTTATATATATATTTATATATATAATGCTTCCTCATATATATATACATGAGGAAGCTTTAGTTACTGAACTTGGATACCACCAGTCAGTCCAACAGTTCTATGTCTATATGGTTTTTTGCTTTGTTTCCTCTAAATCAGTGATTCTTAAATTATGTTTTATCTGATGATCTCATGAGTAAGTCAATACAAGTACAGACTCCTGGGCACCATCCCTTCTGATTCATAATGTCTGATTCATATATATATGTGAGGAAGCATTATTTCCCACTGTTCTGAAGCAGCCAAATAAGAATTAAGCTATTGTGTCGGTGCATACAGACAACTGCAGTCCTTTGTAGTTTTTCGCCCCTCTGACTACCTTTTTTATGTCAGTGACAAAAGGTGATACATTTAGTACATCGTGAATACCAACCTTTCACACTCTTTGAACCCCTCTAGCACTTTTTCTTTTTGTTCTGATCTTCATACACTATTTAAGAGTGTTATCAGCACCAAGAATTCATAGAGTAATGATTCCACTATTTAATTCTTCATTTCTTTAAACAAGTTTTTTTTTCTTCCTCAAGCCGATTTTCTTTTTTAATGAAAAAGCCAATTATCCTTTAAAACAACATTTATTTTTTTGCATTTTGCAATAAAACTAGGAAGTAATTTAGTAACTTTCTAATAGTAAGTTAATGAGTTTTATCCCAGATCTGGTATCGTGGGGCATATTTTTTATGTGTACATAATGTTTCTAAACTAAGCCCAGTTAATACTTTCTTTTACATTTATCAGCAAGAAAGAGAGAAAGGAGACTAAAAACAGATCCATAGCTCCCCAAAGTGCTTAACAGGAGTATTTAACGGCATCCAATCATACTTCGTCGCTGTGTAGATAGAAAGCTCTTTGCAACAAAACGACAAAGATCAGACAAACCACTATAGTAGCCACCAGAGAACTTTCTATTTCTTATGTCCATTCTGGGCTGATTGTCCCTAAATAAGACCTAACCTATTTTCTCTGACTTTACATGAGCAAAGAAAATGCCTTCAAAGTGCTTTCTATAGCAGGAGGTGCAGGTGCCAACGTAAACCTAGATAAAAGCTGTTTGTATATTTATTTGTTTGCTTGTTTTTATCACACTCAGTGGCCTCGTGACACATGTAATTACCTTGACCAAAGCATAATAGTAGACAGCATTATCTTGGAAGAGTCTTAGTAAGATACAAACTGGACACATTTTTGAGAGAAGAAATAATAGGAGTTGGGTGAAAACATATACAGCATGGGATCCCACCTAATGCACTTTATATCCTAAAATAGGGAGCTCTCCACACTCTCGCCATCGCCGTGCCCACACATCTCATACGTGCATGCACTCATGTATTACTAATTCTGTGGTGTCACAGTGTCCACACTCCCATTTGCAGACTTGTCCTTTTGAGACAGTTTTTTGGAACCAGGGAGCACTTTTCTTGATAGAGAGAATTCTAAATTTTGTTGCACAATCAAAACCTTCAGTACTAAATATTCACATTAGCAACATAAGAAAAGTGTCCATATAAAGATTAATTGTCCATACAACAGTTCCTAATGTTATATTTTAGTTAGATGGTCTACAGTTTAGGTCACAGATACTCAGACCTATTCCACAATCTAGCCATATTCAACTTTCATACGTCATTTTTTCTCATAACTAAAGATCAAAGTAGTAGGAAAATTTTCATGATATTACAAAGAGATTTTTAAAAATACATTAGCTTAAAGTTATTTATCATTAGGAACCTAAGTTTTATTCTTATTTAAAGAACCATAAATTGAATTTAAATCAAGATCTAACAAGATCTGTCTGTCATATCACCTTCCAGAAGTCAACACTGTAAAACTCAAATGTGCGTGGCTTTTGGACAACAATTCCATTTTTAGAATTGTATAGCAAGCAAATAATAAGACAGAGTTACAAAGATTTATGTATGCTTTTCATCTCAGCATAGTTTTGAATGATGAAAAATGTGAAAATATTTTAACATCAATAGTTGTATGGTAAAATAAATGATGATCTGATGACATACTAAGAAACAATTAGATTTAGCAAGCAGAGCTATGTTGTTTGACAGAGAAAACATAAGAAACCTACTCTATACTAAGCAGAAAATAAAACTAAAATGAAAATACCTGGTTGAAAATATAAAGAAAGAAAAAACATGAAGTGATATATCAATTTTAACAGTGATATTTTCCAAGTAATAAGAGCAGGTCATTTGAATATTTTTCATGTTTTTAATAAATTGTTTTAGTTGAAATCAAATGAAAATCTATTATTTGTATAATAAATGATACATGTATTTTCATTTAAAAATATGTGGTAAAGAGAAACTAAAGAGGAATAAAAGACCAGATGTTTAGTTTTACTGTATTTTAAATCTGTACTCATATTTGAAATACCTATTTGTTTGTCTAAATGCCCGAATGGATTATAATCTTCTTAAGGCAAGAGGCCGTGGATTGCCCTTTTTTTTTCCATTGTACCCCTACAAAATAGTAGTTGCATGATAATGTATTATGAATAAATGTGTAGCTGGCCTTGGTAAAGCCACTTTCTCTCTTTGAGGCTCATTTTTCTCATCTACAAAATAAACACAGGGTTCTCTACTCACCTCCCTGGGGATTGCTGTAATGCTAAAAGGAGGCAACATATGTTGATTATAAAGCCTTCCATGTATGTGAAGGAACATTATTTTTAACCACAGTAATTACACTCATAGAAATCAGTGAAGCAAGTGTTGAATTCCCATCCCCAGGCTTGGCTCAAGGCCAAATACAAAATCACGAAGCAAGCCAAAAATACAGGCTGCACAAGCTGCTCATCTGTGCCTGCCTTCCTCACTTTAGAGACATGGCCTGCCCTCAGGTTCCCTGCACCTTCCTGCTCTATCGCTACCTGTCATGTAAAAGTGTATTCCCATTAAAATGGAACCAAAGAGGCATGTTTTAATCCACACCCAGGGGATATGCGTTTTCACCAGAGATAAGAAATTATCAGACAAGAACAGGATCAGACCTGGATTTTTCTGTTTTGGAAGACACACCTGAAATCACACACCCCTCCTTCCCCTCATCTGAAGGCCAACCACCACCACATGGTCCTTTCACCAGAGGTAGAGAGCACTTTGACACTCAGATCTCTGCTGGAAATGAAAACACCATAAATCTACTCAAGCAAATTTCACCCCTCTGTAAGAAAAATACCACATATTATTAAAAGTTATCCTTGTGTTACATGAAAAAATTAGAAAAAAATACAATGGCACTAGGCTTTGCTACTATATTCCCATAATCACAGTCATAATGTATTAGGTACTAAGAACAATACAGAACAACCATATTGGTTTATTCAGCTGTTTAATTAGATCACAGTTTTTTGGATAGATGAAGGTATAAAATATATATAGATATGGATATTATAAATCAATAGATGTAGATAGATTTTTACATATATTTTAATTTTTTTGTTTATAAATATGTAAAATCATGTATTTTATATATTTAAACGTATATGCATTTTAAATAGGTTTCAATATTTAAATATTACCATCTACTTTAAAAGTCTATTATATATTTATATCTTGTTTTCAAGCTTTTTAACATAAAAGCCTGAAAACTATTCTAATGAGGACAAAGTAACAGAATAAACCTAGCCACATGCCCAAGGGAATGAAGTTTAATGGACTGTTTTGAATAGCATGAGGTTAATTAGGTTAAGATTCTTAGAAAGTGAGATTTGAACTAAAAAAAAAAAAAAAAAAAGGATGTTTTGCTGTTGGAAATGAGAAGATCATAAAATTCACTAAGAACTTATCCACAGTGAGTATAGAGAAGAGAATGGGCCATCCTACCCATTGCTGAGGCCAAAACCCATCCTGGCTGCCTCTCTACACTCACAACCCACCTCTAGCCCATCAACTAGTTCTGCTCTCAATGACTCTATCACCGCCATTCTGTTTCAAACACCATAGTCCTTTGTCTGTTTTTGCAGTAGCTTCCTGCCTTAGTCGACCTACTTTCACCCAGGCCCTATTCACTCTCATCACAGCAGCCAGTGTGATTCTGTTAAAATATGCATTCTGGTCATGTCCAACCTCATGTTAAAGACAACAGCCTCCAAGGCCCTAAACTATACCTCAATGATCTTGGCTTCTACTGCCCTTCCGCTTGTTTGCTCACTCAGTTGCTCACACATTTTAATCATACTGGATGTGTTGCTGTCCCATGAACACGTCGGGCAAGCATTAGATTCTCAGGGCATGGCGTGTGCTGTTCTTCCAACTTACCTACTGCATGGCAAGATCCAACTCCATCCAGTCATTGCCCAGATGTCATCTTCTCTTGAAGACCCACCTTAACAACCATATTTAAAATAGTAACCTCACTTCTGTTTTCCTTACCTCCCTTGTCTGCTTTTTCTTCATAGTTCATTATATTCTTTTTTTTTTTTTTTTGAGACAAGTCTCACACTGTGGCCGAGGCTGGAGTGCAGTGGTGCGATCTCGGCTCACTGCAACTCCACCTCCTGGGTTCAAGCGATCCTCCTGCCTCAGCCTCCCGAGTAGCTGGGACTACAGGCTTATGCCACCATGCCCAGCTAATTTTTGTATTTTTAGTGGAGATGGGGTTTTACCATGTTGGCCAGGATGGTCTCGATCTCTTGACCTCATGATCTGCCCACCTCGGCCTCCCAAAGTGCTGGGATTACAGGCGTGAGCCACTGTACCCAGCCCATTATATTCTAATATATTACATCTTTTGCTTATTTGTGTGCTATATCACCTGTCTCCTGCAATTAGAATGTTAATTACATGAGTTCAGGGACTTTTACCTGTCTGTTATGTTTATAATTGTCTCCCCATCTAAAATAGTGTCCAGAACATTAGTAGGTACACAATAAATATTTTTTGGATTAACTACATTAATTTATTTGTGCTGGGAACAGCAACAAAACTAGTCTGAAGAGGAGGGGCTGAAATTAGACCTACAAAAGCCTGATTCAGTAGATTTTTCACTTGGAAAATATTGAGTGCTTACCTTAAGATAGTTATGGTATGATATACTGATACTGAAATGAAAGGCAAAAACCAAAGTAAAATTTCAGTATAGATCTTAAAATGAATAGCCCCAAACCATTTCTTACTGGAAAATTTAAGTCTGACTCTATTGCTGCTATTATAGCAGAGACAAGAGACTTACAAAATCTAGATGAATTAACAAAAGATTAAAATCATTTAAAATGTTAGGAGAAAACAATAAAACTCTTATAATGTGATTGCAAAAAATGCACAGACAAATATTTCCAGGAACTGTTAAAAATTGTCTATTGCTAATTATATATTTGTACTTTTTTTTATAGCTACTCATGTGTAGAACAAAAAAATAGACAAAATTACTCAGGCTCAATGATTCACTATGTACAGTTTACAAATTAATTAGCTTCTCTTAATCTTTTCAATTAAAAAAGTGTTAAAGCATTAGTTTATTGCTTACTTCCGTGTTAAAATGCTGGTTAATTGCAAAACATTATTAGGGGCCAATATTAAAATTCCACTTACAAGTGTCAGAGAAGCAAAACACATTTAAAGTTGATTTGCACATCCAGCTTCCCTAAATCTACTTGGGATAAAGCAATACTGCTGAAGTACATAACCACATTCTGATGATGTATGTGCAATAGTTTTTCCTATTAGCTTACTTATGTATGTGTATGAGACAGAGAGAGAGAGAATGTGTGTGTGTGTGTGTGTGTGTGTGTGTGTGTGTGTGTTACTAGGATTAGCTCTAGTTTTTAACATCATAACAGAATATGAAGCACGATGCAAAAAAATTCATTTATAATTTATAAACTCTGAGCTTTTAATTTCAGGTGTTTCTTCTTTCTAGTTCTCTATGTCAATCATATAGCTAGATACAGCCCACAAGCATCTCTTATTCAGAAAACCACAAAATGTAATGAATTTCTTTCTATTCTTTTTTTTTTTTTTTTTTTTGGCGTGTGTGTGTGTGACATAATCTTGCTCTGTGCCCAGGATGCAGTGCAGTGGCGCAATCTCGGCTCACTGCGACCACTGCCTCCCGGATTCAAGCGATTCCCCTGCCTCAGCCTCCTGAATAGCTGGGATTGCAGGCACCCACCACCACACCCAGCTAATTTTTTTTTTTTTTTTTTTTTTGTATTTTTAGTAGAGACCAGGTTTCACCATGTTGGGCAGGCTGGTCTCCAACTCCTGACCTAAAGTGATCTTCCCTCTGTGACCTCCCAAGGTGCTGGGATTACAGGCGTGAGCCACCATGCCCCGCCAAGATGTAATGAATTTGATTAAGATTTGGCATCAGTCTTGCTGAGATATTCAAGAGGAAAATTGTGAAATGGGATCTGATGCTATTCACAAAGAGTTCTTCTTAATGCTTCAGAGGCAGCTCTGACTGTTAGGGTTAGGGTCTTTTATGGCAAGTACAAATACTCCTACTCTTAAATCTTCAATACAGCAGGCAGGGAGAACTTCCTTGTTGAATTTTTCACCATGTGCTAAAAGGATGGGGTGTACTTGGAAAGAAACATCCAAACATCAACTTCATTACAAACAGCAAATTGAGCAGCTGTGGGAGAGAAAGTTCAATTGGGACATAAAAGATCCATTCACTGATTTCAGAAAAGCTATTTCTGAAAATGCACAATAAGTATATAGCACTGGAGTAGCAAAATAAGTGTAAGTCAACTATAGAAAGCTATGATAAACAAGAGGAACAATAAACAGGACCTAAGATTCATTCGCACACATGTAAATAAGACTACAGCGCAAAGTAAGGGATACTGTGTCAGCATTATTTGGCATTGGTTGTTGTTTTTGTTAAAATGTTTAATCCATGTCCCAGAAACTTAAGATTTCAAGTCCTTAAAAGGGACTTTTAAAAAGTCTCAAGTAACAATGAATGGAATTAACAGTTTTTTACCCAGTCATTTTAGTGTCTTAAACATAGAAAAATATTTTTATGAGGATAAAAAGAATAAGAATCACCCATTGCATCACCATCTAGAAATAAGCACTGTTGTTTTTCTTTTTGTTTCCTTTTTCTTTTGAGACAGAAACTCAATCTATTGTCCAGGCTGGAGTGCAGTGGTGTGATCGTGGCTCACTGCAACCTCTGCCTCCTGGGCTCGAGTGATCCTCCCACCTCACCGTGTCTGTTTTGTTTAAGAGCATATAGTTATCAATTCCTGAAAGGCGAATTTCATTCTTGGTAGCTACTGTTAAAATTAAGCATGAACAATTGAAAGATTTTACAAAAATATATCTATCTTATACCTGCGGTGTATCATCCTTGGAGAAGAAATGAACATACACTGAACATAGAAACAACTAAACTTTCTAGATAAATGGAACTAAAAGACTAACTTCTGTTTCAAATGATGACAAATTTCAGAAAAAGAGAAAAAATTAAATAAAAAAAAAGGAGAATATGAGAGACTGGGGAGAGAAAAAATAAATGAGAGAAGGTAGTAGACCATTAGGATGAAGAAGCAGAAGATGAAGGAGACAGGCAAGATGCTGACCTCTTAGCTTAGTCAAGGTTTGGACTTTGGGGGCCTGTCCTAGCATTATCTTTTGCAGTCTAGCACATGTACATACAAATGCTATGAAAACATGTCTGTCAAAGGCCAGTGTTTTTCTAGATCAGAAACATTTTTTAGCTCTTCAGGCGGACAGAGTTGGATCATGTGCTCTCTCAAGTATTTTTATAGATTTCAAAAACACTGAAATAATCAGCACTGAACGAATGTAGCCAGGCTTGTTTCTAACCTTGGATTCTGTGCTTTAATTTTGCTATCACAATCACACCCCTCACTGTCAACCACCCTGAAAAGAGACCTCATAAAAAATTATGGCCGGGCATGGTGGCTCACGCCTGTAATCCCAGCACTTTGGGAGGGCAAGGCGAGCGGATCACCTGAGGTCAGGAGTTCTAGACCAGCCTGGCCAACATAGTGAAACCCCGTCTCTACTAAAAATACAAAAATTAGCAGAGAGTGGTGGCGGGCGCCTGTAGTTCCAGATACTCGGGAGGCTGAGGCAGGAGAATTGCTTGAACCCGGGAGGCGGAGGTTGCAGTGAGCCAAGATAGCACCACTGCACTCCAGCCTGGCGACAGACTCTGTCTCAAAAAAAAAAAAAAAAATTATGCTTCAGTTTCCTAGGGCTGCTCTAACAAATTATCACAAATGTTGTAGCTGAAAACAACACAAATGTGTTATCTTACAGTTTGGGAGGTTAGAAGTCTGAAATGGGTCTCACTAGGTTAAAATCAACAGGAACGCATTCCTCCGGGAGGCTCTGAGAGAATCTGGTCCATTCTTTTTCAGCTTCTGGAGACCTCCCGCATTCCTGGGCTTAGGGCACTGGCCGCCATCTTCAAAGCCAGCGATGACTGATGTAATCTTTCTCACATCGCGTTGCTCTGGCACTGACTACCCTGCCTTTCTCTTTCACTTGTTAAGATCCTTGTGTTTCTATTGGGCCCATCTAAAAAATCTAAAAAAATCTCCTACCTCAAGATCCTTAACCTAATCACATCTGCAAAATCCCTTTTGTCATATAAAGTAATTTATCCACAGGTTTCAGGGATAGGGCAGCAACATCTTGGGAAGTCATTATTCTGCCTACCTCAAACCTCAAATTGTATTCTGGGATTATTTTTCAAAGGAATAAACTTGGCCAGGCGCAGTGGCTCATGCCTGTAATGCCAGCATTTTGGGAGGCCAAGGTGGGCGGATTGCTTGAGGTCAGGAGTTGGAGACCAGCCTGGCCAACGGGGTGCAACCCCATCTCAACTAAACAAAAATATAAAAATTAGCTGGACATGGTGGTGTGCCTGTCATCCCAGCTACTGGGGAGGATGAGGCAGGAGAGTTGCTGGAACCCAGGAGACAGAGGTTGCAGTGAGCCACAATCGTACCACTGCACTCCAACCTAGGCAACAGAGTGAGACTCCATCTCAAACAAAAAAGAATAAATTCATAAAATCAAATATTTTTGTACTGTGTGATAGAAGCAGAAATTAGAAAGCATTATGACCACCCACGAATCATAAAATCTTTAGTAGGACCAGTAGGTTAACATTTTTCCTGTTGGAGGGAGCGTTTCTTTGATATATAAACTTTCAAGGAGTCATTGAAAGCTTTGGAAGGCTTCTTTCCAAAAATAATCTTTTAGAAAAAGTCTTTCCAAAGAATCCAGTCGTTGTATTTTGGGCAAAATATTAGAAGTATGAGAAGCCAGAGTGTGAAAACTGAGTTAATATTCTTATGAACACGAGTACTTGGCAGCCAATATTGAGGCTGAAAATGCGTTTAGAATGTTAATGTATTTCCATAGTATTTCAGATCAAAGATACTGAAGGGAACTTTAACTGCAAATTAAAAATAGAGAATCTACAGGAATAAGTTACATTTCTTATAGCTTCCTGTGCAATATCAAATCAAGTAGAGCAAGAGGTGGTTCCTACTTTACATAATTTTTCTCAGAAGGATGATTTTGTTTACTACCATTGCCCTGTAAATATCATGCTTTCAAGGAAGCTCTAACAACTGGTTATCGCTGAGGTTAGTGTCTCTCATGGTACTCGCTTCATGCTCTGTCCATTAGGTAAATGACATGCAAAGATGGCTTCCTCTAAGTTTCTGAGACACAGGTACTCATATTTAACTTCTGTGGAGGAGGAACACAGGAGCGAAATAGAAAGGTCTGCATTTGGTGTCTGTCTTCCCATCCATTCCTAAGAGAAGATGACATAGGCCTACTGCTTATCAAGAGCATTTGACCCTAATGAGTGTCTTTATAGAAAAGTTAGAACCTTTCTATAAGACTTTGTATTTTACTTTCCAGAAAATTCCAATTCACTAAACTGTCCATTTCTTCTCCTACTAATGTGTTATTTTCAGGGTGTTTTCTTCCTATTATAGTCTCAGAAAGCCCATGTTCAGCTTCCATAGACCCTGTCCTCTGTCAGTCAGTCACTTCACTTACCCCTAGGGTTTGACTCTTCACAGATTTCTGGATATCTCCCTCCAAAGGGATAGCTCTTCTGTTGCTAATGACTAGCATGAGGGTTGGTAAGTAGTGACAGTAAAATTAACATTCCTTGACCACATGAATGTGAGCAACGCTTTGGATCAGACACCTGATCTCTGCCACACCTTCCAGATTAAGTCGAAAATGCCTATCTTGGTATTCAGGGTCCACCCAATCTACCTTTCCTGGCTAATTTTCCATGTCTCTCCTATGTTAACCCTGCATTCCAACCAAATGGTCTGTTTCCCATTCCTGGAATCCCTAGGATAAATTCCATTAATTTGCCTGCTTCGGTGTAGTTGTTCATGCCATTCTCCTTCCTCTATTGATCATAGTTCCACTATAATTTTGTTGTAATTATCGGGAACCAAAGAAGCATGACCCTTTCTTCTCATACAAGGTTTAGATCAATTTAGAAATAAGATGCCTAGTAGGAAAAAGCTGGCTATCAAAATGTCTGCTTTATTACAATAAAAGCTTATTTGAAAGCTGTGCTTAGATCTACCTACAGTCTAGGCATACTGCTAATATTACTGTCTATGCAAAAACTGAAATCCCATTCCGTGGAAGTCTCCCCTGGCAAAGGAAGAGCCTGGCCTGCCCCAAGATGTTTCCCATGTGGAAGATGCGAGAATATTGCTCCTGGGCAGCCTGAAATGGAGAATATAAGCTGCTCTGATCAGGTTTTGTTTCTTCTTCTAAATTCACAAAATAGACGAGTCATTCTCTGCCCATCTTCACTGGCCAGGATCAGTGATTGTGAAGGTGGGGGTCAGGGTGGGAGTGAGAGGAATATAGAGAGAGGCCCAAAGTCACCTTGGCTAAAGTCCATCTGTGTGGAAACATGAGACCAGGCACTTTTATGAGGCTTTCTTGAATATGCTTATCTGTGAAACATAATGTTTTTCCCTTTGTGCTCCCAGGGTTTGTAGGTTATATCCCTCATGCAGAACTCAGAGAGTGGTTCAGCTACTAAATACCACTGTTAGTCTGTTCCAGGTACTGTAACCAAATGCCATAAACTGCATGGCTTATAAATAACAGAACCTTATTTCTGACAGTTCTAGAAGCTGGGAAGTCCAAGATCAAGGTGCTGGCAGATTCTGATGAGGTTCCCCTACTTTCTGGTTCATAGATGGCACTCTCTCACAAGTGTGCTCATGTAGCAGAAGGGGCACAAGGAGTATCTCTGAGGCCTCTTTTATGAGGGCACTAATTCCACCTGTGAGGGCTCTGCCCTCATGGCCTAATCACCTCCCACAGTTCCCCACCTCTTACCACCAGCTTAGGGGATTAGGATTTCAACATATGAACTTGGAGGACACACGAATATTCCAACTGTAGCATATACTTACTGGTTTTTTATTTCTGATTTTAATTGGTGCTTAAAGGAATATCTAGGTATTCCTAATAACTATTATCCAAACCTTCCACCAATATTTTCAATAAATGCCTGGGGAACAGAAAATGAATGAATTAAAGTATCTACCAATAATATTTTAGAAAAAAACCTAAAATTCGCACCTTCCTTTTTATTCACAATATGATTTTCATATGTAATATTTAGAATTATTACCAAAAGTTGTAGCAGAAGCTATAAATTAAAAAAAAATTTCAAGGGAGCATATTAGAATTAAACAGCAAAATGGTATAAACAAATGGCTTGGTGGGATAAGGAGCAGTAAACATTTTTTTCCATATTCTCCAGTTTTACAAATTTGCCATCTTCACATTTTGGGGGAAAAAAGTTTGAAAGAATGCCTTTTTAAATCCATTGAGAAACATGGATAGCTGATGCTGTGCCCATACTCAAACTTCAAAATTTTCTGGCCCAGCAAAAAAAAAAAAAAAAAAAAAACCTACTAAAAAATAATAGTTTATTGAAGACAAGAAAAAAATATTACTCTGCGTTATTCATATGCCTGGGAATACAATATATTTGAAATGTATTTCTAAATGAATAACAAAATTGTAAACCAACACAATCAAATTAATTCATTTTCATACTAGTTATGTGTTACAGAGTAACAAATTACTCCAGATTGTGATAGCCTAAAGCAAGAAACTCATTATTTCAGTGTCTGTGGGTCAAGATTTCAGGCACAGCTTAGCTGAGTGCCTGTGGCCTGGGTCTCTCACAGTCAAGATGCAATCAAGATGCTGATGTCAGTGAGGGCCGCACTGATCATAAGGCCCAAGAGGGTAAAGATCCACTTCCAAAATAATTCAAATGCTGCTGGCAAGTCTCAGCTCTTTGCTGGTCGTCGACTGGGCACATCTGTTCTTTCTCATGGAGCCTCGTCATGGGGCTTACCACATAGCATCCCGGTTCACCAAGAGGGAGAGTTCTGACACAGAGAGAGGAGACAGCGAGAGAGAGAATGAGTGCACAAAACAGAAGCCACAGTCTTGTAATAGTCTAATCATGGAAATGACATTTCATCACTTCACCGTATTGTATTCTTTGGAAGCAAGTCACTAGGTCCAGCGAGTCTCAGAGGGAGGGGATTATACAAAGGCATGAACACCAGGAGTTGGGGATCCTTTGGGGTCACCGTAGAAGCTTTCCTACATATCCTTCTTTCCTACCTTGTCTGGATTAAGTTCTGTCTGTTCCTGGAGACAGCTGAAGAATTTCCTCTTCCAGGAAGCTCCCTCCACACAGCTGAGCCTCCTCCTCTCTGCTTCTGCAGCAGCTTGGGCCCCCTGTATCAGGGCATCCTGAACTGCACAGGTGCCTTGTGAGCACCTGTCTCCTTGCGTGTCTCCCTCTTCGGGCTCTTATTCCTCAACAGCCAGGTTCCTGTCTTACTCAAGTCCCATACCTAGTTCACAGCACAGACCGTGTGCTATGTACAGATGTCTCGTATGGAGCTATAAATTATAATTGAACATAACAGAATTTCATTCAGGTTACCTGCAGAAAATAAATACTGCGGTGAATCTCACTCACTTGCCCCTAATACTCCTCTGCAATATTTAAGCACTGAGGTCAAACATTTTCCTCTGTTTGGGAACTTGATATTTAATGAAACATTTTATGAGTCCGTTGACATTGCTTACTTCAGCTGCAGTTCCACGGATGACTTCGGAATGTGTGAAATAGATCTCTTATTCTTCACTGATAAAACTTCGGGTCAGACTCTCACACAACTGCACACATGGTAGCTTTGCTCCACTCACACCTTGTCTACACCCTAGATGTTTGCAAATAGTGCTTTGGTTTTTCTTTAAAATATCCTTTTGCTATTACTATATATGCCTACTGCTTTGTTCAGTTGAAAAATAGTGTGGCTAGCCGGGCATGGTGGTGCATGCCTGTAATCCCAGCTACTCGGGAGGCTGAGGCAGGAGAATTGCTTGAACCCGGGAGGCAGAGGTTGCGGTGAGCCGAGATCACACCATTGCACTCCAGCCTGGGCAACAAGAGTGAAACTCCATCTCAACAACAACAACAAAAAAGCATGGCTCTGTTATGCCCTGGCACTGTGCTAGGTGCCCAACATTCACTGAAGACTAAAATATAATTTCTAACGTGGGAGACAAAGGTTTATAAGCCAAAGAGACACAACTCATCAGCTGGATTTTGCAGTGTGACAAGAACTTACTTAGAGGAGCGTGGCTGTCTTCTAATTCAGGGACTCTGGAGGGATGTGTAACTAAGGTTCAGGTCAGCACACCCAAGGCAACATGCATACTCTGTGCAGAAAGTAAATTGAAAACTCTGCTTGAGGGTCTCAGTGGACCTCAAAGCAGCCCTGACATTTTCTTGTAAGTTAGTGCAGCATAGGAGTTCCAATTCTACGTTCATCCTCCACAGTGAGTCCCCAGGAGAGGGACCAGAGAATGGAGTAAAAACAAAGGGAAGGGAGAGAAACCACAGCTCTAGTGGTCACAATGACACCAGGACCAGTAGAAGCCTGAGTCATACAATAATTTCTACTGGTTCAGTTTCTACTGAATAATTTCCACAATTAAAAATGACCCCAAGCACTTACACATGGGTGAAACCTAGAAAGTGAAACAATTGCTTGTTATATCTTGTTAGCAGGCAAAGAAAGGATGGTGAAATCAGCCGTTGGTGAAATTCTGACAGCAGGGAAAGTCGGGGGCTGGCATTTCTGGCAGGCATGAGAGCCACAAACGGGTGACAGAATATCTCAAGAGACAATCTAGCCTTATTCTTAATTTTTGCCTAACATATTTGTTTTGACATAACACTCTCATACATCTTTAAGTTGAGAATCAGAAACATGTCTTTGTTATAATAATATTGTTGATGTCAAAGAAACACAGAGCATATGCTGTCTTAGGAATTCTAAATGGCAAATGACATGTGTGTCTGTATAACAAAGACAAGGAGAGATAGAGACAAATATAAGGAGAGAAATGCAAACCAACTCTCAAAGTCCTTAAATCATATTATAAGTGGGCAAAGACAAGGAAAGACAGAAATAGAGACAAATATAAGGAAAGCAATGCAAACCAACATTCCAAGCCCTTAAATCATATTCTCAGTGAATAAAATGTCACATGTGAAAGAAGTGAGAAACCAGATACTTGTGGGAACTAAAAATGGTTGGGCGTGTCCAGAGCATATAAAAAATGGGCAGCAGATATAGTTGGATGGGTAGGCAGAAGCTAGTGTTAAAATATTGGATATCTTAAACCAAGTCCTTGGACTTCATTCTGGAAGATTGTGATTTAGTGGGGCTGTACGTCTTAACATAAGAAGGGAAGATTATGTTAAGAAGCCATACATAGGGAAAAAATAAATTCTCTCGGATCAAGTTACTTCAGTAAACGTATTTACTAATTGTATTAATATTATGACTCTTTAATATTCCGATATGTTCTTTGTTTCCTAAATTTATTTTCCAACAGAAACTTTTTCTTGGGGAGCATGGGTTTCAGGATCTCAAGGACCCAGTAGTCCAATTGTTTTAGAAAATATTGTTAGGCCGGGTGCAGTGGCTCACATCTGTAATCCCAGCACTTTGGGAGGTTGAGGCAGGCAGATCACTTGAGGTCAGGAGTTTGACACCAGCCTGTCCAACATGGTGAAACCCCATCTGTACTAAAATACAAAAATTAGCCAGGTGTGGTGGTGTGTGCCTGTAATCCCAGCTACTCAAGAGGCTGAGGCAGGAGCATTGCTTGAACATGGGAGGAGGAGGTTGAAGTGAGCCGAGATCACCCCACTGCACTCCAGCCTGGGAGACAGAGTGAGACTCCATCTCAAAAAAAAAAAAAAAAAAAAAAAAGGAAAAGAAAAGAAAATATTGTTGTGGAAAAACATTGCAGGGATGCTTGAATCTTTGGCATTTTAAAAAAATCTAATTCACAGTGTGACTTTGGGACAAATAAGTTCATTTGTTTGGGCTTTCTCTTGTGGACTAAGGAGGTAGAAGAAAATTAAGCAGTTTCTGGGATCCCTTCTAGCAGTATATTCTCCTAGTATATGGAAAATATGCTATAATCAGCCTGTCTGGAATATAGATATCAAGCTCGAAGTAAAGTTTTACTCATGAGGATTAAATCAGTGAGAAGTAGCATATTTAAGAAAAAAATATACAATCAATTTGAACACTCTAATAATGGTTTAGTGCTCATTGCTTGAAGGAATAATTTTTAACAAGGTCCTGATTTTAAAGGCTAATGTTCATTTTTTGCCTCGACCATAAGTAAGAGCTAGAACCTGTAGTATATAGGTCAACAGATTCTAAAATATATTTCAGTATGTGCTCACCAAATCAATTAGATTTGTTAAGTGAAAATGAAAACCTCTTTGAGTTCAGTCCTAGGCTAGCTGGTAAAGATGGAGGAATCACGTGCTCATGACTAGTCCTCTTCCACCAGTATGTCAAGTATTAAGAGAAAGAAGAAAGACGTTTCCAAATAACTTGGGATTTGGGGACTTTGGCTTGATTTGTACTTGTATTTATTTCCTTAGAATATAAGCCATGGATTAAGTTTTTCTATCATTAAGTCACCATTAACTATTAGAACAGGTTAACATTAACCAATAGAACAGGTATACCTTTGATTTCCATGAATTATGCAAGACAGGCATTTCGTTTTTTTTTTTTTTTTTTTTTTTTTTTGATGGAGTCTTGCTCTGTCACCTGGGCTGGAGTGCAGTGGTGTGGTCTCGGCTCACTGCAAGCTCCACCTCCTGGGTTCACACCATTCTTCTGCCTCAGCCTCCCGAGTAGCTGGGACTACAGGCGCCCACCACCATGTCTGGCTAATTTTCTTGTATTTTTAGTAGAGACAGGGTTTCACTGTGTTAGCCAGGATGGTCTCGATCTCCTGACCTTGTGATCCGCCCACCTCGGCCTCCCACAGTGCTGGGATTACAGGTATGAGCAACTGCGCCCGGCCAAGACAGGTATTTCTTTTCATATTTTATAAATTAGAAAACCAAGGTTTAGAAATCTTAGAGAGCATACCCAAGGTCCTAAAAAGTGAAAAGCTGCAAAATTGGAAATGCAGCTTAAGTCTTCTCAGTATGCGCAGCGTTATACCTCATTTTCTAAAAGATAGCATTTCTCAAGAAAATGTATACATACTGTATGAAAGTCCCTGTAAATAATGCAAATGCTTGTTGAATTTTTAAAATGTATTCTGAAACTCTTGTCAAAATAATAGTTAGTTTTTACCAAGTAGCATCGGTAGCCACATTACATAGCAGAATTTAAATTATAATGGCTTGAATCTTCTTACTCTTTGGCACAGGTGGGACCAGGCAGACACGCTAGGGAGGGGCAGATGTGAGCCGTGTAACTATCTCATTCCCTTAGGAAGCCCTTTTTACAAAAGGAAAGTTGGCTTCTGTCATAGTTTTGATTCTTCTCAAGTCAGATTCTGAGATTAAGACCCAGGCTGGCGTGAGACTAGGAGAAGTATTATTTGGGAGGTTATCCTGGAAAGCCCAAGTGAAGCAGTGGAGATAACAAGACAGGAGAGGGAGGAAAGCAAACAAACAAAAAAAGTGCATTGATAGGGAGAAACTGCTGCTATTAATTGAGCTCAATCCCACTGGAGAGTCTCTGAGAAACCTTTTGGTACGTGGGGATGCTGGGACGTTATTCACTGACTCCTGTCCTGTGTTGGTTCAGGGTGGACTCTAAGGATATTGACTTTCACACACTTCCAGGTTGCACCTATGTGTGGCCAAGCAGGCTCCCTTTGAGCCCAAGGAAGTCCATGAAGAGACATAAGTTTCTGAGGTGGGAAGCTGTTATTTTACTTGAAATAGTCAAACTCAATTGTGGCTGAACTCAGAAGAATATTTAGGGGAGAAAAATACATGAAGTTATATTTCCTCATTCACAGGGATCATGGCATAAGGCAGACTGCATGGGTTAGGGTAGTTTGGGCTGCCAGTAAGTGTAACATTCTCTGTGCGAAGGCCACATTGGTTGGTTTTCTAAGGATGCAGGTGTGTCTCATGGCACAGGAGGCCAGAGAAGGGCTCAGAAAGGCTGCAGAGCATAAACAGAACCTTACTCATTCTGTCTCTCACTTGGCCTCCCTCAGTGTGCTAGTTTTCCCTCTCTCCTTTACACACAACACTCACACACAGACACACATGCACACACATACATGTACACACGTGCATTCACGCATGTGTGCTCACACACAGACTAGCTTTTTCTGTTTTTCTTGTACATCTTACATGTTCCTGGTTTAATCTTAAGACAAATGGCCTCTCTCTTCTGGTAACAATTTTATATTCCTGGTCAAGGGACCCAGGTTGGCCCACACATGAGAGGGAACAGTGGAAGTAGGATGTGTAATGCCCAGAAGAACAGACACTGGGGGAGAGCCCAGGAGTTGATTCTATATGTAAATCCATTATCATACCAATCCGAACAGGCTAGTATTCTATCAAATAGCCAAATGCAGAGGTAAGCAGGAAGTAAGTAATATCTTTTGTGACTTTTTAAAATGACACACAGTAGATGAGATCAGAACATATACAGTACAGTAGCCACTGGGCAACCATTAGTAAACGGAGGAAAAGAGCCAGACCATGGGGATGAAACCATCTTTAATAATGGCACGCGGAATCATGTGTAAAAAAGTTATGCTAATCATAAAATGGAAAAGATACATGTCCATTTTAGAATCAAATGGCACAGAAAATATGTGAGCATATCAGCACCATCTATCTGCATTATACTCTTGAGAGCTTGTAGATTCTGAGTTTAACAGCACCATATCATGAAAAATGACACTGGAGAATTTGGATTGTTTTTATACCATGGGTCTCAGTGAGAAAGTCAGCTTTCTCTTTCCCAATGCAAATAAAGATTAGCAAATATATTTAATATTTATACCTGTTCTGGTGACTCATTTTGGCTTTTGAAAGTGAACTCCACCACAAAAAGATAGAAACCAATCTTCCTTTTCTCCTTCCTTCCATTATTCATTCATTTATTGATATTACTATATTATAGGCACTGTGCCACTCTCTCTGTAGAAGCGCCTGACAGTAGAAACAAGGGCTTTGTCCTCTTGGCTATGATCATGAGGCTACAACATAACATTGTGGCTTTTTGAGAATTATTTCACAGCCTATTTCCAGAGCAAACTAACAGTGCTGTGTTTTTTGGTTTCTATTTTTTTGTTTGTTTGTTTGTTTATGCAGTCAAACTATTATGGTGATGTTACCAACTTCTTTCAAAGCAGAGGCCAGGGAATCAAGGACGTTGAGGCTTAATAAAATAAAAGCAAAGTATGTTTGTATATTTTTCATGTGTTAGGACTACAGGTTTCCAGAAAATAAACCTTCAATGCATGGGCAATTTTATCATTAGGGATTTCAAAGGGGATATGCATTTCTCGCTACCAACAGAGCCGGATAAAAAGATTTTTTTCTGACTATTTCCATAATGTTCCATTATGTTTTTAAACATGAAAAATTTATTCCAAAGGCCAGGAAATCACAGGACTCCACCAGGTGTGATAAGGTCCCAGTCTAATAAGAGTTTAACTATCTCTCTGGCTATTAGTGTTTATTTATTCAAGAAAGGTCCGGAATGTTATTTTGAATATTCAGTGTATTATCAATAATCGTGGGGATTGTGATGACAGTAGTGGCAATGACAAAAATAACATCTGTATTAGTCTGTTTTCACACTGCTGATGAGGACATACCTGAGACTGCAAAGAAAAAGAGGTTTAATTGGACTTATAGTTCCACATGTGTGAGGAGGCCTCAGAATCATGGTGGAAGGCAAAAGGCACTTCTTTTTTTTTTTTTTTTTTTGAGACAGAGTCTTGCTTTGCTGCCCAGGCTGGAGTGCAGTGGCACGATCTCAGCTCACCACAACCTCCACCTCCTGGGTTCAAGTGATTCATCAGCCTCCCAAGTAGCTGGGACTATAGGCGTGTGCCACCGTGCCTGGCTAATTTTTGTATTTTTAGTGGAGATGGGGTTTCACTGTGTTGGCCAGGCTGGTCTCGAACTTCTGACCTTGTGGTCTGCCTGCCTCAGGCTCCCAAAGTGCTGGGATTACAGGGGTGAGCCACCGCACCCAGCTGAAAGGCATTTCTTACGTGGCAGTGGCAAGAAAAAATGAAGAAGAAGCAAAAGCAGAAACCCCTAATAGACCCATTAGATCTCATGAGACTTATTGACTACCACAAAAATAGCACAGGAAAGACTGGCACCCTGGATTCAGTTACCTCTCCCTGAGTCCCTCCTACAACACATGGGAATTCTGGGAGATACAATTCAAGTTGAGATTTGGGTGAGGACACAGTCAAACCATATCATTCCACCACTGACTCCTCCAAATCTCATGTCCTCACATTTCAAAACCAATCATGCCTTCCCAATAGTCCCCCAAAGTCTTAACTCATTTTGACATTAACTCAAAAGTCCACAGTCCAAAGTCTCATCTGAGACAAGGCAAGTCCTTTCCACCTATGAGCCTGTAAAATCAAAAGCAAGCTAGTTGCTTTCTAGATACAATAGGATTACAGGTTTTGGACAAATACAGCTGTTCCAAAGGGGAGAAATTGGCTGAAACAAAGGAGCTACAGGGACCATGCAAGTCTGAAATCCAGTGGGGCAGTCAAATTTTAAAGCTCCAAAATGATCTCCTTTGACCCCAGATCTGACATCCAGGTCACGCTGATGCGAGGGGTGGGTTCCCATGGTCTTGGGCAACTCCTCCCCTATGGCTTTACAGGGTACAGCCTCCTTCCCAGATGCTTTCATGGGCTGGAGTTGAGTGTCTGTGGCTTTTCCAAGTTCAAGGCGCAAGCTGTCAGTGGATCTAACATTTTGGGGTCTGGAGGATGGTGGCCCTCTTCTTACAGCTCCACTAGGCAGTGCTCCAGTTAGGACTCTGTGTGGGGGCTCCAACCCCACATTTCCCTTCCTCACTGCCCTAGCAGAGGTTCTCCATGAGGGCCCCATCCCTGCAGCAAATTTCTGCCTTAGCATCTAGGCGCTTCCATACATCCTCTGAAATCTAGGCAGAGGTTCCCAAACCTCAATTCCTGACTTCTGTGTACCTGCAGGCTCAACACCAGATGGACTCTACCAAGGCTTAGGGCTTACACCCTCTGAAACCACATCCCAAGCTGTACATTGGCCCCTTTCAGCCATGGCTGGAGAGGCTGCTACACAGGACACCAAGTCCCTAGGCTGCGTGTAGCGCAGGAAACCTGGGCCCGGCCCATGAAACCACTTTTTCCTCCTGGGCCTCCAGACCTGTGATGGGAGGGGCTGCTGTGAAGGTCTTTGACATGACCTGGAGACATTTTCCCCATAGTCTTGGGGATTAACATTAGGCTCCTTGCTAGTTATGCAAATTTCTGTAGCCGGCTTGAATTTCTCCCCAGAAAATGGGTTTTTCTTTTCTTTTTTTTTTTTTTTTTTTGAGACAAAGTCTTGCTCTGTCACCCAGGCTGGAGTGCAGTGGCATGATCTCAGCTCACTGCAAGCTCCAGCTCCTGGGTTCATGCCATTCTCCTGCCTCAGCCTCCCGAGTAGCTGGGACTACAGGTGCTGCCACCATGTCTGACTAATTTTTTTGTATTTTTAGTAGAGACGGGGTTTCACCATGTTAGCCAGGATGGTCTCGATCTCCTGACCTTGTGATCTGCCCACCTCGGCCTCCCAAAGTGCTGGGATTACAGGCATGAGCCACCACGCCCAGCCAATTTTTTCTTTTCTATCACATAGTCAGGCTGCGAATTTTCCAAACCTTTATACTCTGCTTCCTTTCTAAAACTGAATGCCTTTAACAGTACCTAAGTTACCTCTTGAATGTTTTGCTGCTTAGAAATTTATTCCACCAGATATCGTAAATCAACTCTCTCAAGTTCAAAGTTCCACACATCTCTAGGGCAGGGGCAAAATGCCACCAGTCTCTTTGCTAAACATAACAAAACTTACCTTTGATCCAGTTCCCAACAATTTCCTCATCTCCATCTGAGACCACCTCAGCCTGGATTTTATTGTTCATGTCACTATCAGCATTTTGGACAAAGCCATTCAATAAGTCTCTAGGAGGTTCCAAACTGCCACATTTTCTGATCTTCTTCTCAGCCCTCCAAACTGTTCCAGCCTCTGCCTGTTACCCAGTTCCAAAGTTGCTTCACACATTTTCGAGTATCTTTTCAGCAGCGCCCCACTCTACTGCCACCAATTTACTGTATTAGTCTGTTTTCATGCTGCTGATAAAGACATACCTGAGACTGGGAAGAAAAAGGAGGTTTAATTGGACTTACAGTTCCACATGACTGAGGAGGCCTCATAATCATGGTGGAAGGTGAAAGACACTTCTTACACAGCAGCAGCAAGAGAAAATGAGGAAGAAGTAAAAGCAGAAACCCCTGATAAACCCAACAGATCTCGTGAGACTTATTTACTATCACAAGGATAGAGTGGGAAAGACCAGCCCCCATGATTCAATTACCTCCCCCTGAGTTCCTCCCAAAACATGTGGGAATTCTGGGAGATACAACTCGAGTTGAGATTTGGGCAGGGACACAGCCAAACCACATCAATATCTTACTTTTGTATTAAATAATATGATTCCTGAAGTAGTTACTCATATACTGCCCCACTTATTTCTCATAAGAACTCTGGGAGAAAAAAGCTACCACCTCTGTTTTACTGATGAGTAAATGTAGACTGAAAGAATTCAGATGATGTGTAAGAGAACACATAGATTATAATGACCAAGCTATAGCTGGAATTCAGTTTGTGTTTGGGGATGTTGTTTTGTTTTATTTTGATCTTAGAAAGAACTAAAAGTTATCATAAAAGACTTTATTCTTACTGCAAATTCAAAGATAATGTTTATTCATGCCTAGGACAAAATTTCTATTAACAATCAAATATTACAGAAGGTTGTGAATTTTTTGATGACCTGATTATATTTACATAAGTGTCTACCTTTTCTAAACCTCATAAATATGAAACCTTTTGGTGAACTCTTCCCAGAACTGATTTCCATAAACTTACTGAAAATGAGTAGGAAGAATGAGCTCAAGGGACAAGTACTTATTGTGTATACTCTTTAGTGATACAGAAATAAAAGAAAAGTTCAATACCTATATTTATAAAATTGAATCTTTTAAAGTCAGCTGACAGGTCAAAATGCAGGTAACATTTTTAAGCTTCGTGCTTAAAAAATAAGCTTTATTTAAAAAAAAATACTGACTTGGAGCCAGGCACAATGGCTCATATGTGTAATCCCAGCTACTCAGGAGGCTGAGGCAAGAGGATCACTTGAGCCCAGGAGACCCCATCTCAAAAAAAAAACAAAAAAAGCACCTTACTTTTTACTTCATTGCCTCAGTGATACCAGACCAACAGGGCATTGGTAAGAATAGTTTTAACTATACTCACAATTATATACTGGCTTCAGTTGTACTAGCAACAGTTAAAATCGAAGACCCATTAAGCATGTAATAAATGTGAACTATCAATAAGTGAAACCATTAGAACTAGTATTAAACCGTTTCATTCTTATCATCCTTTACAGATAAAGAATCAGAGACTGAGAGAGCTTAATAATACTGCTATTCAGTTAGCAAGCTATTCTGTGGTTTAAAGAGATCAGTATTGCCTTTAACTTTCTGGCTTTTAGAATTACGCAATTCTCTATCAACATGGAGGCTCAACCTGATTTTGGAGCATTGTGTAAGCCAGTGGTTTTCAACCTGGAGTGATTTTGACCCCCAGGTGATATTTGGCAATGCCTAGAGACATTTGTGATTGTCCCATTTGGTTGGGGTTGCTATGGTATCTAATGGGAGAGGCCGGTAATGCTGGTGAACATCCTACAAAGCACTGAAGAGCCCCTGACAAAGAATTTTCCAGCCCAAAACGTCAGTGGTGCTGAGGTTGAGAAACCTTGATATAGCCCTCTAAGACTGAATATTAATGAAAATGTTTATTTAAATCAGTTTGTATGGTCCCAGTGCCACTTAGAATTATATTTCTTAACAAGTTAGAGCTCAATTTCCTCTGCCCAGGCCTCCTTAGGATACGGAAGAATGAGCCAGTAGTACCCTTACACGGAACAGGATAGGGCAATCATATGATTCTGAATGCCAAGGGGACTTTCAGATTGATGGTTTTGTAAAGTGACTGACATCTTGGACGGTTCCCAAGAAAATTACTAAAACTTGAGTCTTTTGCAGGTATGCAAAACCCATGAATTTCATAAAAAGTAAATCTTTATTTCAAAGATGGGACTTTTAAAGTTTAAAGTGGCCTTCGGGTGGAGAAAGAACTAGGAATCAAAATTTCAACGGGCAGTAAAAACAAGTGATAATTTCCTTTGATTCTCACAATCAAGATGAAGCAGGATTGTGATAAGAGCTTAGCATTTCTATCCACACGTTGAAATATATCAAGTGCCTCTCCCTGACGTCTCGCCCTTACACTGAAGTAGATGTCCAAAGACTTCAGATATATACACTATAGACAAGTATTTCCCCTCACTTGCAGAAATTCAAGTGGCACCAGCAGTTTGGAGACAGAAGTCTCAGTGGGCGCAAGGAAGCTGGGGTCTGGGGCCTGACTCTTCCCTGCCGTTTTGGTGCCCCTTCCTGCCTACCCACGCCCTACCCCAATGTGTGGCATTATCCAGGGGGTTATTAAATATTAAAATACAGCTTGACAAACATCTGATAACAATAGGTGGCCAAGGCCGGGCGCGGTGGTTCATGCCTATAATCCCAGCACTTTGAGAGGCCGAGGCGGGTGGATCACCTGAGGTCAGGAGTTTGAGACCAGGCTGGACAACATGGTGAAACCCCGTCTCTACTAAAAATACAAAATTATCTGGGCGTGGTGGCAGGCCCCTGTAATCCCAGCTACTCAGGAGGCTGCGGCAGGAGAATTGCTTGAACCCAGGAGGCGGAGCTTGCAGTGAGTCGAGATCACGCCACTGCACTGCAGCCTAAGCGAAAGAGCGAGACTCTGTCTCAGAAAAATAAAAATAAATAAATAAATAAATAAATAAAAAGGTGGCCACCAGCTGTGTCAAAATCAACTAGTTAAAAGGTGGAAATTAAATATGACAGTGGAAAAAGATTTCTAGTTGGAGAATGAAAACTTCCTAAAATCTAAGATGGCTGCCATTAAATGATATTCAGATTCTTCCCGGGTTCTTGCTTTTGGATGAATAAATGGCTTTTTCTTCCTCCAAAGTTCTAATCTTATGAATGTGTAATGGAGATAAATGTTTTGGAAATATCTCCAATTGCCTGGCTCCTCGGTGTCTCTGTGTAGGACTTTCTCCCCACTCAGGCCAAGCTTCCATCTGTGAGTGGAAGATGGGGAGGAGGCGAGGACCGCGAAGGTCACAATAAGAATGCAAATACAGCAGTAAGAACAGTTTAATATTCACCCTCTGTCAGCAAAAATAGGCTTTCCTAGTCTGCAGCAATGTACTGGAACAGACGTAAAAGACAGGCGTTGCCAGGAAATAGGGATTTACTAAATTCCTTTATATTCCCATTTAATATATCAAGAGGCAGTCTTGGTATCCTTGATCATATAGCATTTCCCAACAAGGAGGTTAGAACCACACAGGAAGAAGAGAGAAATCCACACATACTCACCCCAGTAGGGGAAGAAACAAATCTCTAAAACTCTGAGCACTTACATGACTCACCGTGGCAGGAACTAAGCTACCCAAGACAACTTTTAAAATTATTGCATCCACAGAATTTACCAAATGAGTCTGAAATTTCATGTTTCTTTTCCCAGCATTTTAAAATCAATCCCTCCTTTGAAACTTCTCTCCAATTACTCTTCATCTGTATAAATTCAAATGTATTTTCATTCATTTACTCATTCAACAAATATTTATTGAGCATCTACCACACACAGAGTGCTGCGAATGTGCCAGTGAGTAGGTACAGATAAAGTCCCTGCCCTCTTGAAACTTACTTTTTAGTTGGAGAGAAAAAGAAAAGTAAATATCATTTCTGGCTGTGATAAATTTTATGAAGAAAAACAAACAAGAACTTCCTGGTCCTCGTGCTCACTCCCTTCCAACAGTTTTGGGGGACACCAAAGGGACAGAGAGGAGTCAAGCCCCAGATCCCAGCTGCCTTGTGCCCACTGGGACTTCTGTCTCCAAAATGCTGGTGCCACTTGAGTTTTTGTGAGTGAGGGGAAATATCTGGCCACGGTGTATGTGTCCGAAATCTTTGGACATCTACTTCAGTGGGAGGGAGAGGAGTCCTGGAGAGGGCTCAGTACATTTCAAGGTGGTGAGAGCAGTGCTAACACGCAGCGTTCTCTGACTTCCTAATGCACCTCCCTCTCTGCCATCAGACTAAAATTTTTCAATAGCTGCTTGATGCAATCACTTTCTTTTTCAAGACCCGCAACTGCTCATACTGCCTGATGCTACCTCCCAGGCCTTGAACATAGCTTCAAATAATGTGTTTAACCTATGCCTGGCCGTAAAGCCTCCCCTCTCACCACGCCACCTCTTCTAAAGTCACATAAAAATCCCAGTTCTCTGTCCACACATCTAAGAATGGACACTCCTCTGTCTTCTCTTCCCTATCTTTCTAAATCTGACCCTTTTATTAAGATTCAACCAGTTTCCTGCCTGCTCTGTTCCATTCAACACCCAGACCACAGTGATACCTCCTTTGTCTAATCTTTCACAATACAGTTTAGCACTTTACAGATTCCTAAATGTGGAAAGAACCATGCTGGTCTTTTAGTCTAGCATTAAATACAATGTGAGTAACACAGTTATAACCTTTCTAATAGGTAGTCTCAGACTTTCACACTCTTTCCTAATGTTTTTCAAATAAGTACATTTTTAAAAATGCAAATATGCAGTGGTAAATTAGATTATTTTGATTACTCTATTAAGCATTCATAATCATAAAGCTATGAATAAATCTGTATGCTTGGAACTCATATAATCATAAAAGAAAACAAACTTAAAAATTATATTCAAACTGAAAAACAAAATTCATTCATTCCAAATGATCAACATTAATTTAATGTGACATGTAATATTTTGCTAAAGCAAAGCACCTATTCTCAATGTAAATGTGGTATTGGCTACTATCAATATGTTATAGTGGGGCCTTACTTACCTACAAAGGCCATCTCTGTCATTTTTTCTTAAAGAACCTTAAAAAAAAAGTTGTAGCTTCTTACTAAAGAAATCTCCAATGCTATCACAATATAAGTGTGACTTAATTACAGGGTGATAATCTAGATCATGTGGACTTTTCATTCCATTAAAGATGAAAATGAAAAATCTAACCATTTTCAAAGAAACGCACATCTTTTATCATATGCCTTCATATAACAAAGGGTCCAGAAATCCATGTTATACAGGTTTGTACTGATTCAGGTGTTTATACTTTGACTCTGAAAATGGATCCATGTAAAATGTGCTGACAAAAAGGGCTATTTTTAACTTTTGTGCATTTTTCCTTATAGTACCTAAAAATGCATGTAGCACATGCTGGATGTTAACTAAAGATTCCTTGAATGTATTATCTCTATTTATTTTATTATTTCTTCTGATATGAATTTGAAAAATCATTTATTTACAGACCACTAAAAATCTCCCAGGAAGCTGAGGTAGTGGTGACTGTTTGATTCTAACCTTCTGAACAAATGTTTTCATGAACTCCATGAAGCTTTTTAATAAACTTACTCCTCACAGTGATGCAAGTCAAATTTACGACAGAAGAAACTAAACGTTCATCGGTATAAGAAAATCTAAGCCAAGGTGGCCAAAAAATCAAGCAATCTTTTAAGAATGTTGAATCAAATGTGGTTGTTGGTGAATGAAAATTTCTTCTATCGCAGACAATTATTTGAAGGGTACATCTTTTTAATACTATTTCCAACTGTCTCCTAGAGTGATAGTAGCCCTGTTAAACAATTAGTAAAGCAAACAACAACAAAAAACACATTAGGCCAAGTGCAGTGACTCACGCCTGTAATTCCAACTCTTTGGAAGGCCAAGGATGAAGGATCACTTGAAGCCAGGAGTTCAAGACCAGCCTGGGCAACATAGTGAGACCCCCTTCTACAAAAAAATAAAAACTTAGCCCATGAGGTGGCATGCATCTATAGTCCCAACTACTCGAGAGGCTGAGGCAGGAGGATCGCTTGAGCCCAGGAGGTCAAGGCTGCAGTGAGCTCTGATCATGCCACTGTACTCCAGCCTGGGAAACAGAGTGAGATTATATATAAAAAAAAAAAAATCCCTCCTATCTTTGAAATTTTCATAAAGCCACCTGTAGTTTGGATGTTTCCCAGGGAACACAATAAAAACAAATTCAATAATCCTCAACTAAAAGGCCTGATATCATGTTTATGCCAGTTTTTTTTCCTGAGTATTTTAACTTTTTTTCTCTACTTAGTTTCATCAATTAAAGGCTTATTGTTAAGGGAGAAAAGCATTAGGACCCCTAGTAAGATGCTCCAGGGAGTGTGTTTTCAGCTCAATGTAAGAAAAAAATTTTTGAACCGTCAGTACTCTTTGAAACTCTGTTTATTCCAAGATAGTGAGGTGTCTCTTAATATAACAGCTTATACAGGGGCTGAATGATGCCAACTTTGGGCTTAATGTTGTTTTTAGGTTATCTAGACAGTTCTGATTTTAGAATGTTCATAAGTTAGGTCTGAATTAATAAGCCAATAGGTTCTTATTTCAAAAGAATATATATATATACACATATATATACATATATCAAAAATGTGAGCTAAATTCCCATTTATCTTTAGTATTCTCCATATCTCTTTCATTTCCAGAGTAATGGTCCTTGGGAAGATAATAGCTAGCATAATGAGACCTGGTACTTACACAGCACTCAATAAGTACAAGACTCTCTAAATGTTCATTCCTCACAAAACTCTATGAGATACATTATAGTGCTATTCCCCTTCTACAGATAATGGAGCTGGGACACTAAAGGTTAAGTGATGTGCTGATACTTCCAAAGCTCATAAACAGAAGAGTCATCCAGAGCCAAACTATTTTGGCTTCAAAGTCCAGGCACTTAAACAGTGACGCTATCCACTCACTAGTACCTTCTGGAGAAGCCACTAGGATAGTCTGAGAATATTACTGGACTACTAAACAAATTGAGATTCTTGAAAGCTGAATTGTGTTGTGTTTTTACCCCATCATCACAAACCTTTACATTTGTTCAGACCAGGAAAATAAATGTCAGAACAGCCTTAAAAGCCGACTGTGATTGCTTAATGATGCCAATGTAGTGACACTATCAACTCCCAGGTGTAATCAAGTAGAGACTGAGATCCCTACACCAAGTCAAAAACTTTTATTTCTTTGCATACTATGGACCATGGTGTCGGGAATAATCACAACCCAAAGAATCAGGGAATACAGAATTTTAGAGCTGGAAGCATTTTTAGGAATTGTTCATTCTTTCTTTGTTATTACAGAAATGAGGATGCTGACTTCTACTGAGAGGATCGTATTTCAAGACCATGTGATGGGTTTATAACTGCTCTTTCTGACTCTACTGTTAACTCTCTCATGTCCAGGCTCATACCAGCCAAAAGAAATTCATAATAAAATTTGATCCTCTCTATAATTGCTATTCCTGATTCCACTGTTAACTCTCTCATGTCTGGGCTGATACCAGACAAAGGACATTTGTAATAAAATTTGATCATCTCGTTCTGCTTCTTTACACTCCTTCAAATGTTCTGCATTACTTTGAGACTTAGTCAAAGTCCTTCAGTTAAAGCATCAGTTCTTTGAAGACCTGGTCCCTGATTGTCTGCAGTCTCATCAGCTCCTACTTGCTCCTCTTGAAATCTGGACTCCAGTCACTCTGAGTGTCACTCTGGACCCCCCAGAACATCACACTCTTACCTCCATCCTTTACACATCTCTTTCCTTCTACTTTCACAGCACTTCCCCTGGACTCTTCTGTCTGCCTCCACTTCATTTTTCAGAATGCAGCTTAATACCTCCAAAGAAAGTCACCTCTAACCCAGAGGTCACATTTGTTCTGTTTAGTTATTCAAACTCCCAATTTAAACAAGCCTGCCTATATTGTTTCTTAACCTATGACAGATATAAAGAGTAAGTTATATTTCTGTGCATTAGGATACAAGAAGAGCAATTAGAATTTGCACAATAGCAACATGACATCTCCAGTAACAATATATTGCAAGGATTCACTACTTATAAAAAGGGGAAACAAGGAGGGCAGATCACAAGGTCAGGAGATAGAGAGCATCCTTGCCAACAAGGTGAAACCCCATCTCTACTAAAAATATAAAAATTAGCTGGGCATGGTGGCACGTGCCTGTAATCCCAGCTACTTGGCAGGCTGAGGCTAAAGAATCGCTTGAACCGGGGAGTTGGAAGTTGCCATGAGCCGAGATGGTGCCACTGCAATCCAGCCTGGTGACAGAGCGAGACTCTGTCTCAAAAAAAAAAAGAGGAAAAAAAAAGAAACAAGTTAATGAAACAAAATTTTCTGAGATCATTTGGTAAAGGTGTCAGATTGGTGCAGCGTAATCCAGTGATTGATGTAGGTAATTTTGAAACCTGAGTCAGCAAGAAATAGCAATTATATTTAATGTAATGTGATTAAGGAGGCAGAAAACTGCAATAACTTAGAATGATTTCCACTAAAGATACTTAAAATAAAATGAGTTTTAGTGCTTATAGCAAGGAAAACTCCATTTATGTTTAAGATCTACTTCTTTTAAAATGTGTACGATATAGGGGGAAGATGGTAACAGTTAGAACACCCAAATTCTGGTCTGGTAATTGACACTAAATTAGTGAGTGACTTTGAGTGAGTAAGCCATGTGATATCTTTGACTCTTAGTATAATGCAGTGGCTAAGAACAGGGGCTATAGGCTCAAATCTCATTCTATTCCATTACTTTCAAGCTCCATAGCCTTCTGTTACTTTAATTGCTCCAAGCCTCACTTTCCTCCTTTGAAAATGGAAAGAATAATACCTTCCTCATAGGATTACTGTGAAAAACAGATGGCACAACACTTACAAAACACTCAGCATAGAATATGACACATAGGAAGAGCTCAAACAGCTGTTGTTGTTGTTGTCATAATTATTATAAGTATTTACAGTGAGGGAGATAGATTACATGCTCTCCGAGGTCTTCTCAAACTCTAAAATTCTGTGGTTCTATGAACAACTCACTCCCAAATGATGTCAGATAAATGAAATCTCACTGTATACTGGGCAGTAAAATCAATATGGTCAATTTTAAATCGTACCCTGTAAGGTAAGGTTGAGCAGGGCATGAATTATTCAACACTTTGGTTACACTCAATATATTTCTATTTGATCATGGAATGCATATAACTATTTAAAAGAGCGTTTTTAACCTTCTCATATTATGTTTAATGATTAAAATGAGTTTGACCTTTCTGTGTTCACCAAGGGAAAAGAAATGGAGCAATGCTGGATAGTTTATATATATGTGCCCCACTTAATCATTAGCGATTTAGGTGAAATCATCGAGCAACTGATTGGGTAATAAAAAATGCAAGCAGGATATACAGTTTTGGCCCAGATAACAGACATGCCTATGAGTGAGAGCCAGTAGCACATCATCTCCTTATGAAGCTTTTTCAGAATTTCAGGTAGTTCAGGTCCATATGTGCTTTGAAATTCTAAGGGTGAGAAGATGACTATCAAACGTTTTTTTAATTATATCTTAATTTTCAAAATAGCCTTATTGCAGCATTGATGTCTAATTGGAGTTGCCAGACACAATGGCTACAGTCCAATGCTATAATAATCTAATTAACTAAACTCTCCACTTATCATGTAAGTGCCTCCTCACCTACCACACACTTCACCATTTAAAGTTATATCCTTTTCCTTTCTTCTTTTTTAAATGAAGAATTTGTTCAGGGAGACATTTGGATTGTTCAGTGGTAAAAAAAAAAAAAAAGCTCCAAAAAAAAGCAAATAAGAAAGTAAGAGTTTGTGCTGGACAGCAGAAGTGACATCACCTGGGCAGGCAGAGCACCTGTTGAAATACAAGACTTCATTTACCGACTAGCTGTGTGACTTTGGCAAATTACTAAATCTCCCTGAGACTTAGCATCTTTATTTGCAAGCTGGGAATAATCAGAGGAAGTTAACTGAGAAGCTATTGGGACTTAAGCTTCAGGGCCTTTTATTTGTGTAGGGCATATATGTTCACATAGACATATGCTTATGTTAAGTTTACAATGTTAAGATACCTTAACTGTGACTAGCTAAGAGCTCTGTCTCTTTCAGTATGACTTTCTTCCATCACATGGTGAAGATCTTTGGAGAAACCTTTAACAGTTTTGGTGTCATGCTAAGGGAAAGTTGAGATCCATAAATTTGTGTTTAGTGACAATATTTATGTGCTCTGAAGTTATTTCTCTATATTGTCACATATTGCTAGGCATCTAGTGTAGGAATAATTTTCAAGTGCACTCCCACTGCCCATGTTCAGACCTACATATGTATTTGTATTTAAATATTTCAATCTTTTCTTAAAGAGAGATTCCAAAATGACATTAAATTCAAGCTCCAGAAAACCTAGATTTTCCTTTGGGGATAATGGTATGCTGAGACCAGCTCAGTTTGGGAGACCCTAACCCAGCAGTGCTAGAGGAATTAAAGACACACACACAGAGAAATATAGAGGTGTGAAGTGGGAAATCAGGGGTCTCACAGCCTTCAGAGCTGAGAGCCCCGAACAGGGATTTACCCACATATTTATTAACAGCAAACCAGTCATTAGCATTGTTTCTATAGATATTAAATTAACTAAAAGTATCCCTCATGGGAAACAAAGTGATGGGTTGAATTAAAGGAATAGGATGGGCTAGTTAACTGCAGCAGGAACATATCATTAAGGCACAGACCGTTCATGCTATTGTTTGTGACTTAAGAATGCCTTTAAGCAGTTTTCTGCCCTGGGTGGGCTAAGTGCTCCTTGCTCTCATTCTGGTAAACCCACAACCTTCCAGTGTGGGTGTTAGGGCCATTATGAACATGTTACAGTGCTGCAGAGATTTTATTTATGGCCAGTTTTGGGGCCAGTTTATGGCCAGATTTTGAGGGGTCTGCTCCCAATAATGATACCTACCTTATACTATTTCTATGAAGATTAATGTGAAAGTTTTTTCCTACTTTCCTTTGTTTGCTCTGTTTTGCATTCTCATTCTTATTCTGAACAACTATATAATAAGGACATGAAGATTATCTAATTCAGAGTTTTTATGTTTTATTCCCAAACACTTCTACCCCCTCAAATAAAACCATAGGCATGATCTTGATGCATATAATAAGCCAGTAATTGACAGAATTTATATGAAGCTTAACCCTCACTGTTTGGGTATATCCATCTCTCATTTCTGTAAATCTCCAAAGAACCATGGCAAGCCTCAGGATTCCATACGCTCCATTTGAAAACCCATGATTTAACTCAATTCCCTCTTTTTGTAATGGAAACTAATTTCAGAGAGGCTAAGTAACCTCTTGTCTTCCCATTCTATGTTCAATTCACCATATCTTTTCTGTAGGTTTATGACAGCAAACAATTATTATTATTTATTAGTTTTAAACACAAAGCTACCTGTTTTAAACAAAACAATTTATAAATATTCTTCATGTCATGGAATATTTATTCTAGAGGGATTAAATCTTTAAATATAAGTGTTTCCAAACTGGAAGAAAATACAGAAGACTACATGTACAAATGAGGCTTTGAGGTAACCTATTACCAAAGCCATCAGAGATCTGTAAAAATCTGAAACTTTTGTGTGTAAATGTACAACATATAATGTTGTTCTCCAAATACTAAATTGGCAAATTATGTTTGCAACAGTTATGGCACATACAAACTGCTCTTAGAAATATAAATTATGCAAAGAATGATGACTCAGAAGCCCACAGAAGAGCACATTTCAATGGCCCCAGACTTCCAAAAAAAAATTTCAGGCTCCTGGTAATGAGAGAAATGCAAATTAAGTAGCAATGAAGCTATCACTTCACATCCATCAGAGTGGCAAAAAATTAAAAGTGATAATAACTACTGTTGGTGGGGATGAGTTAAAAGGGTACTTTCATTTATTTCTGGCAAAAATGAAAATTGTTATAGGCTTTCAGAAAACAATCTTGAAATATCTATTCCAATTAAAAAAAAATGCAAGTCCTCTTTCCAGGGCCACAGCATGACTTTCATGGGCCCTAGAAACTTGTGCCTGTGTTGTCTTCTTTCTCTATTAATATTTTATATATATATATATATATGATAAGATTTGGCTGTGTGCCCACCCAAATCTCATCTTGAATTGTAACTCCCATAATTCCCATGTGTTGTGGGAGGGACCTGGTGGGAGACAATTGAATCATGGGGGCAGTTCCCCCATACTGTTCTCGTGGTAGTGAATAAGTCTCACGAGATCTGATGGTTTTATAAGGGGTGTCCGGTTTCGCTTGGCTCTCATTCTCTCTTGCCTGCCACCATGTAAGATGTCCCTTTGCTCTTCGTTTATCTTTCCCCATGATTGTGAGCCTCCCTAGCCATGTGGAACTGTGAGTCCATTAAACCTCTTTCCTTTATAAATTACTCAGTCTCAAGTATGTCTTTATTAGCAGCATGAGAATGAACTGATAATACACACGCACACACATACACGTACTCATAGACATATATATGTATGTATACATATACAGACAGAAAATATATTCTATGATTGTGTTGGTGTAAAGAGGAATATAAGTCAAACTGAATTTATTATTACTGGATTTATTTTTTCTTAAATTTTTAAGATAAAAATATTCCCTGAATCCCTAACATCTTGTGGGCCCTGGGCATGATGCCTTTTGTGCTCAACAATACAAGCCCTAACTCCTCACTCAGAAATTTGTCTACTGAAACCAGAACTTTAGTGATGTTTACTTTCAGCATTTTGGTAGTGGCAAAAACTAGACACAAAGTGAAAACCTTCAGTGGGCAATAATTGAGTAAATTTGGTTAGTATGATACCATTTTAGAAAAAAATGTAAGCCAACACAACATGTGTGTATGTGAGTTGTCTGTGTTAGTTATCTATTGCAATCTAACAAGCCTCCCTAAAAATTAAGTGCTTAAAACAACAATCACTTTATTTACCCATGATTCGAATAGGTTATCAATCTGAGATAGGCTCTTCTGAATAATTCTTTGCTAGTCTTCCATAGGGTAATTCATGCAGCTGTAGTCAAATGACAGCTTGCCAGGGGCTGGGCAGGCTGTGATGTCCATGTCCTTCCACACAAGTCTGATGGTTAGTCCGTTCCTCAGCTGGGCCATATGCTGCCAGCAAGCCAGCCCAGCTTTCTTCACATAGGTTTGAAAAGCAACTTTTAAAACCTAAGGTTGCATCACTGATATGATTTGACTGTGTCCCCACCCAAATCTCACCTTAAATTGTAGCTCCCATAATTCCCACGTGTTGTAGAGGGACCCAGTGGGAAATAATTGAATCATGGGAGACAATTTCCCCCATACTGTTCTCGTGGTAGTGAATAAGTCTCCAAGAGCTGATGTTTTTATAAGGGGTTTCCCCTTTCACTTGGGTCTCATTCTCTCTTGCCTGCCACCATGTAAGATGTGACTTTCACCTTCCGCCATGATTGTGAAGCCTCCCCAGCCATGTGGAACAGTGAGTCAATTAAACCTCCTTCTTTTATAAATTACCCAGTCTCAGGTATATCTTTATTAACATCATGAGAACAGACTAATAAAATCACATTTGCTAATGTCTCTTTAATCAAAACAAGCCATATGATCAGACCCAGAATCATGGTGGGAGGGCCCAGACAAGAGCACAGATGAGAGGAGGTATGATTCATTAAAGAATGCTCCTGTAAAATTCTGTCAATGTGTGCAATTGCATATTTATGTACACATTATCATGTTGGTATGGTAAAGATCAGCAGGAAAAAAAGAAAATGGAACTATTAATAATTTTATTCAGATAGAGTGAAGTTACTTACTGTTTAATAACAGTTTATATTACTTATATATTAATTCATTAAAAGCTGTTTATCAAGTGCCTACTCTATGCTAGATGAGTGCTGAGTATAGAACAATCTTCTGGAAAAGTGAACATCAAGGGACATGCCCACAACTAAGACCGTTTACTTAGTTATTGTAACACCATCTTTTGAGGATTAAAAAAAGCAGATATGTACTTGTGCATCATAATTTCTTAGCCTAGGACAAATGTTTTATTACAGTTAAATACTCAATATGATTTGTGTGACCCCTTGGAGCTTGGGTGAAGCCAGTGTACGGGGAAAGGGGAAAAGCCAATACAACAGTGCATTGTCAAGTTGACTGTGGTCAGTTGAGTCAGGTTTTCAGTCCCAGGGCAGCTCCCTGAGGAAACCTCTGAAACACATCGCAGATCTTTCTGCCCAGGAGTACACATGGATGAAACTGATTCTCATCCCCTTTTGTTCGAGTGACTCCAAGGGCATTGACTTTACCAGATTTTTGGCATACGCATGCATGAGGCCACATAAATTTCTGAGACAAACCCTGCTCTGCAGTATCAATGAAACCCTCAGGGCAAGAAGCAAGAGGAACAGGGCAGATGCTGTATCTGTGATTAGCTAATCAAAACCTAGGAGACATTGGTTACCACAGCAGTGGCTGCAGTAAGAGGTGGGGCCAAAAGGATATAAATTAGTGTACAAGAAGTGTCTGATACAGCCCACCCCTTGCAGAACTGAGACTTGCTCATGTCTTCTCTCAAGTCTAATCTGTCATAAAGTCATCTTCAATCTCTGCAAAGTTTCAATACAAAAGATTGGCAGAATAAGTGATAATCCCTGTATTACAGCTGAATCCAAGGCAATAATTGATATTATTTATCCTTTCCTTCAACTCATCCTAAGCCAGTATTTCAGTTGGTTGCTTGCCTGATGCAGTGACCCAGACTTTCATCTCCTGGAGATCTAGGTCCTTAGTTACCTTGCTCTTCACCAGCCACTAATGCTGCGGTTGCTTAATCACCATTAACACTGAGCACAGAAGCAGCAACAGGTATTACATTCAATCCCCTGGGCTCCAGACATACTTCTCCCTGCCTGCTAGGGGGCAGCAGCGCTGTCTCCTCAGCTCATTCAGAGAAGCTACCTCTGCCAGAACAGTAACTCCTTTCTTTGCTTGATGGTCCACTGGCATGAGGAGCTTTGTTTTTGTTTTTATTTTTGTTTTGTCTTTATTTCTTCTAAAAACACACACACACACAACAACAACGGGATACATGTGCAGAACATGCAGGTTTGTTACATAGGTCTACGTGTGCCATGGTGGTTTGCTGTACCTATTGACCTATCCTCTAAGTTCCCTCCCCTCACCACACACACCCCCACAGGCCCTGGTGTGTGTTGTTCCCCTCTCTGTGTCCATGTGTTCTCAATATTCAACTCTCACTTATGAGTGAGAACATGCGGTGTTGGGTTTTCTTTTCCTGTGTTAGTTTGCTAAGGATGATGGCTTCCAGCTTCATCTATGTCCCTGAAAAGGACATGATCTCATTCCTTTTTATGGCTGTGTAGTATTCCATGGTGTATAGTGCCACATTTTCTTTATCCAGTCTATCACTGATGGGCATTTTAGTTGGTTCTATATCTTTGCTATTTTAAATAGTGCTGCAATAAACATGTGTGCATGTGTCTTTATAGTAGAATGATTTATAGTACTTTGGGTATATACCCAGTAATGGGATTGCTGAGTCAAATGGTGTTTCTGGTTCTAGATCCTTGAGGAATTGCCACACTGTCTTCCACAATGGTTGAACTAATTTTCATTCCTACCAACAGTGTAAAAGTGTTCTTATTTCTCCACAGCCTCACCAGCATCTATTGTTTTCTGACTTTTTAATGATCGCCATTCTGACTGGTGTGAGATGGTGTCTCATTGTGGTTTAGATTTGCGTTTCTCTGACGATCTGTGAATTTGAGCTTTTTTTCATATGTTTGTTGGGAGCCTAAATGTCTTCTTTTGAAAAGTGTCTGTTCATATTATTTGCCCACTTTTTGATGGGGTTGTTTGATTTTTTCTTATAAATATGTTTAAGTTCCTTGTAAATTCTTCATATTAGACCTTTGTCAGATGGGTAGATTGCAAAAATTTTCTCCCATTCTCTAGGTTACCTGTTCACTCTGATGATAGTTTCTTTTGCTGTGCAGACGCTCTTCAGTTTAATTAGATCCCATTTGTCAACTTTGGCTTTTGTTGCAATTGCTTTTGACATTTTTGTCATGAAGTCTCTGCCCATGCCTATGTCCTGAATGGTATTGCATAGGTTTTCTTCTAGGGTTTTTATGATTTTGGGTTTTAAATTTAAGTCTTTAGTCCATCTTGAGATAATTCTGTATAAGGTGTAAGGAAGGGGTCCAGTTTCAGTTTTCTGCATATGGCTAGCCAATTTTCCCAGGACCGTTTACTGAATAGGAGATCCTTTCCCCATTGCTTGTTTTTGTCATATTTGTCAAAGAGCAGATGCTTGTAGATGTATGGTGTTATTTCTGAGGTCTCTGTTCTGTTCCATTGGTCTATATGTCTGTTTCGGTACCAGTACATGCTGTTTTGGTTACTGTGGCCTTGTAGTATAGTTTGAAGTCAGATAGCATGATGCCTCCACCTTTGTTCTTTTTACTTAGGATTGTCTTGGCTATATGGGGTCTTTGATTCCATATGAAATTTTAAATAGTTATTTATAATTCTGTGAAGAATGTCAATGGTAGTTTGATGGGAATAGTATTGAATCTATAAATTACTTTGGGCCGTATGGCCATTTTCATGATATTGATTCTTCCTCTCCATGCGGATGAAATGTTTTTCCATTTATTGATGTCCTGTCTTATTTTCTTGAGCAATGGTTTGTAGTTCTCCTTGAAGAGGTCCTTCACGTCCCTTGTAAGTTGTATTCCTAGGTTTTTATTCTCTTTGTAGTAATTGTGAGTGGGAGTTCATTCATGATTTGGCTCTCTGCTTACCTATTGTTGGTATAAAGGAATTCTTGTGATTTTTGCACATTGATTTTGTATCCTGAGATTTTGCTGAAGTTGCTTATCAGTTCAAGATGTTTTGGGGCTGAGATGATGGGGTTTTCTAAATATAAAATCATGTCATCTGCAAACAGAGACAACTGGACTTCTAACCTGAGGAGCTTTAAGTGACCAGGTCACAGCCATTGTTTGAAGTAAAGGGGAACCCATATACTTGACAGATATGGTAAGACCAATGCTTCCCATGGCCATCACCCACTGCAAATCCTGCTGAGGTCTATAAAAAGTAGTCACCACAGCAGTTCTGGTATAAGGGGTGAGTCAAGGGATTTGAAGCAGTGGGCTCGATGTGTCTGATACAGTAATATGTAATCTACATAGAGAAGTTAATTATCCACACCATGGCTTCTTTTCTTCCCCCATTTCTTATCACATACACCCTGGAATCAGAGCTATTTATTTAAATAACACATGCATTATATTTGAATTATTTGGTTGCACATGCTGTATAAAGCAATACACTATTTTTATTAGAATGTCAATGATCATATAATTGTTTGATAAAAATTTTTCTTTCATGGAAATTTTCTCTGAGGGGGGAATATCACAATTTTCATAGAAGGATTTAGAAGTTGCACTATATAATGAGAAATAAGTACTACAGATCCTTAGCAAATATGACTTTATTCTTCCACTTTTAACAACACAAATGCCTTGGAAAAAATCACTCAGTTTGATCATGATTGAAATTCCTGGTGGAAAAATATATTTGGGATTTGTTAATTATTTTTCAGTGGGGTTCTCTTTTTTGAGAGGGCTGAGTGATATGGTTTGACTGTGTCCCCACCCAAATCTCACCTTAAATTGTAATAATCCCCATATGTCAAGGGCAGGGCCAGGTGGAAATGATTGAATCATGAGGTGGTTTCCACCATGCTGTTCTTGTGGTAGTGAATAAGTCTCACAAGATCTGATGGTTTTATAAATAGGAGTTCCCCTGCACAATCTCTCTTGCCTGCCACCATGTAAGATATGCCTTTGCTCTTCCTTCATCTTCCACCATGATTGTGAGGCCTCCCCAGCTATGTGGAACTGGGAGTCCATTAAACTATTTCCTTTATAAATTACCCAGTCTCATATGTCTTTATTAGCAGCATGAGAATGGACTAAATACACTGAGCATGAGTGGAAGAAAGTCTCAAACTGAAGTGAAGAAAAAGGGAAGGGGCTGATGTGGGGAGAGGAGCAGTCCCTCAGCAGCAATGTCAAGTGCACTTGCTTTGCCTCTGGCCACTGAGGAAAGACAATGTCAGGCAACTGTAGAGCTGGGCCAGCACCTTCTGAAATGATCTTGTTCCCCAAATAACCACAACAGATATTATATAGCAGGTAAACTAACAAGTAAAGGCAGAAGTGAAAAAAATTGTTCTGTGAAAATATATGTACTATATGTACATATAGATATAGTATATACGTTTGTTTGTGTACTTAAACCACAATGCTGTAAGAAATCATAAATTTATCTGAAAATACTGGGTAAGGAGATAGTATCCATAAAAAATACTATTCCCCTAGAATTTAAATATTCAGTGAGCTTTCATTGACTAACTTGCATACACCAGGCACTGTGCTATCAGGTAGGGATGTAGCAAAAATTATGATATGGTTCTTATGTGCATTAAGATAAACATTATCCAGAAATATGTAGGCTTTCTTGTTTTCTTAAATTAGAAGACAAACAGTATAGGTTTCTCCTGTTAGCTCAGGTATATCATTATCAGATTCAACTATTCTAGCAGGTGGTAATAAATTGTTTTTCTTCTCATGCTGTCTGCTGCAAATAGGATCAATAAAGTCAGAATAAAGATCACAAAAACTTTCATTACAGTGCGAATAGTTTAATGCAGCACTTTCTATGTGCCTAGATTGTGGCAGATACTTTAAGATTCTGGAATATTTGAAAATATTATTACTTCTCTGGTCCTTGATTGTGTAAGGAATGCTGAAGTTACTGACTCCTTAATCTCTACTGAAGGGGCTTACTTTGAAGACTAGCAATTTCATTATTTGATTCTGAGATGACTTTAACAGAATCTCAAGCAATGTAAGTCACATTTAGCAATCATAGCGATAGTCTGATATTTTTGAAACCTGTCCTATTATAAAACAAGCCTACATTTATATAATCCTCATATCTCAAAAGAAGTTGGAGAAAGCCACTGTCTGGGAAGTTCCTTATCCTGAACCTAAATCAGATGCTAATATCTTGTTGCTGCTTTGGTTTTAACAATAGACTCTCAAGGATGCTAATATCTTGTTGCTATTTCGGTTTGAAAAAAGACTCTCAACTTGTATTCATCGATGGGTGTTCTCTGTTTCCTAACAGGATTATCTATATTTAAATCTTCTTTTAACTCTGACTGAAGAGCTCTGAAATCACCAATAATGTCTTCATTACTACATCGATACTTAAATAATGGACAAGAAATTATAAAGGCTTAGCAAAGACATTCAGATTATTATGGCCTTTTGAAATATGCGCCATAAACTATTAAGATTTTAGAATGCTTGGCCAAAGTAAAACTTGAATATCCCATCAAATTCCTCATTTTTATGAGAAAATTTATACTCAGAAAATTTAAGTGGCAATAATCCAAGTCATATGGACCGTAAGTTACAGAACCAAGGCACAAAAAGGAGTTCTGACTCTTGATCTAAAAGTCTTCCCACTGTGTCCTTCTATGGCCTTCAGTTTTGGGCAGTGTATTTTGTTTGTTTTTTATTTGAGTTATATGCGAGTTTAAACACAATTCTTTCTGCTATGGGAAACAACCTGTTTCATTTTCAAATTTCGAAGCTCACATTTTTTAATGGTTTATTTTTTCATTAAATGTAAAAGGCTTTATTTAACAATTAAAAATCAGTCCTATTGCCTCATTCATTGAATTCGATAAATTACAGTAAAACATTTTAAAGCTGTAAATTAGTATACAAATGTAGCTATCTTTTTATTATTTGAATCATAGAATGACTTTACTTTAAATGACTAAAGTTTGCATTTAGAATTCACACTTTTTAATATAAAAATCTGATTTTTCATTTAACTGTGATTTGTTTAGCTAAAAACAAATGGAGAATTTGAATTTCTTTACTCCATTTTACTCTCCTCAACACACACACACACACACACACACACACACACACACACACACACACACACAGAGAGATATAAATAAGAAAAATCTACACTTCCAAGAGTCATTTCCTTAGTGAATCACATCCCTCACTTTTCTCCACACTGTCCTTCAACAATGAGAATGAAATACGCCTTCTTCCTCCATAATATCAGTAGAAACAATTCAGCACAATGTTTAAACAAGTGTTAGGACCCTGTAGCCAGAATTCCTGTGTTCAAATCCTGGCTCTGCCTTTTTCTAGGTGAGCAATCCTAGACAAGTTAACCATTACATAATTGCTTTGAGCAGATGGCAGTGACAGAGCCCTTGAAGAATAGCTCTCTCTCCAGGCCAGCAGAAGAAAAATGACAGTGTAAGACACAGGATAGGACAGTCAAGAGGCAAAAAGAAACACAAGTGTAAGGGCACAGAAATGAAGAGAAGAATGTTTCCATGAGGAGTCAGCCAACAATGACAATGTCTACTAAAGTCCTAGGGAATGAGAACATAGTGAAAGCCCAGGGTAGGTGTCAGTGACATTCTTGAAGGTGAGACAGCAGTGATAACATTGTGACTTGAGGGGCTAAGGTGTAAGTGGTGAAGAGGCAGAAGTTCCCCTAGATTGGACAGGGAAACAGGACTAGCGTGTAGCACGTGTCTACCTGCCCTTGAATCTAAGATCGCGGAGACCACTGCAGATGAATAGAGAAGATGCAGCCAATGGAAAAAAGAGAGGAGGTAAATGGAGAAAACCATTAAATGATCTCAGGGCAAGCATGGAATCACATGGTTCTGGGGAGGAACTGTAAGGAAAGTCCTTCTCTTGTCTTTCTTGCAACCTCCTGTTCATCCTATAAGACTTAGCATAAAACCACTTCACAAATAAAGTATTTCCAAACTGTCCTACATCAACTTCTCCAATTTATTTTTCTAAAGTCTCCGAGTACTTTGTTTTATACTCTTTTATAACATCTAACAAATTTTATATATTATTTAGTTAACATGCCTGCCCCATGTATTACATAGCAAATTCCCCAGAGCTAGGATTTATGACTTTTTTACTTTTTTCTTCCTAGGGCAGGGTATAGTGTTAGATACTACTACCACATTAGTAGGTGTTCATAAAATAATTAGCAATAAGGAAGGGGCTGAGGTGGTGGTTTGCGCCTGTAATCCCAGCACTTTGGGAGGGCCAAGGTCAGGTGTAAGAGACCAGCCTGGCCAACATGGTGAAACCCTGTCTCTACTAAAAGCACAAAATTTAGCCAGGCATGCTGGCGCATGCCTGTAATCCCAGCTACCAAGGCAGGAGAATCGCTTGAACCCGGGAGGTGGAGGTTTCAGTGAGCTGAGATCGCGTCGTTGCACTCCAGCCTAGGCGACGAGCAAAACTCTTATCTCAAAAGAAAAGAAAAAAAAGGAAATGAGAGAGAGAAGGTTAGAGATGGGAATGGAGACTAAGGAGATGGAGCAACATAAGCAACCTCTATAGGATCTGAGCAAGATGAACTGGATGCTAAGCTTCTTCATCCAGACCCATTAAATTGAGGAAGCGTGTTTGTAGCATGCCTGTTGGATTTTGTAGGCTTTCTCTCCTTCTTAGAGTTTTCTATAACCTAATAGTAACCCTGAATAAAATACAAGTAGAGTTGTTTAGGTTTAGTCATGTAATACAGGAAAATTTGATATCCTCTGGAGTGCAGGTCAAAGAATAGCAAGAATGGATATTGAAGTCTCCAGGAAATATAGCAATCACAGTGATACAGGGGCAAAGAGTCCTGGTTTTGTGACTGGCATTGCAATAGTATGGATTATTTTTTTCTTCTTTGAAACAGTGCCTTGAAGCCAATTTATAGAGGGATTTGGGAAGGATCAAACAAAAGAAAAAATGGGCTGGGTATGGGGAAGGGAGAGAGTAGAAATGAAATAATAAATGTAGATATACTCTGGCTTTCAGAAACTTTTTGAAGGACTTATCAAGTAAAAGAACTACAAGCTGTTGTAATTTCAACAAGAAATTGAAACTTTGTCTTTTTAAAAAAAATCCTAATTTCCTCCCTCCCCTTGAGATTTGGACAGGTAAATAAACCCATTAGGGGGCTATAATGAATAACATCTCATACAGAAATTATTATATGCAGGGAAAGATCATGCCACAATATTAGCATACAGAATATCTGTTTTTAAATCCACATTCTCTCTACCATCTTCATTTGCTGTGTGCTGATAATGAGACAATGGTTCCTAAGGGAAATAATGTAGATTACTCAGGGCATTCATTCAAGCTCTAAAAAAAAAGATCCAAACAGACAGAGAACATATGAGGTTAATATTCAAGTGTTAATGAGGACTTAGGTGTTATGAATCTTATATTGTACTAATTAAAAATAATTGCATGGTCCTAGAATTAGAGAGCTTTCACTGAGGAGGGTCTCAAGGTCATTGCCGCCTCTCTGGATTTCCAACTTGGCTGTGCACAAACCTCAGTGGTTACCTTAACAGGAATAATTAGGTTCTGGGCAAACACATTCCTCCAACCAAATTCACTAGAGTCTGTTGAGATAAAAAAGTCAGTTTCATGGTTTCTAATGAGAAATACCTCTTTCCAATATAGAAACTTATTTTTGAAAGCAAGATTAGGATCAGAAGGTGGTTTCATGGTTAAAAAGGGAGCAGAATAAGGAGGGCCCCAGAGACCATCCTACACTGAACAATACCAACCCAGATAAGCCCCATATAAACTATATCGCTGCTATGCCTACGTTTTTCATGAAAAGGCTTCTTTATCCATTCAAGGGTAGAAATTCCCAGAAAACCAATCCCTCATTTTAGCATCTTATAACCGGGTCACTACAGCAAGTATGCACAAGTATATAGTAAGCATGTGATCGCCTCCAATATAAAAGAGCAGAAAGGTGAGGGCATTCATAAGCAATTGATGGATACGCAAAATGTTATATTACAGCATTTCTTATCAAAATTAGATTTAAAATTATCTCATGCTTTTTCCCAGTTTCATATCAAATCATTAAAAGTGAATATTTTTCCCTCTTCTGTACAGTCAGGAAGACTGCTTATGATGTTCCAAAGATAACCTTTACGTATGTGCTCAGCTTTGACTTATGAGTAAGTTTCTCACATGGGTTAACACCCGGCCACTTCTAGTGATCCTCATGCTTTTCAAGGTCACAACAGGAAGGATGTATATTTCAAGTTTAGTTGTTTCTCTCAAAGCACGAGGAGTAGACAGGTGTGGAGAGAGTCTTCCTCAGCTCATCAGCATCATGGAACTCTAGCTCTTCTCCTAGGGAATAGGGCCTCCTTCATGTTTCTCCCCCTACCCTATCCATTCTTTAATCGATGCTTTATTTCCCAGCAATTCATGCCCGTTACTTGTCTTTACTCTTAAACCTTTTGCTTTTCTCTTTCTGCCAGCATTTTGGCAATCCTGTATAGGCCTGCGGCCACGTCTGCACGTAAGCAGAAAGCAGAATTTCTGCTTTAACAGAATTTCTCTCTCACTTCCTCTGCTTGGGCCATGGTGTTTTGTGTTCTACTGGTAGACATAACCTTCAAGGCTATGTGGACCTTTAAAGTCAGTATGAAAATTTGACTTCATTCTTCCATCTTTCTTTATTATTCTGCTTAATATACCTTGTGTTCATCCACAACACTGGAAGCACATTAGTTGCTTAATAAAAGTTATTCTTTAAATAGAGCCATCATTTTTATATAGTTGTGATATTATTTCCATACATTATTTGTATAAAATCATATTATTTTATATAGTTTTTATATAGCTGTGATAAAAATAATGCTCCCCACCAGAGGTTCGTGTCCTAATTCATGGAACCGGTGAATATGTAACTTTATATGGCAAAGGGACTTTGTGCTTGTTAAGAGCCTTGATTTGAGGAGATTATCCCGGATTATCTGGGTGGCTTTGTGTAATGACAGGGCTCCTTAAAATAGTCAGAGAAAGAGACTATGAAAGCAGACAGTTGCAGTGATGCAGCAGTAGGGAAATTCCACCTAATTCCTAGCTTTGAAGATGGGGGACTGAGACGATGAGCTCAGGAATGTGTGTGGCCTCTATAATCTGGAAAAGGCAAGAATATAGATTTCCCCCTAGAATTTGCAGGAGAAACACAGTGCTACCAACACTTTGAATTTAGCCTAGTGAACCCCATTTCAAACTTCTAACCAGAACTGTATCATTATTATTAACAGTACCATCATCTCCAGAACTGTAAGATAAATTGGTGTTGTTTTAAGTCACTAAGTGTCCATCATTTGTTATAGCAGCAAGAGGAAACTCATACAATAGTACTTCATCATTTTCCATGACAGCAGACAACATTCATTCATTGTTTAATGAAAATGAATAAGATATTTAGTGGCTGGGCACAGTGGCTCACACCTGTAATCCCAGCACTTTGGGAGGCTGAGGCAGGCGGGGGTCAGGAGTTTCAGACCAGCTTGGCCAACATGGTGAAACCCCATCTCTACTGAAAATACAAAAATTAGCCAGACATGTTGGCAGCCACCTGTAATCCCAGTTGCTTGGGAAGCTGATGCAAGAGGATCGCGTGAACCCGGGAGGCAAAAGTTGCAGTGAGCCGAGATTGCACCACTGCACTCCAGCCTGGGCAACAGAGCCAGACTCCATCTCAAAAGAAAAAAAAAAGACATTTAGGACTTGTCACTGTCTAAATTTTTGCATGCTATGAAATTCAATCTGCTGTGTTCAGTAGTAATATTTCTGAACAGCTGATATTTACTTATGAATATATAGCATGAGAACTTTTACTTGGGACTTGGAGTTGCAACAGAGAAAAATTACTTTACCAATTAATCAGTAGACTTGATGAGTCTATTTATTTTGCCATCAACCCAATTATCTTTCTGTTCTTCAGCAGTCTACTGGCAAAACTCAATTATCGACGATGGTTCAGACCCTTCTGTTTCTTCAGTGGCTGCTGCCTTAGCTCCTGTGTTCTGTCATCTCCTAGGGCTTAATGTGCAAAAATTGTGCAACCCAGCTAGGATTCCACTGGGTGCAGAGCTAACTGGCTGAGGCATGCTGGGTAAATACTGTCATTAGCTCATTCTCTGCATAAGAAATTAAATATACTCAATAACTTCTAGTTTTTGAAGTATCTGATTTTATTTAATCTTCACCATAACTTGCTGAAGAAGGTATTACTATTAGGTTGCTACAAAAGTATTTGCAGTTTTTGCCATGACTTTTCATGGCAAAGCCGCAATTACTTTTGCACCAACTCAATACCTCAATTTTACAGTTGAAAAAACCACGTTAGGGAGAGTATCCAGGCGGTAAATGACAGAAAGGAGATATGAACTGAAATTTCTTAATTCTTTATTCAGATGATAAAACTAATGTGACTTTGCTCTATCACAGCTATTCTTGTCATTTTACTCCAGTGTCAAAATTCTAGATACATATTTTTAAATGTATTTTAAAGACAAAATAACATAACATATGCACATTATAAAGTGATGTAGGAAATTAAAAAATCTATGAACAGTTTTAAATCACCCACAATATTACTGCTGAAAAATAACACCTCTTACTGTTCGGATGTATTTATAAACATTTTTCTGTGTATTTATACATTTCTTTCGACATTATGGTTTTGCATCCCATTCCATTTTGTCATATTTCCAGTGAAGTGAGGTGGCGTTCTAACCTTATCTTATGTACAATTTTACTGTATTGTCTTTCAGTAACCTACTTTTGCTGGATATTTAAATATAAATAAAACTTAGTCTACCTTGAATTTACCTTTTTTCAGGATGAAATCTATGCTTCTCCAAATGCAGTCTGAGGACAGTAGTGCCAGCGTCATTTGGGAGCTTGTTATGACTGCAAATTCTCTACTGAGTCCAAGTCTTTGGGGTGAAATCCAGGAATTTCTGTTTGGACAAGCTCTGCAGGTGTTTCACACATGCAGAATTTTGGACTGAAGTGTTTGGTTTTCTGTATGTGTTGATGAGGCAAAGCAGCTTAGGCCTATTGTAGGTGAAAGGCAAGCACAATAATTGTTATACCTTGAAGAAAAAGAAATCTTTTTTCCTTCGTTCCTTCTTTCCTTCCTTCCTTCCTTGCTTTCTTTGAGATGGAGTCTTACTCTGTCACCCAGGCTGGAGTGCAGTGGCACAATCTTGTCTCACTGCATCCTTTGCCTCCTGGGTTCAAGCGATTCTCCTGCCTCAGCCTCCTGAGTAGCTGGGACAACAGGCGTGTGCCACCATGCCCAGCTAATTTTTGTATTTTTAGAAGAGACCAGGTTTCACCATGTTGGCCAGGATGCTCTCAATCTCTTGACCTTCAGCCCACGTTGGCCTCCCAAAATGCTGGGATTACAGGCGTGAGCCACCATGTCTGGCCTAATATTTTTTAAAAATGTCTGTAGAGATGGGGTCTCACAATGTTGCCCAGGCTGGTCTCCAACTCCTGGCTCCAAGCATTCCTCCCACGTAAGTCTCCCAAAGTGTTGGGATTACAGGCGTGAGCCACCGTGCCCGGCCTAATTATTAACTCTGACTGAGAACTTTCGTAGATTGAGAAAGTGGCTGGTAGTATATTGTAGATAAAGGCCACACCAGAAAGGGTGAGTGTGAGGTAAGCAAGCTCCTGTGGGGAATTTGCCTGACCAGAGCACAACATTCACATTGGCAAGCAGCTGAAGCCAAGAAAGACCTGTTAGGATAACGCAAGTTCTTGTACACATAGATGAAGATCTGTGATATAATTTATAAATATTGAGGAAACATTACACATTATTTAACATAAAAGTGATGTTTCATAACTAGATGAACATTGGTTAAAAAGCACACTTTAGTGAGAAGTGAGGAGATATTTGGGTAGAACAACCAATGAATAAGGTGAGTGTTGTAAACAAGATACCAGGTGAAGGACAATGATAAGGAGTTTTGGCAGAAGAAAAAGACAATGATTTATTACTAAATATTATAATGGAAAAGAAAGGGAATGGTTTCAATGGCAGATTGGACAAACGGACTAAGAGGAAAACTAGAATTTGAACCTGACATCCTGGTTTCTCTTGAGCTATACATACCAATTTTAATAATCTGGAGAGAGGTGTAAAAAATTAATAAAACAGTTTTATTTTCAAAGATTGTGAGTTTAGGTTACTCTTAACTCCTCTTTATTCCTAACCACCTACATCCAGTTGGATTCTATGTCTTGCCGATCTTAAAAAAAAAAAAAAAACATTTGAGGCCAGGTGCAGTGGCTCACGCCTATAATCCCAGCACTTTGGGAGGCCGAGGCGCAGATCACCTGAGGTCGGGAATTCGAGACCAGCCTGACCAACATGGAGAAATCCCGTCTCCACTAAAAATACTAAATTAGCCGGGCATGGTGGCTGATGCCTGTAATCCCAGCTACTTGGGAGGCTGAGGCAGGAGAGTCGCTTGAATCTGGGAGGCAGAGGTTGTGGTGAGCCGAGATCGCGCCATTGCATTCCAGCCTGGGTGACAAGAACGAAACTCCGTCTCAAAAAAAAAAAAAAAAAAAAAATTTGAATCAGTCCTATTTACTCTATTCTTTGTCATATTGCTTTAGTTTAAGTACTGGTAATCTTTCAACTGGCAGCCTATAGTTGAAACAGCCTAAATATTCTTTTTACCTTTTGAATTACTTCCCTAAAACCTATTGCGTTGCTGCACAGAGTTTAAATTCTGTATAAGTTGATATAAAACCTATATTGACTTATGGCATCTTCCTGCTAAAAGTTTAAAAATACTTTTCCTCTGCTTTTTATTGTACTGTTTTACTTGGTATGACATTCTGAATTAGAGCAGCCATGTAGTTTATCATCTGAATGAGACCCTTGGGACACTGAAAGTGGGCATATTAATAATTACACTGGGACAAAAGTTGTCTGGGCTTTGCTGAGCTTTCTAGCCCCATCCTCTTCTAAGAGCAGTTTACAAATGAGCAATACCAAAATAATTAGTGAACAAACACTGTTTCGAAGGTCTTCTATCCGTGTTGTTCACAGCTGTATCTGCAACGCCTAACGCACTGCTAAGTGCAGCATAGTTCCTCAATAACTACGTGCAAAGGGAGGAAATGAGGGAGGGAGGCATGGAAGAAGAAATGGGTAGATCAAAGAATTTTAGAAAGCTTGAATCTAGTATGCTGTTGTTGAAATCACATAGAGTTGAAGGTCTAACATCCTTGGAAAGAGGAAGGCATAGAAGGCCAAAGGAGGCACAGAGAACTTGGTAGAGGAAGGTTAAAATAGGGAGGTCCCAGAATCAGAGCACCCATGAAACTGACTTTCTCATTCCAACCAGGCTCTAGTGAATTTGACTGGAGAAACAAGTTTTTCCAGAACCTAATTATTCCTGTTAGAGTAACTACTGAGGTTTGTGCATGGCCAGGCTGGAAATCCAGAGAGGTGGCAATGACCTTGAGACCCTCCTCAGTGAAAGCTCTCTAATTCTAGGACCATGCAATTATTTTTAATTAGTACAATATAAGCTTTACAATGTTTTGTAATTTATTGTGTACTATTTTGTAGTTTAACACACAACAACCCCTAAGGAGTGTAATTCAAGTGCAACTTACCTGAAGACTTCCCTGCTTTTGTATCAGGTTGACATATTTTTACCAAAAACATCTTAGTTTTGTGAAGAGAACTTTCACATTCTTCATTAATTCCTGGGCAGAGCTGTTTAAAAAAAGTTTTCTCAGTAGCATTTTAGATGGTCTAACTACAAAGGAGATATGTAAATGTCCGTTTTGTACTTCTGAAAACAGGTGCAGTCTCAGTGAGAAAAAGAAAATTTGTCATGAGCACTGGAATAAAAAGGGAAATAATGAATAAGAACATAATTTAATTACATGAATGTCAGCTTTCTACACAAACTAGATTTGATGTAATTAAAGCACCTGGAATAAATAAAATGAATCAAGGAAATCTCTTTCCTTTTTTTGAGATAAAGGAAGATTCAAAATTACATACTATTTATGGACAACTTGTACGAACTATGCAAAAAATAAGTATGCGTGTGAGTGTATGTGTGTGTGTGCATAAGATAGAGGCAGAGAGAGTGAAGGGTGATTTTTTTCTGGCCTCTTAGTTGATAACCAACAAAGCAGCCAATATAAGTTTTTTATAGTAAGGGGATAATATCTATAAATAAGTAGAAATTAAATATTGTTTTCAATGATCATGAGCCCCAGTAAAATAAACATTACATTTATTTAAGGATTGATTGTTTTAGTCTTTTCCCCAACATAAAGTCATACCAGGAGCTTGCTGTCTTTGGTAGGTCAGGAATGCTTATAGAGAAAGAAACAAATCATGAATTTAAATTTAGAGACAAAGAATGCTCTTTCCAGGAAGAACTACTCCTAACTAGTGGTTTGCTAGCATTGCAATATGCCACTGAGACATTTATCTGGGGAGCCATTTGTTCTGTGCTGTGCTGATGTAGGATATTTTGTTTGTTCTAGCTATCTACGAGCCTTCCTGTGAAGCCTACAAACACCTAGGACAGACGTCAAATTATTACTGGATAGATCCTGATGGCAGCGGACCTCTGGGGCCTCTGAAAGTTTACTGCAACATGACAGGTAACTGTGTCATATTTATGTTTTATGAAGATGCTTTTCTATATGTCACGAATAAGTAGTTCCACCAATGGTTTGTTTCTTTGGTGCTATGTTTTTATCACAACATCTAATCAGCAACATATTGCTGGATTTGTTAGATAAGATGATGAAATGTATTATTAGAGCAATAAAACATTTTGACACTGTGCTTTTCAAAAAGTTTATGTTTGATGTGAACAATTAAGCATCATTTTTTAAAAATCAGCATGTAGGGGGGAAAAAACGGAAAGTAAAGTTGCAAAGTTCAGCCCAAAGAAAGAACTAGTAACCTAGATTAGGGAAATTTAGCATCACTGCTCCAATATTCTCACTGTGCATGCTAGAGGAAGCTTTTAGATCGTGACAGACCTTCCTCGATTCTCCATAATGATAGAAGAAATCTTTCTAAGTTCTGAAATCCCATTCTGATAATAGCAAAAATTACCTGAAGCTTTTATGAAATATATTTGGGCTTTTCTTCTTGGGAAGAGGACCTAGTTTTTCTCCACTTCCATGTGAAATGAGATTATGGGTTCTTGTCAACTTCCACAACAATGTGTAAAATGTGCAGATCTCTAAGATAAGAACAGATTTTCCATCAGACACTTGGTAACATCTCACGCTTCAAAAATCCAGAGGAAGGTGTGAGGTATGCATTATTTACTGGCTCCAGCAAAAGACCAGCATTTGATGTGAACTCCTGGGCCTAAGATGATAAGGGTAATGATAATAAGATGCTACTGATGGTAATTACTGCGTGTGACTGTTTACCATCTGTCAAGTATCATGACAAATCCTTTAGACGGACACTTGAGTTTACATCCTGGCTTCATTAATCACCACATGTGTAATATTGGGCACTTTAGTAACTTTACTAAATTCAGTAAGCCTCAGAATCTTTATCTGTAAAGGAATTAATGAGAATACCCACCTCATAGCATTATTGTATGAATACAATAAGATAATCTGCATGTGGTTCTTAGCTTATTGTCTAACACATGGTAAACCTTCAATAAAAGTTATTGGATGAAAACATTTAAAGGCTTTAGTAGTTAAATAACTTGCCCATATTAGGCTGGGTGTCGTGGTTAACGCCTGTAATCCCAGCATCTTGGGAGACTGAGGTGGGTGGATCACGAGGTCAAGAGATCGAGACCATTCTGGCCAACATGAGGAAACCCTGTCTCTACTAGAAATCCAAAAATTAGCTGGGCTTGGTGGCACACACATGTAGTCCCAGCTACTCGGGAGGCTAAGGCAGGAGAATCACCTGATCCCTGGAGGTGGAGGTTGTAGTGAGCCGAGATCAAGCCACTGCACTCCAGCCTGGCGACAGAGCAACACTCTATCTCAATAAATAAATAAATAAATAAAACTTGCCCATATTATTCAGGCAAATTCAAATTGAATTATTTGCAGCCCATGGATCTTCTGGCTATAGTTCAGAACCACTTATAGAGTTTTATTTTGTTTTTGGTTTTGTTTTCTATACAAACTTCTTGGCTCCATCCCTGCAGACTCTGATTCATTATGTCTGAAGTGGAAATCAGATTGTAAAACTAGAACTGAAAACCATGAATGGTACTCTAGGCAAGCAGACACCAGTGAGGAACTCTCAGCAGTATCAGGAAGCCAGGCATGGTACAGAATGAAAGGGAAAATGATGAGGGCATCAGTGTAGTATGGAACACATGTGGAGAAGACAATAAAATGGAAGCTGACCAGCCTGGGCAACATAGTGAGACCACATCTCTATTTAGAAAATGTCCCAGCTAATTGGGTAGCTCATGTGGAAGGATTCCTTGAGCCCCGGAGGTTCAAGGCTACAGCGAGTTGTGATCACACTACTGCACTCCAGTCTAAAAGACTGAGACCTGTCTCAATTTTTTTTTTCAAAATAGAAATAAAAAAATAAAATGAGAACTAGCGTCCCCCTAAATTTCTAAATTTCCTCTAGAAATGTGCAAGATGCTAGCTCCCAGTTTATTTTTTTTTTCTATTTTGAAAAAGAACTTTAGGCATGTCTCAGAGAAGGAACACACTTACCAGAGAGATTAAGAGTTCACTGACAGCTGGACTTGTCAATGCACTTGAATTCTTTTTTATATACCTTCATTTTTATCTTTTTAGCACTAAAATATTAACCTATGATAACTTGACTTAATTTACAAGAATCTCGATTCTGGTTTCTCCTAATATATGAAAATATATAATACAATTAAAGTCTATTCTTAACCTCAAGAGAAATCAGGGCATCGTGGCTTGGACTGGACAATTAAGAATTTATTTTAGTTATTTTCTTAAATTCATCTCAAAGGAAATTAGAAAAGAAAACAAAACTGTAATATACATATTTCTCATATCAAGGACACACACAACACACAGGACTAGTCTACTCTCAGGAGAGCTTCTCCTGTGCATTGAACCCTTTGCTCAGAAACATATGTCTTATCTTCATCAATATCTCCCTTAAACAGCATGGCTGCAATTTAACTCAGCACTTCAGATGACATCTGAGCTCTAAGGAGCAGAGTACAACTTTTTGCAATTAGAATATTTTTCTTCTATTCATTCAAGATAGTTACAAACATCAGTGTGTTCAAGGACCCTTGAAGAATCTTGCCTTATAGGCCAGCAGGCACCTTTCAGTTATTTGCCACTAACTAACCCTTCCTTTTCCTGGAAAGAATGTGGATTTAACATCATTAAAAGAGCATGATGCCACAAAGCTTGGCTTGGGCTATTCCATTTCCAAAAGATACATGTTAAAGAAGAGGAGGGAGTAACAGCATGAAGTAGTCTATAAAGTCTTGATATGTAACTCTATGTCATGAAAAATTATAAATGCTCCCCTAAATCCAAAGTATAAAAGGAGGCAAGCACTCAAAAAGGTGAAGGAGAGAAATGAGCCATATAAATCAATCCGCCAGGGCACAAGAGAGACTGGCTCATTCCAAAGAACTGAAATCCCAGTGGCTGGAACATAGTGAGCATAAGAGAGTGACTCAAAATAAAGCAGGGGAAAGGTGGGTGGGGGCAGGCCAGAACAGCCCAGCCATAAGGAGTGTAGGGCAGAAAAAAGTGCGCTTTTTTCTTATTATTATTTTTCAATTGCAGTGGGTGGTCGTCTATGGAAAGATTTTAAGCAGGAGAATAAGATCTTGGTTGCATTCATACATCTACCACTTGGGCTTCTATAAGAGACAGCATGAAAACATTGGGACCAGCTCTGACGCTATTATTGCAAAAGTCCTATGAAGAGATGATGCTCCCTTGAACTAGGGTAGTGATGGTTTAAAGTGATGAGAAATTGATACATTTTTAGATCTGTTTTGAAGGTAGAATTGACAGGATTGGTAAAAGTTTGGATGAGAATGTTTAAAGAGAGACAGTTATCAATACTAACTTCTCAACATATGGACTGAGTAACTGGATGAATTATAGTGCCATTTAGGAGAAGTGGACAATTAAGGGTAAAACAGTTTTAAAGGAAGCTCAAGAACTTACTTTTGACCTAATTAAATGTGAAGTGCCATGTGCCATCTAAACTGAGATGCAAATTTTGCAGTTGGGTGAGCCCCAAAAGCCTGATTGGGTTAGAGATATAAATGTGCCAATTATTAGCATATTAACATATGAGAATTGATAATATCATTTGGGGGTTGATGTAACAGAGAAACAGCATCTCACGAATGAGCTCTTATAAACTCATTAGGCGGGACACGATGACTCACGCCTGTAATCCCAGCACTTTGGGAGGCCAAGGCAGGTGGATCGCTTGAGCCCAGGAGTTCAAGACCAGCCTTGGCAACATGGTGAGACCCTATCTCTACCAAAAAAAAAAAAACAGAAAAAAGAAAAAACAAAAACTAGCTGGGCATGGTGGTGCAAACCTGTGGTCCCAGCTACTTAGGAGGCTGAGGTGGGAGGATCACTCGAGCCTGGGATGTCAAGGCTGCAATGAGCCATGATCACACTACTGAATTCCAGCCTGAGTGCCAGAAACCCTGCCAAGAAGAAGAAGGAGGAGGAGGAAGAGGAGGAGGAGGGGTAGAGGGAGGGGGAGGGGAAAGGAAGGGGGAGGGGGAAGGGGAAAGGGAGAAGGGGGGGGGATGAGGAATTAGTCCGTTCTCACGCTGCTATAAAGAACTTCCCTGAGTTCGTTCTCACACTGCTATGAAGAACTTCCCTGAGATTGAGTAATTTATAAAGGAAAGAGGTTTAATTGACTCACAGTTGCTCATGGCTGGGGAAGCCTCAGGAAATTTACAATCATGGCAGAAGGGGAAGCAGATGCCTTCTTCACAAGGCGGCAGGAGAGAGCATGTGAAGGCAGAATTGTCAAACACTTATAAAACCATTAGATGTCATGAGAACTCACTATTATGAGAAGTGCATGGAGGAAACTGTCCCCATAATCCAATCACCTCTCACCAGGTCCTTCCCTCAACACTTGGGAATTGTGGGGATTACAATTCAAGATGAGATTCGGACAGGGATTCAGAGCCAAACCATATTACTCAATAATTCAATAGAGAGAGATTAGGGTTCTCGTGTTAAAATATTTAATAAGTGTTTGGAAAAATATACATAATTGAGGGTAAGTAGAGAAAAAGTGTCTGAGAGCATTTGGGGGGCAAACAGATCATCTGTGTGGAGGTTAAAATGACTGCTTGGATCGTAGAGAATGACAGAAAGACTTGGAGAATGAAGAGCAACTTGGCATCCATGCACACATATACAATGGATGTGGTGGTGCCACAGACGTATGGCAAATAATAGCCACTAGAATGCGGGGAACATGGTATGGCCAGGAATAATGAACCTTCTAAGGATGCTGCATAGACAGCATAGGGGAGCCATGGATTGAGCTACATCCTAGGCAATTAGGGGGTGTTCTAAATGACAGAGCATTTCAAGCACTGCATAGGACGCCAGCAAAATCTTCCACAAAACGGCTGACTCATGAGCTGAGTCTTGAAGAACAAGTAGGTGTTAGGAGGCTGAGAAATCAGGAGAAGGAAAAATAGGTCAACTTATAAAATGCTTTGTGTAGGATGCAAAGCAGTTGAAACTTTGTCCTGAGGTGAAAGCAAGCAATGGATGGTTTCAAGCAAAAGAGTAATTTAATCAGGCATTGTATATTAAAAACATCACTTTGATAGCTGTGAATAATATTCTCCAAAGGACACCCAGAGATAAGACAGGGAAACAAGTTCGAAAGCCCCCGAAGTAATGCAGGAGTTGAAAATGGAGACTTAAAGTAGTGGCAATAAAGTAAAAGAGGAGGAGATTGATTTGATGGGTATTTAAGAAGATGAGTTGGCCAGACCGTTCCTGATGAGATAGAGAAAGTTGAAAATGGTAACCCCATGACATGGAGCACAGAGAGAGGAGCAGAGGAAAACTAGGAAAAGGGTAAGATTCTATGTTGCTTTGGGTCCCTGTAATTCAACCAGGTAAAGTTGTCCTACAGGCAGATGCTACACAAAGTAACTGTAGGACCTTGAACACATTAAAAAAAAAAATCTTTGGCTGGGCACGGCGGCTCATGCCTGTAATCCCAGCACTTTGGGAGGCCAAGGTGGGTGGATCACCTGAGGTCAGGAGTTCGAGACCAGCCTGACCAACACAGCGAAACCCCATCTCTACTAAAAATACAAAAATTAACTGGATGTGGTGGCACGCACCTGTAGTCCCAGCTACACAGGAGGCTGAGACAGGAGAGTCACTTGAACCCAGGGGTCAGAGGTTCCAGTGAGCCGAGATTGTGCCACTGCACTGCAGCCTGGGCAACAGAGCGAGACTCCGTCTCAAAAAATAAATAAATATAAAATAAAAAAATCTTTCTCTCAGGTTTCTTGTAAATAAAGTGCAGGAATTGGAATAAGTTGATATCTACACTGCCTTTCCTTCAAAAAAAAAAAGGAAAATATTTCCATTGTTACCATGAGACATGAAAAAAAATCACTGCTTGCAGTCAAATAATTTAGACAGAAGCTTCTTATCTCAAACAAGCTTGAATTTACTATTTCTTGCTAAGTTTGACATAAATTGACTCTCTTCATTTTTTATCATAAGGCAGTAGTTCTACTATGTAATTCTTCTGACTGTCTGCAGCTCAGAGCTACATCTCTTGGAAATTTAGAAATTAGGGGGTGTCCTAAATTATAGAGCATTTCGAGTACTGCACAGTTGATGACATTGAGAAGATTTTTCACTGAATCCTTTGTAGAAAAATTTATCATCCTGTGAAAGCCAAAGCCTGGTTTCTTTTTTTAGATCTTAGGGTACATGATAAAATGTGATCATTGTTAGCCTCGCCTTCCTTCTCCATTTTTATGCTCCCTCTGAAAATTTGGTGTTAAAACTTTTGTGAATATAAACTATCTTATATTTTCAGTATCAACCTCTTTTAATTGTATATTTGTTTCTAACATTTCAGGTTTTCATTTCCATTTTCTTCAGGTGTTACCAGCATCCTCTCCCTAGATACCCTGAACCTTTGTATTTAAGGGTTCTTTCTGCTTTCACTTAGTTCTTTCTGCTAGATGATTAATAGTAACAATAGTAAATAACGCTCGATCCAGCCATTGTTCTTGAAACTTTACTGTCTATCCTTAAACCTAAGACAATATTTTTCTTCATCTTCTGTCCTCTAACTCATTTTCTCTATAACTCCCTTTGCATTCTTTTTTTTTCTTAATTTAAGCAAGCATCTGTGCTCTAGTGCGTGAAGTTTAAAGTCCAAATAAAGTACTCCTCTTGCATTCTTCCTAGCCCTGGTTTTGTAGTTTTATCAAAAAGCCATTAAGCTTGTTTACATAATTTGTGCTTTATAAAGCCCCAGGATTTAGCTGATCAAATTCTATTGTCCTCTATAATAGTAAAAGCTGTTCATGTCTTTTTAATCTAATATTTATAGAGAGCTTGTAACGGAAGTTTCTAAGCGCTTGCACTCAGTATTAGTATCGTATTTAGTATTATGCTTCTCACAAGTTTTACAAGCACAGTGTGGGCAGGGGGAAATGGGTCACTGAGGTGGTGGACTTGGGCTCCAGGAAAGAGTATCATAAACCCACCCACCTCCACCTCCCCGTGTCCACAAAGCGAAACAGTTTCTATCCTATAGTACAGTCATACACCACATAACATTTCAGTCAACAACAGCCTACGTCTAGAATGGTGATCCTATAAAGTTATAATGGTGTATGTTTACTGTACCTTTTCTATGTGTAGATAGGTTATATACACAGACACCGTTCTGTTACAATTGTCCACAGTATTCAGTACAGTAACACGCTGTACAGGTTTGTAGCCTAGGAGCAATAGGCTTTACCATACAGCCTAGGTGTGTAGTGGGTTATACCACTGAGATTTGTGTAAGTACACTCTGTGAGGTTTACACAATGACCAAATCACCTAATGACACATTTCTCAGAACCTATGCCTGTTATTAAGTGACACATGACTGTACTATTTTCCTTAGAAGTTTACAGTAATACAAATTTAGTATCCACAGTTTCTGTGTGTCAAGGCACAGGTGACCTGGGTCAACTGCTCAGAGTCTTGCCAGGCTGAGACCAAGGTGTCACCCAGGGCTTGGGTTTTACCAGAGACTTGGGATCTTCTTGGAAGTTTATTCAAGTGTTGATAGATTCATTTCCTTATGGTTTAAAGACTGACATCTCCTATTCTTACTGTCTATTGGCCCCAGATTGCTCTCAGTTCCCAGAAGCTGCTCCCAGCTCCCTGCCTTGTGGCTCTGCCTGTCCAGGAGGAGCTCTCTGACTCGCTTTCCAGCACTGACCTGACTTGGTCGTCACTCAGGATAATTACCCATTTGATTAACACAAACCCACCAGTTTACAGCCCTTAATTACACCTGCAACATCTCTTCATCTTTTCCATGTGAAGAAGCCCAGTCCCATTAGTGATACCCCATCATATTTGCTGGCCCCACCCCCAGTCTAGGAGAGGGTATTATGCCTGGTGTACCCACCAGGTGGCTAGAATCTTGAAGACCATTTTAGAATTCTGTTTAGCATGCTTACCTATGTGCCTCTGTAAATATTCATAATTCCAGCAACCTTTATTTCTACCTTTTGAATAACAACAGTGCCATATTTAGATTATAAAATCTTAGGCTTTCCTGTTAATACTCTTATAATTGTAACATATTGTTTGGTAAAAACTTTGACAATAAAGATAAGCAAAAATAAAAATTGCTTGTCAACCAGAAATGACAATTACTAACACGTTAGTCACTGTGTGATAAAGATTGTACATTTTATACAGGTACCTGCATACATAATTGAGGGCAAACTAAATGCCAGGCACATTTTTAAAATATCACATGCATTAACTCATCCAATAACTCATGACAACCTCACAAGGTGGGTAATACTATTGTTCTCCCATTTTTTGATGATGAAACTAGAGCTCAGAGAACTTAAGTACTGGGCCACACATGTAGTAAATAATAAAGCTTGACTTTTTAGCCAGGCTTGTGTGTTCAGAGCTGGTTTGTAGTTACCATGTGTATGTGTATGTGCACACAAGTTCACACATATATAGGAACAGCACTCCTCATTTTAGATTCTGTAGTACGATTTGCAATATGATTGCTGAAATGAGCATTTTGTATTCAAATCTCTTCATTATCATTGAAACTTTCTTACACAGCTCTGATTCATTATCTGTGGTTTGGACAGCATTTTTGTTATAAACAATTTACTTCTTAATTATCTAACTAATGCCTTGGGGTTTTTAATCAGAGCACACATTTTAAATGAAATCAATATATAAACCATTATAGGCAATTAGTATGATTTTTAGTTCTTTTTTTATTATTATACTTTAAGTTTTAGGGTACATGTGCACAATGTGCAGGTTAGTTACATATGTGTACATGTGCCATGTTGGTGTGCTGCACCCATTAACTCCTCATTTAGCATTAGGTATATCTCCTAATGCTATCCCTCCCCCACTCCTCCCACCCCACAACAGTCCCCAGAGTGTGATGTTCCCCTTCCTGTGTCCATGTGTTCTCATTGTTCAATTCCCATCTGATGAGTTCATTTTTAGTTCTTAATTCAACTACAAGTATTTTCTCTAGTATAATTTTCTAGGAGCTTTACATAATTTGTATATTTCCTGTCTACCTAGGTTTATCATCCCTTAAGGTTTGAGCCCAGCTTTCAGAATAACTTAAACTCTATCCCCAACATCTAGTTAATTTTTCAATGTGTAAAGTCTTAAACTGAATCTAACAAAATCTTGTTTGAATATGCAACAGGATTGGATGGAATTGTACTGGATATCATCGGTGACAATGATCGTAGTGTCTCATTCTTCCCCTTTTAGAGAGGAAATCATGTAGAAATGAGGACACACAGAGCTCTCCTATTCTATATTAGGGCTTATTAACATTCATAAATTGGGCACTACTAAGCTTCTAACCCCTTCATTTTCCTATATATCATAACTATTTCTCTGATGTGTATACTGGCTTCCTCCATTATTTTCCCTCTACTCATTTTTATTTCTTTCTCATCAAAGCCATTTTCTCTCCTCTTTCTGTCTCCTAACCTAGTTTACCTCCTCTATGGTTAACCCACTCAGAGAATAGCTGTCCTTTATGTCTTCTTTCAGACACATCTTCTCCTCTTTGTCGACCTCTCACAGGCTGTCTTTGTTATAAACCTTTGTAATCACTCAGCAACTCCTGCTTCACGCATTCAGCTATTTCAGTTCTTCACAATCAGTATAAATCTTTGAATTCAATTCTGCTCATACAGCTTCAGTTGAAAATCTCGGAACCAACTCACTGATCAAACACAGCCTGTAAAGAACTCTTCTCCGTAACGGATTACCCACTCCCAAAGACTCCCTTCTGGATTCAGCCTCATTCCACAGACAGCTTCTGCCTGCCAGACTTTCTTTGCAATCTCGTCTTCATTGTGTGTCAGCCATAGTGATAGGTTAATACTATAGAAGTTCTCAAATGGTTTTCAAACTTCAAATTAAAAAAAAAAAGGAGAGGAAAACCATGAGATCCAGTGAGGCCTACACCACAGGAGAGGACCCAGAAAGAGGGTACAAGACCCCAGGTGAAATCAAGATGAAGTGGCTTTAGATACATCACAGGTCATTCAGCCCTTCTGAGGTTTCCAAAATCGTACTCTCTATGCAAATGCTCTTCCTTCAAATATTTTCATGTAACCTGACAAAACAATATCTTATAGACACTGCTTGATTTTGTGCTTTTAAAAGCACTGCCTTTCTTATGCAATTTCTCTGCTCAAAATCCGAGAAAGGCTTCACAGTGTGGATGGCTAGGGACTGTTGTTTGATTACCCCTGGCACTTGGAATCTGAAACTCTTGCCTAGTCTACAGTAATCAACTATTCAAACAGGATGGGAAACACACACACACACACACACACACACACACACACACACACACGTTGGGAAATTCAATTAAGATCAACTCATTTCTTTGCAATCAAAAATCAAAAACCACAGGAATAATCTCGTACTTTTTTTTAACTAGGAATTTCTCTCTTCCGGCTAAACTTAAAGCCAATAATAACTGTGTTTCTGTTTCTCCAAACTTTAGGTTTTTCCAATTTGTGGATCACCTTTTATTTCTTCTGAGGATGTCAAGTTTCATATCAGAATGTCCCTGGAAATTTTAGAAAGAAAATCTCATATAGCAGCTAATCTCTCTTTTTATCTTGTGTCTTTGTCTAATCACCACAACCAAGAAAGTTAAATAGTAAACTGCACCAATATTATATGTTGCCAAAACTGGAAAATATTTAAAGTTTTATTTCCTGGATCTGACTTAAACTAGAGGCCCTAAAACTTATCAGTGCCCCACATAAATGACTGCTGCATAAAAGTACTTGTCTCATTAATGAAGAATGAAAATACAACTTTGGGAAAAAAATATACCTGTGGATGAAGTTGTCAAAAAATCTGTTTGCTGCATTTACGTACAGACAGCTTCATTAGGATTGAACTCTTCACATAATTATTAATCTCATGTTCTGTTTTTACTCAGATTTCTGAACAAAATCAGCATTAAAAAGTGAGACTAGGCAAAAACTTGCTGTATCATTCACTTCATCATCATTACTGTTATTATTCATGTTTTGCTTTTATGTGCATCCATGTTATTCTATCTTCACTGGACCCCTATTTGTCCTTCTGTTTCTAAGCTCACTTGGTGTAGCTCTAGGTTTCAGGGCTAGGACAAGGCAGCCCTGCCTTGTTCATTTTGAGAGGTGAAATGAATGCCTTTGCTGCTCCAGGCAGCAGGGCATGGAGGACAGAGTGGGAAGTTTGTTAGTACATTGTAGAATCTGGTATCTTTTTGCTCTCAGGTTTTAAAAGACTATAAAATAATATTGAGCATCTTGCTGACATTTCACTTTGCTCTAACATGAAGTGTTTGCTCTCTATATCTGGGGTATACCATCATCATGGACTTCATCTTCACCATGTCTGTGTTTATCCAAGAATGTCTTCATCCCCCCCTATATTGGAATTCATGATTTTTATATAATGTCTTCTTCATTTTAATTTTACCCTCTAATGTGGATATAGCACATCCCCTGGTAGCTTCTTGATCCTTTAGTACAACCTACTTCTTCTCTGAAAGTTAGAAGAATCTTGTTTTTGTTCCAGATGTTCTGAAATTTCAAAACAACGTGACTTGGAATAGGTCAGTTTTCATGTATTTGCTGGGTGTTCACTTTAACATTGGCAACTCATGTTCTTACATTTCTTTTTATTTATCTGTTTGTGATTCTCTCTCTTATGATTTATCTATTGTCTCTTTCTAGAATGCTTTTCACTGTGGTTTTAAATCAGAGTTCTTTTTTCTTCTTGAAAATTTCCTTTTTTAATGGCGTTCTATTACTGCTTTATGAATGCAATACCTTTTTTGTATCCCAAGGATAATAAAACATCTTTTTTTCCCTTCTTTCTTAGTTTTCTCCAAGTTACTTGATTCTGTTCATTTTTTTCTGACCTTCACAGCTTTCCTCATATTCGTGATTATTATTAGCTGTGTGTTTATTATTACGGGTGGGAGGGTCTTGTTGACTTGGACCTTTACTGTGGGTTAGAGTAACAATTATGTCCTGGCTTGCTCAGTACAGTCCCGTTTTACTCCCATTGCCCTGATGTTCTTGTGAATAGCTCTTCCTTTTATTCTCAGTAGTGTCCTTGTTTGGATGATAAATTATTTGATCACCTCACTGCAGAGGAAGCTGAGTGTTCCCGTTTTAGGACTCTCTCATCTGTTGTCAGCATTTTTTTTTTCATTTTCTCTTTATTAGTCAGGTTCTCTAAGGATACGTTTTAAAATTTCTTTCCTGGAGGTTTCTGATCTGGTTGCCAACAATCTTGGAACCATTTGGGGAAAGAGGTCTAACAGCATGAACATTCAGTATTTGGTACAAGTGTAGGCAATCTCCATTTTCTGTGTAGTTTCCACATTCTTTGTAATACTTGGTTCTTCTCAATGCAGGGATTCTTTTAGAAAATAAACCTCCAGTTATCTACCAGAGTGAGAGAGGAGTAGTCAATCAGCCACAAGGCCTAGGAGACCTAGGGATCTACTATCTGTCAAACAGCCTTAATGCAGTTCTCCTTACTTTATTAATTACTGAATCTTTTATGGATTCATGGTCGAAAGTTGGGTTGCTTCTCATCTTTCCAGACTTTCAAGTTGAGATTCAGCATTCTACGAAGTCAGTGAGCACATATTCATTTACTTTCCATCCTCCAAAATTGTATTGCTAGTATTGATTCATATTCTCCCGGTCTTTGTGGGAAATATGTATATATGTGTGTGTGTGTGTGTGTGTGTGTGTGTGTGTGTGTGTGTATTCCCTAGCTTTAGGAGTATGCATATGTGTGTGTGTGTGTATTCCCTAGCTTTAGGGGTATATTTATGTGTGTGTGTGGGAGAGACTGTGTGTGTATTCCCTAGCTTTAGGGGTATTTGTGTGTGTGTGAGTGTGTGTATTCCCTAGCTTTAGGGGTGTATATATGTGTGTGTGTATTCCCTAGCTTTAGGGGTGTATACCTGTGTGTGTGTGTGTGTGTGTGTGTGTGTGTGTATTCCCTAGCTTTAGGAGTATGCATATGTGTGTGTGTGTGTGTGTGTGTGTGTGTATTCCCTAGCTTTAGGAGTATGCATATGTGTGTGTTTGTGTGTGTGTGTGTGTATTCCCTAGCTTTAGGAGTATGCATATGTGTGTGTGTATTCCCTAGCTTTAGGGGTATATATATGTGTGTGTGTGTGAGAGACTGTGTGTGTATTCCCTAGCTTTAGGGGTGTGTGTGTGTGTGTGTGTGTGAGTGTATTCCCTAGCTTTAGGGGTATATGTGTGTGTGTGAGTGTGTGTATTCCCTAGCTTTAGGGGTGTATATATGTGTGTGTGTATTCCCTAGCTTTAGGGGTATACACCTGTGTGTGTGTGTGTGTGTGTGTGTGTGTGTGTGTGTGTGAATTCCCTAGCTTTAGGGGATTTAGAAGGCATATAAGTTAAATGTCAGTGTGCCAGTGTTTACTCACCATCCTAACCAAGGTGCACCTTCTTTATTTTTAATTCTGTAATTTAATGTCATAAAACCAAATAGTTCAAATACATGTTTCAAAACACGTATTTTAAAATGTATGAAAATCTCCAAATTTTAATGTAAATTAATAAATTTTCCTTTTTGGTTAAGGAGTGTCATAATTCTTAAAGTGTTTATTATTGATTATCTGCTGTAAGAGAGGTAATATGATAAATTCTTTCATCTATTGTGTTTCACTTATTCTTCACAATAACCCTGAGAAGTATTAGGGTCCCAATTTTGAGATATGGAAACTGAAACACAAACGGATATTAACATTCTCTGTAACACAATTTACAAAAGGCTGTTTACACAAAGAATATAGATTTGGATGACATCGTGTATCATTTAGTGGCATAAATGTGTCGCTTTCACTTTTTAATAGGTTGAAACATTCGAAGAAACCCTCAGTTCTTATAATAATATAAATTACTATTATTATTGTTTGAAAATTTTTTTCTTCTCTCTATGATTTCTGGTTAACTGGATTCTAGACTGATCAAGGGCCATGTCTGTCTTGTTTACTACTGAACCCAGCAGAGTGTCTGGTATATGTCAACACTACTACTGCTGTGAATAGACCTCACCGCTGTGTCTTTTTCAGTAGAGCTAAGTAGCCACCACCAATCTCAGTGCTAAATAAGAAAACAAGTTTGAGATAGGTAAGAGTGTGCGTCACTTACAATTAGAAGACATGCGTTTATTAGCAATATGCTAAAAAAATCATTCACACAATCTGTCCTATAAACTTGAAAAAGTCCAATTGCTCTATCCTTTTAGGTGCTCTAACTTGTCCTTGTTTGGCTGTTTTTACAGTAAATATGAAAATATTCTAGAAGCAGGGCTGAGTTTGCCTTATACTGGGATCAGGTAACTAGAGTCCTCTAATTTAATGAATGAAAAAGATCTATTTAAGAATCAGGCCTCAGTCAGCATTATGAAAAGTAAAAGGTAAAGAGTTCACTAGATTCTTTCATCGTTTTGATGCAAGAGTGAAGAGTTACTAAAATGTTTTAGCTAAGCAACATAGGTGAACATCAGTAATTTCTTCCACCAATAAAAAGTCAACTTCCATAATGCAACTAACAATTAAATTTATGTAACAAAATAGCAGGTTTTGAGCAATGATAAATGCAACTTATACGTTTGGGGTAGTATCTACCTCTAAAATCTGTTCTTTTAATGAAATGCTAGCCAACCCCCCTATGAAGTGTGGGTTTTGTTCTCGCTTAGGGTGACTGACCAGCCTTACACCAACCCTTGGATATAGAGCCATATTGTCTAATACACATGCAGTTATATCTAACCGTCCTTGGGATGTATTTTAAAAGTAAATTACAAACCACATAGCCTATGAGTTGACTATCCAGGTAGTTTTACCAACCGTTTATAAAAGAAACTATGTCAACATAAAGCAGTCAGTTTGGAAAACACGTGCAAGAGATGGTTACTTTCACGTGACCAGCATGTTGATTAGTTGTAACATGCTATAAAGGGTTGTGTTTTACTAACAGTGTCACTGATGATCCTCGGTTCATTCATCATACTTCTGCATCACTGCTGCTACTTACTAACTACAATCCCAGGCCAGCTTAAGCATTAGTTTTCTTTACATTTTGCTTTGCTCATTGCTTCTTTAATATATCCTTATTACCATAGTCTTCCCTCTGTGTTCTCCAGTAGATAGAAGAAGAGGATTTGACATGACGCTAAGCACATGAATATAATAGTTTCTTCTCCCAGTGGTATTTGCATTTCAAAGAGAATAACAACAAGATGAACCAAAATATGGAAGCAATATTTTCAGACGGATACCTTCCATTGCTCTCTAAATCACTCCTATCTATAGCCCCCATTCTACTTGTGTATACAAAGGCTTGTAGCCCATGTAACGTTTAAAGTCTCTCCCATGTAGAGTTTCTTCTATTGGGGTGGCAGGAGGGGCTGAACTGGCAAGCCACTATTTCTCTTAACTGCTCTGTCTTTTGCTTCAATATCTGCTTCATAACAAGTTTTTTTTTTCTCAATAGCTACCCCATTTTATAGGCAAAGGCTCAGAGGAAAATGAGATCAGAGAAAAAAAATGAGTTAAATATCATCTGCAAACAAATATAAAGCAACACACCATGCAAGAAATGCTTACCCCCCCTGGATAGAGAATTCTCTCTTGGTATCGTGTTGGTGTCATTGTTCTCACCACCTCTACTCTCCTCAAGTTTATCTTTTCTTTGAGAGTCCCAGATTCTATTTATTAAGTATCCAGTATTTCCATACACAGTATTCATTTTTAATATTGAAATCCTAATCTCCATTCCTATTGATATTTGATAGCAAAATGTTCCAACTTCTATACAACATTTGAGTACTTCCTTCATTGTGGCTGCTTTAGAATCTATCTGTATGTAACTATGCGTATGCAAGGACCAAACTTGCTCAGAAAGTTTCATAGATGCTGCAGTTTTATCATTACATTGCCTATCTGCATGCTGATGTTTTTAATCAGTTATTATAAGCATGTTTGATACTTTTGATTGATAATGGAAAGTAAAGGAATAAAAGTTCAGCTAATTAAAAGAGATGATTAGAAAGAAGTTGGCTTTGCAGGAGATTTGTTGATAAAACAACTGATACTTTCTTTTTCTTGTTTCAAGCCTTGGGCAGAACTCTTATGAAAGCATTTAGAATTTAGAGGGATTGTCATGGCCACACTAAGCATCTGACTCATCTGGTTGCTGCAATGTCATTAAAATGAATTTTTGGTGCCGGTTCAATTTGTCTTTGGCTCTACAGACATGACCTTATTCACATGGATTGCTCTCCCATTAACGGTAGTGTAGTAAAGGAAACGAAATAAGAATATAGTGTTCAAAAGCAGGTCTACATGCAAAGGGTTTCTTTAACAGTATTATTATATCATGATGTTTTCAGAGATGTGAAGTATATTCATTAAATATATTCCTAGATTATAAGAATATTGCTTTAAATGATATATTAATTTTCTGCCGTAGTGGAAAATTATTTAGTATACAGTATAAATCATTCCTAAAATAAAAAATTATGGGATTTATATAAGCATGTCAATATCAACTTTTCATTTAGAAAACTACAAAAGAAACCATTTATTTAAACACTTTAAAACCCTGTATATTACAAAATTAAAGTATCATTTTCAACAGAGATACAACTTTTCCGTCTTTTGCCTTCTCTAAGCTTAGAAAACTCACAAAGTTTATGAACTTTAAATCAAAATCAATGTTTCTTAGTTTCTCACCAATATTATTTTAAAATATTGAGTATCTTTAATAAATATGGAGAAAAAATTAATTCAGAAATATTCTTGCAAATTGGTCTCTTTTAACATAATCTTTAAGTCATTGCTTACACTTCCCAGTCACTTTAGTAAATTCTTAAATGACGTGGTTCCAAATCTCTTCCTAATTCTGGTCATTATGTTCTTTTTTAAATTTAATGAACTGTGTGGTGTGATTAACAGCAAGCTTCATGCCAAATACAATACAGTGGGGTTTTATCAGATAGCAGAGAGAGGGTGTGAATCGTTTCCCAGACTTATGAAATATCTATGTTTATCATTCTTTGTTATCTCCCAGGTACAGTTTTTAGAATTTTAATGTGTTTAACTAAGCTTGCATAATTGTTGATGTATTTACTTAACCAATATTTATGAGTGCATCTTATGTTTCAGGCATAGGTACACAGTGACGAACACACATAAAATCTGATTGTGTGGAACTTATAATGTTATAAGTATGTATAAAATTATTTCAAATAATCTGTTATAATATGCCAGTGATACAGTTGTTGCTGTCAGAGACATTGAATTATTGAAAAATGAGAAAAGTTTATATTATTAATGTGCCATTTATAGCCAATTTCTGATAGATAGTTAATTACCTTAAGAAAGCAATTCTCAAACTTCAGTGATTTGTGCATTGTCTTCAGAAGTTTCACCAAGCCCAGACCACCTATTTAATTATTTAATAAATATGTTTTTAATTGACTCCCTTTTTAAAATCTTATTCTCATTCTAAGCAACAATTTCCATGAAATGTTGTGTTTAGTACACTTGACATTGCTTCCTACTGTGCTGTCAGAACATCATATTGTTTACATATATCATAATGCAATATCACATGAAATGATATTTCACAAAGCATCAATGGTACATACACTTGGGAAATTCTGGCTTAACTAAATCCTTGTACCTAATTTAATAGGTACTTTTCTCCAAAACTATTAACTTGTATGACCTTAGACCAAGAATTGTGACTAGGACAATTCACAAATTGTCAAAATTGAATACCTTATCTAAATGCAAAGAAGTCTTCAGCATAACTTTATTTTAAAACACAGATGTTGTGATTTGATAGTAAATTATTCAACTGGATTCTAATGAGTTATTTGCTGACTGTTTATGCATGTTGACCCAAGTACTCTTCATTCCCACATCTGTCCTTTAGACAGTCTCCTTTTTCTGTCCTTCCAACTATAACTCTGATTTAATATTTAATGAACAATTACTATGTTTTATATTCCTTCCCTCAAAGAAGACAAGCTGTCCCAAGACATTCTAAAATGGCCGCTCCTCCCATCCCTGTGAGTTCTCTGGGCAACCCTGCCGTCCCTGGCCTCTCCTTCTGTCTCTCACCTTACCAAGCTCATAGACCTAAGTTTCAGGTAATGGCTATTACACCGTCACTGAATTTTGAGCTGAAGAGAATATTAATTACCTAGTCACATCTAGTTTTACAGATGAAAAGATTGAGACTTATGTTTTGACAGTCCATACTTAAATGCTGAAATTTTTTTTAACTGGGTTCAGCATCTTCACAGAATTAACCCCAATCATGACAGTTCAAACATTTCCTAAAAACACTTTGTATTGCTGTGTCTATTTCCATCGGTTTGCAAAATGATGTTGATCTTGTTTTTTACATTATCATTTTTTTTTCTTTTTTTTTTTTTTGAGACGGAATCTTGCTCTGTTGCCCAGGCTGAAGTGCAATGGCACAATCTCGGCTCACTGCAACCTTCGCCTCCCAGGTTCAAGCGATTCTCCTGCTTCAGCCTCCCGAGTAGCTAGGACTATAGGCGTGCGCCACCGTGCCCAGCTAATTTTTGTATTTTTAGCAGAGGCAGGGTTTCAGCATGTTGACCAGGCTGGTCTCGAACTTCTGACCTCAGATGATCCGCCCGTCTCAGCCTCCCAAAGTGTTGGGATTACAGGCATGAGCCAGTGCGCTCAGCCCGTTATTTGTTTATCTAATAGCTTAATCATTCATCACTGACATTTTGAGCATATAAACAACATCATCCTCAATAAAGTTCCAGAATTTCTCCAACGCTGTGTTCTAGACATGGCACTTCATGTGAACAATTCCACAGGAAGTAGGTGGTACTATTACTATTTGCTTTTATATGTGAGGCAGCCAAATCATAGGTAGATAACTGGCCTAGAGTCAACCATTATTAAACAGGAGAGTGGAAACTAGCTTTGTGTGATGTTGGAGATCACCATTTTTGTCACTTCATTATAATATCCACTTCATTCCAGGTGCCATTCTAGAGGTATAAGATACTATATAAATTTATAAGACACAAATTATATTTTTAACAGATCTTTGGTCTAGTTTAAAAGACAGAAGTAAAAGTATTTATTCACCAGATTTACATACAAATAATCTTGGGCTATTGTCAAAATTCAAATCTACCTTCATAGGAGAAACATTCATGATTATGGATATACATGGAACCATGCTGTATAGACAATTCCAATCAAAATGCTCCACATTGCTTTGGACAATGTCAGGATCACTGGAATAAGTACATAGCATGGCAAAATGAGTTTTGTGTTGTTTTTCCTCCTGGAAATAAAGCCAATATAAGACCCCTGGTCAACCAAGAGAAAAGCCCATAAAGGCAGGTTCCAGTAACTCAGAGTAAGTGTATAGGATTTCTTGTGACAAAAGCATTGTGACATATTATCAGTGAATTTCCCTTCTCCCATCCAAATCTGGTGATTAGTCATTAACTCCAGCTTAACAGCAACTCAGCAGTAACAACAGGTACTCAGTTTAGTTACCTGAAATAAAACAACAACAAAATGTTTCTAGTGGTATGAGTGTTGTAAAAATGTACATTATATACAAAGCAGAGAACTTATACATAGTAGGAGTTTGCTAAATAAATATTTCTAATTGATTAAAGAAAATGCAGTAGTAAGGGCCTACCTATTTATACATATAAATAATTTGAGTTATGGAATGTAATGTGAGATTATGTAATTTTTTCTCCTTGTGCTGTAAAATATGAACAGAGATTTTAGAAGAAAAAGATATAAAGAATTGTATCACTTATTAAAAACTTAGTTTATTGAAGTTCTTTAAGAGACATTGTACTTTTAAAGAATTTTCGTAATAGCCTCAAGTTTCAAACAAGTGAATGTCTGTAATTGACAGCCAACTCTAATGAGAGTTGTGGTGTTGTAAATTAGCTTTGTAGCTTCAATTCTTTACCCTGAACTGGTTTACACTGGCACTTGTAGATTGCATGTTCTTATTGGAGGTGACATTGAGAGATTACATTAAGTTGGTTATCGATCATACTGTATAGGTTCTCTTTACTAAAATGTAATCTCTGTTTCAACAAATCTAAATCTGACAAAATATGCCATTTTTTATGCCTTATGGACTCAGAGGTTATAAGGGGGATGAGAGGCAGGTTGCAGCCCCAAATTCTGGGCATTTCAAATCTAGCCCAGAGTGTTATTTATTAAATCAAATGATACATATGAAAATGTTTCCTATATTTAATATGCAGATATGAAACTATAGTACTTTAAAAAGTACAAAACAAGTGTCATTGAATACTTTCTATCTACAAAACATTCTGGAGAGTATTTGAATGAATAAATCAATTCCCTCCAGATATTTAGTAGTAAAGAAATTATTTATGCCAATAGTGATTTATCTATCCTAATTATCATAACAGAAGTAAAACAAAATAGTGAATATTTTTTTTATTATTTCTAGCTTATCTTATTAATTGTGTCAGCTTCTTTTCATATTTTTCCTCTTATGAGTTAATCTGGTCTTATTCTTTCTGAACTAACCATATCCTACCCTGACTTTACCAAACATACAAAAGTAACTATAGCCAAAGCTACTAATATTAATCTAGACTTTTTAATGCAAAACAATGTTCACATTCATTTAACTGCGGACTCTAATCCCCAGAGCCTATTTAATCATTATTGTGATATCATTTTTGATACTTCAAACATTTGGCATGCAGGCAGAAACATGTATATGTGTATTCCTGGGAAATCTATCAAGCAGATTCCCAGGAAGTCTCCTAAGGTGATATTTATTACATTCATAATATTATTATTGTTCAGAGACCTTGTTGAAAACCAAGAGGTGGTGAAACCCTAAGTGAATGACCCATTAAATAAAACTCAGTAGACTGATGTATAAAACTAAAAAGCCAATTAATTTAATTTATGAGAAATAATTATCTAGAAACCCTGAAACTCAAAATTATAACTACTGCATCCTCTCTTTATGGCAGTTCCACGTAATCAGCTCCATTTGGGGGCTTAGAATCAGCATGAAAGGAATTACATAAATCACATGAATTGATGACATACTGCTAAGCCTGTTTGTTGCATTATTTTGCTACTTCAGTCTGCTGGATAAAATTCCTCTCCATTGGATAGTGCTTTGAAAATCACCAACCACTTCTGCTCCTACAACTCTATATTTTTTCCAAACTTTTAAAATGGAACAAATACCATTCTGCTCATTTCTTATATATATATATATAAAAGACATGACATATATATATATATATATATATATATATATATATGATGTCAAACAGATTAAAATTAGTTCTTTCTGACATACAAATCAATCCATCTCATATAGGTTAGTTTCCATTTTTCTATTCTGACCCATGTATCAATTTTAAAGTTTAACTCTTTGCAAATAATTGTATTCCTCACATGTCCACATTGTGGGGACACCAAGGTACTCACAGCATATTCTCTAAGGGGAGATGTCTATAAGTCAACATTATAAAATATGAACATTATGTTTACTGTCAGTGTCTCAGTTAACAAAATAATTCATTGATTCTCAGATTCACATGATTTTTCACAATTTCAACATCTCTGAAATCAGCATGTGTCTTACTATTGGTAGCATCTCACAATCTCTCTTGGCCAAGCCGAGACGGTGGCATGGGTGTCTTTGCCTGTGGACATGTGGCACTAGCATCAAAACTTGAAGAATAGGCCTCAGTGCCTTAGAGGAAAGTTCTGGAGACAATAGAGGATCACACTTTTTAAGAACTCTATCACCAATACTTTTGTAGACAGTGAGAACCATTCAGAGGGCACATCAATGATTCAAGCCGCAAAGTGTTTCAAGAGCGTTAGACTATGAAAGAGAAGAAATTTGGGGAATGGCTCAACCAAGTCATGTCACTTATGTTTTCCTTTTCAAGTATGCACAAAAGTGATATAATTTTTAAAAGATTAGAAGAGCTCTTTTGAGATGCTTCATTTTCTCTTTCTTAGGGGTTCACAACAGAGTGGTGTATCTTACAATCCATGGCCTCCTAATTATGAAATATAACAATGCATACTTTCAAGTAATATTCCATCTGTATACATTTATTAGACATTTTAGAAATACTAGGAGCAGAAATCAACATCTTTTTCAAGGCGGGCAAATCTTTATTTACTCCTTTGTAAAGGATCATTGTAGAAAGTCATTTCCTTATTCTGAAATATGTAGTGGATAAATTTAAGTAATATTTTCAAATTCTGTCCTAATAGCAAATGGAAAAATTAAAGCTGTTGATTCATGAGGTATGATGATCTATTCTATTACCACAGAGTCAAAGCCATTACATGGTTTGCCTGTGAAAAATAGTAGAGAGTACAAATTTGTGTAGATAAGATATGGGAAGAAAATGTCATGTTTAAATCTGTAAATGGAATTCCCTGGAAAAGGGTTAGCAGCACCACTATTACAGATGTGAAAAAATCAGAGCTTCTTGCCTCTTCCTCTCTGATCCAGAGATGCTGCTGAGAAAGAAACAGCTCTGTTTTGAAGATGCTACAGCAGGCAGGCATCTTCATGCTTGCACAGGCCTCTCTGCTGAGGTGGCCTCTTGGGGAAGACTCACAAAAACTCCCTATCCTCAGCTCCCAGGATCAGGGGAGAAGGATGCCCTTGATGGCCTGTGGAGATCTTGAGACAAGGCATGCGGCCAGGACAGACGTTGATTGGCATGACCCTCAGTGAGAATCTCAGTGACCTTCCTAGGACCTCCTGGGTCTGCTAGGGCACATCAGTCTCTGAGTCTCTGTGTTGCCCACGGCCTTCTGTCTGCACTTTCCTATTTGACAGAAACAGCTTCATAAAAGCAGTTCCCATAAATTGAATTCCCGTGGCTTGACCTAATTTACTATCTCCATATGTCAGTTCCAAATCAGCAGCAGGCATATTTACAGACCTGGGTTGGTTGGCTTACCCAATTAAAGATGTTAAGTAATTAAATTGTATTATTTTTTCAAGTATGGAGTATTATTTTTCAAATAATGCAGTATATCCTTATATACTGCACTATTTAATATGCTGTTCTAATTTAAAAAACAATAAATATCATTACTATGAGTTAGGAATAAAATAACTGGTGAGTTATATATATACAAATTTATATGTATATTTGATATAAAATTATATATAAATATAAATACATTTACATTGTATACAATTATATATGTGTAAATAATATTTATTATCTCATTATAGATATATAGATCTATTAATATATAGATAGATGATATATATAGATCTATATATATGATATCAATATATGTGTATAGCTATAGATGATATTAATGTGGAATCACAACTAGAAATAAATAGTAGGCAAAGGTAATTTGGAGGCCAAAATATAAATACTTATAATCTCTCACCTTTAATTAATTCAGATTTTAAATAATTGACCAACTTATTTTAAATTATTTTCTATGGAATTTCTGTGGTGTTTTACCTCTCTAAAAGTGTCTGTGTGTCTGTATGTGTGTATATATATGTGTGTGTGTGTATATATGTGTGTGTATATATATCTACATATGTATGTGTTTATATATAATACTTTATAGGCTATATGTCAGTAAAATATTTGAAGAGATTTATTCTGAGCCAAATATGAGTGACCAATGGCCCATGCATGCATGATACAGCCCTTGGGAGATCCTGAGAATATGTGCCCAACTTGGTTTTACACATTTTAGGGAGATTTAAAACATCAATCAACACATGTAAGATGTACATTGGTTCAGTCTGGAAAGGTGAAACTGAAGCAGGAAGGGGTTAGGGGGCAGGGGCTTCCAGGTTATAGGTAAATTAAAAGATTTTCTGATTGGCAATTGATTGAAAGAGTTTAATTATGGTCTAAAGACATAGAATCAAGAGAAAGCAATGTCTGGGTTATGTTAAGGGGTTGTGGAGACAAAGGTTTTATTATGCAGATGAAGCCTCCAGGTAACAGGCTTCAGAGAATAGATTGCAAATGTTTCTTAACAGACTTAAAGAATCCCTTCTATCAGTCTTAAGGTCTGTGTTGATGTTAATGCTGGTCAGCTGGGCCTGAATTTCAAAAGAAAGGAGGGTATAAGGAGGCTTATCTGACTCTTCCTTTCTATCAGGGTCTGAACTAGCTTTTCAGGTTAACTTTAAAATGCCCTTGGCCAAGAGGTGGGGTCCATTCAGTTGGCTGAGGGGCTTAGAAGTTTATTTTTAGTTTACATATATACACACACACACCCACAGAGAGAGAGAGAGAGAAGAGGAAGGCAGGAAGGGAGGGAGGGAGGGAGGGAGAGAAGGAAAGAGGAAAGGAGGGAGAAAAGGAGGGAATGGGAGGGTAAAGAATGAGGTAGAAACAAAAACGGAAATACCCTTCACAGCTAACCTGTGCATTTGTGCTGCCGTTGGGCTTGTCATTAGTTGTGTTGGTTGTTCCTTGCACAAGGGCAGCCAGACTAGTGAGTCAGGGCTGAAATCAGTTCCTGTTCCACTTGGAAACCACATGCTCTGGCACCCATCTGCATTTGTGGGGAAAGTGACACCTTTTTCTAACTCATGCAAAGACACCATATGGGCTACCTGTGGCCTGGCAACACAGAGTCTAACATTTATACCCACAGAAGATTAAGCATTTGTGTTCATCATTACCCTTTCCAGCCACTGTCTTTTAAAATCTAGTGACACTTCAGTGCAAAGTTGTTTAACTGATACCTTGTTTTTGGTGAATTGAGTAGATACTGGCTACCTAACAAACCACGAGAATTTGGACAGAGGCATCCCCAAAAAAGCAGTGAGGAAAGGAAGTGTTTGCAGCTAAAATACATTTAATTACATCCTGGGACCACTTCAATATCTTAAGCATGTGGACCACAGCTACCTCTTCATTAGATGTTGCTCTCTATTTGATTTACAGCATGCAGGGTCAGCACTTGTGAATTAGCGTCATGAATAAAACATTCATAAAACCTTATCAGTTCAGAACTGATGCTAAGACAAGACGCAGGTCTAGAGCTCATAAGACTGGTGACAATTTCACTTATTTATGTCAGAGAAATGTTACACCTGTGTTTTTATAGCATAAAGTTGGTGAGCCTTCCTCTGTGCAAACCTCATAAGCCAGACAACACATGCAATTAATTGACAGAGACAAGAGAATCCCCATTTCTGTTTTCTGCATGGCTGCTTTGCTTACATTTCAGCATACTTTACCTTTCTCAGTTTTATTTTTGAACTTGATCTAGTTTGGATTTTGTACACCCCTAAAAATTACCTAAACTCAGTTGTAACACTAGACTGCTGCTGAACGTCATGCTTATAGAGTTGGAAGTGTTCTATTGAAGGATCATTTATCCAAAAGCAACAGCAAAGATTTATCGATACCTAGTAAAATTCTGCCATTCCATCCTTCACTGTCCAGCTCGCTTCTGAAGATCGGACATTCTTTTAAAGGCAAATAAGACTCATAGTGGTATTTTACTTGGAACCTTATGAGAGAGAACTCAATATATTTGAAGACCCTGGCATTTGTTTTTAAAAATACTTTATTTGTGTGTGTTTTTTCTTTCCCCATCATAGCATTGTTAGGGGAGAAAATTGCATTATTTAAAAGTATATTATGTTAGAAGCCAGAAGTCTTGAGCTATATTTCTCTGCTCTCTGTATAACCCTGAGTCCATGGACAAATAAATTTGCTTTCCTGAGCCTTTGTTTTCCTGTTTAGAAAATGAGACAATTGATCTAGATAAAATTTAAGCTCCCATCCAATCATAAATGTTCCATAATACTAATATAAAAAAAGCAGGTTACTCAGAACTATTTCTGAATCCAAAAAGATAGATAGATAAAGCTACTTTATAAATTATGAATTTTTTTTGTAGAGTCTCAGACTTTATGTAAAGAGAAAGAGAGATGGACATACAGAGAGAGAAAAAAAAGAAAAAACAGAGAAAGAGGTGCTGGATATATTTGGACCCTCCTTTGTGAGAAGGGAAAAGATGATCCCAGGAGAAGATGGGGTCATCTCATCCAAGAGAAGATGATCAGCTAGAACCAGATTGCTGGGGTAGTCTAGAACAAACATTTCAAAAGAGGTTCACTACTTTATGAGGAGACAGTTCTCAAACAAGAGGATACAATGTGAATAGATGTATTAGAATTTATCAACAGAAGCACTCTTTCTTCACCCCTTCCAGCTATAGTACCCTGAATATTTTGATATTTTAATGCAAAAGAAGACATATTGCCCTAGGTTTTAATTTTTGACTACCCAAGAAAATTATCAACCTGTAAATTGCTTTTTTCTCTATATTGATATAATAATTAGAACCAAGCTAATCAGATGTGCCATTATGTTCTTTCCTTCACATCATAGTGCCAGGCAACATTGAGGGGCCAGCTGGCCAGCCTGATGCCAAAAGAGAGGCATCTAAGCCTCTTCAGGCAACTGACATTTATAGGAATTATGGTATAGCATCAATAATTCACACAACCTCACAACAAGCGCTGGTAAGCAGCTGGTCTGTAGACAGGGGCCTCATCACTTATTCATGTTTGAGACATTTATACTGGTTCATTGCCTTATCTTAAAGCTTCTTAAATTGTAGGGACCACGAAAAGAATGCAGCAACTAGCAATTAAAGCAAAAGTACTGCTCTGCATTATAAGGGTATATGTTGATTACTTCATGGAGAGGGTGATTGGCTTTTGAAACCCTAAGTGAATGTTTGGTCACAAAAATCTAACATTTTAAATGATCAGTTTATTTCTGTTTATCATTTCCTTGAGCTGTGAATTGAAAAGAAAAAAACTCTACCACTTATTTTATAGAATCATAGACATTTAGTATTGAATGTTTCCTTAGAAATGATCCAATTCTTTATTTTGTTTAAAAAACAAGGATCTAGAGAACTAAAGTAACTTTCCTCAAATCAGACAGCTGGTTAGTAAAAGTTTTAAGACTAGAACTCAAGTTTGGTGAAAATGTTTCCCCTAACTGACCTTTGCATGCACAAAGTTCGACTGATTATAATCCTTGGCTTGTGACAGACTGTCATTATTCATCAATAACTTATCAACTTTTATTTTACAATAATATAATAAAGGCTTATGGACCCAGCAGCCCTCCAAACAGCAAGGAGCATGTCAATAATATGCTGAACTTACGGTCCTTCTCATTCCCCTTTCCTTCTCCCTTTGCTACCTAGAAGTAACCAGCAACCTGAATCCTGCATTTTCTTGATGTACTTTGCATAGTTTTATGGCATGTAAATGTATGTCTTAAAAATATATTTTTAATTTATAAAATGTGTATCATGCTGTATATAACATGACATAATATTGCCAAGACTCATCCATATTGTTGTATATGCCTGTATCATAGTGTATTTTTCACTCTCCCATTAATAAGCTTTTGGATTCTCTCTAAGTTTTTTCCATTGTGAACAGTGCTGCTATGAATATTCTTGTAAATGTCACCTATTCCAAAGGTGCATGAGTATCCCAGGGGTATATACTTCGCAAGAATTTCTTGGTATAACACTATACAGTTATTCAGTTTCAGAAATTAGTGACAAACTATGTCCCAAAGGGGTGGCACCAATATGGACTTTCACCAGCAGCGTGGAAGATCCTGTAGATTGTATCTATCTGGCTTTTACTATAGAGGGCCATACAGTCATTATTGTTGGCTCTATGGGCCTCATATGGTTTCTCTGGCAGCTACTGAACTCTGTCATTGTAGGTAAAAGTAGCCACGGGTAACACATAAATGAGTTTCATAAATTTTCACAGTATAAAATATTGTTCTTCTGCTTCTTTCCAACCATTTAAACGTGTAAAAAACATAGTTTGTGAGTCACACAAAAACAGGTGGCAGACTGATTACTTTTTCTTTCCTCATCCTATCTTCTTTTATTTATTTTTTATTTATTTAAAAAAATTATTGATAGCCTGTTACATGCCATAACCTGTTCCAAATTGATATGGTTTGGCTCCGTGTCCCCACCTAAATCTCATGTTGAATTGTGATAATCCCAATGTGTCAAGGGCGGAACCAGGTGGAGATAATTGAATCATGGGGGCAGTTTCCCCCATGCTGTTCTTGTGACAGTGAGTTCTCACAAGATCTGATGGTCTTTATAAGGAGCTTCCCCGTTCGCTTAGCACTCATTCTCTCTCCTGCTGCCCTGTGAAGGGGTGCCTTCCGCCATGATTATAAGTTTCCTGAGGCCTCCCTGGCCATGCGGAATGGTGAGTCAATTAAGCCTCTTTTCTTCATAAATTACCCAGTCTGTTATTTCTTTATAGCAGCATGAGAACGGACTAATATACAAATACTGAGGATTCTGTCAGTGAACAACTTATAACTTTCCTGCTCTCACAGAGTTTGAACTCTAATCAGAAGAGGCAGAACATAGACAAATGTATATATTCTAAGCAAGTCATGATAGGTATTTTAAAGGCAGATCCAGAGAAGTGGATGGTGGTGGTGGGAGGTAATAGTTTACATAGAATGACGAGGAAAGCCCTGTTTGATAGAACAACACAAGTTGAGCTCATTTTTAAATGAGGGATTGGAACATCCAAGTGTCTGAGGAGAAACTACTGAGTGAGAGAGAGCAGCAAACCTCTACGCCTCCTCCCCTGAGCTTTTATGGTTCTAATAGCATGCTGATATCTCTTCCCAAATATTCCACAAGCTCCTTTAACTCTTCATTTGCCAATCTAAATTTATCATCTACTACAGCCTTGGATTTCCTAACTTGGTGAAGGGCACCTGTGTGAACTTGTCACTCAAACCAAAACCCTTCAAATTTTCCTGCATCTTAGGTTGCCTTTTACTCCAAGCATCAATTTACTGAACAAGTAATTTCATTTTTTCCCTTAGTATCTGTATTAGTTTCCTAGGGCTGCCATAACAAAATACCATGGACTGGGTAGCTTAAACAATAGAAATGTATTTTCTCAACTTCTGGAGTCTAGGATCAAGGTGTCTGTAGGTTTATTTTTTTGTCTGTGGCCTTTCTCCTTGGCAGATGATGGCTTTCTCTTTGTGTTTTCAAACGGTCTTTCCTCATTTCCTCTTCTTGTGAAGACATCAGTTGGATTAGATGAAGGCTCACCTTCCTGGCCTCATTTTAGCTTTATCTCCTCTTGGAAGGTCCTTTCTCCAAATATCGTCAAATTCTAAAGTACTGGGATTAAGACTTCCACATATAAATTTTGAGAGGACACAATTCAACACATGAGTATCTTTTAATCTAATACCTTTCCTCTGCTTTTATTGCTACCACCTTACAATTTCCTTCCCTTTTTTATTTATGTTTATTGGTTTTCTGATTCTAGATTATACTCTTAATGATCAATTGTCCCCAAAACCAGCAGAATAGTCCTACAAAAATAAAAATGTGATCTTATTTTATTCTGCTTGAATCTTTGATTGGTTCCCCAGTAGCCTTCAGGATAATGTCCACTGGCATACTGTATCCTCAAAGAACTGCACCGTCTGCATCCCTGTTCTTCCTCTCACCAGGTAAACTCTCATGCTGTCAGCTGCAACAATAGTAAACTATTTGCAGTTCAGGGCCTTTACAAATTTTCTTTGCCTGAAATTTCATCTCTGCCTTAATCCAGTCTTTTTAAGTGACAGATTAATATATTCCAAGAAGCATGCCTCAATGTCATCTACGAAAAACATTAGCATACCATCATTTTCACCATTGTCTGAGTTAGCTGTTCTTCCTCTGTCTCCCAGGTCATGATATCTTTCATATCACTGACATTGTATAGGATAATTATTTCTGCCTTGGACTAAGTGCCTGTGAAGAGGGACTGTGTCCTGATTTATTCTCACATCTTTAGTGCCTAGCAAAGGACTGCTCCTCTTAGGCACTTAGTAAATATCTGTTACATAAGTGAATGAATAAATATATAAATGAATAAAAATGATTAGCTAGAAGAAACATTTTTGTATATTATTTTGATACTCTAAAGCTAATATTCTAATGGTAATCAATATAGTTTAAAAATAAACCATTCAATTTTATTAAACAAAATGGTGAACTATAATTGGATTACATGGTATAATTATGACAATATGCATATAAAAATTAAAAGCCTACATAGCAAATTAATACACCAATAATTACTAAAAATAATACACTAAAAATTAAAAGTGGTTGTTTCTGGTTTTTTTTTTTTTTGCAAATAATTAAGCTGTACACAATTTATTCTTTTTTTATACTTTTCTGTATTTTTCAAATAAACTTGATTCTATGAAATATCCCATGACCCAATTCGTGTTAAGCAAATTTACTACCCTTTTCTCAACATCTTCAAACTGTTTTCTTTACATTTCACTGTTTAGAAAATATAAAATGATATCTGCAACAAATTACATTCTGCTACAAATCCACATTTTCATGACAAGAACAAAAAAATGCATAACAAGGCATAGAGGATAAATTTCTCTCCAACCCACTGTGAAATTTTCATTAAGCCCCTCATATCTTCTCCAGGTCTAGGCCCTAAGGACAAATGAAGAGTCTAATCTTTGATCAAGGCTTACTTCAAGCCAAAATTATCTATTGCTCTAGAGAAACTCTTCCAAATGGTCATACCCTGCTGCTATGAAGGTGACAGTCCTCCCCACTGCTCACATATTGCATAGCTGCAGGATGCGAGGCAAAGGCTTGAAAAAAAAGATTAAACTTTACTCAAAACATTATTTCCATTAAAATTACATCACACTGAATATCATTACCTAAATATTTTTATCTTTCTGTAACTCTTACAAAACAAACATTACCCTTGAGGCAACCTTGCAGAATAACTTTCACTTAGAAGAAATGAAAAAGGAACAGACATTATAACTGTAGGGAAAGAATAAAACAATAATGGTGCACTTTCTTAAGGCCTTCCCTTATTATTTTTTTTTTTTTCATTTGCTGATTATCCCTGTGGCCAAATGGTAGAACTGTGGAGGTTCAGAGATGGAAGGAACCTTACAGATCATCTAGTATGTATAGCATAATTTACAGTTATGGAAATTAAAGCTCAGATAAGCCAAGGAACTTGGTTAATGTACTGATTTTTCTTCCTCTGGGAAACCTAGGAAATGAATTGGATGATAAGTGACATGGCTCTATTATTAATTTCAGCCATGTGATTGATTTCACAGGTTCTTCAGTTAAAAAGACTTGGGTTCTGTCCCCCTTTTACCACTTACCATCTGTTTAACCTTGGGTAGATTATTTAGGACTTTAAAAACCTCCGTTTCCTCAGTTGTAAAATATCAATTTTAAAGGACCTATCATGTAAAGAGGTGTTAGGATTAAATGACAAATTGCTTAGAACTGTACTTGGGATCATAGTTGGCTACTACTATTGTTGTTGTCGTTTATCCTACAGGTAATCCTACTGTTTGAGATAAGGCATTCTGGGAGACAAGATTTAAGAGCTTTTGAAGAAGACAACTTTATCACATTTGCTTCAGACTGTTTAGTGTGTGTCCAGCTTCAATATCTCTCTGTTTCTTAGACATTTTAAAGACTGTTAAAGGAAGAGAAAGGCCAGATTACAACAATTGTTGACATTTAGTGAAGGCTTAGTATAAAACAGGCTCTCTCCTAAGTGAATTTTGTGTAGTAACCCATTTATTCCTGAAAACAGCTTCACGAAGTAGGCAGGCACTGTTCTAATATCTGCTTTGAAGATGAAGAGACAGACGCAGGGGTTGGTTTCAACATGTGAAAGTATATTTTATTATCACCTCCCACATTCACTTCCACAACTCCAACATTTGCAAGGCAAGAGAGGATTTGCCACCCTCTGGTGTCTCTTTTTTTTTTTTTTTTTTTTTTTTTTTTTTTTTTTTGAGATGGAGTCTCGCTCCAGTCACCAGGCTGGAGTACAGTGGCCCAATCTCGGCTCACTGCAATCTCCACTTCCCGGGTTAAGCGACTACCCTGCATCAGCCTCCCCAGTAGCTGGGACCACAGGCGCACACCACCATGCCCAGCTACCGTCTGGTATCTCGGGTTTGATCTTCTGCTTCGGGCTGTGGCTTCGGGAGCTGGCAGTGGCTTGCGTGGTGGCAGGAGAAGTTCCCACCAGTCCTCTGGCTGTCATAACATGCATTTCATAGCTCTCACCATATGTAACAGTGAGCAAGTTTTTATTTATCAAAAAGGTAGCCTTTGATGAGGGGCTTGACTACCTGCTTATGAATTAACAAATAGCAGATATAAAGATTTCTAAGTCATGCTCTTAGGGCAAGAAAATGCTTTGAAATACTATCTGATCTGCTTATTTTCTGGGTTTTCGCCTTCTCCACCCCTTCCAAGTCAAGGTCTGAGTCTGAGTTCTATTGGATATTCACTACAACTGAGAGTTATTATTGTTCTCAGCTTTGAGCCTTAAACTAGGCTTTTAGAAACTCTAAGCAAGATAGCAGTTTTAAAGGGAAGAATTTTTCCTGAATGACTAAATTAGGTTTTATCATAGTCAAAAGCATAGATTAACCAAGGCAAGCTCTAAAGTAAGAAGCAATGTGGTAAAAAGAGAGCATGGTAAAAACAAAGTTCTATTCACACCATAAATAGAAAGGCCTTTCTATTAATGGTATACAAGAGAGAAAGAGGAAGGAGAGAGAGAAGAGATGGGAGAGGAGATAGGAAGAGAAAGGGGTAGAATGAAGGAAAAAAAGAAGAAATAAAATTGCTGTGAAAGGAGAGCAAAGGATAGCAGAGAGAGGAACAAAGGAAAACCAGACTTCCCTCCTCCCCTCACTTTCTGCTTGGTGCCCAAATCCAGAGCAGAGGCGGAATGCAGAGATACCCAGATTGTTTTCAGGGAACTAAGATAGGGAGACACATAAGGATCATCTCCTTCAATAAAAAGAGCATTGATGTCCTCATAAATTTTCTCTACTCTTAATGTGTCACTCTCCTCTAACAGCCATAGTCAGTAAACTTTTTATGAATTCCCTTCTTAGCTTTGTGACTCATGTCTAGATTTAGTAGCCCTGATCTCTGTTTATCATCCCTTAACCTTAGCATTCAAATGATTCACCAATTTATGCATGCAATTGTATTGTGATGCCTTATTTTCCAATCTCCAAAGAAGTGTCATTTGGGAAATATTGTACAGGTCTGGATATAAATGTTACTCTATCCGATATGTAACTCATACTTACAAATTGAAAAAGTTTCAGAATTTTTATGGGGACATTTAAAAACGTTAGGTGGCTTAAAATATTCCCTACTGATGTACATCATCTCATTTGAAATAATGTATTCGATGGAAGCAAATGATCTAGTGAAGAGTATTCTTCATCTTGCTTTCCATAATAACTTACAGCCATATCTCAGTTCTCAAAATGCTTTTCCAATTACAGCTAGCACTTGATCATTTGCATGCACAGCACTTTACCTGAACGATTGTTGTGGCACTTTTACCTTTCCACCTTGCCACCTGTCCTGAGACCCTCCTCAGAAATCGTAGTTGCTGAGTCTGGAGTAGAGAGGTTGGTGACTATGCAGTAAGGATACACTGCGTCTAACTTAGAATCTTACAAGTTGTCATTGACCTCCATCTCCTTTGAAGACTCTCCGTGACCTCTAAAAGTTGGAGTTCCTGAGGCCTTACCCTGGGCTTTCTTCTCTTTGCCTGACGTATAAATGTTTTGTTTTTGTTTTTGATTTTTTGTTTTTTTGGCGGTCATCTCTTCCATTTCCATGGCACCAAATGCCGTCTTCATGCTGCAGCTCCAACATCTGTTAAGCTCCAGATGTTTATATCTTGTTGTTTACCAGGCGTCAGCATTTAACTGTCTCTCAGGCATCCCCAATCTGACTTGTTAAAAATGAAACTTTTGATCCCTCCACCAGGAAAATGTGTTCTTTCATTATTCATTTAGACAAAAAAACTGGCAGTCATCATACACACTCGTCTCTCTTTCTCTCCTTTTCTTTTTCTCACTCTCTTTTACTACCTGCCATATCCAACCCATCAATAACTTCTATTTTTTAAATTTCTGTCAAATATATGTTAAACTTATTGACCTTACATCCACTGCCATCACCCTGATTGTAGCTACTGTCACCTCTATTCAGGGCTACAAGATCTTCTACCCCTACCTACCTCAATCCATTCTCCATGTAACAGACAGAGTGATCTTTTAAAAACAGAAATTTGATTGTTTTGCTTCCCTGCTTAAAACCTGTCGCTGCTTCCTATCATTCTTTGTGTTAGGTATCCACACTCCTTCTCGGGGTCTCAAACCTCGTGCAGAATGGCTTCTTGCTAACCTCAGCCTGAGCCCCATCTCATTCAGCCTTTTGTTTTTTCTGGAACTCACCAAGTTGTTTCTCCTCTTACAACCTTTGTGTCAGAGGTATTCAAACCAGAGCAACTCCATCTTGAATAGGAGCTGGGTGAAATAAGGCTGAGACCTACTGAGCTGCATTCCTGGACATCCTTAGGCATTCTAAGTCACAGGATGGAATAGGAAGTTGGCACAAGATACAGGTCATAAAGACTTTGCTGATAAAACAGGTTGCAGTAAAGAAGCCGGCCAAGACCCACCAAAACCAAGATGCAATGGGAGTGACCTCTAGTCGTCTTCATTGCTACACTCCCTCCAGAGTCATGACAATTTACAAATGCCATGGCAATGTCAGGAAGTTACCCTATATAGTCTAAAGAAGGGAGGAGTCCTCAGTTCCAGGGAATTGCCCACCCCTTTCCCAGAAAACTCATGAATAGTCTACCCCTTGTTTAGCATATAATCAAGAAATAACCATAAAAATGGGCAACCATCAGCCCTCAGGGCTGCTCTGCCTATGGAGTAGCCATTTTTTTATGCCTTTACTTTCTTAATAAAATTGCTTTCACTTTACTCCATGGACTCGCTCTGAGTTCTTTCTTGTGCGAGATCCAAGAATCCTCTCTTGGGGTCTGGATTGGGATCCCTTTCCAGTAACATTTGTACCATCTCTTCCTTCTATCTAGAACTTTCCCCTGTCCCACCTACCCATGCCCCTCACTCCCAACCCAGCCCTATCCTCCATCACTTACTTTTTGATCTTTTAGGACCAGTTCAAATATCAATTGCTTTGACACGGTCCATGTTCACCCTAAGGAGATCCTTCCTGTTGGTATTTTTTACTAAAATCTATTTATTTCCTGAAAATTACCCATCCTATTGAATTCTTATTTAGTCTCTTTCCCTGTTTCATCTTTTAAGATATTCTTTGAACGTCAAGTCCATGTCTATTTTATTCACCACTAACAAGCCCCATTACCTGGGCCCATGGTAAGCAGCTTATTGAATGAACGAATGAATGAATTTCCCACCAAAAGCATGTGAGTTAGATAGGAACTACCTCAAGCTCATCTCAGAGAAGTGCTTTTTCACATGTCTAAATCCCCCATCTTTCAGCCCCTTCACCACTTTTCTTAAAAAGCACTTGGGGCTGGTTGCGAGTAAGAGTGGGAAATTCAAATTTGCAATGTTAGTTCCTGATAGTTCGGAAACGTGTGTCCTGGGGATCCAATCATATGATCATTTGTTCTGCTTCAGGTTCTTTGCTAGCCACCCATATCCTGCTCCAGTCAATTCGCACCCTTTAGTTCCCAAGGGGGTAGGTCAGAAACAATGTTCAGTACTTTCAATCCTGGCATTGCCAGCAGCAATAGGTCAGGCAAACACTGGGGTTGCTGGGACCACTTAGAATGTGGAATGGGAAGGAGCAGTTCTAAGATCATTAATGGTTTCAGCATAGAAAAACAAAAGTCCAGAGACCTGCCAAACCCCTGTGGGGTAATTGTGGTTCTGTAAGAACTTGGCCTCTGAGTTCGGCATTGCCTGTAATTACAGCCTTTCTTTCTTTTTCTTTTCTTTTTTTTTTTTTTTTCTACTTTAAGTTCTGGAATACATGTGCAGAACGTGCAGGTTTGCTACATAGGTATACATGTGCCATGGTGGTTTGTTGTACCTATCAACTCGTCATCTAGGTTTTAAGTCCCGCATGTATTAGGTATTTGTCCTAATGCTGTCTCTCCCCTTGGCCCCGACCCCGCAAAAGGCCCTGGTGTGTGATGTTCCCTTCCCTGTGTCCATGTGTTCTCATTGTTCAACTCCCACTTATGAGTGAGAACATGCAGTGTTTGGTTTTCTGTTCCTGTGTTAGTTTGCTGAGAATGATGGTTTCCAGCTTCATCCATGTCCCTGCAAAGGACATGAACTCATTCTTTTTTATGGCTGCATAGTATTCCATGGTGAAATTACAGCCTTTCTATTCAGCATCCTCATTTGTAAGCCTCTCAAATGTCTTAGATTATGATTATCAGTGCATAAGCCCTACACTGTGAGCTTACTAAGAATATTTTCTTATGTCTGCTATCATTGGGTGATATGGTTTGGCTGTGTCCCCACCCAAATCTCATCTTGAATTGTAGTTCCCATAATCTCCACATGTCATGGGAGGTACCTAGTGGGAGTTAACTGAATCATGGGGGCGGTTACCCTCATGCTATTCTTGTGATAGTGAGTGAGTTCTCATGAGAGCTGATGGTTTTATAAGGGGCTTTTCCCCCTTTGCTTGGCACTTCTCCCTCCTGCCACCATGTGGAGAAGGACATGTTTGCTTCCCCTTCTGTGATGATTGTAAGTTTCCTGAGGCCTCCCCAGCCATGCTGAACTGTGAGTCAGTTAAACCTCTTTCCTTATAAATTACCCAGTCTCAGGTATGTCTTCATTAGCAGCTCGAGAATGGACTAATACATTGGGCTAAAATGAACTGTCCCAATATATAAGGACCATGTTGTAAAAACTTCTCCACTGCTTCCGTCTTTTGCCTAGAACATAGAACAGGGGTTAAAGGCTTCCATGGTGCGTAAAGTTGAGTGATAGATTAAAATGTACCATTGGTCAAGAGCGGTAGCTCACACCTGTAATCCTAGCAGTTTGGGAGGCCAAGGTGGGTCAATCATCTGAGGTCAGGAGTTCGTGACCAGCCTGACCAACATGGAGAAACCGTGTCTCTACTAAAAAAAAAAAAAAAAAAAAAAAAAAATTAGCCGGCATGGTGTAATCCCAGCTACTCGGGAGGCTGAGGCAGGAGAATCACTTTAACCCAGGAGGTGGAGGTTGTGGTAAGCCAAGGTGGCACCATTGCACTCCAGCCTGGGCAACGAGCGAAACTCTGTCTCAAAAAAAAAAAAAAAAAAAAAAAAAAAATACCATGAACTAGGTGGCAAAATAACAGAAATTTATCCTCTCATAGTTTTGGGGAGCCAGAATTCTGAAATAATGATGTCCACAGGGCCATGCTGTTTCTGAAGTTTCTAGGGAAAAAATCTTTCCTTGCCTCTTCCAGCTTCTGGTGGTTGCAATCCTTGAGTTCTTTGGCATGTCACTGCATCCCTCCAGTCTCTGTCTTGTCATCACGTGATATTCTCCATGTGTGTGTCCATGTTCAGATCCCCTTTTCTTATGAGGATACCAGTCATTGGATTAAGGCTCATTCTTACTCTAACATGTTATCTTAATTTGATTACATCTACAAAGACCCTATTTCCAAATAAGATCACATTCACAGTTTCCAGGTGGACATGATTTGGGGATGATACTATTCAATGCAGTGTATGAGGGTTCACTTGTATTCAGTTATATCAGGTAATACCATTAAGTGTTTCTTAAGCTTTTAATATTTGAAAACAACCTTATTCACAATAATTGATAAAATAACTACATTTCAGAATTTAAATATACCTGCACAAGAAATGACAAATGGTTGTCAAGTACTTTTATGCTTAGAATACCATGCTTTCCTCATGCAGGAAATTGGGACTGACCCTGGTCATGGGCGTGTTAAATCCTCCTCTTTCATCCTCCACTGATCTGTCTCATAACTTGATCACTCCTTTGGAACTGACTGTCATTTCTCAGTTTCATTCTAGGAGGCTTAAAAGTTCTACAGAGCAAAAGTATTTTTCTTCCTCTTTTTGCTTTTTTGCTTGTTACTTTTGTTGAGGGGTCAGCAAATGTCCTCTGAAGAGCCAGATGGTAAATAATATTAGTAACATTAGGCTTTGTGGGCCTCACGGTCTCTACCACAACTATTCAACTCTGCCTTTGTAGTGCAAAGGCAGCCAGAGATAACCTGTAAACAAATCAGCATGCCCAAGTTCCAATAAAACTTTATGGACACTGACATGTGCATTTTATATAATTTTCATGTATTGTGAAATATTATTCTTCCTTTGATTTCCCATCCATTTAAACCTGTGAAAAGCATTCTTAGCTGGAAGACTGGGCCAAGAAGAGGTGGGCCAGAATTTGTTTTCTGATTTCTGCCAAGTCTTGTTCCCTCTCTCTTGTTGGTTGCCTGCCTTTGCTCCACCTTTTCTGGCATACAGGACATTCTGCAGGGTACTGTGTTTCATATCTTTTTTTTCCTTTCCCTTCTCCTCCTGCCTTTGACCTTCCCTTTCCTTTTCTTCCTTCCCCCTCCTACTACTATGTCCCTAAAATAAATATTCACTGCCCCTAAGCTATATTTGATCATTGCACATTGATTACTGTAATCATTTCCTATTTTCTAAAAATTTGATGAGTGTGATGTAGGTCATGGTGATAACATGAGGGTAGCCATTCTCTTATTTAGAGGTAGAAAATGGATTTAAATATCTGGCATAATATAAGTATGAATTGTAATAATCCCCTGAACATTATTAGAAATGTAGATTTTTTCTCTTCTGAGTGATCAGCCTCCAAACATATCCAAAATTGGAGACAGCACTGTAAAAGTCCTGTGTCCCCGTTACTCAGCCTCAACAAGTTTCCATTCACAGCCAATGTTGTTTTATTTGTACCTCTGTCTCCTGCCCCCTGTGAAATTATTTTGAAGCAAATTCCAGACATCGGTATTTTCACTCGCGTCCCTGTGAAGTGACCACCAAACAGGCTTTGTATAAGCAACAAGATTGTTTATTTCACCTGGGTGCAGGCGGGCTGAGTCTGAAAAGAGTCAGCAAAGGGAGATGGGGTGGGGCCGTTTTATAGCATTTGGGTAGGTAGTGGAAAATTACAGTCAAAGGGGGTTGTTCTCTGGTGGGCAGGGGTAGGGGACACAAGGTGCTCAGTGGGGGAGCTTTTGAGCCAGGATGAGCTAGGAGAAGGAATTTCACAAGGTAATGTCATCAGTTAAGGAATGAACAGGCCATTTTCACGTCTTTTGTGATTCTTCAGTTACTTTAGGCCATCTGGATGTATACGTACAGGTCACAGGTGATATGATGGCTTAGCTTGGGCTCAGAGGCCTGACAAGTATATTTTAGTATGTATCTCTTAAAGACAATGACTCTTAAAAAAAATATATATATATATATATATACACCATCATAGTAACATATCTAGAAACAATTAATACAAATTCCTTAATGTCTTTAAATATCCAGTGTTTACATTTCCCTAATTGTCTTGTAATTTTTTTATGTACAATTGGATTGAATTGTAACCTACACACTGATTAGTTGATCTACTTCTTAAGTCTCTTAATTTTTAGATTCAATCTTTTTCTGTCTCTTTCTTTCTCTGTTTCTCTTCCCCCTATTTTAAGTTTATTTGTAAAAGAAAGTAAGTCTTCCGCCTGTGGTGTTTCCTACAGTCTTGTTAACCGATATCTTCCCAGTGGTATGGTCTAGAGATTTGATGAGATTTATGTTGTATTTGTTTGTTAATAATATTTTATAATTGTTGCAGTATCCTTCCATCAAGAGGTCCAAATGCCTACTTGTCTTTCTTTTGTGGTGTTAGCAGCCATGGATGACCATTAGTGTAATTATTAGCAGTTGCAAAATCATGATGTTCTTCAAACAGTTGGGGTATTTATCCCTTAAAAAAAAATGCTCCCTGTTGAACTAGATGATTATCCTGCATTTTTATAGGAATTATAGGACAAATGTTTATTTTTTTCTTTAATTAACAAGATTTCAAAATAAATTTGTTTTCTAGTATTCTCCAAAGGCAATCAATGAAACCTGATGCTTGTTTATTAGGCATTATATACTTCAGTCTTTTTTTTTTTTTACTTTAAGAACATATTTTATTTAACCCAATATATCCAAAATATTACCACATCAATGGGCAATTAATATAAAAGTTTATTAATGGGATATTTTACATTCATCAGTTCATCCTACATCTTTTTTTTTTTTTTATACTTTAAGTTTTAGGGTACATGTGCATAATGTGCAGGTTAGTTACATATGTATACATGTGCCATGCTGGTGTGCTGCACCCATTAACTCGTCATTTAGCATTAGGTATATCTCCTAATGCTATCGCTCCCCCCTCCCCCAACCCCACAACAGGCCCCAGAGTGTGATGTTCCCCTTCCTGTGTCCATGTATTCTCATTGTTCAATTCCTACCTATGAGTGAGAATACACGGTGCTTGGTTTTTGGTTCTTGTGATAGTTTACTGAGAATCATGATTTCCAATTTCATCCATGCCCCTACAAAGGACATGAACTCATCATTTTTTATGGCTGCATAGTATTCCATGGTGTATATGTGCCACATTTTCTTAATCCAGTCTATCATTGATGGACATTTGGGTTGGTTCCAAGTCTTTGCTATTGTGAATAGTGCCGCAATAAACATACGTGTGCATGTGTCTTTATAACAGCATGATTTATAGTCCTTTGGGTATATACCCAGTAATGGGATGGCTGGGTCAAATGGTATTTCTAGTTCTAGATCCCTGAGGAATCGCCACACTGACTTCCACAATGGTTGAACTAGTTCACAGTCCCACCAACAGTGTAAAAGTGTTCCTATTTCTCCACATCCTCTCCAGCACCTGTTGTTTCCTGACTTTTTAATGATCGCCATTCTAACTGGTGTGAGATGGTATCTCATTGTGGTTTTGATTTGTATTTCTCTGATGGCCAGTGATGATGAGCATTTTTTCATGTGTTTTTTGGCTGCATAAATGTCCTCTTTTGAGAAGTGTCTGTTCATGTCCTTCACCCATTTTTTGATGGGGTTGTTTGTTTTTTTGTTGTAAATTTGTTTGAGTTCAGCAAAGTCTCAGGATACAAAATCAATGTACAAAAACCACAAGCATTCTTATACACCAATAACAGACAAACAGAGAGGCAAATCATGAGTGAACTCCCATTCACAGTTGCTTCAAAGAGAATAAAATACCTAGGAATCCAACTTACAAGGGAAGTGAAGGACCTCTTCAAGGAGAACTACAAACCACTGCTCAATGAAATAAAAGAGGATACAAACAAATGGAAGAACATTCCATGCTCATGGGTAGGAAGAATCAATATCGTGAAAATGGCCATACTGCCCAAGCTAATTTATAGATTCAATGCCATCCCCATCAAGCTACCAATGACTTTCTTCACAGAATTGGAAAAAACTACTTTAAAGTTCATATGGAACAAAAAAAGAGCCCGCATCACCAAGTCAATCCTAAGCCAAAAGAACAAAGCTGGAGGCATCATGCTACCTGACTTCAAACTATACTACAAGGCTACAGTAACCAAAACAGCATGGTACTGGTACCAAAACAGAGATATAGATCAATGGAACAGAACAGAGCCCTCAGAAATAACGCCACATATCCACAACTATCTGATCTTTGACAAACTTGAGAAAAACAAGCAATGGGGAAAGGATTCCCTATTTAATAAATGGTGCTGTGAAAACTGGCTAGCCATATGTAGGAAGCTGAAATTGGATCCCTTCCTTACACCTTATACAAAAATTAATTCAAGATGGATTAAAGACTTAAATGTTAGACCTAAAACCATAAAAACCCTAGAAGAAAACCTAGGCATTACCATTCAGGACATAGGCATGGGCAAGGACTTCATGTCTAAAACACCAAAAGCGATGACAACAAAAGCCAAAATTGACAAATGGGATCTAATTAAACTAAAGAGCTTCTGCACAGCAAAAGAAACTACCATCAGAGTGAACAGGCAACCTACAAAATGAGAGAAAATTTTCGCAACCTACTCATCTGACAAAGGGCTAATATCCAGAATCTACAAAGAACTCAAACAAATTTACAAGAAAAAAACAGTCTATTGCAATTATTACTCTTATTCATGATCACATTGTCCCATGTTCAGCCAGTGGGTGTACCTTCCAGTTGGTTTTTAAATATTTATGACATGACCTTCGTTGTCTGCTGTTTCTTCCTTTGGGATAAAACAGGTTGTTCTCAGCTAATCTCTTGCCCCACATCTGGAGCCTGCTACTTCTCTGCCCCACCCACTTTGCTTCTCTGCTCTTCATTTGGAATAGGAAGCATAATTCATATACCTCTGTGGAAACTCTGTTGTTTTAGAAGGGGAGATGCCACTCTAGCAGTACTATCAGAGGGTAAATAATGGAACCAACCAATCCAGCAACTCTGGCACTTCTGAAATTTAGACAAGGGGGTCATGTTGTGTACTTGGAATGCACCTGCATTATGTTGTGGAGAGCAACACAGGCAAACTCTGAAAACCACCCTCATGTGTGGCTCACTCTGAGGCCTTCAAAAATGTGTTCTTTGGACTTCAGATCTGCTCACTGCACATAGGTTGCAATAGACATCATATTATTCCCATAATAGTCTTCAATAAATGCTTCTGAAACAAATATCAATGAATAAATGACATTTTCAGCTTTTAGAGATGAAAATGACCTAGCCCATTTTGTCTGATACTCCATTTTTACCTCAGGAAACTAAGGCCTTGATATTTCAAGTGATTTGTCCAAGTTCATAGTGCATTGTCCAAGTTCATAGTGCAAAGTAGCAGAAGATTTAATCCCCAAATCATCTGACCTCAAGTGCATCGTTTCCTACTATACCTACTGCCTCTAGACTGTATTAGATAATTTAGCATTAATTATTTTGATCATTGTCCATTTCTTTTTTTTCCTTCCTACTATAGGGATGAAAAAACTTTCTACCATCTGAATTTTTGATAATTGAGCCTATGAAATCAACTGACAGTAGACACATTAACATGAAACAGAAATTTTAATTACTGCAAATGCATGGAGTCCCACAAAATATGGGACTCGAAAATGTGTTCGATGACTGAAGCTTATATAACATCCTGAGCTACAGAAAGGAATAGGGGCCTGGGGCTTCTAAGGGTAGTGGTGACACAAATTATGTGAGGTGAGGAAAGGAAATGCATGTCGAGCAAAGGTTGCCTTGTCATGCAGATCAAGTCTCTCTGGTAATAAAAGTTGTCTTCAAGCAGCCCTCAGAAGAATAGGTGCGAGTCTAAGTCACAATCTGGGCATGGTGTCCGCCCTTCTTGTGATATAAATCCATCTTCCCTAGTTGATGAGATTGCCAGAGAGACAATTCATGACAATTGTGTTTCTTTCAGAGGACCTGCCCTTCATTAGAAAGGGAAAATTCAGAAAAAGGTTCTCCCTGCGCTTTTGGGGGAGAAAGAGGGGCAAGAAACAGAACAGAAGAGCAGAGAGAACTTGGTTCTCCTTCAGTTCAAGGCACTCAGGATATCAAAGCATCATATTTTGGGGTATTGTTTTGTGGACCCCAGCACCTCCTTTATTTCTCTTTCTCTCTGTCCCTCTTCCCTTCTCTCTCTCTCTTTCTCTGTGTGTGTGTGTGTGTGTGTGTGTTTGTGTGTCTCTTCTTTCTAATGTAAATAACATGAGCCTCCTGTGATTGTTGTTCCCATAATAGTGAGTAGCAAGTCTAACAAAAGTTCAGGTAACCCCCAGGCCAGCAAACCAAAAAAACAAGCTGTTCACCGTTCACTAAGCTGTTCGTACAGTACATCCCTATGCCCATTTCCAAGTCTTAGATGACTTTTTCTAGCACAATTCAAAAAGTACTTTATTTCACAATAATAATAATAGAAACTCAGAAGCTTTACTTTCTCACTTACCTAAGTAAGGGTGGTAATGCTTTAGGCTACAGAAATAATCATCACTTACCATAAATGAATCACCTTAGTGTTGCCAGCATACTGAAAAACCAAATGACAAACAAGATAATTTTAATAGTCACTTTATTGCCTTCCTGTGAAGTGCTAAGGAACGGATTTATTTTCTTGAACGTTTCCCCTTGGAGGATCCGCTGGATCTTTTTAATTCCGAAATCAGAGATTTGCTAGCTTAGCATTTGGCAAAAATGATGATTTATCCTATTTAAGCATTAAACTATCTATGTCTATTTGGGTTTCAGGTGACCAGATGGCTGAGCAGGGCACCTTTACGTCTTTTATTCTTAATTTTATTTCATTAACTCAGCAAGTATTTATTGAGCACTAGAGTACCAATACCAGATAATCTGTAAGGGAATAAGGATTAAACAATGAAAATGGCACCCATCGGGACCTTAACAGAGTAGTGGCTACGACAAATATGTTACAGAGACACTGTGATAAATGCAAACACAGACATAAACATAGGTTGTTAGGGAAGCATATGGAAATGGACGGCTGATCTGCGCTTGGCCTTGCATTGCGGTGTTGGGAAGTGATTGGGGTGTTGGGAAGTGATTGGTATTCTCTGACAAGTGCTTTGAAGCTGAGACGTGAGGGACTAAGCAAAAGCAGAGTGGCAGTGTCCTGCGTGGGGACAGAATTTGCTGGATTTAGAGGCGCTTGAATATTTTGATAAGCCTCACAGAGAATTTTTTTTTAATGAGTGAAATCACCAAATGCATTTGTAATTTGTTAAAATTAAAGTTGAGAACACCAATTTTAGTCCCTTTGAATATGTTAACTCTGCTATCTTCAAGGTTTTCTTTCTCCAAAAAGCTATTTCTAGCTAATTATCCTCACTAAGGAAAGTGATCTGTCGGACTGTGTTGCTAAGGCTCCTCACAATGGGGGCTGCTGCAGTGACTAGAGACTGAGTCAATGAGGAAAATTAAATACTTCCAGGGACTGATTATTTGGGAATTTTCTTCCAAGGGAAGTTCAGAGAAAGCCCCTCCCTGCCCTTCTGGGAGAAGGGGTCAAGAAACAGGGGACAGAAGATCAGAGAGACTTTGGTTCGCCTTTAGTTCAAGGCACTCAGCATCCCAAGGCACCACACTGTGGGGTATTGTTTTGTGAGCCCCAACAATTCCTTCCTTTCTCTTTCTCTTTCTCTCTGTCTCTCTTCCTTTCTCTCTCTCTCTCTCTCTTCTTTCTAATGTAAATAATATCATTTGTCTCATCAAAGAGTCTTTAATTAAGTCTTTTTCCTGGGTTGGAAGCAATGAGAAAGGGTCACAACCCCGTCAAGGGAAAGTCACATATAACACAGCCCGCAGTGCCCCCAAGGATGTAAATTGCTTGGATGTGTTTAATCTTCCCATGTTTGAAGAGACAGACGGTGATGTGAACTAGGGTCAACATGAAAGGCAGCGCCATCTTAGGTGACTTTAGCCTGTTAATAGGGAATCCTCCTGTCCTTTTCAAATTTATATTTTCTGCTGCATCAAAGCTTTTCAGGTAACAGTGTCAGAGAGAGCATAATCTCTCAGGTTAGCCTGGTACAACTTAAGTTTAAACTAACTGCTAACTGAAAATAAAATTCCCCAACAATAAAAAAAAATTTACAAAGTTAAGCACTAAAGAATTTTTAAAAATATTGCGTAAATAATTTGTTGTAGGTTATAAATGTGTTTATTATTTATATGCTGCCTCTCATTACTTAGATGACCCTGGCAGATGCCTGAAAATGAACGTTTACGTTTTTAGGTTGGACCATAATTACTTATTTTGTGTATCTTCTTCCCACTAGCTTTGGTGGCATAAAATTTGTTATTCATCTTCATGTGCTTAAGGCCTAGAACAGTGCTTGGAATAAAGCACATTGTTCAATAAATGGAAGCTCCCATGCTCACGACTCTGCTTGCCCTATAAGGAGACAGTGTGTACACTTACCATAGAATAATTATTATCTTACTGTTCATCTCAGAAAAGAAAAAAACACAATGGTTTTAAGAAGTACCTTGCACCTTACACATACTTTTATGTTGCTCTGTGAAAAGTCTTTGCAGTTTAGTATCTTATAAATATTGTAAGTAAAGGTCAAATTCCACAGGGGTCTATAATTTCAAATATTACTTTTATTGTTTTACCTGTAAAAACTTTCTAAGTGTTTTTTTAAAACTTACTGTTACAGAGCTATCTGGTAGGATCTATAACCCCATGAACTACATTTTATTGTTTATTTTATTTTACGTTTTGGAAAGACAGTCTCACCGTGTTGCCCAGGCTGGTCTCAAGCTCCTGGGTTCAAGCAATCCTCCTGCCTCAGCCTCCCAAAGGGCTGGGATAATAGGCATCAGCCACCACACCTGGCCATGAACTACATTTCAAATGGGTTTTTTATAGGAATCATCAATGATGATAATGAGAGATATCTGTTGGAAAACAAAATGAAGAAAGGGTTAAGGAATATTATCAGCACTGTCACGCATGTCTGTGTGAAGAGACCACCAAACAGGCTTTGTGTGAGCAGCAAGGCTGTTTATTTCACCCGGGTGCAGGCGGGCTGAGTCCGAAAAGAGAGTCAGCAAAGGGAGATAGGGGTGGGGCCGTTTTATAGGATTTGGGTAGGTAGTGGAAAATTACAGTCAAAGGGGGTTGTTCTCTGGCAGGCAGGGGCGGCGGTCAAAAGGTGCTCAGTCGGGGAGCTTCTGAGCCAGAAGAAGGAATTTCACAAGGTAATGGCATCAGTTAAGGCAGGAACCGGCCATTTTCACTTCTTTTGTGATTCTTCAGTTACTTCAGGCCATCTGGATGTATACGTGCAGGTCACAGGTGATATGATGGTTTAGCTTGTGCTCAGAGGCCTGACAGGCCCAATATTTATTGAACTTCTGTAGACTAATGGGCACTGTTCTGGGTAGCAGAGATTCATCAATATATAAAATCTGCAAAAGTTAAAACAAACAAACAAACAAACTTCTCTGACATCCTGGAGTTTATTGCCCTTTAAGAAGGTGGTGGGCCGGGCGCAGTGGCTCACGCCTGTAATCCCAGCACTTTGGGAGGCCGAGGTGGGCGGATCACGAGGTCAGGAGATTGACACCATCCTGGCTAACACGGTGAAACCCCGTCTCCACTAAAAATACAAAAAATTAGCCAGGCATGGTGGCGGGTGCCTGTAGTCCCAGCTACTCAGGAGGCTGAGGCGGGAGAATGGTGTGAACCCGGGAGGAGGAACTTGCAGCGAGCCAAGATCACACCACTGCACTCCAGCCTGGGCGACAGAGCCAGACTCTGTCTCAATAAATAAATTAATTAATTAATTAATTAATTAAATTAAATAAATAAGGTTGTGGGGGAGACGGACAATACAAAATAAACATCACAAAGGAGGAAATAGTTGACTATGTCAGAAGGTGATGTGTGCTGTAGGAAAAAATAGAGGTGATGTAGGGGTGGGAGGACTTTTCCTTTATCCTCTGAGGGTTTGATGAGTGAGTGTATGAAATAATCTGAAGGGAGGCAGATGAACAGGAGAAAAGACACACAAATTTGTTACCTACAGGAGGACATCACGGGAGAGAAACCTGAACACCCAAAAGGCCAGTGAGATTTTGAAGCTTGTATACCTTCTTCCCAGGGAAGAAGGTAGAGTGGATATAGTCAAAATTTAGGGGAGAGTAAATAAATTCGGGGAAAGACAAATGGCCCAGAGCATAGGGGATAGTCTGAGTGCAGGGTTCACCTCCAGGCTCCCCTCTTGTTTTTTGTTGTCATGGTGTTGGTACTGCTGTGAAGGGTGAGGACAATCAGTGTGTTTTTCCCCTCAGAGCAAATTGTAAAGCTAAATTAGTCATTATTTAAATTTACTATAGTTGCCTTTATAAAAACTTTAAATTTACATTATATATGTTGAAATTGAAGCTATGCAATTGTAATATAAGGACGGATTTACAACTAAAGCATGTTATAATATAAATAATTGATTTTCTGTATGAAATCCTAGGCAATATTGTAAAATTGTACAGACCCGTCAACTTTTTCCACTTAAATATTCTGAGTAAAGTTTAAGGGTTTTGTAGTTTTCAAGTGATTTTTTTTCTTTGTTTGTTTGTTTCTTTTTGTCTCTTGTGATCCAAGTTTTCTTCTCTGGTTGGTGAGATTACTGGGGCAAAGATTTCTTGACAATTGAGTTCCTTTTGGAGGATCCTTCCTAAGGCAGGTAATGGGAGCTCAGAAAAAGCTCCTCACTGCATTTGCTGTTCTCCAGGTGCCCTCAGTTTGAAGCAACCAGCATGCCAAAGTGGCACATTTTGGGGTGGTATTTTCTTAATTCCCTCAAAGGTAAAAGGCAGAGTGGGTTATATGTTTAAACAGGACAGTTGGGTGGGCCTCAGTGAGGACGTGCCCTGTGAATAGAGGCCAAACAGAGATGAGAGAGCTAGCCCGGGGGACTTTTAGGGGAAGCATCTTCTAGTCAGAGGAAATAGCCCAGGCAAACGTCCTAAAACAGGAGCATCTGGCATGTTTGTTTGTTTGTTGGTTTGTTTTGAGATAGAGTCTAGCTCTGTTGCCCGGGCTGGAGTGCGGTGGCGTGATCTTGGTTCACTGCAGCCTCCACTTCCTGGGCTCAAGCGATTCTCCCACATCAGCCTCCCAAGTAGCTAGAATCACAGATGCACGTTATCATGCCCAGCTAATTTTTGGTATTTTTGGTGGAGACGGAGTTTTGCCATGTTGCCCAGGCTGGTCTCAAACTCCTGAGCTCAAGTGATCTGCCCACCTCAGCCTCCCAGAGTGCTGGGATTACAAGCATGAGCCACCACGCCTGGCCCATTTAGCATATTTGAACAACAGTTAGGTCAGTGTGGTGTAGTAGATATTAGGAGTGATTTTTTTTTTAATGAAGAGCAAGCAATACGTTATGAAGTATCCTTAAATAACAGGGAGCGTTCTCTTTAAAGTTCCTCAGGAATGGTCAGTCATGGATCCAAGATGACATTTACTTAGTCTCCAAGTTTGAATTCAAGATCAAAATCTGATTACTGTTACAAGCAACAAGAATCAAAGAGTAATATCTCCTTGCTACACAGGATAGAAGACTCCTTATTGCCACACAGATGAATTCTTGACTAGCAAATGCACATAAACTACATCCCTACCCAGTGTGAGTGAAAAAGGAAAGGGAAGATTAGCTTGTCTAAGTATCGATGGAAATGCAGTCAATAACTCCAGCTGTATTGTAAAAGGATTTTAACATCTCTACAATGGAACAAAAACATTAACGGATATCCTTCTTCCTAGAAAATGGCTAATGCTTTCCTAGAAAAAAAGACACATATGAGCTCCAAATTGTTCTTCAAGTGGGTGAGAATGGTCTGTCGTTATTTATACTTGTTCACAGTGCTTCATTTGTCATCCATCTTTGGGCTGTAATTGTGAGCTTAAAAATAATCAACATTTTCCACCACCTGCAGAGCATCATCTGCACTTTGAGCTCATTTCCTCAGTGTTCCCTACAGAGTTCCATCTGCTTTACATACCTTACTTCTCTACACATGATTAAAGCTGCTGATGCTACCTGAACTGCATACATAGCTGGCATTATGGAATGCCTCAAACTACCACAGCGTGCTGTGGTGAGATGCCTTTCCTATCAGAGTCTAGGCTTACAAAAATGCATGAAGTGTTTCTCATATATTGCATATTTGGGGTGAAAAAAGACAATGACAGCCAATTTTTAATAAGTTCTGTCAGGGAGATCATAATTATTTATCTTCTAAACAAAACTATCTATAAATATATGGTCTTCAACTTATCCACCGGGAAGACAGATGAAAGTTTCAAATGGATCCTCTTACAAATGACTAAAAAACACTGCGTCATAATCTAACATTATGTTGAGTCTTTTTGCCTGAATGTTTTCTAAACAATTTTGTAGAAGTTAGTTAATACTTTAAATAACTGGACATTGTAACTAAGAAATTATTTTGTAAGTTATTCAGGAAGGTACACATAGCTCTTATAAAATGACCAGTATTTGTTAGTTTCTTTTATAAATCTGAATGTTTATATAAAGTTTACCTGAAATAAGATACATCTTGCTTTCATATGGAATATTTCATGTTTGTTTCCAATAGCCAAATTAAGAAATATAATTTCAAATATAAAATTAAAGCTTGTGTAATTTTCTTTCTTTTTTTTTTTTCTGAGACAGTCTTTCTGTTTCCCAGGCTAGAGTGCAGTGGCCTGATCTCGGCTCACCGCAACCTCTGCCTCCCAGGTTCAAGCGATTCTCCTGCCTCAGCCTCTTAAGTAGCTGGGATTACAGGCATGCACCACCATGCCTGGCTAATTTTTGTATTTTTAGTAGAGACTGAGTTTCACTATGTTGGCCAGGCTGGTCTCGAATTCCTGAGCTCAGGCAATCTGCCCGCCTTGGCCTCCCAAAGTGCAGGAATTACAGGCGTGATCCGCCACACCCAGTCAAGCTTATGTCATTTTCTAATTCTACTCTCCTTTCTCAACTCTTAGAATATTTTATTGATATCTGTGTTCTTAAACTTTACAAAAGTGACATCATGCATTAAATGCTCCTCTTACTTGCATTTTCTACTCAATGTTCTGATTTTGAAATTCACTCATGTTTCATAAATTTACTTCTAATTGTTTTATTTTCAAATATTTTATAACAATTGTATAACCATAGCTCAACTTATTTTCCACTCTTGTTGGCTGGCCTTTTATGTTGTTTTTATTTACTATTGCAAACAATATTTACAATATATTTAATGTTCAAGAATTCCTTTAGGATATATAACTAGAAATAATTATTATTATGGGATATTCTCATCTTCATATTTACTTTTTATTCCAAATTATTTTCCAAAATAGCTCCAAGAATCAGGGTATAGGTGTTCATATCCTCAAAAACTCTGGATACAGCCAGATTTTTAAGTATTTGCCAACCTGACAAACATAAAATAAAACCTCATTGTAGTTCTTCTTTGTATTTCCCTGGTTACTGTGAAGATGTGCATCTCCCTGAGTTGATTAACCATGTGGTTTACCCATTTGTAAATTACTGGTCTATGTTTCTTGCCTATTTTTCTTTTGCATTATTTCCGTTTCTGTTAACTACTTGTAGAAGTTCTTTATGTAGCTGGATACTAATATTTGTTAGACATATATCTTACAATTATCTCTTCTACTCAGTGGCCTAAAATTTCACATTCTTTATGGCATGTCGATGAAGAAGAGAGCTGAATTTTAACAAAACCATATGTACCCATTTCTCCCATTAGAGTGCTTATCTTACACTTTCTTTAAGAAATAATAGAAAAAGCCAGATGCAGTGGCTCATGTCTATAATCCCAGCACTTTGGGAGGCCAAGGTGGGCACTTTGGGAATCTGAGGTCAGGAGTTCGAGACCAGCCTGGCCAACATGATGAAACCCCGTCTCTACTAAAAATACAAAAAATTAGCCAGCATGGTGGTGGGCACCCATAATCCCAGCTACTTGGGAGGCAGAGACAGGAGAATCGCTTGAACCCAGGAGGCAGAGGTTGCAATGAGCCAAAATCTCGCTACTACACTCCAGCCTGGGCGACAGAGTGAGACTCCATTTCCAATAAAAAAAGAAATAATAGAAATGTTATTTTGTGCTTTCCTCTATGGACTTTGAAGGTCTGTGTTTCATTAGGCCTTAAATCCATCTGGAACAATTTTTGTGTAGGGTTAAAGACAGGGATCTAATTTTATTTTTTCATTATGAATAAACAATTTTAAATTTCTCATAAATATCTAACAACAGGTTGCATTTATGTCAAGTTTACATATATACACAGACTTTGCTTTAAGTTTTTAAAAATTTGCTGCATTATTTTAATTGGCTGTGCCTGTACCAAACCTACTTTAATCATGATTCTTGATAGGCCAATTGTCTCTGCATTGTTCTTCTTCAACAATGTCTTGGCTATTCTTAGACCTTGGCTTTTAAATACAAATTTTTTCAACCAGTTGCTCAATTACATTTATATACACACACAAATTATTGGGATTATGATTGAAAATGGAATTAATTTATATACTATGTTATTGATTCTTCCAGTCTTTGAATATGGAATATTCCTTTATGTGATTCTTCTTTAATATTATTCATTAAAGTTTTAAATTTCTCCCAATAAGTTCTTGCATATATTTTGTGAGATTTTGTTTTATTACATCATAAATTCTATTTTTAAAATATTGTATTTTCTCAGTTGTTATTGGAAATATAATTGATTTTTGTATATTGTTCTTATATTGAATAATCTTTTTTAAGCTGTACACTTTTCTAACAGGTTTGAAAATTTATCAGCTCTCCATCTTCTCTACAATTCTTAGGATAATGATAATGATTATTATTATTATGTTTTACTTTCTTTTTCTAATGACTAAGACCCCAACATAATGTTGATTAGAAACAGTGATTATAAGCATTTCTCTTTCTGATGAAAAAAAAGGATTCTAATATTTTGTGACTAATTCTTTGAACCTTCTATTATATTGAAGTTCTTTTACTCCTGATTTATTTTTTTACACATATATAGGGGAATTACAATTTATTCCTATATAGCTCATTTTATTGAAATTATTCTTTATTATTTCTGGTGCCTTTTCTTAATGTACTGTGTTGCATTAATTTTTAACATTAAACTATCTTAGTCTAAACACTCCAAGTATAAACCAAACTTGAATAACTCAAGTTTCTAAAATTAAGAATTCAAGCCACATGTGATGGCTTATACCTGTAATCTCAGTAACTTGGGAGGCCAAGGCATAAGGATTGCTTGAACCTAGGAGTTCAAGAGCAGCCTAGGCAACATAGGGAGACACCCATCTTTATCAAAAAGAAAAGAAAAGAAAAGAAAAAAGCCTGATTTAGTAGTGCACACCTGCAGTCTTAGCTACTTGGGAGGCTGAAGTGGAAGGATCACTTGAGCCTGGGAGGTTGATGCTGCAGTGAGCTATAATCATGCCACTGCACTCCAGCTTGGGTGACAGAGAGGAGCGAGACCCTGTCTCAAAAAAAAAAAAAAAAAAAAGAGACTACGTCTCCACAAAAAAATTGGCCAGGCATTGTGGCTCATGCCTGTAATCCCAGCACTTTGGGTGGCTGAGGCAGGAGGAGTTCAAAACCAGCCTAGGCAACATAGTGAGAACCTGTCTCAAAAAAAACTGTTAAAAAAAGGAGTTCAATAAGATATAATTTATATATTACGATAATCAGAATATATAATATAACTGAGGCAGTACAATGTAAATTCAACAAACCATAGGCACAGTTCTCTTGTGAAGCCATAATTGACAAGTATTATTGGCAAATCCATCTTGATTGGATCATTCGTATCAGCATACAAATACATTGTAATGATTGCCCTTTTAAAAATAGAAAACCCCATCACTTTTGATGAAAGAAGATGGCTTGAAAGAAAAATCTTTTTTTTTTCTTCCTACTCTCCCTTCGAGACTGATCTAATCAGTCTTTCTTTCACATCGGACCATGGAAACCCTCTTGGAAAGATGATAAATTCAATAATTAATTTAGTCCCCATTTTACTTAACATGAAATACCACTTAAGTCCGTTGATGACTCTCTTTCTGTTGAAATTGATCATGTGGCTTTCTCTGCTTTTCCTCCCACCTCCTGGTCTACCTAGTCTTGGTCTCTTTATTGGCTCCTTCTATTTCCCACAATTTCTCCCACCTCAGTAAATGGTACCATCATTTGCCTGGATAAATATTCAGTCCAAAATTCTCACAATAATCCTTGTTTCATTTTTTTTCCCCCTGATAGGTCTCATCCAAAACATGACCAGATCTTTCTGGCTGTATCTTTACATGATATATTTAAAGTCTATTTTTAAACATTTAAAAAAATTATTTTTTTATGTATTTCCACTTCTCTGTCACCTCCACTGCCACCATCCAAAGTCTAAGTGACCATCTCCCATTAGCTAAAGTAGTAGTTTACAAGTCATTTCTGTGCTTCCACTCTTGCCCTCCTACTAATTATTGACCACACATGAGCCACAATTACACCTATAAAGCATAAATCATTCAAGTTACACTACTGCTTAAATCTCTGCTGTGGCTTTCCATAACATGTAAGATAAAATCTGAAGACTTTAATATGCCTTACAAGAAACTACAATATCTGTTCCGTGCCTTTTTGTCTTATATCATTTCCTACTCTTTTCTCTCTTTATTGTATTCTGGCAAAATAATCTGCCAGATTATTCCTGCTTCGTGGCCTTTACATTTGCCATCAGCTCATTTTAGATTACTCTTCTCATTGATCTTCATATCATTCTGAAATTTGCTCAAATATTAGGACCTCCCTTACCAATCTGCCTGAAATGGTCTCTCTCACTCCTCAATCATTCTCCTTCCCCTTACCAAGCTTTTTGTTCATAGAAGATATAAGTAAGTAAAATAAACATTTTAGATATTTGTTTGTTTGTTTTCTGCTTCCCACATTTGAAACTAGACTGTAAGTTGACTGAGATGATGGATTTTATATCTTGCTCATTGCCGTACCTCTAGAACTCAGATAAATGGTAAGCATATTATGAGCAACTAGATATATCTTTTCAATAAATGCATATTGAAGATGTTCTTGAGTTTGAAGAAAGGATTTTTAAAATATGAATTAATCTTTTATCTCCACAAGTTTTCTACACCCACGCCTATGATCGTGTGCTAGACCTTTCAACCTATGCTGTAATCCTATAGCCCACTATTCCAGACCTTTCCATTTCTGACTCATCCAGATCCTTTATTTCCATTTACAGAATCCCTCTTGTCTCCAGGGTGTGTGTTCTGAGCAATAAGAAGGATAAAATTGCTCTTTTCACCTTCTCCTTCTTCATGCGACACATCCCCATTCATCTGTCATGGCTCACGACAAATGCTCTGTCACCAGCTTGCTCCACAGCTTTCTCAAGCTGGGTTATATGGACCTTTTATTTGGATACACAATATATCTCTGTTTTAGCACTTGTTTCTATTTTGTAGTCTTAAGCTTAATGTCCTCTAACTGTCACTGGACCATAAGCTCATAGAGAACAGGAAAGCAAGTCTTTTTCATCTTTGTGTCCCCAGAGCCTGGCACTACTGGACCAGATCAGGAACTTAATAAATGGCTTGTGGATGCATGAATGATTAAACTATATTACCAACTTATGACATTTTTTATGTAATAGGTTATACATTGTTGCCATTTTAAAATAATATTTTAAAAAGTCTAAAATAGTTTCTGCATATTGCCCCTCCCCGCCCAAAATGAGTGCCGTGCTATGAGAAAGACAATAAAAATTTTGACGTCCCACCAAGCATAACCCCACTGAGTCAAAGAGATGCAGGGTAGTAAGGTAAAAACAGCACGCAACCCAGAATTAGGAGAACACATTTCTATTATTTTGCCACTATCTCTTAGTATTGTTTGGTGTAACCCACTTTTTTCTCCTAAGACTTGATTTCTTATTCTCTAATAGGAGAAAGTCAAGATGGGTGCTCTCCAAGATCACATTATTTTGATATTATTTGATAGTCAAAAATTTTCACATAAGAATATAGCTTCCTTCAAGTGGTAGGGTTGCTCCCTCTGGATACATGCTTGTATAAGACTGCAAAGCTTTGAGTTTTGAAAAAACAGTTCTTATTAATGCTATAGCATTTAATTGGAAATCCTAGCTCACATCTTTCTTATAGTTAGTGTTCAAGTGTTGATTGATTGAATCAGGATAATAGCATTAAGACTTCTATGCCCAAAGAAAACAGACAAAATTATTAAGATACAGTTGCTAAGATGCAGAAGAAATTTAAAGATATAGAAAATGGAATTTATTAGTTTTATTAAGCAAGCCAAGGCTTATACGCAATATAAAAGATGTTAAGAATATGTCATAGGTTACTACCTACTGTGTTGCTGTGAGACCTGCACTAGAAAGATCTAATGCCACCTGTGAAAAGTAACTATAGTAGACCATAAGGCAGCTAAGGAATTCAGACTACACATTGTATGTTGGCCACACCCAGTCTAGCAAGATTTATATATAAATTTTAATTTAGAAAGTTCATAATATTCCTTTTGTAAAACAAGGATCATTTCAGAGAAAATATGAAAAAAGGTGGAAAAAATCTCTCTGATTAACAAATTGCACATTAACTGGTACGATGACATGGTTTGAAAAGCAAAAATAATACTTAGCTGCAAATACAGGTGTATAGGACACATATAAAAATTTTTCATTAGACTCAGCTCATATTATACTTTTATTAAAATGTGCATAATGTGAACTTCAGACTGTATATGAATAACATAGAAAAGAATCAGGAAACAGCTATAAAATATATATATATAATAACAGCTATTATATATATAATAACAGCTATTATATATATAATAACAGCTATTATACACACACACACACACACACACACACTTATACAATTAAGAAACTTGTTACATTCTGGAAGGAATCGTTTTTTGCTTTTTTTACACTGGTCGTTTTCCAGCTTTATCAGTCCCTGGCCAGAGCTCCAGCAATGCAAGGAATTGAGTTCTTGAGAAGTGAATTAGTTGAGGATTACAGATATGTTGAGAATATGGGGTCAGTAGTGGAGGCAGCAGAGGGACTTTTCTAATATGCTCATGTCAACATAACTACACTGGTTAATCTTGAGGGCCCGTTATTGCCAGAGACAGGAACAGGTCTCCAGAGTATGTTCCATATATGCCCAGTGTTTCAAATATACCATTAAATCAGCAGTATTTACAACAAAATAAATTGTGACAATTTAAAAATAGGTGATTACATGATGAGACAGATACTAAATTCTCAGTAGTTCCACAAGACATTTTCATAACATAGTAATCCAAAGACAGTATTTAAAAAGCATTAGTTAATCAGTGGCTTATTTGTGAAATGAAACTTAGAAATTTAAAATTTGCTATATGCAGTAGTTTCTATTTGCATTGTATGCATAAATGATAACACATATAAACACACTAAATATGGGAATAAGATTCTTAATTTTTCTACTTATGATACTAGCAAAGGAAAATCTATAGAGTGTAAATACCTGTTTTGTTCTAGATGGTGGACACATGAAAAATTGTTCATATCCATTTGTCACTTAAGATTTAATGGCTCTTCCACTGCCCTGAAGGGTGAGTCCCGGACCAGGCAGTATTCATCACAAACTGACTTGAGAGCCGTGGGCCTTAAGGGAATATTGGAGGTAGGCTAGCAATATTCCCTGTGGCCCGTTGTGGTGATGACCACAGGGTGACACTCCTTTTCCTTTGGAAGGAGAGAGAAGAGTGGGAAGGGCTGCATCTTGTGGCTTGAGTGACAGCTCAGCCACAGTACAGCAGAACAGGTGGAGTTCTGAGGTTTTTGACTCTGGTCCCTGATTGCTGGAGGATGGCAATTCTGGACCTACCTGGGACCTAGGGTGACTCGCCACCCTGAAGGGAAGGACATAGGCCTGGCTGGCTATGCTACCTGCTGATTGTAGAACCCCAGAGCCTTGAGCGAACATAGACAGCAGCCAGGGAGTGGTTACAGCAGGCCTTGGGCAACACCCAGTCCTGTGCCGGCTTTAGATCTGACCCAGCACGATCCTAGTGGTGGTGGCCAAGGAGTAGTTGTGTCACTCCACCCCTAGCTTTCAGTGGCTCAGAACAGAGAGAGACACTCTATTTGTGTGGGAGGAAGAAGAAAGAGAACAAGAGTTTTCATCCAGTAATCCATAGGATTCTTTCAGATCTTGTCCAAGGCCATCAAGGTAGTATGTCTATGAGTCTGCAAGAAACACAGCATTACTGGGCTTGGGGTGCCCCCTAAAGCTGTTACAGCTTAGATCACAATACCCAAGTCCTTCTGAATATCTGGAAAGCTTTGCCAAGAAGGATGGGGATAAACAAGGTGAGAAGGTGAAGACTACAATAAATATCTAGCTTTTTAATGCCCAGACATCCAAGAACATCTGCTAGTATCAACACCATCCAGGAAAACATGACTTCACCATATGAGCTGAATAAGGTACCAGGAACCAATCCTAGTGAAACAGAGATATGTGACTTTTCAGACAGAGAATTCAAAATAGCTGTTTTAAGGAAACTCAAATTTAAGATAAAGTGGAGAAGGTATTCAGAATTCTATCAGATAAATTTAACAAAGAAATTAAAATAATTATATATTAATTAAAAATAACTAATATATCATATAATTATATATTTTTTAAATTAATTGAATTAAAAAGAATCAAGCAGAAATTCTGGATTTGAAAAAGGTAATTGGCATACTGAAGAATGCATCAGAGTCTTTTAATAGCATAAGAGATCAAACAGAAGAATTAGTAAGCTTGAAGACAGGTTATTTGAAAATGCACAGTCAGTGAAAACAAAAGAGGAAATAATAATTTTTAAAAATGAAGCACATCTACAGGATATAGAAAATAGCCCCCAAAGGGAAATCTAAGAGTTATTGGCCATAAAGAGGAGGTAGAAAAAGAGATGGGGTAGACAGTTAATTCAAAGGTATAATAACAAAACCCTAGGGAAAGATATCAATATCCAAGTACAAGAAGGTTATAAAACACTAAGCAGATTTAACCCAAAGAAAACTAGCTCAAGGCATTTAATAACTCCAAAAGGTCAAGGATAAAGAAAGGATTCTAAAAGCAACAAGAGAAAAGAAGCACATAGCAGGCAATGGAGCTTCAATATGTCTGGTAGCAGACTTTTCAGTTGAAACCTTACAGACCAGGAGAGAGTGGCATGACATATTTACGGTGCTGAAAGAAAAAAACTTTTACCCTAAAATAGTATATCTGGTGACGATATCCTTCAAATATAAAGGAGAAATAAAGACTTTTCTAGACAAACAGAAGCTGAGAGATTTTATCAACACCAGACCTGTCCTATGAGAAATGCTAAAGGGAGTACTTCAGTCCAAAAGATAAAGGATGTTAATGAGCAATAAGAAATCACCTGAAAGTACAAACTCACTGGTAATATTAAGTACACAGAAAAACATGGAATATTATAACACAGTAACTGAGGTGTAAACTACTCATCCTAAGTAAAAAGACTAAGTGATGAACCAATAAAAATAAAAAGTACAACAATTTTTGAAGACATAGTACAATAAGATATAAATAGAAACAACAAAAAGTTAAAAAGCAGAAGGATAGAGGTAAGGCATAGAGTTTTTATTATTACTTGTGCTTATTTGATGTTTATACAAACAGTGTTAGTTGTTATCAGCTTAAAAAAATGTGTTATAAGATAGTATTTGGAAGCCCCATGGTAACCACAAACCAAAATCAAACAATGGATACACACAAAATAAAAAGCAAGAAACTAAATTATACCACCAGAGAAAATCATCTTCACTAAAGGAGGACAGGAAGGAAGAGAAGACAAAAAAAAACCAGAAAACAAATAACAACATGGCAAGAGTAACTTCTTACTTATCAATAATAACATTGAATGTAAATGAACTAAACTCTGCAAACAGAAGACATACAGTAGCTGAATAGATGAAAAAGAAAAACCATTTGATCTGTTGCCTACAAGGAACACACTTCACCTATAAAGAGACACATAGACTGAAAAATAAAGGGATGGAAAAAGATATATTCCATGCCAATAGAAACCAAAAAAAAAAAAAAAAGAGTAGCTACACTTATAACAGACAAATTAGATTTCATGACAAAAACTATAATAAGAGACAAAGAAGGTCACTATATAATGATAAAGGTGTCATTTCAGCAAGAGGATATAACAGTTTTAAATACATATGTATTTAACAGTGGAGTACCGAGATATATAAAGCAAATATTATTAGAGCTAAAGAGAGAGATGGGCCCCAATACAATAATAACTAGAGAATTCAACACCTCACCTTCAGCACTGGACAGATCTTCTGGACAGGTAATAAACAAAGAAACATCAGACTTAATCTGCTCTTTAGACGGAATGAATTTAACGCATATTTATAGAACATTTCATCCAATGGCTACAGATCACACATTCTTTCCCTCAGTATATGGATGATTCTCAAGGATAGACCATATGTTAGGTCACAAAACAAGACTTAAAACATTCAAAAAATGAAAATAATATTAAGCATATTCTTTGACCACAATGGAATAAAACTAGAAATTGATAACAAGATGAATTTTTGAAACTCTACAAATACTGGAAAATTAATATGCTCCTGAATGACCAGTGGGCCAATGACTAAATTAAGAAGGAAATTGAAAAATGGCTTGAAACAAATGATGATGGAAACACAACATACCAAAAAATCTATGGGATACGATAAAAGCAGTACTAAGAGGAAAGTTTATAGCTATAACTGTCTACATCAAAAAAGAAGAAAAACTTCAAATAACCTAATGATGCAGCTTAAAGAACTAGAAAAGCAAGAGCAAACCAAACTTAAAATTAGTGGAAGAAAGAAATAATAAAGATCAGAGCATAAATAAATAAAATTGAAGAAAACAATACAAAAGACCAATGAAACAAAAATTTGGTTTATTGAAAATTTAAACACAGTTGACAAGCCTTTAGCCAGACTAGGGAAAAAAGATCCAAATAAATAAAATCGGAGATGTAAAAGGAGACATTACAACTGATACCACAGAAATTAAAAGGATTATTAGTGGCTACAATGAGCAACTATATGCCAATAAATTGGTAAATCTAGGAAAAATAGACAAATTCTTAGACACATACAACCTAGCAAGATTTAACCAGGAAGAAATCCAAAACCTGAAGAGATGAATATCCAGTAACAAGATCGAAGCTATAATAAAAACTCTGCCAATAAGAAAAGCACAGGAACTGAAGGGGGAAATCTGAAAGCCTTTCCTCTAAGATCTGGAACATGGCAAGGATGCCTACTTTCACCACTGTTATTCAACGTAATACTGAAAGTCCTAAGCTAGAGCAATCAGACAAAAGAACAAAATAGAGGGCATCCAAATTGGAGTGGAAGAAGTCATATTATCCTTGTTTGCAGATGATATGATCTTTTATTTGGAAAAACCTAAAGACTCCACAAGAAAACTATTAGAACTGATAAATTCTGCAAAGTTGTAGTATACAAAATCAACATACTAAAACCAGTAGCATTTCTATATGCTAACAATGAGCAATCTGAAACAAAAAAATCAAAATGTAATCCCATTTACAATAGCCACAGATAAAATTAAATACCTGGGAATTAACCATAAAGTGAAAGATCTCTATAATGAAAAATATAAAACACTCATGAAAGAAATTGAGGAGAACACCAATAGGATGAAAAGGTATTTCATATTCATGAATTGAAATAATCAATATTGTTAAAATGCCCATCCTTCCCAAAGTGATCTACAGATTCAGTGTAATTCCTATGAAAATGCCAATGACATTCTTCACAGAAATAAAAAAAAAATTTTTTAATTTAAAATTAAAATTTATTTGGAACCACAAAAGGCCCAGAATAACCAGATCTATCCTGAACAAAAAGAACAAAACTGGAGGAATCACATTACCTAACTTCAAATTATACTACAGAGCTAGAGTAACCAAAACAGCATGGTACAGCATAAAAACAGACATGTAGATCAGTGGAACAAAATTTATAACCCAGAAACAAATCCACACAGCTACAGTGAATTCATTTTGACAAAGGTGCCAAGAACATACTCTTAGGAAAACAGTCTCTTCAATAAATGGTTCTGGGAAAACTGAATGTTCATATGCGGAAGAATAAAACTAGACTTCTGTCTCTCAACATATACAAAAATCAATCAAAATAAAGACTTAAAGACCTCAAAATATGAATCTACTACAAGAAAACACTGGGGAAACTCTCCAGGACATTGGTCTGGGCAAAAATTTCTCGAGTAATACCACACAAGCATAGGCAACCAAAGCAAAAATGGATAAATGTGATCAGGTCAAGTTAAAAAAAACTTCTGCACAGCAAACAATCAACAAACTGAAGAGACACCCCACATAATGGGAGAAAATATTTGCAAACTACCCATCTGAGATGGCATTAATCACCAGAATATTATATAAGGAGCTCAAAATAACTCTATAGGAAAATTTTAATAATATGATTCAATAATTGGCCAAAGATTTAAATAGACATTTCTCAAAAGAAGACATACAAATGGCAAACAGACATGTGAAAAAGTGCTAGACATCACTGATCATCAGAAAATGCAAATCAAAACAACAATGAAATATCATCTCACCGCAGTTAAAATGGCTTATATCCAAAAGACAGGCAGTAACAAATGCTGGTGAGGATATGGGGAACAGGAAATCCTCGTACACTGTTGGTAGAAATGTAAATTAGTACAACCACTAAGAAGCATTCAGAACTTCCTTAAGAAGCTGAAAATAGAACTATCATATGATCCAGCAATCCTACTGATGGGTATATACACAAAAGAAAGGAAATCAGTATATGGAAGAAATATCTTTACTCCCATGTTTATTGCAGTACTGTTCACAATAGCCAAGATTTTGAAGCAACCTAAGCGTCCATCAACAGATGAGTGGATAAAGAAAATGTGGTACATATACACAATGGAGTACTATTCAGCCATAAAAAGAATGAGATACAGTCATTTGCAACAACATGGATGGAACTAGAGATCATTATGTTAAGTGAAATAAGCCAGGCACAGAAAGACAAACATCACATGTTCTCACTTATTTGGGGGATCCAAAAATCAAAACAATTGAACTCATGGACATAGAGTGGAAGGATGGTTACCAGAGGCTGGGAAGGGTAGTGAGGGGTTGCAGGGGGAAGTGGGGATGGTTAATAGGTACAAAAAATAGAATAGTAAGACCTACTATTAGGTAGCACATCAGGGTTACCATAGTCAATAATAACTTAATTGTACATTTTAAAATAACTAAAAAGAGTCTAATTGGATTGTTTGTAACACAAAGCATAAATGCTTGAGTGGATGGATACCTCCTTCTCTGTGATGTGATCATTACACATTGCATGCCTGTATCAAAGTATCTCATGTACCCCATAAATATATATACCTATGATGTACCCACAAAAACTTAAAATTTAAAAATATTTTATGGTTCCAAAGGAGTTATTGCAATGTGTAATATACAAGTGTTACAAAATAATTTGTAAAATGCATCAACAGTAACTGTTTTATTTCATCAAAATAGAGTTTATATATTATTGTTTGCATATGCTCACAATTACCAAAAAATTGTTTTAAAATGTCAATTACCAAAGAAATTGTTTTAAAATGTCATGGCACTGGACTTGGTGGACAAGATGGCAGATAGGAGACAGGGCTAATGTGCAGTTCTCACCTGGATGAACTGAACTGTGTGTGGAGACTCACACTGTGATCTCTTGCTCCAAGAACCAACAAAGGAACATACCAGGAAAACCTGAAGGATTCCCAGATCCTTTGAAAGAAGCAGCACACTACTACTAATTTCATGAAACAGGTGAAAAACTGAGCTTTCACAAAGTGTGAGAGAAGGAAAACCTGCCTCCAAACATACATTTCTAACGGGGGACCTGAAAATCCAGATCATGAGATTATGGAAGAAGGATTTAACCTCTGCTGGAGTTGAAATGGATTTAGGGAGTCACATGAAATATAAAATTAGAAGTAGCAGCAGAAAATGCCTTGCAGGCAGTCCCAGTCTCCAGCTGAAGCCCAGGGAAGCTGGACTTGTTGAATGGTTTTGACCAAAATGCTGATAGTGATATGGACAATGAAGTCTAGTCTGAGGTGGTCTCATATGAAGATGAGGAACTTATTGGGAACTGGAGTAAAAGTGACTCTTGCTATGCAAAGAGACTGGTGGCAATTTGTCCCTGCCTCATTCAAGAGGAAGCAGAGCATAAAAGTTTGGAAAATTTGCAGCCTGACAATGAGGTAGAAAAGAAAACTCCGTTTTCTGGGGAGAAATTCAAACAGGCTGCAGAAATTTGCATAAGCAGCCCATCCCATCACAGGCCCAGAGGCCTACGAGGGAAAAATCTTTTGTGTGTTAGGCCCTTGGGACATGGTGCCCAGCATCCCAACTGCTTCAGCGCCAGCCTTGGCTAAAAGGGGTCAAGGTACAGCTCAAGCCATTGCTTCAGAGGATGCAAGCCCCAATCCATGGTGACTTACACATGATGTTGGACCTGTGGGTACACAGAAGTCAAAAACTGAGGTTAGAGAACCTCCACCTAGATTTCAGAGGATGTATGGAAATGCCTGGATGTCTAAACAGAAGTTTGCTTTGCTACAGGGGTCGAGCTATCATAGAGATCCTCTGCTAAGGCAGTGCAGACGAGATATGTGGGGTTGGAGCCCCCACACAAGACTTTGGACTTGAACCTTTGGGTTAACGCTGGAATAAGCTAAGACTTTGAAGACCATTGGAAAGGCATGATTGTGTTTTGAATTGTGAGGTCATGAGATTTGGGAGGGGCCAGGAGCAGAATGGTATGCCTTGGCTATGTCCCCACCCAAATCTCATCCTGAATTATAGGTCCCATAATCCTATGGGAGGACCAGAAGGAGTTAATTGAATCATGGAGGCAGTTTCCCCACATCTTGTTCTTGTGATAATAAGTTAGTTCTCACAAGATCTGATGGTTTTATAGGGAGCTTTTCCTCCTTTGCTCAACTCTCATTCTCTCTCCCACCACCCTGTGAAGAGGTGCCTTCTGCCATGATTGTTAAGTTTCCTGAGGCCTCCCCAGCAATGTGGAAATGTGAGTCAATTAAACTTCTTTCCTTCATAAATTACCCAGTCTTGGGTATTTATTCATAGCAACATGAGCATGGACTAATACACTACCTTACTCCTGCAAGAATGGCCATAATTAAAAAATCAAAAAATAACAGGTGGCATGGATGTGGTGAAAAGGGAACACTTTTACACTGCTGGTGGGAATGTAAACTAGTACAAGCACTATGGAAAACAGTATGGAGATTCCCTAAAGAACTAAAGGTAGAGCTACCATTTGATCCAGCAATCCCACTACTGGGTATCTACCCAGAGGAAAAGAAGTCATTATATGAAAAAGATACTTGCACACACATTTTTACAGCAACAGTATTTGCAATTGCAACAATATGGAACCAGCCTAAAAGTCCATCAACCAATGAGTGGATAAAGAGAATGTGATATATATACACCGTGGAATACTACTCGTCATAAAAAGAATGAAATAATGGCATTGGCAGCAACCTGGATGGAGTTGGAGACTATTATTCTAAGTAAAATAACTCAGCAATGGAAAACCAAATATTGTATGTTCTCGCTTGTAAGTGGGAGCTAATCTATGAAGACATAAAAGCATAAGAATGATATAATGGACTTTGGGGACTTGGTGGGGAAGGGATGGGGTGAGGGATAAAAGACTACATATTAGGTACAGTGTACACTGCTCAGGTGATGGGTGCACCAAAATCTCAGAAATCACCACTAAAGAACTTTATGTAACCAAAAACCACCTGTACCCCTCAATGTGAAATAAAAATTTAAACATTGTGCTTTCTCAGAAAAAAAATGACAAGACGCTGTAAAAAATTTTAATTACTTTATAAAATAGATACGTATGTGCATGTGTATTTCTTTTCAAATCTTTCCAAAATATAATTTTATTGAAGAATAGTATATCAATAAATAAGTTACAGCATGCTACTTTTCTGCTCAGAATCCTCCAATGCCAACAACAGTTGCTTGTTTTCCTTTGACTACAAGCCAGATGTCTTACTATGACACAGCAGACTGCTGGTCATGCTCGTCACATGCCCATCCATCTCTAACTCCCACTTCTTCCTATTCTTCCTTCTGTCACTCAGTGGACTCTTTGTATACCTGAATGATGCCGGGAAAATTCCAGAATTAGAACATTTGCATTTGTATTTCTTCTGTCTGGAATATTTTCCCCAGGCATTCACATGGCTTGCTGGATAACTACCTTACACATTCAAATGTCATTTTCTAAGTGAAGCCTTTTGCAGCTTTTGCTGTATTTGAAAAGGCAATCCCCATTCACAGGGTCTATATTTCCCTTCCTTGATGTAGCTTTTCTCCCAGCCATTATCACTGGCAAACTATATATATATATATATATGTTTAATTTTAATTATTTTGCTTATGACCTGTTTTTCCGCCACTAGAATGGAAGAATATAAGCTCCAAAACTTTTTTTTTATTTTATCGAATTTTTAAAAATAACTTTGAGACAGGGTCTTGCTGTGTTGCCCAGGCTGATCTTGAATTCGTGGGCTCAAGTGATCCTCCTATCTCGGCTTCCCAAAGTGCTGGGATTACAGGCATGAGCCACCACACCCTGCCCAAGCTCCAAAAATGTATAAATGCTTATTGCACTGTGGTTTCCTTAGATACATTCCCTAGATCTGTATCTGTCATATCGTAAGCACTCAATAATATTTGTTGAATGGATGGTTGTGTTACAAAACAAACATATAACAGATAATGCATAGGGGTTTGACAGAGAAATGTTTGTGGTGAGAGGGGCAGAAGTAGAGTTTAGGGCTGAGAAGTCACTAGGAACAAATCAGTAGAGACTCTTCAATCTCAGCAAATAGGTAATATTTTTAAAGTTAATGAAGTTGTGTAAGATAGAGACTGTAAATGGGTGACCATTTGGTTTTATTTGCTTAAATTAATGCTTGCCTTTATGACCATTATATTGAAAAGACGTTTATGACCCTTTAAAGAAGACATCAGGTTAGAAGGCTATTCCATCATGAGTCAAAGAAAGATTTGGAGTACTACTGCAGGACAAGGCTCTTGATAGAGATTTGTGAGAAAAAAAATAAAAAATGGAAGCAGTGTCAGACACTAGAAAGTTTTATGCCGGAGGCTGACTGTAACAGAAAAGATAAAAACCAACCTAATTTAATTAATGTATCTTTAATTAGGTGAAGGTAAATCTGCAGGTCTGGACACAAATGACAAACAGTTTATCATCAGAATCATGTCAGAAAGTGACAGAATTACTAAAATATGATGTGGCTTCTTTGCTTATCAGAGGAACTAAAGGAAGGCAGTTACAAAGAGGCTAAAGGTAAAACTGGAATATATTTATTCTACAGAAAATATATTACCATGGGGGACACTGTAACTGAACTTTTCTAATTGATTCAAGAAGAGCAAACTGGAAAGTGCTCTAGCAGAGAGGGATGTTGTTATAGATGAAAGGGATTTAGAGCCTAGAAGATGAAGTCACTTGTCTAGAGTCTCACAGGATAGTCCTGGCCAAGCCAGAACTGGGACCAAAATGACTTTAAACTGTTCCTGGATTGAGTAGCTTGGATCTATTGAACTTTTACTTTTTTGTTTTTATTTTTTTATTTTCCTTTAAGTTCTTGGATACATGTGCAGAACGTGCAGGTTTGTTACATAGATATACATGTGCCATGGTGGTTCGCCCCACCTATCAACCTATCATCTAGGTTCTAAGCCTCACATGCATTAGGTATTTGTCCTAATGCTCTCCCTCCCCTTTACCCCGCACCCCCAACAGGCCCTGGTGTGTGATATTCTCCTTTCTGTGTCCATGTGTTCTCATTTTTCAACTCCCACTCATGAGTGAGAACATTAACTTTTGTTAATTCCTCTTTCTACTCAACTAATATTTTTGAAGCCCTACTATGTGCCAATTATTGTGCAATCTCTGCTTTCTTAACTTTTAATGTGGGGGGACAGACTTTAAAAAAATAAAATGTGTGCAAGTAAAGGGGAGATGAACGCTAGGGAGAAAATTAAAGCAGGAGGAGGAGGCAGAGAGCAGCTGTAGAATAGGAAAGGAAAGGCTGGCACTGGAAGAGAAGAAGGAGTGGGTCCTGAGGGTGCCGAGGAAAGACAAAGGAAGCAGCAGGTGCAGAGGCACTAAGGAGGGACCCTGCTGATGTGTTTGAGGAATGAAAGGTCCATATGGCTGGTGCCAAAGGAGCAAGGAGGGAGGATTGGCATGTGAGGGCATAGAGGCGGGAGGAGCCAGGTCACGGAGGGACTTCAGCTGTTTTAAGGACTTGACTTCTACTGGAACAAGACCCGCTGCCATTGAAGGCTTTGAGCAGAGTATCAGAATCTCACTTATATTTGAAAAACCTCACCCTGACTCCCGTGTTGAGTGTAGATGTGAGGAGGCAAGGGTGGAAAGCAGCAGACTGGTTAGGAATCAGGATGGCTTTAACCCTAGTAGTGGTGGTGGGTTGGCAGGAGGCGTGTTCAAATTTTGGAAATACACTGAAGGTAGAGCAGAGAGGATTCATGGGCAGGCTTGATGATGAATGCAGAAGAAAGAGAGGCATTAATGGTGACTCCTGGGTTTTGTCTTGAGCACCTGAAAGAATGGAGTTGCCATGTACCAAAATAAGACCAAATGAGGAGGAAGTTCAATAAGTCTCTTTTAATCTACAGCACGCTCTCTCTTGCGCTCTCTCTCTCTCACCACTTCTTTCCTCTCTACCCACTTCCTTTGCAATTTATCAGTTGATAAAACTATATTGGTCTATAGAGTTTCCCACGGGCAGGGATTTCATGGAGTATTTCCCTGTGTGCTATTTAATATGTTCCTCTCTCCCTTATAAATTCTGGAAATCCAGAATTTAGGTCTATAGACTTGGTCAAATTCATGCTTGATTTTTATCAATACTACATTACGTGTAACATTGATTGTGTATTTTCATCCAAAGGTGCATCATGTGTGGTTTCACTTGTGGTTATATTAGCAGCCATTGATAATCATTGCTTAGATCCTACTAAATTTGTCAGAAGTTAGGAAATCATGATACTCTAATCCCACCATTTAGTCTTCTTTTATGAGCTGAAATATTTCCATAAAGACAATATTTGGTTTCATTAAGGTTCCCATAACAAAGAAAGGCCAAAGGCTTGATTCTTCTCTTTATTCATCAATATTCAAAATAATGAGTTGGTTACCTAGCATCTTCCAAAATTAAACATTTTTAATAATTTTAATAAAATTAAGGATTTAAATATATTTGATATGCCTCAATCCATTGCAGAATATTCTTGTTGATGTTCAGATTGGCCCATCTTTGGCCCTGGGTGTTTTTGAACTGCCCTCAGTCTCTAATTGCTTCTTTTTTTCTACTGGGATATGTTCCTGGCTCATCTTTCATCTTGCACATTTCCAGCCGTAGAAGCCATCATTTCTCCAGGGATCCTAGTTTTATCTTGGAGGAAATGGTATTTAGTGATAACAGTCTGGTGCAAGAGGTCAGTCCTTGTGTAGGAGCTTTTTCAGTGCACAGAGGCAAGACATATGCCACATTTAAAATTAGATAACATTATCTTAGGTTCTTAGTGATGCTTCTAACTAAAATTTAAAAAGTATATGGAGCTTTTATTTAACCTTATCTATTTTATATCTGCTTCTTTTCTCGCACTGAAATTTTCAGGGTCAAAATCACCAAGATAATTAGTCACTTGCTTTATTCCACATGTATAGAACATTTCAATAGCAGAGAATGCAGTGTCTAATTTTGCCTAAAAGGTCAGGGTGAAAAGAACATTTGTTGACAAGATGAGGATACATATTCTGATTAGAGCAAACACCATGTAGGAAGACTCAGAGGCTTGAAAGAGAGCATAGTTCATTTAGGAAAGAGAAAATCCAGTTCCACCATGACGGATGATGGATGACAAAGTCAGCAAGAAGTTGGGACATAATGAGCCTGATATTCAATGCTGCAGATGTTAGAGCACCAACAAGATACAAAAGCTTTTTTTTTCTCTTTTTTTGCCTTGCTTTCAGGAGGTATCTTGCATTTGTTTTCAATAAAAATATTACTTTCCTACTTTGTCCTCATAAGCAGAACTTAGGGATGAGCAAAGAGCAGGGGGTTTTAAGGATTGCTCTCCTTAAACACTGTTCTACACCAGCTCAGCAAAAAGACCATTTAAGTGTGGCTCAATTATTTTCTGACATTTGGAGAAGCATTTGCATACTAATAATCCAGGGTCCTGGTTGTTTTTCTCCCCACAGAGGACAAAGTGTGGACCATAGTGTCTCATGACTTGCAGATGCAGACGCCTGTGGTCGGCTACAACCCAGAAAAATACTCAGTGACACAGCTCGTTTACAGCGCCTCCATGGACCAGATAAGTGCCATCACTGACAGTGCCGAGTACTGCGAGCAGTATGTCTCCTATTTCTGCAAGATGTCAAGACTGTTGAACACCCCAGGTAGGTTGAGAATGGAATGTTACTTTTAATCACTATCTCAGCTGGTGCTTAGAATTGCCTACAGAATCCAACAGGTGTGGTTCATTATCTTATAGTCCAGTCTTCAGTAGGAAGGAAGCTGTAAATAAGTAAAATAAAATCCTTTGGCTTGTTTTCCGGGGAATGAAGCTAAGAAAGAATGATTTTGAGGAAAAAATAGTCCATTGTTTTAAACTTACGGATTTTTAAATTTTATGTGCATATATGTTTCTAGCGCTTAATTGTCAGTAGTGGCTGTGGGACAAAGTTTATCAGAGCTCCTTGTGAACATTCAAGCAATTCCCTTTGAGAGCTTCAGGTGTCTTTATAGTAAAGATGAAAGCATTCTAAAAATTGTCTACAGCCAAATAGGATATAGAATAGCGATAGAATTTAGAGCTCTTTCCTCCCAGTAGTTGCTTCACGGTACCTGTTTGTCTCAAGAAGTCTAGCCTGATTTTTTGTTTTCATGATGGCCAACTTTTAGCATGTGCTAGTGTGTGTGTGAGTGTGCACATGCAAACCCACATACATGTGTGCAAGACTGTGTCCGGGGTGTAGAGAACAGAGAGATTCCAAAAGATATACTGGAAATAACTTTACTGCAACAAGTTCCATGTGCTCTGGGAGTCTTGGCAGTAAATTCGAGATGTTGTCAGAAAACTGCATCTCTGTGTCTGTAGTAAAACACAGTGGAAATAAGTCAAAGAAACATGAGTTCATAATTTCCAACCTTACCACTTCCCAAGTATGTGACTTTGGGGGAGTGAGTTGACCTCTTTTTAAAATTTTACCTTAATTGACAAAATTGTATATGTCTATCGTGTACAATATGTTATGATATATATATATATATATATATATAGTACAATGGCTAAATCAAACTAACATATGCCTTGCCTCATACATTTATTATTTTTTGTGAAGCAAATACTTAAAATCCGTGCTTAGCAATTTTCGAGATATAATAAATACATTGCTATTAACCCTAGTCACCATGTTATACAATAGACTTTTTGATATTAAGCCTCAGTTTCCAGCGACTTTTTCTGTCAAGGAGAAATTATAATGCCTACTTCAGGGTGATTGGGAGAATTTCATAAGGTAATATACCAAGTACTTATAAGACTTGATACACTTAAGGACATGATAAGTAGCAAGTAGTATATTGATTTTTTAAAATCATGTTAAGCAACTTTGTGCTATGTCAGAGACCAATGGGCTGTTGGATGCCCCAAAACAGCAATGAATTGAAAGCAGTGTTGTAGGTAGCAGTTTACAGAGAAGAGTTATAAGCAAACAGTGATAAGGCTCCGATGACTGAAGGAACACCAGGGTTCTTAATCTCACGCAGAACTGGATAAAACGACATGGACATAGGTGGAGTGGTTTTAAGGAGAGGAGAGTTTAACAGGCAAGAAACAAGGAAGGAGGAAAAAAAACAGCTCCCCCATACAGAGACAGAGAGAGGAAGGGATTCCAATGAGAGAAAACCCTGTGTGTGGTGGTAAAGTGGCTGCTTATATGAGGAGGCTGGAGGAGGTGGTACCTGACTTGCATAGGGCTCAGGGAATTGGTTTGACCAGGCATGTTATTCACGTAGCCCAGGGGGAAAACTGGCCCTCCCACCCTAGCCTTTTAATATGCAAAGTCAGGGCGCCATGATGCTCTACCCACATGGAGATATGTGGGGGCGGCCATGTTGCCAGGCACATGTGAGGGCAAGGAAGAACAGGGCAGGAATCGCCATGTTTGGGTGGACCCAGTTTCTAATGGCCGGTATTTGCACATCAAAGCTTGCCGGCCTGGCTCTAAGAGCGGGGGGCTTTCCTGCTAGACAAGAAACATTTTTGGAGCTGCTTTAAAAGAAACTAAAACTTTCCTGGGACCCCTTTTCCCCTCTATGTGTCTAAAATAATTTCTTAATAATTTGTTAATAACTTCTATAACGATAGTACACAATATTGTGAAAATGTGAGTGCTTTCTATGTGCAAAGCCTTGCGCTAGAATTATAGACAGAGTACCCTCTAAGAAATAAGGTTGGAAAGGAGGGTGGGAGTAAACTGGGAAGGAAAGTAAATGCTGTGCTGTGGAGTTGGGACTTCATCCAGAGGGCCAGTACTTCTCAGACTTTAGTGGGCATTACAATACCTGGTGAGATAATAAAACCTGCTTTGCTGGGCTCCATTTTCTGAGTTTCTGATTCAGTAGGTCTCAGGTGGTGCTTGAGAATTTGCATTTATAATGAGTGCTATGGACTGAATTATGTTCCCCCCAAATTCCTGTGTTAAACCCCTAACCCCCAATGTGACTATATTTGGAGATTTGGCTTTCAGTAAGTAATTAAGATTAAATGAGGTAGATCATAATGGTGGGGTCCTAGTCCAATAGGATTGGTGGCCTCAGGAGAAGAAACAGAGCTCTGTCATGTGAGGGCATAGCAAAAAGGCAGCCACCTGTAAGCCAGGAAGAGAGCCCTCACCAGAAACAGAATCAGCCAAAACCTTGATCTTTCACTTTCCAGCCTCCAGAACTGTGAGAAAATAAATTTCTGTCATTGAAGCCACTCAATCTATGGTATTTTGTTATGGAAGCCTGAGCAGATGAATACAATGGGGTCCCAAGTGATGCTGATATTCCTGCTCTAGAGACCATGCTGAGAACCAGCACAACTCTTTTTTCTGTTCACTTTCACTTATCATAGGTGTGTGTGTGCGTGTGTGTGTGTTTTAACTGGATCCTGTTTCCAGTGCCAGGAAAAGTAAAAGACTGTATGTAGAAGACCAAGGGCAATAAGAGCCACTAATGAACCTCATCAGCTTGTCTTCACTGTTTCATGAGCGGCTGCTCCTTATTGAAGCCCTTTTCACAGATTCCAGTTAATTAGTCTTCAGTCCTGGGGTAGGGGTGGAGGTGGGGACAAATTCCTGACCAGCAAAAGAACCTTGGTACTCTCAGCTTTATATTCTTTATTTTCTTTCTTTCTTGTATTAAACTCCAAAGTCAGCTTTCAGTTTTTGAATTTTGCTCTGGTAATTAAAAAACACAGTATGGCTTCCAAATATGTTCAACTTACGGTTGAGGTACCAGGAGAATTAGACTAGAGGTGGGAAAATAGTTCACCTTTAGTGCTCCTGGTCTTGCAGTTCAGCATCATTCTTTCCCCCCATTGACATTCCTTGTCTCTTCCCCTCAGCCACCGTGAAGACTCACACACATAACCACTCTCCTTTACAAAACATAAAATGTACAAAACATCAGGAAAAATGGGATAAACTTGTTATTAAGCACTCTGTTAGTTGCTTTTTCTAGTAAGGAGATAAAGACATTTTTCTTTAACCTCTAGATACCCCTTTCACGAGAAAAACTGCTAAATTGAAATCAAGAGTAAACTTTTAATCTGAACAGTAAATATACCATTTTCTTTGTATTTCTAGACATCTAGACACTGGGTTTCCCGTCATTTGTAGATTATTATTGTACATAATAAACAATACTTTAAAAATCAGTTTCTCATAAGCTTCTTGCCTGTTTGGACATTCTATATATATATCAAATCTTTGGTTCACATAGGATTTGTACTTAACAAATGTTTGCTGATTCAAATGAAATGAATAATATATAGCTTTAAGTGTTACCTCACTCAACCTTGGGACAGTGGTTTAAGCAGGAGTGTGCATCAAAATTTTTAGGTTGCTTGTCAAAATGTGGATTGAATGGCCTTACTCCCAGGCTTTGATAGAGCTTGGTTGGGGCCTCAGAATATTTGCTTTTAACAAACACCCATGGGTAATTCTGTGAACCACACACTGAGAAACACTGTCTTTAATTTATGGCATGAAGGTTTCTCATGTTGGAATTTAAGGTGTTAGTCCTTCATGTGGGAGAAGATTAAAGGGAATATTAGGGCTTGTCTGACCCATTGAAATAAAATGGCATACATAGTTACCTCCTTCAGCTAAAATAAATGGGCATAATAAAATTTTTAAATCCTTCTGATATACCAGTCTCTAAATATTGTAAAGGGAATTTCAGCTTACCCTTCTGAGTCATTTTTTACACTCCCAATTTTCGTTTTCCAGGCCTACTAATCTGCAGAATAGCTGATGCAAGGAAAAGGAATGGTTGAGACAGCAAGTTCCTTGTATTATTATATTTTGCATATGTCAAAACAAGAAAGAACACAATTTAATAAAAATCTTTAATTTGTGTTTTAAAGAAGCTAATGTTTACTGTAATTGATTTTTTTTTCCTCCTTCATGGTAACATTCAATTTTAAATATCCATTTACTTATTCTTAACTAAGACTGAAATCATATTAGAACTTCTGCAGTAGTACTTGTGACATCTGTTCAAATACACAGTATATTCATTATAGTCATTGCAATTAAAATGAATATCAAATGAGTTTGTAATAGCTTTGCGCTTAAAATGTTATTTTTTATTTTAAGAGCTTTAGCCTCAAGAGTTCATTTGGGGCTCTATAGTTTCTAATGATGCTTATGATAAAGAGTTGATATTCATATGGACCTCATTTTTATTTTGATAAATATTCGTTTGTACCATACCATTAGCTAGTAAATGTAAAATTACCCATTATTAGTTTCTTCCAGTTTTTACAAGGATAGTAATACATGCCTTGTAATGTGCTCTCTTTTATTACTACAAAACTTAAAAATTGAAACAAATTAAAAATAATGATTTTGCCAGTATTTATGGTCATGTCTATTCTCGCAGTGTAACTATTACTTCAGTTGTCCTCAGCTTTACAAAATACATAGAAATGGAAAAATAAAAAGTTATTTTATTTTATGTAGAAAAGCCTGCTTAGAATGAGGCATACCAATTTGGGAATCACCAAATTAGTTCTACCCAAACAGAGAAAAATCATTAATGGTCATCCAAATGGATGTCTACATGATTTATATTTATATCCCCAGATTTGTAAATGTAATATTACCTTAACTTATGAAGAGCTAAATTAGTGAACAGTGAAATCTACTTCTCAAATAAGTACCATAAGAACTTGAATTTGGCCGGGAGTGGTGGTTCAGGCCTGTAATCCCAGCACTTTGGGAAGCCAAGGCAGGTGGATCACTTGAAGTCAGGAGTTCAAGACCAGCCTGGCCAACATGGTGAAAACCCGTCTCTACTAAAAATACAAAAAATTAGCTGGGTGTGGTGGCATGCACCTGTAATCCCAGCTACTTGAGAGGCTGACACAGGAAAATCACTTGAACTCGGGAGGCAGAGGTTGCAGTGAGCTGGTATCATGCCACTGCACTCCAACCTGGGCGATAGAGCGAGACTCTGTCGCAAAACAAACAAACAAAACAAAACAAATCTTGAATTAGATAAATCAAGCACTGAGGGAGTTCCATTAGATCCTACTTGAGTAGTCTTAGTCAACAGTACTAATACTTTTAGATAACCAAAATGTTTCTCTGTATTTGGACAAGAACTATTATGCTGCCATTAAAATGTTTATTTGTGTATCTTACATACATTGTAGTCATATATTTATTTTACAAATCATATTACACTTTCTAATTAAGAATTTTTTTGCTGAAGTATTGATTCCTTACATATATAAAGATTTATTTAATTGTAGAGATAAAAAGTTATCTTCTCTATTTTTCTGGCTATATTTAGCCCTGTTTTGTTGGTTTCCAGTGTTTTTCTTCTTTTAACTTTTCAGTGTTGTCTAGTTTTCATGAATGATACTTTTTACTGCTTCTTTTGTTGAAAGAAGCAATATAAATTATATATATTTTTGGATAGTTTACTATTAGATTTTGTATCTATTGAAATTGAATTATGCTTACAATTTTTGCCTATAAAGTAAGCTGTGTAAAATTCAGTATACTTTATGATACTAAACTGTGATTTAGTGGCTTTGAAAAGACAAGAAAACATGACTCTAGCATTGTAACATATAATCTATTTTTAGCAAGAAATTCTAAACTTTGGTGCAGCTATCAAGCAAATGAATTTCAAGTTATGCTGTGCATTATAAGAAGCTGCAGCATTTAATTCTTAAGATGACATAGATAAATCACTCAATTCCAATAAAAGATTTTTCAGTAAATAAAATTTATTGTGACTAATCAGTGTATTAATCAGAAGATTATTTACTTAATTATTATACCCACTCATTGTATTAAAATTGGGTGATATAATTAAATGAGACAAGCAACAAGGATAGTAATAACTAAAGGGTAAAATTAGAAAATTATATCGAGTAATGTTTCATACCCAGACAACTAGCATCTGCATGATGGGCACTGTAATTGAAGGGGACAGAGGGATTGCAGGGAGAAGAGTAAGCAACTATTTCAACAATATGGATAGGAGTTGATGAGAACCTCAACTGGAATAATGAGTAGGAGAATAAGTCAACAAATATTTTTTAGTTTTGCCTGTGTATCAAGAAGTGTGACACATAAGCTGATATGGGAAAGATTCATATGAGTTAACTAAGAAAAAAATGAGAGAAGGATTCTGGGTTAGCAATGTCAGCATATTCAATGATTCAGAGATGGAGATCAAGAGACACTAATTTGAAGGAAGTGAGAGGGGTCAGAATGGCTGGAGTAGGGAACTTGAAGGTGGGAGAGGCAGAAAAATGGAAACTGGAAATTAATTCAGAGTCTCTACCTAATGTTGAGGATTTTATTTGAATGGCAAACAGAATGATTTCAAGTAGGGAAGTTCTGGCTGTTCCTTGGATACTGGAGTGGAGGAAGCAGAGGTGGTGCGAAGAGTCTGTCGGCACCAGAGTGCACATGGACTGCATGTCTGGGAGGCCAGCTGGGACTTGAGAGAAAGTTTGTTGTTGTTGTTGTTGTTGTTGTTATTGTTTTTAAGTTTAGATGCTGGAATCAACAGGAGTTGTGATTACTTATATATACAGGAGGAAGAAAATTCAAGGGTGACTCAAGTTTCTGACTTGAAAAACTGGCCAACAGTTCTAAGGCTTACCTTGTTTATTAAGAAAAAACTGGAGAATTGGTGGTCACTTAGCTTTAACATGCAAAGTGATGGCACTAGGAATACAGGTTTTTATGTGATCTGTGATGGCTGATGGCATAGTGTAAAATCCTTTTAAGTGACATCAAAAGATTAATGAATTAAATTTTTTCTTCCTTGAAATTTTCTTAAACATACTCTACAACTAAAATAAAATGGAAGAACTAAGAGTATCGTCAGAATCCTAATGTTTTCCATTCTTGTATTTATATTGAAAGATCAGAAAACATATAGTCAAGACTGACCAATCTCAATTATGTACCAAATTTTTTTTTTCCTCATGCAAATCCTCCTGTATTGCTTCAGCTTCCTGGGCTGCCTTGGTTTCATGGCACCTGCATGATGTCTGAAGCAAGGGAGGAGCAGGCTGCAAACTTAAGCACAGACAATTAAATACTCCTGCAAGGAAGTAACACGTTGTGTGTGTGTACATTTTATGGACCAAAGCAAGTCACATGTTTTGCTGGGTCTAACTTTAGAAGAGGACAAAGTACAATCTTCCCATGTACTCAGGAGCAAAGATCACGTGGACTTATTGAACAGTTGTAATGCCTTCTTAAGATGACTCAGAGAGGTATCGGGAGGAGAAAGGAAAGAACACAGAAGAAAAGAAAAATACTAATTTTGTTTATGTGTTTGTGGATGGAATGTTATTATGTTCACTTTTTTTTTTTTTAGACGGAATCTCACTCTGTCACCAGGCTGGAGTGCAGTGGCATGATCTAGGCTCACTGCAACCTCAGCCTCCCGGGTTCAAGTGATTTGTGATTCTCCTGCCTCAGCCTCCTGAGTAGCTGGGACTACAGGCACATGCTGCCACGCCCAGCTAATTTTTTTTTTTTTTTTGTATTTTAGTAGAGACAGGGTTTCACCATGTTGCCCAGACTGGTCTAGAACTCCTGAGCTCAGGCAATCTGCCCGCCTTGGCCTCCCAAAGTGTTAGGATTACAGGCGTGAGCCACTGCGCCCAGCCAGTTCGCTTTTTTTTTTTTTTAACAAGGGTCAGAGATAAAGAGAGACTCCACTCAAAGGCCAATTTCAATGTAAGAGGACACCCTTCTTTTACAGATTAAATGGTAAGCAAAAAAAATAAAATAAAAAATAAAAATACTGGTACTACAATTATTTGCTTCCTTATGAAACTTTCTACAATTCTTACCCACGGTGATCACCATTTTTTCTGAATTTCTGTTTCACTTAGGGCCTAACCTCTATCACTTGGTAGTTGATTATGGGCTATTCATGGCTTTTCTTGCTCTTCATTGTTTTCTGGTGTTTTAATGGTCTCTTTCTTACAACAATACAAGGTCTTTGAGGACAGGGGCCATATCTTAGTATCTTCCATCATGCCCAGCTTCTAGACATCTACCTAGATAGTGAATAAATTAGAAAAACACTAATTTTAAAAGGGGACTAAAGAAGAGGATGCAGCTAGCTAAAGGAACTGAAAAGTTATTAAACAGTAGGAAGAAAGAATCAGATTAGGAAAGTCCTATAATTGGGAAGCTAAGGGAGATGGGTATTTAACAATAAACAGGCAAGCAAGTAAAAAAATAAGTAAAAACAAGAAAATTGAGGTACGGTGAATGGTGAGACATCCTAGAGAGGAAGCCATCCCCTGTCATTATCTGTTGGGAGGCTGCTGGAGTTTCATGTCAGTGGAGTTTGGTGGATTGAGCCACTGAAGACTGCATGGGGAAAGGAAAGAGCAGGGGTAAGTTTTCAAAAGGTTGATGGTACGAAGATGGCCACATGTAGAAAAGCTGCTTAATCAGATGACAAAGCAAGAGTAGGGGTTTTAAAATGTTTGATATTTTTAGGGATGAGGGAGTTGTAAGTAAATTTATAAACTGAGAAGGAGACATTGGAGAGGTTCAGATTAAAGATGTAAGACAGAAAAGGAATAATAGGTCCCAGGAGAGAAAGAAGAGTGTAGAATTTGCTTTGGTAAAGAACAAGAACACCTGTTTCAAGAAGGGAGCTAAAGACAAGGGCAGAAGTTCTCATTAAATGTCTTGAACAATGCCATTCTAGACATTTATCTCATTTAACTCTCAAAGTTACGCAAAGTAGATTTTATTATCTCTGTTTTGCAAAATAGGACTCAGAGGAATAAACTTACTGAAGGCTACCATATTAGTTCATTTTCACGCTGCTGATAAAGACATACCTGAGACTGGGCAATTTACAAAAGAAAGAGTTTTAATGGACTCACAGCTCCACATGGCTGAGGAGGCCTCACAATCATGATGGAAAGTGAAAGACATGTCTCACATGGCGGCAGACAAGAGAGCTTGCTCAGAGAAACTCGCCTTTATAAAACCATCAGATCTTGTGAGACTTATTCACTATCATGAGAGTAGCACAGGAAAGACCTGCCCCTGTGATTCAATTACCTCCCACCAGGTCCCTCCCACAACACGTGGGAATTGTGGGAGCTACAGTTCAAGATGAGATTTAGGTGTGGACACAGCCAAACCATATCAGCCATCATTGCTGGAAGTGGAAAAACTGAGTTTCAAATGTATATCTATCCTATTAAAAACCTTACTGACACACTGAAGAAAGTGTGAACATGGAGAAGTCAATGCTTGGCCACCAAAGTGAGTATAGAACTAATCCCAGCAGGAATTGTACCCACCCTCATCTCTTCAACCAGTGTGAAAGAACGTTTTCCCTCTTGTCATTTTCTTTTTTGTGTGCGTGATTAGAAATGCTATTTACCAAGTGACCTTTGGTCAGTTCCAGTATTTCTGATTAATAAATTAATCTTAAGGTAAAATTTATTAAGGGTAGCTTGAGTTGTACTAAAAGGGTACTGCTAGTGCCTTTCAAGTGGCAGACTTGAGCTTTGAGGTGAGACTTTGATTTTGTATGTAGCTTAGTCTTTAAAATAACAAATATAAGGATGAAATGGAAACTCCGTGAGGTTATCCAGTCACTCTGTAGAGCTTGAAAATCTGCCTTCTTATGTCTTTCTGTTTAAGGTAGACTCTAACCTTTTGATTCTGAAAAGCCATGTTCAAATAAATACTTATTCTAGTTTAGAATAATTATAAAGCAAAGTGAAAATGCAAAGCCTGCATGAGAATTATGGGTTTCATGTGTATTTCTCCTTGTAGTTATCTGGCCATATGTTTTCATAAGTTTTCAGACAGGATACCACACCGCTGTTAATCTTTTTTAAACAAAGATTATATATTAAAATGAGAGCAACTTAGAAATTACACCAAAGCTGAATTTTCTTTGAAGATGATCACATCTTAATGAACGGATTTGTCCTAATTTATGAGAAGTATGAGTTTATAGAGTTGCATTTAAACTAAACTTCAATATATTAAAAGACCATAAAACCAAGTTTTTAAAATTTGCATTTTAGTTTATTATATTATAAAAGATTATAAAAATGAAGAAACAGCTATTATCCAATTCAAAAAATTAAAAAACTACTTTTGGACTATTTTTCAAAATTCCATACTACTTACTCTGCCATTCTGAATAAAAAAAGGGATAATCATAAAAAGTCTTCTAAAAAGATTGGATAGATAAAAAAACATGACTTTAAACTTTGTGAAGGATAAAATAATATAACAAAATTTAAGGAGAAAATTTTTTAAAAGTACTGACAATTTTATTATTTATCTTTATGAATATTACTCTCTAGTTTTTGCTTCCATCTGCACATACTTTCACAGAAACAAAACTGGAATGAAGTTAATCTGATAGTCTTTTCTACTGACATTAAATCGTAATTTTTTCCAGTTCATATATTTTCCTTAAAATTATCCACTTTAATTACATCGTAAAATGAAGATAAACTTAATTCATCACCTGATAAACCTAATCGTAAATTATTTTTGAAAATACCTCCCCTAAACAAGATACTGAAAAAAAGCATCAGAGTTTTACTATAAACTTCTCTTGGATATACCTAAAGTATTACTAAGATATTGCTCAGTTATTCATTCTGCAAACATTTATTGAGTATAAAATATTTAGCTGGGTGCTATGAGAATACAATGAGGGTAAAAATAATACAGTTGACCCTTCAACAACATGAGTTTAAACTGTGAGGGTCTGCTTACATGTGGATTTCTTCTGTCTCTACCACCTCTGAGACAGCAAGACCAACCCCTCCTCTTCCTCCTCCTTCTCAGCCTACTCAACATGAAGATACAAGGATGAAGACTTTTATAATGACCCACTTATGCTTCATGATTAGTAAATGTATGTTCTCTTCCTTTTAATTTTCTTAGTAACATTTTCTTTTCTCTAGCTTACTTTATTGTAAGGATACAGTATATAATATATATATAACATATAAAATGTGTGTTAATTGGCTGTTTATGTTATCTGTAAGGTTTCCAGTCAACAGTAGGCTATTGGTAGTTAAGTTTTTGGGGAGTCAAAGATATAGGTCAATTTTTACTGCACAGGGGGTTGGTGCCCCAACCCCTGAGTTGTTTACTGTACTTTTAAATAGCATTTGCCTTAAAATATTGAGTGAAATTTTTTTATGATGACAATAAAATCATTTTGTATAAGACTTACAAATACTGAAAAAATCTGACTAGTATGTCCATCATGGATAAAAGACTGAATAAATTTAGAATTCATGATGACTTCCAAACATTTTGATATGTGTATTTTGCATTAGGTAATTCTGCCTCCCCTGTTTGAAGAGGTTATATTTGGAGGAAAGATGAGGAAGGCTTAGGAAAGGGAGAAAATAGGGTCTCAGAGTACTATTAGCTGGGATATCAGTTCAGGTTCAACCGGAGAAACAGAACAAGTAGAAGATATATTTAGAGATTTATTGCAAGGAATTGGCTTATGCAACAGTGGGGCCTGGCAAGGCAGGTCGGAAGCTGGGGCACACTGTCAGGAAGGAAAGGCTGGAACTGCCAGACACAAACTGAAGCTGATGTCCACAGGAGGTAGTTCTTCTTCAAGGAAGTCTCAGCTCTATTCTTAAGGCCTTTCAACTGATTGAATCAGGCCTATCCAGATTATCTAGAATATGCTCTTTTACTTAAACTGTAATTACATTTACAAAATGCCTATGCAGCAACACCTGGAAGAATGTTTTTTTGAATAACTGGACCCCGTAGCTAAGTTGACAGATAAAACCAACCATCACAGTCAACAAAGATGACTTTTAATATGAACTACTGATAAATCTATTTCTAGAATAGCAATGATTTATTCCCTCATTTGTATCACATATGCCTCTCTAGGTCAGCATAGTCAGGTGAGATCCACCTATTACAGGTATGGAGGGATCTTCCATTGTCCTATCTTTTCATTTCTAATGAAGATACAGTTTGGTTGAGTGTCAAATTGCCAAACAAAGTTAGAACAATGGCAATTTGAGAGAATCAAGTAGATCAACTCAGGGAGATAAGTCAAAAGACAAAGACTCCTTTTCTCTGTGTTGTTTCAGAAAAGTTGGCTCAGAAAAGATGGCTTCATTCCACATTTTAATGAATATGGCATGTGTCCATTAACTCCTCATTCTCTTATCTAAAGGGAAGCACCTCCATTGAGCCAAATACAAACATCCTCTTTCTACAACCTTTGGAAAGCTGCAATGTAGCCCTATCTTGCCATCAACATTCCTCTGCAATGTTTTCTAACTTACAATTGAATCAAGTTCCACTACCATGCATCATACAGGTAATGTTAAATATGCTCAGAGAAATACGGTTGAAGAAACTCATCCTTACAGAAGCACCTATGAATAAAATAATCCATAAATTTTATTTCAGAGACTGTATCTTTCCCGAGCTAGTATTTTCCCACCAATGAATGATAAGACTTCTCTGAAATACTAGTAACACTGATGGAAGTTGGATTCTATTACCTATTGTTTGCTTACAATTTACCAACACCAGTGGCTGGGTAAATAGTTTTTATAGGACAATGAATAATGTTGCAGAGTGTTAGCTGACTAGGAATGCCACAGCCATTATGACCTTCATGCCGTATCTTAAAATCTCTATAAAAACATGCTCAGGTTTTTTTTCTCTCTTGGTATTGGACCTGAAATTCAGGCTTAAAAACATATTGTCATCTATATATCTAGATAACTAATGCTTAATAATTATCTCCAAATTAGATCATGATATAAATGAAGGGAGAGGAAATAGCGGTAGTATTTATTAAAGGTTCACCTGGGCATTTTATATATATTGGCTCATTCCGCCCCAAATCTCTGTGAGTTGTATATCGGAATTTCTATTTTATATCTGAGGAAACATAGCTTTAGAAGGGTTAATTAATTCACCCAAGGAAAAACAGTAAATACCGTGCTGAGAGTCCAAACCAAGATTAAAATCTAGGTTTATGTACCTCTAGACTCTATATATTTTCTACCTCAAGAAGTTAGAAAGGAAGGAAGGGGGGAAGAAAGGAAAGAGAAAGAAAGGAAGGGAGGGAAAGGAAGGAAGAAAGAGAATGAGGCAACCTAATAAGTTTATCAGTTGGGGAATTTTTAATTTCTTATATTGAAACACTAATATGTGCTTCCAGCATAATTAAAAATAAAGACCCAAACTTTATTTTTTTTTGTTTTGTTAAGTAGTAGGCCAAAAGAGACATTTATAAGAGCTGCACAAACTTCTTTCTGAAAAATCCTACCTTTTTATGTTTTTTCAATATCCACTATTGGCCCTGACAAGTATATTAAAAAGTATGGTTTATATAACAATTTGTTTGAAATGATATTGAAAAACATTTGATGTGAAAGAAATGAAAAAACATGCCTCTCTCTCTACAGAGCATTTGACTATCATGTTTTTAATATCAAGGTATTTCAAATAGAACATATGAATTGTTCATTGATTAAATAGAAAAATGCTGCAAAAGGTTATCCCCTTCTTTTCAGACATAAGATATGGAAACGAAATGTTGATGTTTTCTTTCTTTCTTCTTCTTCTTCTTTTTTTGATCTTTTCAGAAGAAACTCTTATGTCTAAGCCTAACACAAGTGACACATCCAGTGTTTCATTCTTACCTTATAAATTTGCTTTTGATAGAGTTCTCCGAGATCCTGTTAAAACGAGAAAGATCAGAAATCACCAGCTTGGCAGAGCCCGGTGGGCAGCACCTGGGGGGATGAACAGCAGGACACTGATACAGACATGAAATGCAACTATCAGAGATATTGAGACTTACTCCATTAGGGTAGGGACTTGCTTCCTGTCAAAAACAAACAAACAAAAGTATGAAATCACCCTCAGTTCGATTTTGTAAGTAGGAGGGAGAGCAGACTAGAGGAAGAGGCACTAGGTGAGGAACCACGCTGAGGAGCAGAAAGGAGGGCACTGGGTGTATAAGCAGAGGGGAGGGGAGGTCCTGGGCAGGAAGGCAAGGCCCTGGTGGACAGCAACAGTAACTAGAACAAACAGTCCACTCTGCAGGTCTGTTCAGCCAGCCTGTTGACTATATTTAGTATTTCATAAATTTTATAAACTCATGTTACTTTAGTTGGCTCAAATGTTAAAATCAATTAATCTTTCTCTTTAGAAGGCAGATATTTAAGCCTATCTAGAAACCAAACATATTTTATTTTGTTTTTATTTCAAAATCTCAAAATGGTGAGGTAATCAAGGCAGCAAAATTAAGAGGATCAACATTATGAGACGTTCAAGTATACCAAAAGAAGCTTAATATGTAAACGAGGACAAACAGGTTTCTGCTCCATTAATCACAGTTATAAATTTGCATAAAGAGAACTGGGAGAACAATTTATAAGGTTCTAATGTAAATATAAGAAATCTTAATGAAATGGTATCAACCAAAGCCGAGAAAAAGTGTGTACCTCCTAAATGCTGGTTATGCTACATAGGTCTCAAAGATTTTCACAAATGACTTGAATTTTGGAATAACTAGACAAATGTTATCCAAACTAATAAAAGATGGCCAAAAGGTAGATTAATATAGTAAAAAATTATAATATACTTTTTTGGCATCGGAATGTTCTAAAATAATTGTTTAAATATAGGTGTTAGCAATATCCAAAAATATATTCTAAACCTGATGATGAAGTTATAAGATAATCAATGGCAATGATTTGTCTCCTCCTTCTATCCCTGAGCAATTTCTTATTCTTTTTCCTTCCAATCTGGGAATAAACCACTTTCTTTGTTTAGCCATAAGAAACAACTCATCCATTAATGTTTTATCATGAGATTGCAGCAATTCAATTACATCCTCAGACTCCATTTCTAATGCTAATTCTTTTGTTATTTCTATTACATTTGCAGTGACTTGCTCCGCTGAAGTTTTGAACCTCTCAAACTCACTCATGATGTTTGGAATCAACTTCTTTCAAACTCCTTTTAATGCTAATACGTTGATTTCCTCCCATGAATGTTTTTAATGGCTTCTAGGATGGCAAATCCTTACCAGGAGGTTTTCAATGTAGTTTACTCAGATCCATCAAAGAAATCACTATCCATGGCAGCTATAGCCTAGCAAAATATATTTCTTTTTTGTTTTTTTTTTTTTTCTTTTGAGACTGAGTCTCACTCTGTCGCCCAGGCTGGAGTGCAGTGGTGTGATCTTGGCTCACTGCTGCAACCTCCACCTCCCAGGATCAAGCAATTCTGCTGCCTCAGCCTCCCAAATAGCTGGGATTACAGGTGCCCGTCACCATGCCCGGCTAATTTTTGTATTTTTAGTAGAGACAGGGTTTCACCATGTTGGCCAGGCTGATCTCTTCTGACCTCAGGTGATCCACCCGCCTGGGCCTCCCAAAGTGCTGGGATTACAGACGTGAGCTACCATGCCTGGCCCATATTTCTTTTTCTTTTTTTCTTTTTTCAAGGCAGAGTCTCACTCTGTCACCCAGGCTGGAGTGCAGTGGCGCAATCTTGGCTCACTGCATCCTCCGCCTCCTGGATTCAAGCAATTCTCCTGCCTCAGCCTCCTGAGTAGCTGGGATTACAGACACATGCCACCACGCTCAGCTAATGTTTGTATTTTTATTAGAGATGGGGTTTTATCGTGTTTGCCATGCTGGTCTCGAACTCCTGACCTCAGGTGATCCGCCCATCTTGGCCTCCCAAAGTGCTGGGATTACAGGCGTGAGCCACCGCGCCCAGCCTATTTTTTAAATAATATAACTTGAAAGTCAAAATTACTCCTTTGTCCATGGGCAATAGAATTCATGTTGTATTAGCAGGCATGAAAAAACATTAATCTTGTTCATCTCCATGAGGGCTCTTGCCTAACCAGGTGCATTGTCAATGAGCAGTAATATTTTGAAAGGAATATTTATTTTTTTTTCTGGGCAGTAACTCTCAATGGGCTTAAAGTATTCAGTAAACCTGTAAAAGTTGTAAACAGATGTGCTGTCCTCCAAGCTTTGTTGTTCCATTTCTAGAGCACAGGCAGTGTAGAGTTAACAGAACTCTTAAGGATCCTAGGATTTTTGCAAAAGTAAATGAGCACTGGCTTCATCTTCAAGTAACCCGCTGCATTAGCCCCTAATAAGGGGCTGTCCTTTGAAGGTTTGAAGCCAAGCATTCACTTTTCCTCTTCAGCTGTGAGTGTCCTAGATGCCATCCTCTTCCAATAGAAAGATGTTTCATCTAGATTGAAAATCTGTTGTTTAGTATAGCCACCTTCATCAATTACCTTAGCTAGAACTTCTAGGTAACTTGCTGTAGCTTCTATATCAGCATTTGCTGTTTCACTTTGCACTCTCACATTACGAAGAAGGCTTCTTTCCTAAATCTCATGAACCAACCTCTGGTAGCTTCAAATTTTTCTTCTGCAGACTTCTCACCTTTCTGAGCCTTCATGTAATTGAAGAGAGTTAGGGCCTTGCTCTGGATTAGGCTATGGCTTAAGGGAATGTTGTGGTTGGTTCTATGCAGACCACTAAAACTTTCTCCATATCGGCAATAAAGCTGTTTCACTTTTCTGTCTTTCATCTGTTCACTGGAGGAGCACTTTCAATTGCCTTTGAGAACTTTTTCTTTGCATTCACAACTTTGCTAGCTGTTTGGTGCAAGAGGGTTAGCTTCCAGACTATCTTGGCTTTCGACATGTCTTCCTCACTAAGCTTAATGATGTCTAGCTTTTGATTTAAATTGAGCGATGTGTGACTTTCTTTCACTCGAATACTTAGAGGCCATCTTATGGTTATGAACAGGCCTAATTTCAATATTATTTTGTCTCAAGGAATAAGAAGGCCTGAGGAGAAGGCAAAAGATGAGGGGTCAGCTGGTCAGTAGAGCAGTCAGAACTCACATAATTATCAATTAAGTTTGTCATCTTCTATGGGCACAGTTAATGGCACTCCAAAACAATGACAATAGTAATGTCAAAGATCACTGATCACAGATCACCATAACAGATGTAATAATAATGAAAAATTTTAAATTTTGAAAGAATTACCAGAGTGTGACAGAGAGACACAAAGCGAGAGCATGCCATTGAAAAAACAAACAAACAACAACAAAAAAACCTGATGCCAATAGATTTACTCGAAGCAGGGTTGCCACAAGCCCTCAATTTATAATAAAGCATATGATCTGTGAAGCACAATGAAATGAGAATGCCTGTGTATATCTGAAGTCACCCAGCGGAGGATGTATCAGTGCCTATGTCTCTGTGTGGGAACATAACATGATATGTCTGTGTATGGTTTAAATATATAAATAACACACACACGCTCACAAACACACACTCGTGGTTTCAAAAAGAAACTACTCAAGCACAATTCTGCTACTCAAAATGTCCCTGAAGTGAGACATTTAGCTCTGATGAACTTCTATACTATGTGGGGCAGACTTCTTGAAAATAACAATACACAGAGCTTATTTGAAATGCAAACAAATCAGATTACTTATATGCTATAGGTGTTTGCCATTAAATTTGAAAATAACATGTGGGGAGAATAATCAGGCTGTAGGTAACTAAAATTGACTGTCAATCACTAAATTAACTACAAGTGAATCCAAGATTAAAAGTGACAGAGGCAGAAAAAAATAAAAATGAAGTGTAATGTCATACAGCTGAAACCAGAGTAATTTACCAAGAGCAGATACAAATTCAATGGGAGGGGGTTAGCTTCGGTGAAATATGGGAGATAAAGATCTAAGGTAACATAGACTAAATGTAAATTTAAAAAAATGATCTGAGGTGAGAATGTTGTGGAAATATGTAACCAATATTTTTAAGAACTGTTTTTTTCCATCAATTCAACATTGCTGTTATCCTGTTTCTAGTTTCACCTTAATATAGAAACAAAGCAATTCCGGTAAGATATATCAAATATGTGCAGGCATGATTCAGAGGAATAGAAAAAAGAATGAATAATTTGAGGAGGAAAAATATAATTGGGGTTATATATGTAGGATAAAGGTATATAAAACAAGCCCTTAAAAAATAATGTTAACTGCCTTGAAAATGTTATTTTTAATGAGAAAGTAGATTAATGAAGACATTGGCCTTCACTTGTATTAGAAAGGATTTAGCAGAGATTTTATCTGAAGCAACTTCTTAGCATAGTGTAGATGAAATATTTGCCTGTGTATCGGGTTTAGAAGTTTCACTGAAAGGAAAAGAAACTTGACTTGCTGCCTCAAATTCTAGTAGCTGAAATTATATGAGGTGAAGTTTCCAACGCTGTCTCTTAAGGTAGCCGACATTACCTTAATGAGTTTTCCACAAACCCAAGTCAGATTCTTTTGGCAAAACTTGACTTATCCACAGACTCTATCTAATTCAATCACAAGCATAATCACAGTCTGTGAGATTGAAATCTATAATCAAAATGCCATTAAATTAACTTAAAACAAGAAGACTGACTGCTAAAGGGAGAGGAGAGTCTGGCCACCACACTGTGTGGGTAAGGTATATGGAGAGCCAAATTGTAAACTAGGATGCCATTGTATTAATTTGTAATGAAAAAAGTGTATTGCTGAGAGGATTGGACACTTCTGTTCTCTACCCCGCCAAATCTACCCCTGCAGGGCTACCAGATGGGAAGCCAAATTAAAATCAGATGCTTGCTTCTTGGGCTTGGAATTGGAACAAGAGGAGTAAATGATAGGATTGCAAGTTCAGGGTAACAGGTCATCTTTGGACTGTGGAGCCCTTTCTCCTAGGCTGCCGATGGCTATGCACAAACTTGATCTTGTTCACTGTCCTTTCCCCTCCAGCTTCCCACTGACCCTTTGTTTTTTCTATAGTTCTGTTAATGTATTCAATCAGGCTACAGTGGGGTCTTCCTGGCCTGGGAGCTATTTAGTTCTCTTTGTGGTAATTTCGTTCCCATCTTTCCACTGAGTGTTGATATTTTAGTTTAACTCACAAGGCACAATCTTATTTTTGAAACTCTTCAGGGAGGCCCCCCTCAACCCAGCACTGACAATGTAGGACAACAGAGATGATTTCTTAAATGTTTTCCAATCCTACATCTCTGTGGCAAAAAGTTTTTTAACACTATATTATGGCACACAGATAACTGAATTTCCTTTCCAAAGAGTAGAAAAGACAAAGGAAAGGAAAATCTGGGTGGACTCAGAAGATGTGGCCTCTATATAACTAAATCCTCAATCTTTTCTCAGTTCTAAGAAGGGGAAAAATGATGATGATTGAGATGTTGGAATTCATTGTCAGGAAACTTGAAATTTTGCTCCCCATGGAGATCAAATGGAATATGCAGATGGAGTACTTTATTTCTTGGTAGCTTTTATAGATATTTTGATCATTTTCTTCATATTAGAGATTTCAATTTGAAATTGACTGTGAAGATATAGAAACACTTGCTCAGCAAAAACGTCTTACGACATATTAAACCATTTTCTCCCTGGAAACTATTGTGATAATAAATACTACCAAGATAGAGGAAACCACTGGGGTGGATAAACCTTATTATCTATCTGTGCATTATTGTTAAAAATACTAAAATCAAGCCGTGTGTGTTGCATGGAGTTCTACTGGAAAGCTATCATATAATAATACAAAGGAAGATAAGAGAGAAGAAATACAAATGGGAGTGACTAGAGAGAAATACAATTAATTTATAGCCACATATATTAAATTTGTTTAATATTGACAGTAGATTTACCCCTGGGAAGGAGAAGAAGAAAACAGAATAGATTTTATTTTGAAGAACTCCTGAAACCTTACAGGATGTTGCCTAATGAGGTGATGTAACATAAAACATCACTCGATGCTGTATTTGCATACTGCCTTTTTCCCCTAAGAGATTGTTTTGAAAGAATAACAAAGAAACTGAAATGAGGTGGAAAACAACAAAGCATAAATATTTTCTCAGTGTTTGCAAATATTCATAATAATTTCCTATCCTCTGATTCATTAGTTCTCTCAAAAGCCCACCTGGATGTCCTCAGAATGCAAACTGATACTTAATTATTACATTGGGATTTAGATTCTTTATAGCTATGCCACTCGTGTGAAAAATATGCATATCTATTTAAGAGCTGTGCAAAGCAGTGGTGATGTGAGTTATGCCATTTTGCTCAACACAAGACAAACTCCTAAAAACAGCTTTAATGTAGACACAAACTGTTTTGATAAATAAAGCTAACTCTTAACAAGATTGTTCAGAGAAGACTGACTTTTTCAATGTATTCCTTTGTACCCTTTTCCTTTCAATGTAGAACCTTCTCTTCCTGCTGCTTCCTACAACCGTTTCTTCCTACAGTTTTCTGAGCAACTCCACTTATCCATAGAGAAAAAGATTTTGGCACTCTGATTTTCAGATTACTCTTAGCCCAAGGTCTACATATCTTTCCCTTCTTCCTCAACCTTCCCAATTTCACAGGAGACCCAGTGCTCCCTTGTCTTGCTTTAAATTCTTCCCTATAATAGGCCAGAAAGACTCTGACACCAGATGCATTGGATTTGTTTTCTAACTAAATTTTAGTATAAAAACATTTAAGTCTAGTGACATCACCTCGTGCGTATGGTTTTGCATTTAATACCCTTCATATTCCATTTTGAAATCGGCCATTCAGTCATTCATTCTCTGAACTGGTGCATATTGATCATCTGCTCTCTTTAAGGCACTAAGCTAACTTCTATGAGAGGTTAAAAAATAAGACCTGGTCCCTTAAGGCCAGTTAAAGACAAGGCCTATTAAAGATTTAATCTTCTACTAAAGACATTTTAAACAGCCTTTGCTTAAAGAGAAGTAAGATGGTAGGAGACTGGTTAGCCTCTGAAATCACATTATGCCTAAATATTGGCCCTAAAAATATATTTTGTTGAGGTCTTTGTTAAGGGAGATATGGGGATATGGGGCAGATGAAATCACAGCATACTCTTCCTCTGTCAGAATTCTCATGCCCCCCTATTGCACACCCACCAACCCAACAAACACACACATTAAGATACAATTACTTATACCCAGACTTCTGTTTGCAAGGGGCTGCTGTCCTGCCTATGGCTATTGAAAACCTATTTCTCCATGATGTACCTATCTTTCCTGGGCCCTTTACCTATAATATGCACTTCCCTCCTCTTCCAGCCATGTAGTAGATATAATCCTCCAGTTAACCCAGCCCCTAACTTCAGTGTTTTATTTTGTCTCAAAAATCCAAATATTTCCATCGAATATTTGGTGTACTTTTTAGAGAATGCCATGTCATTTTTTTTTTGTAATTCTTCTTTTCTAAAATTCTTGAATTTTAATTTTAAGCAGTGCATTTTTATTTCTGAAACTCAAATTTGGCTAATGAAGTGTTTAGCCCAATCCAGTGAAGCTCAGCTCCCTCTTTGAGCCACAGTCTGTGCTGTCTAAAGAACCTTCACTGAACTCATGGGTAGTACACTTTAGTAGTGGTATTTCAGTAGTACCTGTTGTATGCCTCGACAAGGCTTTGGAGAAAATTCCTCTGTTCTGATTTCCAAATTCAGTTCTTTTCTCTGCTAATTGCTTCTTCTTCTTCTTCTTTTTTTTTTTTTTAGACGGAGTCTTGCTCTGTCACCCAGGCTGGAGTGCAGTGGCGTGACCTCGGCTCACTACGACCTCTGCCTGCCGGGTTCAAGTGAGTCTCCTGCCACAGCCTCCTAAGTAGCTGGGATTACAGGTGTGTGCCACTACGGCTGGCTAATTTTTGTATTTTTAGTAGAGACGGGGTTTCACCATGTTGGTCAGGCTCTTCTTGAACTCCTGACCTCGTGATCTGCCCACCTCGGCCTCCCAAAGTGCTGGGATTATAGGCGTGAGCCACGGCGCCTGGCCCATTGCTTCTTGATATAAGCACTAGCTATTCTACAGCCTGCACCATGACATAGCCCTACCTAGTAGAAACTTTGAGTTAGATTGCAGTCATCAAAGCCATTTGCCCTTCCTTTGTCTCTAATAAAATTACCAAGGACCTCTCCTTAAGTAGTCTATCATCCTAAACTCTCAGGAGATACCTCTGAGTCTTGGTTTTCTGTAAGGTTTGCAAGAAAGGCTAATCACTCCTTTCTTAGAACATTTAATACCACTTTTTAACTTATTTCCTATAATACCAAGATGGCACACATATTAATCAAAAACACAAACCCTCCAGATCTGACATAATGTAGATGCAACATTACACACTTTGCCCAGTAAGTACCCTCTCCACCTCAAGGATCCTTTGCCCTTTACAAACCATGTTCCAGGTTCTCCATCTCTATCACAGCCTGAAGGGCAATGTCCCAATGTATTCAGGAATCGTTTAGACTATGATGGGATGGCACAGTCCCTACATCTGCTACCAAATCAAGGAGCTGATTAACAGTGCATCGCAGCTCTTGGCAAGAGTTAGAGTAGGAAATAAAATTAAGGTGTAGGGGTTAGGCAGGAAATTCAGATAAAACTACTTGGGAAATGTAGCTAAGCAAGATATAATTATCTAACTTATAATTAGACTAGAACATCAGGCCTCCCATCCCTAAAGGCTTCTTTTTGCAAAGAGACAAGTGATACCATCAGGTAGCAGATGGTATTCTTGTATGGGTGCGAGTGAGTGATGAACACTTCTTACCTTAAGAATTTGGTTGTAGGAATTATTCCTATTGGAGATAACTTGCTAGCTTAATAGTTCATTATTTCTATGTCTTCCATTCCTTTGGGCTAGTACACTTATTAAATTAGAAAGGTGGGGTGGTCTGGAAAATTTCAGTAACATCTCTACAGGCTAGCTATTGGCCTCTGCCATTTGATCATCTCAAACTATCTAGCAAATTAATACAACCAACGAAAGCCAACAGACTACATTGATTTGAATATAACTCCAATTTTTTTATTGTATTTCTTAAAAGTTCTATGACATATTTTAGTTTGCAGAAAAGAGAAAGTTACTAGTTTTAGAGTGTGATTTTTTTTTGTCTCACTGGATGTTTCTGGTTTGTTTGTTTGTTTGTTTTTGAGACGGAGTCTCGCTCTGTCGCCCAGGCTGGAGTGCAGTGGCGCGTTCTCGGCTCACTGCAACCTCCACTTCCCGGGTTCAAGTGATTCTCCTGCCTCAGCCTCCTGAGTAGCTGGGATTACAGGCACCCACAACCACGCCCGGCTAATTTTTGTAATTTTCGTAGGGACTGGGTTTCACCATTTTGGCCAGGCTGGTCTTGAACCCTTGACCTCGTGATCCACCCGCCTTGGCCTCCCAACGTGCTGGGATTACAGGCGTGAGCCACCGTGCCCAGCTGAATGTTTCTGTTTTAAAGGTCCTTGCATGTGGCTCTGTATGTAACCCTGTCCTTGCAAAGTTGTTAGAAAAAGATAAATGAACTCCCATTGGTTTAAGGAATTGACTGTGAAGAGCGTGATGTAATCTAAAAATCAGAACACCAAAACTTGTTTCCTCTTTGGATAAGTAGAATTGGTCAAAGAACAGAGTTTATGACTTCTCTTCACATAAGAGATGACATTATCTATGATGAAAGACCTAGTTCTTGATTTTCTTCAGATTCCATATGGACATCTTACTTGCTAAAAGCAACGTGGCCAAACAATTTCTGCCTGTAGCAAATTGTTTTCAGTTATCTTTCCTCACGAAGTAGTATCCTGAAATTACCAGTTTGCATACTGTTTGCAATTATTACTACAAATGCAGTTTAGCTTTTGTGTAAATGAATGAATTTTTATTGTATATATTTAAGGTATAGAACATGATGTTTTCATATATACATACATAGTGAAATAATTACTGTAGTCAAGCAAATTAATATATCCACCACCTAATATTTAGCTTTTAAAGCCCTTTAATTTCTAAATGTGGAATTGTTCATTTATTTACTTATTTATCCATTCTATAACTCATTAATTCTTTGTACCAACATTTGCTGAATATGTACTTTGTGTAAGTCACTTTGTTAAGCTCTCTGGAAAATAAAAACAAAGTTCAATTTTCTGTGTAGTAAAACGTGTTTAACCACAAGACATTAACAGAGTACTAAATTAATAGAAATTTTTCATGTCAACTAGTCCATTATTTTGTTATGGCTTCCATCACTAAGTACCATAGACTAGATGGCTTAAACAGCAGATACTGGTTTTCTCTCAGTTCTCCCAGTGTGACTATCAGGATTCTAATCCTGTTTTTGTATTTGTATTAAAAAGTGATAGAACGTATAGTCAAGACAGATGGATTAAATTGTTCATCTCGCCCCTAAGAATTAAGAGTTTTTGTTGGTGGTGGTTTGTTTGTTTCATCTCTGGCTAACAGGAAGAGTGAAGAAGAGAACGCTGTTTCCTCGTAGCCCCAAATAACATTTCACCTACTTCTAAAGCTGCTGTGAGGTATGCAAGCTCTTACATAAAGAGAAAAATCTGTCTCAAAAATCTGCCTCAAGATTGTGGAGTCTTGCTCTCCTTGCATTCTTTTGGTTTTTCTGCCACAATTTTGAGACTTATCCTAGGAATTCAGTTCAGCCTTTTTTTCGCCTTCAAAATAAGCACATTTGGCTGCTTATTTTGCAGCAGCCAAAACGAAGCATTCGGAGATGTTATTGTTGTTGTTCTTCTCTATCAGTCCAGTACAGTTCCTTTTCTTCTTTTATTCCTAGGAAATCTCTTTGAAACTACTCTGTAAATAGAAATGGCTTCCCACCACACAGTGAAAACCAAAATCCTTATCTTGACTTTGCAGGGTCTTTCATGGTCTGGCCCTGCCTGTATCTGGCCTCCTCTCTCACTCTTCCTCTTGCTACGTGGCTAGAAGCAAGAAAACAGGGAATCTAATCTAGTTTTATCTGGCTCTAAACCCACTGCTCTTAATCAGTACGCTGCAATGCCCTTGTAAGTTATTTACCTCTCTCCCATACAGTACGTGCCAGGTGGCCCATAGTTCTAGCTCCTATCTCCAACCTGAAACCAATTATTTTCACAAAGTCACAATGATTAAAGTATAATATTTACAGAGGTATGTGTAAGAGTTGTAGATGCAAAGTTTGATTGCTTTTCACAAAGTAGATGCCACTGCATAACCAAAATCCAGACCAAATTTTTACCTGTGCCCCAGTGAACCCCTTATAAGCCTTTCTGAAACCTACCCCGCCAAGTAACCACTATTCTGACTTCTGAAACTATAGGTGTATTTTCCTGTTTATGAAGTTTAACTCTTAATTTAAGAGTATTAGATATACTGTTTTGTGTCTAGCCTGTTTTGCTTAATATTAAATTTGACAGATTCATCTATGCAGAAGATAGTATAGTTCATTCTCATTACTGTGTATGTGAGTATATTACAACTTGTCTCCTATTTTACCGTAGATGGATATTTGGGTTGCTTCTAGTTTGGAAGAAATTCAAATACTGCCACTAGAAACATTCTTGAATATGTCTTTTGGTGAATATATATTCTTTTCCTTCCTCTTATTTTTAAACTTCTATTTTAAGTTTAGGGATACAAGGGCAGAGGTTTGTTACATAGGTAACTTGTGCCATGGGTTTGTTGTACAGATTATTTCATCACCCAGGTATTTCATCACCCTAGTACCCATTATTTATTTTTCCTGATCGTCTCCCTCCTCCCATCCTCCACCCTCTGAAAGGCCCCAGTGTGTGTTGTTTCCCTCTGTGTGTCCATGTGTTCACATCATTTAGCTCCCACTTATAAGTGAGAACATGCAGTATTTGGTTTTCTGTTCCTGTGTTAGTTTGCTAAGAATAATGGCCTCCAGCTCCATTCATGTTCCTACAGAGGACATGACCTCATTCTTTTGTATGGCTGCATAGTATTCCATGGTGTATACGTACCACATTTTCCTTATTCAGTCTATTATTGATGGGCATTTAGGTTGATTCCATGTCTTTGTGTATTCTAACAGTTTACATCACTATCAGCAGAGGATGAGAATATTAGAGTTCTCATTACTCTGTATGCTTGTCAACACTTAATAGTGTATGTGTATCATTTGAGCCATTCTCATGAGTATGTCATAACACTACCTCTTTTTATAGACCTTATTTTTCCTTAAAGTAACTAATTTATTTTAGCTGTAGGACAAAAGCAGAAAACTCAGACAAAAGAGAAATATTACCTTTAGCAAAACAATCAGAAATGAGATATCAAAAAATCACCCAAAATATACTACCTAAAGAAGACTAATAACATTTCCAGCGTTAGTCGGTTAGACCTTTCATTTGTTTGTGCTTTCAAGTACAGTCATGTGCTGCATAACAACATGTCGGTCAACTACAAGGCACACATGTGACGGTGGTCTCAGGAGACTACAATGGAACTGAAAAATTCTTAACACCTAGTGATGTCCCAGCTGTCGTAGCTGTAGCCCACCACATTACTCATGTGTGTGTGGTGATGCTGGTGTAAACAAACCCACTGTGCTTCCAGTCATATAAAAGCATATCACATACAATTACAAGCAGTATATAATGCTTGATAACGAAAATCAACTATGTTACTGGTTTATGTATTTACTATACTATACTTTAATTGTTATTTTAAGGTGTATTCCTTGTACTTCTTTTTAGGTTTGCTGTAAAACCGTATTCAGTGTTATGCCAGCAGCAGCCTCATACATCCCATGTTTACTGTGTCTCTTGACTGTATCATGTTCCTTTGTGCTTAATTTAATTACACATTGTTTTATTCATCACGGTCCTTAATCATCAAAATTCATGGCTAATGTGTCAGAAAGAGGCCCTGTCCTGTGATTGACCTGAAAGCTAAATTAAAAGTGATTAAGAACTACAAAGATGGAAAATCAGTAATGGTTATTGCTCACCAGTCAGGTCTGTCCCATTCCGCCATAGCCATGATCTCGAAGAATGAGAACAAAATGATGGAAGCTGAAAAGATCTTCTTCATTGAAGGCGACGAGACTAACCACAGTTCAGGAAGAGCCTATATCAGATATGGAGAAACTTCTAATGACCTGGAATGAAGACCAGTCACAGGAGTGAATTCCTCCCAGCACCATGATGATCACAGCCAAGCAAGAAGTTTGTTCGCAATGTTGAAAGAAAAGGCTGGACCCAACTACAATGTTGAATTTACTGCTAGCTCTGGGGGGTTTAAATGATTCAAGAACTGTTTTTCATTACGTTATGTGAAAGTAAGTGGTGAGTCTGCAAGTGCTGATGTGAAGACAGCTGAAGAATTTCTGAAAACTCTAGTTTTCAGTTGATTAGTGATAAGTTGATTGTGAGGGGGAATTACTTGTCAGAGCAAATCTTCAGTATGAAGGAAACCTCTGTATTCTGGAAACCAATGCCTTAAAGCACTATTATCCCTAAGGGGGCCAAGTCAATGCTGGATGTCAGGTTTTTAAGGACAGAATAACCATCTCACTTTGGAGAAATGTTGCAGGCTACAAATAGAAACTTTTAATGATATGGCACAGTGACGACCCCAGGGTCTCCAAGCACATCACTAAACACACACTGCTGGTAAACTAGAGGAGCCATAAGAAGTCATGGATGACCCAGCTCCTTTCCAAGACGCCCTTCTGAATTACTATGCCAGCAAAATGAGAAGTACTATTGGAGAATAACATACCTTTCAGGATTTGCTTATTGTTGGTGATGGTCCCACACATGCTCCTTTTATTGGTGATCTCCATCCCAATATCAAAGTAATGTTTTTCCCTCCAAACACCACCTCTTTGATTCAACCAATGCATCAAGGCATTAAAGCAGTTTTTAAGGCCTATTACCTGAGAAGGACCTTTACCTAGGCTGCTGCAAAAAAAAAAAAAAAAAGACACCAATGCAATTCTGGAAGGATTACAACATCTCTGACTGCACCAAGAATCTTGCTTCGGCTTGGGGTGGTGTCACTAAGGAGTGTATAAATGGCAGCTGGAAGAAGATACTCAAGAGGTTCATCAATGACTTCAAAAGATTTGCTCAGGATGAGCAGGTTGGAAAAATCAACAAGGTGGTGATTTAACTGGCAGACAACTTGAACGTGGGTGTGGATGAGGATGACATCAAGGAGCTCCTGGAGGTTCTTGAGAAATTGACTAATGAGGAGTTGTTGGAATAGAACGTATAGCTGAAGAAGAGGCAACAGAAAAGGAAACTGCAGGAGAAGAAAAGGAAAACCCCCCAAGGAAATTCACAGTGAAAGGTTTAGAAGTTTTTACAGACCTCAACAAACTCCTTAAAAAGTTTAAAAACATGGACCCCAAAACTGAATCGTTCGTTCATAGAGGAATGTTCATAGTGCATTGTCTACTGATAAGAAAATCTATGATTAAAGAAAGAAAGAAACCCAGCAAAACTTCATAAACATATTTCTGAAAAGAGTGACACATCTTTAAAAAGAGCCTTAAGCAGGTCCTTCAGGAGCTATTCCAGAAGCGGGCATTGTTATCACAGTAGTCGGCAGCTCCATGGGTGTCAGTGCCCCTGAGAACGTCCCAGTGGGACAAGGGGTAGAGGTGGAAGACAGCAGTAGTGACCCTAACCCTTTATAGGCCTAGGCTACTGTGTGTGTTTGGGTCTTAGTTTTTAACAAAAAAGTTTAAAAAGTAAAAATAAAAAATTAAAGATTGAAAAAATATTTTAAAATCTTAAGGTAAGGATATAAAGAAAGAAAATATTTTTGTACGGCTGTTTGTGTTTCAAGCTAAGTGTGATAAAAGAGTAAAAAATAATTAAAATTTATAAAGTAAAAATTTATAATAAGCTAAGGTTAATTATCAAAGAAAGAGAAAAGTTTTCTATATATTTAGTGTGGCCTAAGTGTCCAGTGCTTCTGGCATCTACAGTAGTGTACGGTGATGTTCTAGGTGTTCACATCCTGTCACCACTCACTGACTCACTCAGAGCAACTTCCAGTCCTGCAAGCTCCATTTTTGTTAAGTGCCCTATATAGGTGTGTTTTTTTTATCTTTTATATTAATTTTTACTGTATTTTTCTATGTTTAGATATACAAACACTTACCATTGTGTTACAGTTGCCTAAGGTATCCAGTACAGCAACACACTGTACAGGTTTATAACCTAGGAGCAATAGGCTATACCATATAGCCTAGCTGTGTAGTAGGATATACCATCTGGGTTTAAGTACATTCTATGATGTCCATACAAAGATGAAATTACCTAATGATGCATTTCTCAGAACATACCCCCATTGTTAAGGGACATATGACTAGACATAAAATAAGATTTTACACAAAATCTTGTTACTTCGTATAACAAAATGCAATATAAAACTTTCAAAACAAATAAATACACTTATGCCCCATAAATGTTAATGTGAAAATCATATTTCATCAAAAATCTATATTACTATGTTAAAATTAACAGCCTTGTAACATATCTTTGCATAGGTCCCTAATTAATTTTCTTAAAATAAGTCCCAAAGTGGAATTCTTCTGTCAAAAACTATGTATTTTGTTACAGCTTTTGAAGACTACCGTTAGACAATATTGTACCCTGACCAACTATATGCTACCACCATCCTACATTTTTACCCAAGCTGGATGTGGGAATTCTTATTTAGGTCATTGTGACACTAGTTTATTGGTAGTCATTACTGGTAGTGAAACAATGACTCCAATTCACTTCCCAGCCAGCCATCCTGGAGGGGCTCTGGGTGCCCGGGCAAGCCCCAGCCTCCCATGTGCATGCTCAATTCCACTCTTCTTTTGTTTCCCATTGGCACCAGCATTGTCCGCCTCCTGGACTCGTCTCTTGGTCTTCTCCATCCTTCCAGCTATTCCAGCTATCATATCATGACCATATCAGGCTTGGACTTCCCCCTAATATTTATTCGCTACCATAAACTAAACTATGTTTTCCATCCTAAGCACAAACAGTTCACTAACACCCGTCATCTGTTTGTGAGGCAGCAGCAGGAGCAGGTAACCCATGGTTCTGCTTTCTCTGTGCTCTTCTAGAAATAGGGGAGCTTAGATTCTCCCTGGATCCCATCTTCTAGAGATGGCATTACTGCTCTCATATTCTATTTTCTTTCATGTATTGAAACTTTTGTTATTAATAGCTTCTGACTAAAGTGAAAATGTCAATGTGTAAAATATGTGGGGTAATGTGTTCCACAATATACAGAGAAAAGCTCTGAAACAGTCTCCTGTAATTCTGGATTTTCTGTTTTCTTTTTGTTTTTTAAATTTCTGGATTCTTGAGTCCATGTGGTCTAAGTCCTGCATTAATCCTGAACACATGGCAGCAGTGATAAAGGGAAGACCTGAGGTCCGTGTTCCAATTCGCCAGGGATGTGAATGCCCTGGACGTTCTCCTTCTGATAGGGACAGGAGGCAGAGAAATTCTAGGCAGAAAAGGGTGGATCCCCAACAAAACCCCACCCTCAAGCCTGGGAACACAGTCCAAAGTGAGAAGTTACATCTCTGTTTCTGGCTCAAATATTTCCTTTTCCAAAACCATCTGTGGCCCTGCCCCATCCTGTGCCTATAAAAACCTCATACTCAACCAGCAGAGAGAGGTGAAGCAGCTGGACATCAGAGACTATGGCTGGATGTTGGAGAGAAGTGGCTTGACTTCAGAGGGAGAGCTTGACAGCATAACTTTGGAGAAGAATCTGGCCAGAGATGGCCAGACGTCAGGGGAAGATTACCTTCCCATTCCATTCGCTTTTCAGCTCACCTTCCAACTGAAAGCCACTTCCATTGGCAATAAAATCCCCGACAGTTGCCATCCTTCAGGTTGTTCATACGACCTCATTTCTCCTGAATGCCAGGCAAGAGCCTGGGTACCACTAGTGTGGATAAAAAAGGCTGTCACACTTGCCCTTTGCCCTTGCTGGAGGGCAGCCACCTCATCTGAGTAGGCAGAGGGACAACTAAGCTGTTAACACTCAAGCCATCCACGGATGGCAGAGCTAAAAGAGCACTGTTAACACTCCCTCTGGAGCTTCAGGGGTCATGGGCCTCATGCCAGATTCTGCCACGGGGACTGCATGAAGTTTGCTCCTGCTGGTGCCCAAAAGCACTGGCTCTCGGCTCCTGCCTCCACTTACCCGTGTGCTCCTTCCCATGAGTGGTGGAGCACAGCGGATCCGAGTGAGTGGAGCTGGCTCCTGCCTGCGCTGAAGCAGCCAGTTGGTTCCAGTGTTTGCGCACTCCAGTTCTCACCCCGTTCATTTCATGCTCTTTCCTGCAAGGAGTTGACGGCTGTGAGCTGGGCAAATGAGGCACCCGGTTGCAAGTTCCATGAAAGGCTCGGGGAAATATCCTGCTTCACTTCCATGTGGAGCTAGTGCTTTGTAAAGTGCACTGACAATAACAAAGTGTAGAGGAGGACCGGACACAGGCTGAACTGAGCTTCTTGAAAACACTGCAGCTCTCAGAACAACGCTGAGAAAACTAGTCCTTCAGCTATAGACACAGACTCAAGAACGCCATTTTTCAAATTATATCTCATGAAAAGCTGGTGTCCAGTGAGGTTTATCTGAGAAAAAGAAATATTTTTTTGGCCAAAATAACTAGATAGATTTTTGTTAGACCTTATAATGAGAATTTTGAATTTCCTGAAAGTGGGATGGAATACAGAATGTTCCCCAGATTGTTTCCATGGAACAGCTAATAGCACATAGAACATGAGTATTTGCTGTGACATGATAAAGCTCAAGGCCAGAGATGTCTTGTGGGGCTCCCAAGTACTCCAACCTCAAGGTGCATGCCCTCCACTCACTAATTGGCTCCTCTGGCTGTGATCGAGCTCCAAAAGGGAAGGAGGCTAATTCAAATGGGATGGCCCCAAAATAAGAGGAATAGGGTGCATTTAAACCAGGATATGGGCTATACCTGCTTACAGTACCCTTTATGCAATCTCCAGTTCATTAACTCTAGTAGATATTGTGAAGATACTATAAAAAGAGGTTATGTTCTCCCAAATTAGGGAAGCCCTAAGGGATTCCGTATCTCCTTTTTGTAGAGAGTTTGTTAGAAAATCAGATGCTGGTCTGAGAAAAATGCTGATTCGGATGGTCAAGAGACTAAAAAAAAGTACTTTAAAACATCAGAATGAAATCACTGAAGGCAATCCTTAGCTTTATGATGTGCTGTACTCCTGGACAAGATGGTGTAAGTTGAGATGATATGTCAAATCTGATTTTTCTATAGGAAAAAATTGTAATTTAGGGAGGTATAGTTCTAGCCATGTTCCTAATAGCCAAAAGTTAATCAGAATTACCACAAATGATCTACTCATTCAAATATAAGTAGCCCACAAATACCATGTTAAACTTTCTAAATTTGAATTGTTTAAAAAAGCAAAGTTATAGAAAATGACATTTATGACCCATTATCAGAAGCTTTAGATCCAATATTAGAATACTAGAGGCTTTTGTGCTAAACTCTTATCTTTCTTATAAATTCTAGCCTTTATTTATCTATTTTAGGAGGGCATGTGGCAAAGCATGGCAGGGAATACTTTCAGAAGTGGAATCCAGGAAGAAAATTCCTTGGGAAACTTTGGACTGGATTCTCAACAAACCCTTCAGAGAGACTTAAAGCTGGTAAAAGACCTTTTGCAAAAGTGATCCAGGGGGGCCTCCACTTTGTTTCTCTGGATATTTCTCTGTTGAAATGTAGGTGTCAAACATGTCCCATTTTAGATGCTCTTCAGACTTCAAAACATTACCTTCCTGCTTTCAGGGAGCCATTTCATCAGCTTTTGTACTGTGTATTCACTGCGGACCCTGCTGTTATGCAAGGTACCACCATGGCTAAAAAGTCACAAGACCATTCTTATTTGCACTGATTTTTTTTTATTTGATCTTTCACAATGTTGCTGCTTCCGTTTCAAAAACGTCTCAAAGCTTTGATTTGATTGCAGCTGGATTCAAGGATACCCAAAGCCAAGTTTGATCCTGAATTCCCCAAATCAAAAGTATTTCATTTCAGATGTATGTTCTATACCTGGCCATAATAATGAACAGCAACCATTACTGGAGCATGCTTTTGATTTTTTTTTTATTAACAGTCATTTTTATGATTTGGAAACATAATTAGAAGATTCCTATTCCAGACTATAAATCAATGGATTTGATTCTACTACACACTTGCCAATAAAGAGCAATGGTATCAAATGAAGCCTTTGACCTGTCTTTAAATTTCTTTCATTCTGTAAATTCTACATGAGGTATGATATATGGAGCCAACTGGCTCCTCTGCCACACTGCTGCAGTTCAGTTGTTGGTATTGTCTGGAAGGAAAAAACAAAGTTGTGGAAGTGCGTGAGTTAGTTGGAGGTAATTACCATGTAACTGATTATCATTCATGTTCTGAGCGCTGTGCTATTACATACATTATTTTATTTCATCCTTGCAACATCCTTATTCCTATTTTTCAGCTAAGTAAAAAATGAGGCTCAGAATAGTGAAGTAATTATCCACGGAGAGGGAAGATCAGCAGTATAGATTAAGTTGGAATAAATCTAAAGCTCATCCTCTTTCACTATAGCATGCTGCTTTCTAGCTATATAAGAAAAAAACCTCATTATTCTATTACCCCATTGAGAAAGTACTGTTCTCTCTTGTTCAGCTGTCTGCTTTACTTAGCTCCGATGAAATCTAAATTAAATGCTCTGCTGCTGATGATGTTGGTAACACTCTGATGGTACTAACCATAGTTCTGGGGAGTGAATGGGAAGAATGGCCAAGACTGTAGATGGGGACATTAGATTTTGAGACACAGACCAACTGAAATGAGACTGTGTTTTCTGTCAATAATAGGAGTTTAAATGAATCATTGAAAAATCAGAGAAAGTTTTCTGAAATATAGGAAGCAAATGCTACCTATACTTCTTTATGTCTTTCAAATTAAAAAATAATTTTCAATACATGTTAAATGGTACAAAAATCAGTGGGGCTTTTTAAAAAAATCAAGCGTTATAAGAAAAAATAATAAAACATGTGCCAAATATGTCTGAATACTATTAAATGTAAATGGTGTATCATTAAATGCACTGGCTGTCTGGGAGAGGTGTAATAAACAAGAGACACATTGTAGCTATGACCGTGACGATTTACTTTTTTTAATTCTGGAGGAAATTTCAAACTGTGGAATATATAAGCAGAAAGGAAATGAATAATGCATCTAACTAGCATGCAATACTAAGCCTCACTCCCGTTGTGGACAGACAATATACAAGAAAAGATTTTGGTGGAAAGATGTAGGTGCTATTTAAGGGGAGGATATTCTTTATTGAAAACATATCCAGCAACATCTGAATGCCAAATAAAAGGCTTTACAGTTTCATCTCTCCTTAGAGAGCATATTTTTTAGTTGTTGTTTTGTTTGGGAGAAAATTGCAGTTTAAGATTTACAAACCACTTCATTTGCAAACTGCTATTACTATAGTTTCTGCCTCTGAAAATGTTTAAAGCTGCAGGCAATGAAAAGACATAGTATTAGAGCTTTTCCTTATAAAGAAAGCTCTCATTCTATTGTAAAAAATGAGCGTATAAAAATACAATATTATTTATAGAGTTATTTATATAAGTAGCATTTTGATGTGCCTTGCTGAGGCTTGGAGATATTAGAAAGCAGAATATCTGAGAAAACATATTTCACTTCGTTGTTTAAATGCAACAGAGATCAAGAGATTATCTTCATCATGATAAGATTCAAAGAAATTTACACTGGTAGTTGGAGCTTGTCCATAAAATTTATTCCTTATTACAATATAGACTATAGGTTGTTACATTTTTTTCCTCAAGAGAGGTAAGGTTAGATTTTTCACTATTTAGGTTGAGACTCTTTAGTTGATAACTGAAAGTTTTCTTTTAGCATTCAATTTGTTCTTGAATTATTTTTTATTTCAGCATATCTTTCTAAAAATTATGCATGATCAGCTCTTTTTTTTTCCATTTTCCTATCAGCTGTTTATCTTAGATCTTCATTCATGGAAGTGTTAGTTTCCCAGGATTGCCAAAACAAATCACCACAAACTTTGTGTCTTAAAACAACAGAAATTTATTCTCTCAGCAGTTCTAGAAGCCAGAAGTTTGATATCAAGGTATTCATAAGGCTAAACCTCCTTCAAAGGCTCCAGGGAAAAATCCTTCCCTGCCTCTTCCACATTCTGGTGGCTCCAGGCTTTTATTGGCTTTTGGTGGTATCACTCCAATCTCTGCCTCCGTCTTCACAAGGTCTTCCATTCAGTGTCTCAAATCAAATCTCCTTTATCTTATAAGAACACCAGTCACTTGACTTAGGGCCCACCCAAATCCAGGATGATTAATTTTGAGATCCTTAACTTAAATATATCTGCAAAAATCCAACTTGTCAATTTCCGAATAAGATCACATTTCCAGGTGCTAAGGTATATTAGTCAGGGTTCCCCAGAGAAACAGAACCAACGGGATATCTAAATGACCCTTATGGGAGACCACTAGTGTCGATCCTGGTTCAACTCTAAAGGCCTGAAAATCATGAGTGCTGATATCTGAGGGCAGGTACTCAAAAAGAAGAAATTTATTCTTTCTCCACCTTGTTTTAAATTCAATCCCTCCATGGATTGGATGATTCCCACATTGGTGAGGTGGTCTTCTTTACTCACTGTACTGATTCAAATGCCAATCTCTTCTAGAAACACTTCACAGACACATCCAGAAATGATGTTTTACTAGCTATCTAGGCATCCTTTAGCACAATCAAGTTGACACATAAAATTAACCATCACACAGGGATTAGCGTTTGGGCATGTATTTTAGAGCGATTCAGGTGAATGTATTACAAGATGTGAAAAACAGACTTTGGAGTTAGGCAAAACTGAATGAAAAACATGGATCTGCCACTCACATTGAGGAAATATGATCATGCCCATAATTCTTTAGAGCACAAGTTTCCCCCTTTTAAAAATAATGATATTTTAATAATTGTGATGATACTAGCTTCACACATGTTGTATTAGATAATAGCGTGCATTGTAAGGTAATATGTATAAAGCAATTAGCTCCCTGCTTTGCCAATAAATGGCCATTGTTAATTTATTGATTATATGGATTTTATTTTTCTAATTAGAGTAATTCCATTGACTTCAATTTCTATAGAGTTCTTCTTTCCTTTTATGCAGCAGAAGTTACAAAAGAGAATGTGACATGAATCATATCTGTATTGAAAATAAACATATGATGACTAATTTTGTTCTAAATGAAGAATGTTTTCTTATGGAATTATTGTAAGAATTAAATGGAAAAAAATGTATGTGAAGTACTTAGCAGTTAGCATTTAGTGTTAGCTACTATTATCAACAATTCCCTAAAACCTGCTAGGGTTACAGTAACCATGGCAACACAAACTCTATTTTATTTAGTAATATATTTATTTTCTAATTGACAAACAAAATTGTATTCGTTCACTATATATAATATATTGTTTTGAAGTCTATATACATTATGGAATGACTAGGTCTAGGTAACTAACATATGCACTGCCTCATATAGTTATCATTTTTGTGGATATTTTGCATTCATTCTCTTAGCATTGTTTAAGAATACAATATATGGCTAACTATAGTCTCTGTGTTGTATGATAGACGTCTTTAACTTCCTCCTATCTAATTGAAATTTCGTATTCTTTGACCAATATCTTCTCAACCACCATCCACCAACTACCCCAGCCCCTGGTAACTACCATTCTATTCTCTACTTATATGAGATCAACTTTTTAAGATTCCAATTATGAGGGCAATCATGCAGTATTTGTCTTTGTTCCTTTGGTTGGTTTGTTTCACTTGACATAAGGTCCTCCAGGTTCATCCATGTTGTCACAAATAACAAGATTTCCTTCTTTTTCATGGCTGAATATAGTATTCCACTGTGTATACATACAGCATTTTCTTTATCCGTTCACCCATCAATGGATACTTAGATTGATTCCATCTCAGCTATTGTGAATAATGCTGCAGCGAACGTGAGAATGTAGATATCTCTTTGACATACAGATTTCATTTCCTTTGGATATATACTCAGTAGTGAGATTGCTGGATCACTTAAGAGTTCTGTTTCATTAATTTTTTTTTTGTAGGAACCTCCATACTGTTTTAAATACTGGCTAGTTTACATTATCACCAACATCAGGCAAAGGTTCTCCTTTCTTTACATCCTCACCAACACTTGTTCTGTTTTGTCTTTTTGACGTTCTGAGAAGTATGAGGTCATGTCACATTGTAGTTTTAATTTGTCTTTCCCTAATGATTAGTGATGTTGAGCATTTTTTCATATAGCTATTGACCATTTTGTATATCTTCTTTAGAGAAATTTAGAGTCATGGCTCATTTTTAAATTGAGCTGTTTGTTTTTGTTTGTTTGTTCTGCCATTGAGTTGTTTGAGTTCCTTGTTTATTTTGGATATAAACCGCTTATCAGATGTGCAGTTTGCAAATATTTTCCCCCATTCTGTAGGTTTTCTCTTTACTCTGTTGATTGTTTCCTTTGCTGTAGAACAGCTTTCTATTTTGATGCAATCCTATTTGTCTGTTTTTGCTTTTGTCGCCTGTGCTTTAAAAATCGTTGCTCAGAAAAATGTCATGTAGCTTTTTTTTTTCTATGGTTTTTCAACGAGTTTCACAGTTTGGGGTCTTATATTTCAGCTTTTAATCCATTTTAACCAGATTTTTATATATGGTGTGAGATAAGGATCTAATTTTATTATTCTGTATGTGGGTATCCAGTTTTCCCAGCACAGCACCATATATTGAAGAGACTGTCCTTTCTCCATGGTGTGTTCATATTACCTTTGTTGAATATTATTAGTTATAAGTGCATAAATTTATTTCTGGAGTTCCTATCTTGTCCCATTGTTCTACACGTCTGTTTTTATGCCAGTGTTGTGATGTTTTGGTTACTATAGCTAGGTAGTATATTTTGAAATCAGGGAGTGTGATGCTTCCAGTTTTGTTCTTTTTGCTCAATATCACACTCTCCTTTCTAAACCTCATCATCGTTTAGGGTATATAATATAATTGATAAATGCATATATAATTGTATGTCTTTTCAAATAATTGATAACCTAAACTTGATAACCAATCATAGTTTTACATACTAACTGGCAGTTCCTTTCTATCTTGCCCTGAATCTTATTTTATAGACATACATTTCCAGGATGTTACATGAGCCTTCAGTTTAGCTCATCAGTACTCAGCTATCCAAAAGTCCTCATTTCCTTGCAGCAGTTTTTCCCAATACCAGGGCCATGTTCTTAGCTGGCTTTGAAAAATGTTTTGAAGAGGCATCTTCTCCAGAAGTCTTTTGAGACTGATCTCCCCAAATATGAATGGTGCTAAGATTATTTTACTAATAATTGAACCTTCTAATGCTTTTCTCTTTGTTATTGATTTCTTTTGTGGCATTAATTTTTAAAGTGCTTGATTTCCCAGTTGATTATTTGCTATATTAATCATATGTCTTTCAAGGTCTTGGCTTTGTTAATACTGTCTTAACTGACAACAGAATGAAGACTTCTAACTTTCAGGTAAGGATTCCGCGTTTTTTATTCAGGACAGGTCCAAAAAATGGCAAGATAACAGCAAGGGGAATCATTTGCCTGCAGGCAGTTTGGTTAAAATTCTTCTCCCTTAGTTCTCATATACACATTATAATTTGCATTTTAATTTTACTGTCTTCACAACCACGAAAACATATTTAGGTAAATGTGCTAATTAAATCTTTGTAAACAACCATATGTTATTTTGGTTTATGAAATTTAAAGAGCAATTAAAAACACATATATGTACTACTTATAGGTGGGAGTGGGAATGACTTTAATCTGCAAAGTGTAAGTGAATCTGAGGAAAAAGCTAAATTAGAGATGTGCTGAATGATCTTTTGGAAGAAACTAAAAGAAATTTGAAAGTTTTCTTCAGAAAACCATAGGGCCACACGATGCTACACATTGAGCCTCACCATAATTAAATCAAAATACTTGAAAATTATATTTCAAACCTCTTTTCAACTACTGTACTTACCTTAGAGAAATCTTCAAAAGAAATCTGTGGTATGTTTATTGTTAATGAAAGCATGTCATTCTTTCTCTGGTGACTTATCCGTCTTTATCAGTTTCACTGTGAAGAGCAGAGTGATATATGAGTGTGATAACTTAAGATGACATCTTATAGTGCAATCCATTATCTGAAAGATTTAAGGAAAAAGCTCTCTGAAAAACATAATTAAGAAAATAAATGTGTTTAGAAATATAATAAAGATCTTTTATGGTTTTGGTTCAGGAACATCCATTTCTATAATATGATACACTAAGGAAATAGTCTGCCAATCATCTAAATAACACTTGTATTTTGATTTTTATTGGTTTGGCTTCTCCACAAACTAACAAATCATTGACAAGGATTACGAACAAAAAAGTGTCTAAAGTTTTCTTAGAAATGGATTGAGGAAGTAGATTAAAAGGAGACTCAGAGAAAAGAGACTGTTTTCTAAAAATATGGCCACGTTGTAAATGTGTGTTTATTTTCTCACCAACAAAAATAGGCAATATGTTGTTTATTGCCTGGATAGTTGGACTTGACTTGGTTTTTGGCTCCTGATTTTTGGTCTGAGACTAAGGAACCAACAAAAATCTCTTGGTGTGCCTCATAAGTAACCCCCACTTGACCCCATTCCAGGAGCTAAAGAATCTCATTGCTTCAACAAATTCTCCTGAACCTTGCTTTGGAATTATATTATTTATTTGTAATCGTTATTTTCTCTTTGCCTTAGTTGATTTAAGAAGTCTAGTATCATGTCAGGATCATAATGTATAGATACAGAACTCCTTAAAAATAAACCCCAAATCTAAAATCAGGATTGAAAAAAGGACAGAAGTGAAATCAACCAGAGTAAATGTTTAAAATATGCATTCTTAGCTGTGCTTATTCAAATTGGTCAACTCTGAATATCTTAGTTTCTTTTTTTTTTTAATTCCACTGGTTACAGATTCCAAATTTCATCCATTCCTTCTTGCCTTAAACTGTGATCTGTAACCTGTGCCTTCACTCAAATTACCATTTCAGCTCTTTTACAAACATCAAATAGCAAAGGGCAATATGGATATTTTATTAGACTTGCACAGATCAGAAACAAAAAATGTGCACACAGGTTCAGGGGACTATGTGCAGCATTTCTGTAAGGAAATAGTGGGTGTGAGGTATAGAGAGAAAACTTTCCCATCATCAAGTTCCTGGACACTATGGTACTGCACTTGTCCCACTATAATTCCTTTAAAGTATAGCGACTACTTTTCACCTTTATAATAACTATGGTACTTCTAAAGGGCCACTACAATAGCAATGAGAATATCATCTGTTTTTCTTGGAGGTGGTAGTTTTCATCAAGCTATCAAGACATATGAGAAGATGGTATTTAAAATATTCAGCCAACAATATGTCCTGGGCATGGACCAGAATGAACACTGGCCGAAGTGCTAAAGCAATACATTGGGGCCCCGGCTGTTTCTGAGATGTGGGGACTTTTGTGAGATCTACCCCAGTGTACACCCGGAGTAGATTCAGGAAACCTAAGCCATTGATGTTTACCAGTTATACAAAAGTATTTCAATACCTGAACTGCTGTGGCTATACCAGGGCATGTTCACTAAATATCAGCCATGGACTTTGCAAATTTAAGCAAGCAGACCTAAAAATAAGTCATACAGTCATTCTGATGTTCTTGCCATTGCACATGCTCTCTCTCTCTCTGTCTCCCTCTCTCTATATAATTTATTACACAATACATTATAATAAATAGTATGTATAATAATAAATGGCATAAACTAATACCTACAAAATATCTAATAACATATTAGTCATATTAGATATATTCTTGTACCCAATTAAATTTTTATTAATAGAATAAACATAAGGCTGGAGTGCAATTAATGCAAAATTAATATATATGTTATATAACTCATGTATAAAGACAGAATATTTAACATTAGAATATTTTGTTATTCTTGTTTGGAATTGCTTTCAAAGTCCATTTCTGTTCCACATAAAGAAATTCATTTCAGGTTTTCATAGTCATAACTCACATATTTGAAAGGGGAAGTTTCATGTGTATGAGATCATAGACCAAAGAGCATATTTGTAACCATCATTGCTTGTTTTTGTCTGTTTCATTTAGTTTTTATAGAAATAGAACAGATTTGGAAGCTTACTGTAAACACTGTGAAATGGTGAAGACTTAAGAAGCTTTTCTTAAATCTCTAAACTGCTGAGAGCGTCCTAGTATGACAAAATGGTGCCGTCCTTTAGTACTTAAATAAATATCATTCCTCCTGAAACACTACAGTTAAACTCAGTGGGTCACTTTTGTGCTTTGGGGTGTAAGACCCCAAATATTAACCTGAGGAACCTAAAAGCACACCAGAACTTTCTGAAACTTTTTCCCCCATGCTAGATGGGGTTTGGTCTAGGAGAAAAGTTTTGTTTCTCTTCCCAGTGGGTCTTGTTTTAGAACTCTCTAGAGCAATGAGCTTCTCTGGTTTATCTTCCATCTTGTTTATTGTACCTAGTCTCTGACATGCAGAAATGACTTAATAAAGGTTTTCTGAATTCATGTAATTCACCTCCTGAAAATTACCACCTTATGATCTGAAAAAACTATCTGCTCAACAGAAAGTTACTCATATATCTGCTTCTATAGATACAGTAGTCTCCCTTACCCATGGTTTAGCTTTCTGTACTTGCAGTTAACTGCAGCCAACTGTGGTCTGAAACTATCACAGTATTTTGCAAAAGAGAGAGAGAGAGACTACATTCATGTAAATTTTATTACAGAAAACATGGCATATGTAGGATTTAGTGCTATCTGTGGTTTCAGCATCCACTGGGGTCTTGGAATGTGTCACCCATGGATAAAGGGGGAATTACTCTGCTAGATTTGGTAAAAAGGCAGACTAGTGGAGAGATCTTCTGAAAAAAGGAGATAGGAAATGTTACTGAAGAGAAATAGAAAATATTGTATTAATTTATTAAAAGCAAAGGTTATTAGAAGGTATTAAATTTTTGATATAATGTAGGTGACAGTGTGAGTGGGGAAAGACCTGTAAGTGCAACAAGGGGATGAAATTCCCTATCTTCTAGCCATACTCCAGTACATAAACGGCTTAAAAATAATGTATATCAAAGCAATGTAATAAAGGATTACCGTGATGAATTTTATGAGATTAAGCTGCAGTTAATTTCCTTATGCATTTCAGATTAATAAACTGCTAATTAGAATATGCAAATAAGGGTTTCTGAAGCCTAAAATATATTCCCTAGCATCTTACCCATAAATCTTATTCAGTAACTATTTTGTTATGTAATTGGGGAATAACAGATTGATGAGCCAATCTAATTATGTGAAATTTACATGTGTATGGTATTTTATAATAAAGGACATGAACTAATGTTAAAGTAGAGGAAAGTAGTTGTAACATTCATTATAGTTATTAATTACAAAATTTAACTTAGTTTGAAAGTACTTTGTGCCATATAAGCTATCAGCCACACCAAGTACTCTTACTACACATCTGATGCATAATTGTCGGGTGAGACTGAGCCCATCAGCAATTACAGCAATTATTGGGACTCTTACATTTACAGCTCACACACATCACACCCAAGCACACATTTCTGGAATATTGCTGATCATCCAGGGACCTAGATAACAACTAATTGCCTCATTATGCAAAGTGGGGAAAGATATTCGTATTTCTTACATCTTCCGTTCTACATTATACACATAGAGATGCCTGTTTGACAGCAAGCAACACATAAAAGCATATTAGAATTATTTTTGTGCCCAGCTAAGGTTTTTTGGGTTTGGCTTCGACTTTTTCATAAAGTAAGCATCTTCATGAGGCTGGAGGACATAAAGCAATTTGAAAGCTATTATGGGTAAAAAACATCTAAAGGGTTTACACACACACAAACAGGATGAAGGAATTAGGAAGGACTCTAATGATCCTACTATTTACTACTTTGGCAAGATACCAAATGGAATAAGAATTAACATTCTATTGAAAATTAATTCAACTGAGTGGACAGAATGCTATGAAGTATTCGGGGCATTTTCTTTCATATAATATATAACATTTACTAATATGTTCAAGTAACAAAAGTTCCTTTATACAGTTCACCTGTACTCTGTGTATTTGTCCAACATTCCCATGAAGGACAAATGTAATTAATTTAATCCCAATTTAAACAGGTAAAAAATGAAACTTTGATATATACAAACTGCAATTTGTAATCAACAGTGAGAAAATGGAAACTGCAGCCTTTGCAATCCAGTTCTGTGTTCTTTATACCTGTGTATTGCCAGATCTATGTGTGTAAATAAAATTCAACAAAGAAATACCTGATAAGATAGGTTTTGTGGGCATTTATAGCACACTTAGTGAAAATATATAATATCACCAAGCCCACCATATTAGACCACTTTTACCTTATTTTTCTTACTTTAATCAATATTTCATTAAATTTGACTTAACTTTATGTATAAAGATACTGGTATGAACAACAATTACCTTGTCCATATTATTATCTCTTCCAGCTTTTTCAGAGCAGTTTGAACAAATGAATAAAAACTTGAGAAACATAAAAGATGCCTAACTAATACATATGGCACATGCATTATAATATTAAAAGGGAAGAATTCTCAACTTGTTATGTACACACTCAAGCTTTTTTTTTTTTTTTGAGTATTCAATTAGCAGAATAACCCTACAGAATCCGTCATTATCCTGTCTTCACTGTGAACAGAATAGAAAATTCCTCTTCTTTTTTTTTTAATGACTGCCAAAATCTAGGGCACTTGGTGTTGATGCATGACTCATTACTAATGTTTCAACAGAGTAAGTCAGATTCAAATTGTAAAGGCACACAAGTGAATTTAAAACCTACTTTTTCATTCTTTGATAATTTCTCTACCAATGGAGGATAAGAAGAGATGATGCCGGTTTGAAATTCCTGACAAAAACTTAAAACTGCTTTTACCCTGTCTGGTATACTATTATTTTATTCTAACTGTGAGAAAAGTAGTAATGAGATCATCCTATTTCAACTACTGTGACTTTAAAGAGAACATGACAGATACAATTTTTCAACAAATTAGGCTGTTTTCTGAAATACTAACCAAGTTTGCCATTTCAGAATAAAATGTTACAAGAGCTGCTTCTGGCCCTAATGTGCCCTTATCAGCGTGTGTGTTTTTAATGTGGTTAAGGTTTAACATTCATTCCAGCTTCACCTATAGCTTGTCAGTATGCTTTATCACCATGGATTTTAAACACACTGAAGAAAATAACTTCTACCCCCCAAATTATTAAAGCCCCTACAAGGAACTTTACACTTTCAAAAAAATAATTATTTTCAAATATAAACACCTCTTTATATCTTGACTTTTAGATCCCTATAAAAGCCAATAAGACAAATTTGATTCAATGGGAATTCTTTGTACTGGCAAAAAATATTACATGAACGATAATATAGGAAACCCTCTGTTATGTAAAATTACACTATTTATTACTTTAGCAAGTTCCAATAGAATAATCGTTGATGGCCCTGAGGTGTCACATGATCCTGAATTACTTAATTGTTACATATATTCAGGAAAATAATAATGTTAACTGCATCATGCTCTACTCTAAGCTTCAAGAAATTGGTAATACAAATATTCTATATAATCTAGCATTCTACCTAAATATTTGATCATTTGTGACAACTACATTGAATGAGAGTTTACCATACTTTTTTAACAAAAGAAAAAATATAGCTTAGTTAGCTATTGATGAGACCTACTAGAAGAAATTAAAACTCATATCTTATGATTTATCACAAAGCATTTGAATGAGCACAAAGCATTTGAATTTGATGTTAATTCACCTTGGCTGTGACTCACTGAGAATTCTGGGTTTTATAGATGGGTAGATCACTTCCTTTTCGTGTAGCTTTTTTTTTATATTGTTGACATAAGAGAATCTGAAGTATCATTTCTTCACATCCTATTTCACCTGTCATTGTCATCTCAAAAATCTATTTCCTCTTGCATAAAACCTCAGTGTTTAAAGCTATAAAAGCAAACACAGCAGTGAGGAAATTTTTCCCTGGGTCTATTTGCTATATGCTTTAAAACAGAACAATTTGAACACCAAAATCAGCATTCCTGAACTTGCGTATAGAGACGTTTGTTTTCTTGTCCCACCTGCATAAGGGTAAAGAATTCAGGCTTGCAGAATATCCTTTGAATTCTAAAACCTTGCTGAAAAATCATTTTTATACTGCAGAGTGATGACTCTTGCTACCTTCTTATGATTGGAAGGGTTTCCAAGAGAAACAAGATGGACTTGACTTCTCTTGGAAATATAACTCAGAGTGTTTGAGAGATTTAGAAGTTATTCTTCTGTGACTTTCTAGATATTCACTTTAAATTGTAAGTAAAATATGTTTCAGATCCAAACAATGGTGACTTCATTCATTCATTCAAAAAATGAGTGTATTATGTTTTCACTGTTTCCTTCACAGATATTCTTGGCACATCAGATAACAAGTGAAAAAAAACAGATGACAAATTGCCATCTTCTAAAGCTTATATTCTACAGGGGGAATAAAAAAACAGAAACGTATACATACATGCATGCATATACACACACATAAATTGAGTAGCATGACAGATGGTAATACTGCTATGGAAAAAATAAAGCAGGAAAAAGGAATAGTGAGTTTAGGATGAGGTTTGAAGGGTTAAAATTTGAACAGAAATTTGAAGGAGATGAGAGTACAGATATCATGCTATCTGGGGGGAAGATTGCTCCAGGTTCTAGGACTAGCAGGTATAAAAGGAATTTGCTGGGGAAGAGCACGGAGGACCATGTGTCCAGAAAGAGAAGTTAAGTAACCAGGAGTGAGGGGCAGACTTATTGAGCCTGTTTGCAATTAAAGGGGATGTTGACTTTAAGTGAGAGGGAGGGCCATTGGTGGCATTTGAGCAGAGCAATGAAATATTCTACTTAAAAAAAAATAATAAGCTAACTTTATCTGCTATACACAAGGAAGCAGAGGTGCCAGTTAGGAGATTATTGAGTATTTTAGGAAGAGATGAGAGTGTCTCAGACCTGGGTGATAGTGATATAGGTGATGAGAATCAGACAGATTCTGGATATATTCTGAAGTTTGAGACATTTGGCTTTTGTATTCAATATGAAATATGGCAGAAAGGATGAGTTGAAGGTATTCGATTTGAGCAAGGAAGAAGTGGCATTTATTAAGATACAAAAGAATGTAGAAAAAGAAGGCTTGGGGGAAATGTCAGAAGTTAGCTCTAGACTCTTGAAGTTTTAAATTCAAAATAAATATCCAAGTGGGAATATTGAGTAGATGATTGCATATCTAAGTTTGAATTTCAGAGAAGAGGTGTATACTATAAATATATATGTGGATTTTGTCAGTGTGGAATTGGTATTTAAATCCAGAGGTCCAATTAAAATCACCAAGAGAGTAATGTAGATAGAGAATGGGAGATGTTTGAAGACTGAGCCTTGGGATATCCAAGACTCATAGTTTGTAGAGATGAGAAAAACCACAAAAGAAGACTGAGAAGGAACAGCCAGTTAAGTAAGAGTAAAATCAGAAGAGTTTAAGCTGTCCTGGAAGGAGGATTGATGTTTCTGCTAAAGTGATGCAATGATATTGCAAATGTAATATGCTTGAAAGACACCAAGAGGAGAGGTATTGGAGGCAGTACATTTTTGCTTAACAAAAAAGCAGGGGAAAAGGACAGTAGATAGAGAGGGAGAGTGTAAAAAAAAGCTGTATAATTTTTAAAGAGAGGGTTATTAATGGGTACAAATTTACAGTTAGCTAGAACTGTAAATAAGACCCATTCAATAGCTCAGAAGGGTGACTACAGTTAACATTTATCTATTGTATGTTTCAAAATAGGTAGGAGAGAATAAATCAAATGTTACTAGTATAAATAAAAGATAAATATTTAAGGCAATGGATATTCTGATTAACCTGATTTGACCTTTAGAGATTATATACATGTATCAAATTATCACTTGTATCCCAAAAATATGAACATCTATTATGTATCAATTTAAAAAGTTGGCTAAAATAGCAGTACTTTTGTTGGAATGAATTCATAGAAAAATAAATGATAATGTATGTGAATGAAGAATTTCTGGAGAATTAAATTTCTGCAAGTAATGATGGAATATAGTATACAAATGGGTGCATTGCCTTGTATACAAGTAAGGATAGTTTATCCAGAGTGATAGGAGAGGTCTATGGGCTCATTCACAGGTCAGTCTGTGAATATTGTGATGAAGGCTTTGGGATATTTTTTCTGATTCTTTTATTTTCTTAATGAAGTAAGAAGCTGAGAATGAGAAAGTGTAGAAGCTTAAGAAGGAAATGTTAGGCAATAGTAATCAAGGAAAAGAAGGAGAATGAATGAAATAGATGTCAGTAGTAGAAGGGCAGATGGCAACAGAGGCTCACATGGGTTTAAGGGTCATGAAGACCATGCTTCATATTCTTAATGTTTTTCTAGAGCCATATTTGACCATGGGTAAGAGGAGTAATTTAACCATTGTACAGAGATTCTCCAACTGTATATAAGGCAGCAACAGAGTAGCAAACACAAGTAAATAAATGTAATGACCAATTATGGGGGAGGAGCAAATTAAGAGCATGAGGAAGAGAGAGAAGGCAAGGGGCAGAATCAATACACTGTAAGTTCTAATGCTGAAGTTAGGGTACTAAGAGTGAACTCTCACCTTCTCTATGATAACATCCATATTTACATAAAATCTGTACACAAACATTCTGATACAGTATAGCATCTTCCATTTTCCGTTGAGAATGATTCTCATCCATCTGTGCTATTCCCATTTTGCAAGGAGGACCTTCTTATGTTGGGAAATTTTAATGATTATAAATGCTCTGCATATAATCCCTGCTGACGGAATCTATGCTTCACTGATGGACGAATGTACTCAATCATGATGCAGAAGAGGGCTACATGGTACCTTCCACCAACAGCTACTTTTTCTATTCCTCTCTCTCTCTCTTTAAATATTTTGCCTTTAAAAAATATATCTTCTTACCATTTGACGCATTCCTGGGAAGGCTGTTCTTATCAGCAGACATTGCTGGAAATAAAGAGAGAAATTGTAGAAGGAAGACCAGTTATTAAAGAACAAAATGTCGATAGCCCCAAAGAGAGATTTAATTTTAAAAAGCAAAGCTAAAAATAGCAAAAATAGAAAAAACACAAACAACAAAACCTCTAAAACTCTAAAATGCCTGAAAGAGTACTTTTCAAATGCAAGCATGCATGCTAACTTCACATTTCCACCCCTACTTATCTCTCCAACACTTGAGCCTCACAGCTCACATAGCCGCCTTTCTCCTGAGTATGACAGCTCAACTCCCAGAACAGCCTATCAGGTCACAAACCATAACTGATCATTTTTGTGTGCTTCTTAGATTCTGTTTGCCTGGAAGCAGCTTTTCTTTTAACATTATTTTTCTCCTACAGATGGAAATGGAAGAGAGGAGAATAAAAATGCAAGTCTAAGACTGAGAGGTTCCATACCAGTGAGCCTGGCACCAGGTTGAGCATGTATCGTAGGGAAAAGTTAGAGACCACACAAGCCTCTGTGGTTATACTATGCTGCAGAGAAGAGGGCAAATTAAACTGGAGGTCCACCTTACAAGAATTTTGTGAACAGCTGCATGTTATAACTGTTATGAATACCTGCATCACCTAACTTAACCAAATGAAACTCACTCGTGAATTCCCTACTATACACTTGTCAGCATTCTGAGGTTTTAGTGATTTTCTTAAACACCAGAATACTACCAAGGGGTCACTCAAAATGCAGTGCTTGGAATGTTGTAAGAAACAGTTATTCCCCTTATTTAACCAAATTTTCTGTCACAAACTGCCTAATTCCAAGTTTCTGGATCTTATTTAACCGTTGGGGAAAAACCAGTCCTTGAATTAAAATTAAATATAACATTATTCCTGAAGTATTACAGGATTTTTTTTTTTTATTTCTTGAAAGCAGAGTATTCATAATTACTACTTTTTTTTTTTTTTTTTGAGACAGCGTCTTGACCTGTTGCCCAGGCTGAAGTTCAGTGGCACAATCTCAGCTCACTGCAACCTCCACCTCCCTGGTTCAAGTGATTTTCCTGTGTCAGTCCCCTGAGTAGCTGGGATTACAGTTACGCACCACCAAGCCCAGTTAATTTTTTGATTTTTAGTGGAGACAGGGTTTCACCAAGTTGGCCAGGCTTGTTTGAACTCCTGACCTCAAGTGATCCTCCCACCTCAGCCTCCCAAAGTGCTGGGATTACAGGCGTGAGCCACTATGCCCGGTCTCATAATTACTTTGATCTCACTCTCATATAATTAAAGAAATCATTCTATCATCTTTTCTATCACGTTATTCTCTTTACACATTTGTCCGATTTCTTTCTGCTCCTCTGTAGTGACAGTTTTAAAATCTTCATTTGTTATTACGTTATTATATACTGATCAAAACACCAAAATATACTTTGTGCTAAACATTTCATTGTGCACTATGGAAGATTACAAAATCAAACAAAAACACAGCTTCAGCTCTGAAGGTATGATACAGATAAATACCACTGTGAAAATTTTGTGTGATTAAAGATAAGTGAGATTATTGAAGAGAGTAGGTTTTCCTAGAGTCAGGATTTGAATTAGGGGTTATTCACAGAAAGAATAAAAAAAAATTCAAATTGGAGGAGACAGTATGCAGAAAAGCTGGATTTGACCCTGATGACTTGCCCCCGTCCCTTTTATTTCAGCAATATTTTCCTTTCAGCTAAAGCACCAATGCAAATTATGCCAGTTTTTTCTCTCTGTAGATTGTGTGGCCTGAGGAACCACAGTGCAGGAGCCAATCAGTGCCAAGCATCCCTCACCAAATTCCGCCTCCAGTCTCCCTTCCTTCCTTTCTTCCTCATTGTCTACAGAGGGTGCCCAGAAAAGAATCTTACTGCCTCCTTTTCCAATGATTTACAGGATAAATTCCAGATCCTTAGCATGGCCCACACTTTTCTCTGTGTTGTGGCCCTGTTTCACTAACGTTACTTTGCTCGGCTGGCAGTTTCCTTTCTCCAAAATGACTTTTTTCCCTGTCCACCAGGCAAACTGCCTAATATTTCAAGACGTAACTCTGATACCACCTTCTATATAAAGTCTTCCTTTAGGCAAAATGTCTAATCTTTTCTCTACTTCTTTAAAACCAAACAGGTTTCTTTCATTTTATTGCATTTCTGTGTAGCTTTCCTCTGAGATTTTTGAAGTCAGGGGCTCTTCACTCAGCATTACATCAATACATCATTACCGACCAATGACTATATCTCAGACATTGTATCAGGCATTTACGATGATGGTGACCACAATCATACATAGACTCTTGCTTCATGAAGTTTATCGAGTAACAAAAAAGGTATCCACAAATAATTACACAAATAATTAATCTTAATATATCATAAAGGAGAATTACACAGCAATATGAAAACAGATCAAGGAGAGCAAATAGATTCTGGACTGTTGGGGTGGGAGGCAATATTAGGAGTCACAATTTTTATGTATATATGCTTTTATTTTGATAAATTAGAATCATTTATAAAACTTTTAAAGTTTTTCTTTCAATTATCATTGTATATTTGAATAATACAATTAATCATCCACTTTGAGTTGTATTGACCTTAAATCGTGTATTTTGATTCTCCACTGTACAGATGAAAAAATTATATTGTATTTGCAATGTAATTATTGCTTATTATACTTCCCCCACTCTGCCTCAAAATTTTGGTTAGTTATATTATTATTTCAGCTTTTCTAGCAGTTATCTTTATATAGCGGTGAACTTGTGACTGACTTTTAAGTCCAAATCCAAAATAAATTTTGGTTGATAATTTGTGTCTGTTAATGAGTAAAACAAAGGGAAAACATTGAAGATGAATGTCAGAACTTCACTCATTCATCAAAGATATAAATGACTTAATCATAGATCACATTAATTCAATTGGATTAATTTGATTAATTAATTCAATTATGATTGCTTGATCATAGATTAGGTTTTAAGTTCTGAAAAAAGATTTTCTCAATTTTTTGTACTATTCTATATGTAATGACTGCAGGCACAACACACTTTTAAGTTTCATCTGTATTATTAACATCTTTTTCCGTTCTCTCTTCAGTTTGACAGTCAAAAAAGCAGTAAGTCAAACCCTGATTTGCAGCATTTGTCAATTTCCATGGTATAAATATTCCCTGTGTGGCTTATTTAAAGCTTCCAGCCTACCCTCATGGAATGCAGAGAAGAGCACAGAGAGATAATACATGTTATTTGAAAGACTCAATGTTATCACAATATCTACTCTTCCTAACTTGATCTACAGATTCAATGCAATCCCAATCAAAATCTGAGTAAGCTACTTTATGAATGTTGACAAAGTGATCACCAGCAGCATACCACAATGTAGGATTTCCCCCACACATTTGCGGTGTCAAGAGCATAGATACTAGTAAAGTGTAGTAAAATCCGTTAACTTATTTACTTGCAAATGTATATGCTTAATATTTTCAATAAGCTTTATTTTATTATCAGAGAAGTTTTAGGTTTACAGCAAAATTAAGCAGAAAATATGGAATTTCCATATTCCCTCATCTTCACACATACTCAGACTCCCCTACTATCAACATCCCACACCAGAGTGGCTTGATTTGTTACAATCAATAAACCTACACAGACACATCATTATCAATCCAACTCCACAGTTTACATTAGGGTTCACCCTTGCTGTTGTACATGCATGGGTTTTGACAAATGTATAATGACATGTGTCTACTACTGTAGTATCACACAGAATGTTCCACTGCCCTAAAAGTCCTCTGCTCTGGTTATTCATCACTCCACTTCTCCAGATTCTGACAACTATTGATCTTTTTACTGTTTCCATGGTTTTGCCTTTTCCAGAATGTCATATAGTCTGAATCATACAGTATTGCCTTTTCAAATTGGCTTCTTTCATGTAATAATATGCATTTAAGCTTCCTTTGTGTCTTTTCAAGGCTCAATATCTCATTTCATTTTAGCATTGAGCAATTTGTCATTGCAATGTACCACAGTTTATTTATCCACTTACCTACTGGAGGACATCTTGATTGCTTCCACTGGCAATTATGAATGAAGTTACTATAAACATCCTTGCACAGACTTTTGTGTGAACATAAGTTTTCAACTCCTTTGGGTAAATACCAAACAACACTATTGCTGTATCCTATGGCAAGAGGAAGTACAGGTTTGTAACACACTACCAAAAACTATCTTCCAAAGTGGCCATACCATTTTGCATTTTCACCAACAATAATAAGAGCTCCCATTGCTTCACATTCTTGGCAGCATTTCATGTTGTCAGTGTTCCAGATTTTGGCCATTCTAATAGGTGTGCAGTAGTATCTAATTGTCATTTTAATTTGCATTTCTCTGATGACATGAGCATTTTTTCTTATGCTTATCTGCCATCTGTATATCTTCTTTAATGAAGTATCTGTTAAGATACAGACCATTTTTAATTGAGCTGCTTTCTTATTATTGTGTTTTAAGAGGGCTTTTTTTGGTATAGTTTGGATGACATTCCTCTATCAGATGTCTTTTGCGTACCTTTTCCTCTAGTCTTTGACTTGTCTTTTTATTCTCTTGACATACTCCTTCACAGAGCAGAAAATTTAATTTTAATAAAGTCTAGCTTGCCATTTTTTCCCTAAAGTGTGCCTTAGATGTTGTATCTAAAAAGTCATTCTGACACCATAGGTCATCTAGATTTTCTCCCTTGTCATTTCTAGGAGTTTTATAGTTTTGCATTTTACATTTAGGTCTATAATTCATTTTGAGTTCATTGTTGTGAGGGGTTCAAGGTGTATGTCTAGATTATTTATTTAGTTAGTTAGTTATTTTGCTTGTGGATATCCAGTTGTTCCAGCCTCCTTTGTTGAAGAAAACTATCTTTTCTTCATTTTAGTTCCTTCATCAAGATCACTTGGCTATATTTACACAGATGTATTCCTGGGTTCTTTGTTCTGTTCAGCTAATCTATTTGTCTAATCTTTTGCCAACATCACACTGTCTTATTACTTTAGTTTTATAGTAAGTTTAAACTTGGGTAGTGTCAGTCCTCCAGCTTTAATCTTCTTTAATATTGTTGGCTATTTTGGGTATCTTGCCCCTTTACATAATCTTTAAAGATCACTTTGTCAACATTCACAAAATAGCTTACTCAGATTTTAATTGGGATTGCACTCAATCTGTAGATCAAGGTAGGAAGAGTAGATATTGTGATAATATTGAGTTTTTCAAACAATACGTATCAGCTATTCATTTAGTTCTTTGATTTCTCTTATCGGAGTTTTATAGTTTTCCTGTTATAGCTGTTGTGCATATTTTGTTAGTTTATTTCTAGGTATATCATTTTCGGGGGGTGCTGATATAAATAGTATTGTGCTTTGAATTTCAAATCTTATTTATTGCTGGTATATAGTAAAGTGATTGACTCTTGTACTTTGACCTTGTATCTTGCAACCTTACTACAATTTCTTATTAGCTCAGATAGTTTTTTGTTGTTGTTGTTGATTCTTTCAGATTTTCTACATAGACAATGATGTCATCTGTGAACAAGCACACAGTTTTATTTCTTCCTCTCCAATATGCATACCTTTTCTTTTATTTTCTTGTCTTATTGCATTAGCTAGGACTTTCAGTACAGTATTGAAAAGCAGTGGTGAGAGGGGATATCCTTACCTTGTTCCTGATCTTAGCAGGAGAACTTCAGGTTTCTAACTATTAAATACATTAGCCATAGATATTTTGTGAATATATTTTGTCAAGTAGGAAGCTCCCCTTTATTACTACTTTATTGAGCATTTTGTTTTGCTTTGTTTTTTAATCATGAGTGGGTACCGGATTTTGTCAAATGCTTTTTCTTCAACTCTTGATATGATCATGTGATTTCTCTTCTTTAACCCATTGATACGATGGATTACATTAATTGATTTTTAAATGTTGTACCAGTCTTGCATATCTTTAATAAATCACAGTTGTTCATAGTATACAGTTCTTTCTATACATTGCTGGATTGGATATGCTAATATTTTGTTGAGGATTTTTGCATCTATATTCATGAGAGATAATGATCTGTAGTTTTCTTTTCTTTTCTTATGATGTCTTTGTCTGGTTTTGGTATTCTTCAAAGTATGAGTTAGGACATATTCTCTGCTTCTACCTTCTAGATGAGATTCTAGAGAATTGATATAAATTTCTTCCTTAATTACGTGGTAAAATTTACCAATAAGTTGATCTGGGCCTGCTGTTTCCTGATTTAGAAGGTTATTAATTATTGATTCAGTTTCTTTAATAGATACAGGCCTATTCAGATTGTCAATTTATTCTCATGTGAGTTTTGGCATGCTGTGTTTTTCAAAGAATTGGCCCATTTCATCTAGGTCATCAAAATAGTGGATTTAGAATTTTTCACAGAATTCATTTGTTATTCCTTTAATGTCCACGGAATCTGTAGTGATGGTACCTCTTTCATTTCTGCTAGTAGTAGTTGATGCCTTCTCTCTCCTTTTTTGTCAGTTATCCTGGCAAGAGGCTTATCAATGTTACTGATCTTTTTGAAGGACCTGTTTTCAGTTTTGTTGATTTTCTCCATCAATTTCCTGTTTTCAATTTTATTACTTTGTGCTCTAATTTTCTTTCTTTTTTTTTCTTTGCCTACTTTGGAATTAATTTACTCTTCTTTCTTTAGCTTTTTAAAAAACTAAAGCAGAAGTTTATATGGCTGATTTTAGATCTTTCTTTTTTTCTAATATATGCATTTAGTGTTATAATTTCCCTCTAAGCACTCCTTTCACTGCATCCCACACATTTTGATAAGTTTGGTTTCCATTTTAATTTAGTGCAAAAGATTTTTAAATTTTTCTTGTAATTTATTTTTTCTAAATAACACATATCTTCTTTAGAAGTGTGTTATGCGATCCCCAAATATTTTGAAAATTTCCAACTATCTTTCTGTTATTGATTTCTCACTTAATTCTATTTTGGTCTGAGAGCAGACACTGTATGATTTGTATTCTTTTAAATTTGTATGTGTTATTGCCCAGAACGTGATCTGTCTTGTTGAATATTTTATGTGAGTCTGAGAGCAATGTGCCTTTTGTGGTTGTTGGATGAAGTAGTTTATAGGTGTCAACTGTACCTAGTTGATCTAGTGTTTTTGAGTTCAGCTATGGCCTTACTGATTTTCTGCCTGCTGGATCTGTTAATTTATGGATGAAGGGTATCGAAGTTGCCAATTATAATAGTGGGACTTAATCTAATTCTCTGGGCAGTTCTATCAATTTTTGCTTTAAGTATTTTTACATTCTGGCCGGCATCGTGGCTCATGCCTGTAATCCCAGCACTTTGGGAGGCCAAGGTGGGTGGATCACGAGGTCAGGAGTTCAAGACCAGCCTGACCAACATGGTGAAACACTGTCTGTACTGAAAATACAAAAAATAGCTAGGCTTGGTGGTGCATGTCTGTAATCCCAGCTACTCTGGAGACTGAGGCAGGAGAATCTCTTGAACCCAGGAGGCGAAGGTTGCAGTGAGCTGAGATTGTGCCACTGCACTCCAGCCTGGGCCACAGAGTGAGACTCCATCTCAAAAAAAAAAAAAATTTTTTTAAATTTAAAAAAAGTATATTTACATTCTGTTGTTAGAAAACAGACATATATATTAAGAATTGTTATGACTTTTGGCAGGGGGGATTGACCCCTTTATCATTATGTAATGCTCCACTTTCCTGACAAATTTTCTTGCTGTGAAATCTGCTCTGTCTGAAATTAATACAGCTACTTCCACTTTCTTTTGATTCATGTTAGCATGATCTATGTTTCTCTATCCATTTATTTTTAATCCATATTTGTCTTTACATTTAAAGTGAGTTTCATGTACGACACATATTGTTAGGTTTTGGTTTTTTATTCAGTCTGACAATCTCTGTCTTTTAATTGGGGAATTTAGACCATTGACATTTAAGGTAAATGTCGATGTAGTTCAATTAATATCTATAATACTTGGGTTTGGTTTTGATTTTTTGCCCTTGTTCTTTGTTCCTGTTTTCATCTTTCACACATTTTCTGCTTTTTGTGGTTCTGAGGATTTTATATGACTCTATCCTCTCTCTTTTCTTAGTGTATCAATTATACTTCTTTGTTTTAACTTCTTAAGTGGTTGCCCTAGGGTTTGCAATAAACATTTGCAACTAATTCAAATCTGCTTTCAAATAACTGTCACAGGTAGTGCAAATACTTTATAATAACAAAATATTTCGAATCACTCCTCCATATAGATAGAGTACATTGTTATTATTATCATGAACAATCTGTTGTCTGTTAGATAAATTAAGAATAAGAAAAAAAAAGTTTTTGTTGTGTTTTCCCTTAATCATTCTTTAGTGCTCTTCCTTTATGTAGATCTAGTTTCTGACCTATATCATTTTTGTTTCCTCTGAATAACTTCATTTAACATTTTTTTTTGCAAGTCAGATCTACTGGTGACAAATTTCCTCTATCTTTATTTGTCTGAGAAAGTCCTTATTTTTCCTTCACTTTTGAAGGATAGTTTTGCAGAGTGCAGAATTCCAGGTTGGTTGATTTTTTTTTTTTTTCTCCCAACACCTTGAATATTTAACTCTACTCTCTTCTTGCTTGCATGGCCTCTGAGGAGATGTCAGACGTACTTTTATAAGTGAAGTGTTTTTCCCTCCCTCTGGCTTATTTCAAAATTTTTTCTTTATCTGATTTTATGAGGTTTTAATATGATGTGCCTAAGCATAGTTTTTAAATTTTCATTTTTTGGCATTTATCCTGCTTGGTTTCCTTTGAGCTTCCTATTTCTGTAGTTTGATGTCTGCAATAGTGACTGAAATTTTTCCAAATTAATGTGTGGTTTGGAAGTTTCTGTTATCACATCCTCACACTCAGAGATTCTCTCTTCAACCACATTCAGTCTACTAATTAAATGTCAGTCACCAAAGCCATTCTTCATTTCTGTTAACAGCGTTTTTATTCCTTAGCATTTCTTTTTTGTTCTTTCTTAGAATAGCCATCTCTCAGCCGACATTGTTTATTCGCTCTGACATGTCTTTTTTTTCCTATTAAAGCTTTCTAGCATATTAATTATACTTTAAAGAAATTCCTTTTCTGATAATTCCAACGTCCCTACCATATCTGACTCTGGTTCTGATGCTAATTCAATCGATCTCGCCAACTGTGGTTTTTTGTTTGTTGCCTTTATTAATGCAGTGAAAAGTCATGAGGATGATTTTCTGATAATTCCAACTTCCCTACCATATCTGACTCTGGTTCTGATTCTAATTCAGTCTCCAACTGTGGTTTTTGTGTTTTTTTGCCTTTATTAATATAGTGATACGTTGTGGGGGAGCGGGGAAGCATTCTATGATTAGGTCTCAGTCTTTTGGTGAGCTTGTGCCTCTGGGCTATGGACTTCACAAGTTTCCGCCAACCCCTTGACGTGGGACAGGGTGACTGGAGGAGACCACAGCTGTGCATTTCCCCTCCCCTAGGTAAGTGAGGCTCTGATACAACCTCAGAAGATTCAGCTCTGGTAAAATAGTTTCTCCTCTGAGTAGGCCTTATTAAGAAGAACGGAAGGCTGTGATGTATTTCAAAATGGTAACATTTCCTCTCTCCCTACTAGAAGCAAAAGGGACTCTTTTCCAATATTTACTGTGAGAAGCTAGCAGACTCCTGGAGGGGAAACTTGTAGAAGTATGAGGACCCCCTATGACTGAGTGCCCTGGAGTTTTCATCTTTCAAGCTTGTCCACACTCAACCTCCAGAAGTTCGTTAATTACAGTTTAGGGTTTCCTACCCTGGTACTGGCTCATAATGAGTTTTCTGCTCATGGATTTCTGTTTGGTTATTAAGTTGTAATTTTCCGTGTCCACCTGTCTATCTCTCCAATGTTGCCCTGTGGTTTGCTCTATCAGTACCCTTCTCTGATAGATTCAGAAAGAGTTGTAATTTTTCATTTTGCTCAGATTTTTACTTATTGTTAGGACAGACTGAAGATACCTAATCTCCTTACATGCCAGATCAGAAATCAGGAGTTTATACTTTATTTTTCAGTTATGGCTTTATTTAACAACTGGTTTGCAAGTTTCCTGAAAATTTAACAGTTGCCTCTTGTGAGTTTGGGGTGGGAAAGAGAAGGGGCTCCAACACACCACTACCTTTATACCACTACATCACATATTTAAACATCTATTATTGATAGATTTGTTTTAAAAGAATGTCAGTTACCAACTCTCTATTAAATATGAAGAAAATTACTTCTTTCTTCTTCCCCCATCCACACTTAAGCTTTTCATTTCACTGCTACATTTTATTATTTAAGTCCAAATGACAGGACTTTTTTTTAAGACAGGGTCTTGCTCTATTGTCAAGGCTAGAGTGCAGTAGCACAGTCATGCTCACTGCTGTCCTGAACCCCAGGCTCAAGTGATTTCCCCACCTCAGCCTCCCAGTTATCTGGGACTAGAGGTGTGCACCACCACACCCTGCTAATTTTTGTATCTTATTTTGCAGATATGGGGTTTTGCCATGTTACCCAGGCTGGTCTTGAGCTCCTGGGCTCAAGCAGTACCCTGCCTCAGCCTCCTAAAATGCTGGGATTACTGGTGTGAGCACATTATTGAATATTATCAGAAATACTAATCAAAATAATTAGAAAAAGTAAATAAATAAATACCTTAGAGAAAAAAATCAACAACAACCTTTCAAGTGAAGGAGTGGGACATATCTTTCTAAGAAGGAAACAGAAATCAGACATTATAAAGCAAAGATTGACCAATAGAACTAAAGAAGAACTTGATAAATTTGACTACATGTAAACACTAATTCATATGAGAGGAAAAGGGGTAGTAGTGCCCTTAATACGTGCTTATAACTTAATGTTTAGATTATAACTTGATTTAAAAAAAAGAATAAATATATATGAAGGGTTATCTAGGTGACTTAAGCAAGCTGAACGGGTCGGAGTTCATGCCTCATCCCCACTAAAATTCTATTTAAAAAAAAAAAACGCTTTTTAAGAGATGGCTTTCATAAAAAAGAATGAGTTCATGTCCTTTGCAGGGACATGGATGAAGCTGGAAACCATCATTCTCAGCAAACTAACACAGGAACAGAAAACCAAACACCACATGCTCTCACTCATAAGTGGGAGTTGAACAATGAGAACACATGGACACAGGGAAGGGAACATTACACACCGGGGCCTGTCGTGGGGTGGGGGGCAAGGGGAGAGATAGCATTAGGAGAAATACCTAATGTAGATGACGGGTTGATGGGTGCAGCAAACCATCATGGCATGTGTATACCTATGTAACAAACCTGCACATTCTGCACATGTACCCCAGAACTTAAAATATAATAAATAAATAAATAAAAAGATGGCTTTAATATTACAGCAAAATCATGAAGGTAGTTTTTCATTTTATTTTTAATTTTGTATTGATGTGAAAGTCACAAAATATAACATTAACCATTTTAAAATGAACAATTCTGGGGCAATTAGTGCACGTATAATGTTGTGCAATAACCACAACTGTCTAGTCCTAAACATTTCATCACTCCCCCCAAAATTTCTAGACCCAGCAAGCAGTTACTCCCCACTCCCAGCTCCTTCAGTTCCCGGCAACTATCAGTCTGTCTTCCTCTCTCTGAATTTACCTATTCTGAATATTTTATATAAATGGAATCACACAATATGTGGCTTTTTATGTCTGGCTTCTTGTACTTAGCATAATGGTTTTGAGGTTCATCTACCCACTCTTCTTAATGGCTTTTCAAGTTCTCACACTGACAATGTGGAAAAGGTATTATTTTCCTGCTTTATTCATAGCCTTTCTTTGCCTTTCACTCTTTGTTGGTAATGACCAGAATCATACCTAGTCCTAAGTGGGGCTGAAATTTTTCCCTTCAAAGGCTTTTTCTTTCAGTTCCCTAGTTGTATTAAAAAAGTAAACGTAGATATGTAGAGTAGGTACTGATATCAGTAAGGATATGATGCTATAATTTACCATGGATTAAAATGATTCAGAAAAATCACCCAGGGTTAAGTATGAATTATTAACATTTAGTGAAATACAGCTTGGGGCCACCGTGCACTGTTCCAGGAAGGCTGTTCACATGGAGGCTCACAGTCATAGAAGGTGACCCAGGTGCGTGTAACTGCACCAGTCCATTCCCCTCATGATTACGACTATTTTACTTTATTCCACTAAATTTTATACCTATCCACTTCAAATTCATTCCCAGAAATTGTACTCACCATTTGCCACTTTTATTCTCAGAAGGTAAGAAGTTTAAAAGCCACAAAACGTATGCCTAAAAGATGAAAGAATGGAGTCACAGTATGAATGCTAAATTGAAGAAATATCAGAAGGAAGAAATGAAAGCACAAGTAAAGTGATTGAAACTTGGAAACTTATTGGTGTTTTATGAGGAGACACAATTGCTCCCACAGTGCTATACTGAAGAAAGTGCCAGCCTCCAAATGAAAAGCTGATATAAGAGTGGTGTGAAACCAGTGTTAAGTATTTTGCCTGGAAGAAATTGCTTAGAATGAGAGCAGTCCCTAAACTCCTTAGTATCATTTAGTATGTTTACTTATAACTATTACTCATCATTTGGTCCGCTGGGTCTCCTTTTGTACTGGAACAGCCCTGCCAAGGGACTCCCTGTCGTGGACTAATTCTGGAGAGTGGAACACCGCTGGGCAGGGGGGCTCTGTGCTGTGAAATCTGAAGCTAAGAGGACGGATGGCATTTAGTTTAGTGCATTCCTCCGCAGATGCTCATTTAATTTTTAAAAATGTCTCTGAACTGCTGGGACGGTTCTTCCTGGATTTTTTGTAGTTCTCTTCAGTTACACACATAACTCTTTAGAGATGCATTTTGCTAGTCAGGTCTTTCAATATGTCAGGCTCTTTTCATTTAAGCTTAGACATTTTAGATGTTGGACCATTGTAGCTGAATATTTCTCTTCCCTTGCCTTCATGTAAAATGACCCTAGTGTAAAGTATAAACCTGGTTTGTTTGCAAGGAAAATGCACTCTTCAGTTTCATGTTTCTGGGTGAAGGAGTCTGTCAAAGTGCTGCCTGTCATTACTGATAACTGTAGTAGGTCAGTTTGCTTTACTGTAACATTAATTTATCATGTGACTTGAATCATGTAAGTGTGAGAATACAGCCAATAAAAGCCATAAAAATAAGTCAACTGCTAAGAGATATTTCAATTTTTTTAGAAATTCGCTGGGTGACTTGTCATTGATACATTTTATTAAATTACATATCCAAACAGAGTACACTGTGAAGATCAGGCGAGAAATTTTCTTCTAACAGCTTTTTTCATAATTTCCATTAATCCGTATTGAATTTGGTTTCTTACTGGAGGCTATTTTAAGTAGTCTTTTATCAGAATCAGAGATTTTATACTAATCCTACCTTTTAGTTATGAGCATTTAGAATATTCATTAACAGGAGTTGTAAGTTCTCCCAACTAAACAGACGTGGTATATTCAGTTTAACACAGAACACATATCAGAAAACTTCATTCTAGTTATAAGGCTGGTTATAAGGCTGAACTTCCCTTAAACCTCAATATCATTTGATCCTCAAACTAAAATCTTTTGAGACTACCAGCTATGCTATGCTTTCATTAAGGCACGGAAGGAACCCTGTTAGAGACACAGTATACCTAAGTTTTGGGTCCAGCTCTCTCTAACTGCCTGCACAAATATAAGCTTGTTATTGAACCTGTTTCCTTAACTGGGGGAAAAAGGATTTGAAGTAGAACAGTAGTTCTTAACCAGGAGACCATCAAATCACTTTGGTTGGGTTTTTTTTTTTTTTCCAAAATATACTTGTCCATATCTCTCTGCCATCTTTCAACCCCATTCTGATGTAATGAAGCTGGGGTGGTTAATTTCCAGTTAAGTTTGTCTTGGAGAGATGACATCTCTCGTTGGATCCACCTCTACAAGATATGACTCTGAAATCACAAGAGCTGGGGTTGCAGCATTTGCAGCAGCAATTGTATCAATGGCATCAATATTCTTATAAAAAGTGTTTATATCTAGTTCTAGCAATGAAAGTCTTGAATAGACTTTCTGATTAAAATCAGAAAAAAATACAACTTTCTGATTAAAATAAATGGGTTAGCTGTTTCTCAATCTGTTATGACAACAAACCTATTTCTGGACCAAAAATCTTGATGTGTAATGTAATGTAAGATATGGTCCAACATATGTTTCAGTAAGAATAAAGAATATTTAAAAGTATAGTGGTCCTCACTAGACTTCTTCTTGGTGGGAAAATTGTACAGAATGGGAGTTCTGTAACCTCTGCTTCCTTTAGTAACCCCACCCAAGAGCCAGAAGACCAACAGGTCAGACCAGGAAAAGTAATAGAAGTAGAACTTTTGGAGGCTTGCAGATGGAGTGTTAATTGGTGATCTGAGAAAAAGCGCTTCATCTCTCTTGTCGTTAATGTTTGGGTCTGTAGGAAAGGCTAACTTCATGAACGTGTGGCCTGTGTAGTCACAGAGGGCCCCAAGTTCAGAAAGGCCTCGTGCTGTTGTAATGCTCTGCTGTGATGGTCTTGAAATTCTTAATGTTTTTAAACAAGGGTCCTGCATTTTCATTTTGTACTGGGCTTTGCAAATTAGGTAGTTAGTCCTGCTTGTAGCAATGAAACTAACACCCCCTGCCCAGTAAAACCAAGCAGTTCCTATCATTTTTCTGCTTCTTTACTTTTGCCTTTAAGGATCACTTGTTATTTACATTGTTCAAGCAATGGTAAGAAGTGTCACTTTCCCTGGCTGCCTCCCACACTTGAGGCGCATAGCAAGCCTGTCCTCTTCAGTTCTGATGACCTGCCCATTCTAACCACTGCGGCTGTTTCCTGAACCCTTCTCCATACACCAACCACATTACCAACCTCCCCTTCCCATCGAGAGAAGACTTTTTGCTTCTTAATTCCCAGATCACTCTAATTAGAACACTGCAAAAACTGACAACTAAGGCAAGTGGCCACCTACTAGTTCTCACACACTGGACTCTCTAACAGTAATGAATTTCTGTGATTATTTCCTTGCTACTAATAAAATACTAGCTGGAAAAGTGGTCAAGTGAGGAGCCACCAGAATTTTATTTCTTCTTCAAGCATTTAATAGCCAACTATAGGGCCCTGGGCATTTACTGAAAGGCAATTTCAGTTATGTTAGTAAATTGCTGTTTAGGACAACAGATCAATAAAATAATTTATTAGGTCTATAATTTAGGTATTTACAGAGTAAGGACAAAAAATACTTTTTCACTTTGTGTATTCAAAGCAGTTGATCCATGATTTTTGGATACATAATAGCTGTATGTATTTATGAGATACACGTGATATTTTGTTACATGCATAGAGGGTATAATGATCAAGTCAGAGTATTTAGGGTGTCTGTCATCTGGAGTATATATCATTTCTATGTGTTGGGAACATTTCAAGTTCTCTCTTCTTGCTGTTTTGAAATATACATTTTTGTTAACTGTAGTCACCCTACTGTGCTACTGAATATTAGCATTTATTCCTTCTACCTAAATGTATGTTTGCGCTCTTTACCCAACTTCTCTTCATCTCGCTCCCCCATGCACACACCCTTCCCAGCCTCTGGTAACCATTATTCTACTCTCTACCTCCATGAGGTCGATTTTTCAGCTCCCACATATGAGTGAGAACATGCAATATTTGTCCTTCCATGCCTGGCATATTTCTTTTAAGATAATAACTCCAGTTCCATCCATGTTGCTGTAAATGACATAATTTCATTCTTTTTTATTGCCAAATATTAGGTTGGCACAGAAGTAATTGCGGTTTTTGCAATGATAATAGTATTCCATTGTGTATATACACAACTTTTTTGCTGTTTTTCCTCAAAGACTCTAGAGAAACATTTATTCGCTAATACATTTTGTTTGTGTTCTCTAATTTAATGTCATCTTTTCATCTCGCTTGATTTTCATGCAGCTAAATCGGAAATTTGTCGTTTTCTCCCTAAAAAAATAAAATAATGTTCTTTCTTATAAATTATATTCTCTGATTTTCTTGTCAGCCTGCTTCAAGAAAATCCATGTGTGCAAAATACTTGCTATCGGTTTGCCCCATACCAAATGGTTGTTTAATGCAAATATCTGACCAGCAAACCAAGCAATTCCTTCTGAAGAAAGGGTGGTTGGACAGCCAAAGCCACTGGGTAGTGGAGGAGAAGACCACCCATCCTGAGCTCCCCAGTCTAGTGTGAGGGGAGGACAGCTGATAGCTGCAGATGCAGCGTTTCCAGACGTCACTGGTCCCAAACCATTATCAGAGTAACACTGGCCTCATAGAATGAGTTAGGGATAATTCCCTCTTCTTCAGTCTTTGGACAGTATTTTCGAGGAGAGCTCTTGTTCGTTCTTTGAAAGTTTGTTAGAATTCAACATTGAAACCATTCAGTTGTGGACTTTGCTCTGTTGGGAGACTTTTTATTACTGATTCAATCTCACTACTCATTACTGGTTCGTTCAGGCTTTTTATTTCTTGCTGATTCAATCTTGATAGCTTGTGTCCAGAATTTTAGACATGTTGTCTAGGTTTTTGGTTTGTTAGTGTATAGTTTTTCATAATAGTCTTTAATTATGTTTTTATTTTTGTAGTGTCAATTGTAATGTCTCTTCTATTTCTCATTTTTTTATTCGGGTCTTCTTTATTTCTTGGCTTGTCTAGCTAACGGTTTATTGATTTCATCTTTTAAAAAAACAACTTTTCATTTTGTTGATCCTTTGTATTTTTTAAGTCTCTGTTTCGTTTAGTTCTACTCTAATTTTTATTATGTATTTCCTTCTCTTAATTGGGGGTTTGGATTGTTCTTGTTTCTCTAGTTTCTTGAGGTGCATTAGATTGTTTATTGAAATCTTTCTACTTTTTTTGACATAGGTGTTTATGTCTATAAATTTTCCCCTTAGTTTTGCTTCCATAGTTTTGGTATACTACGTTTTGACTTGCATTTGTTTCAAGATATTTCTTGATTTCTTCCTTAATTTCTTCCTTGAATCAATGATCATTCAAGAGCATGTTGGTTAATTTTCATGTATTTCTGCAGTTTTTAAAGTGTCTCTTGTTACTGATTTCTAGTTTTATTCCATTGTGATCTGAGAAGATACTTGATATAATTTTGATTTTTAAAAGTTTCTTCAGACTTGTTTTGTTTCCTAACATATGGTCTATCCTGGGAAATGTTCCACGTACTGATGGGAAGAAGGTACATTCTGTAGCTGCTGAATGAAATGTTCTCTAGATGTCTGTTAGGTCCATTTGGCCAAGTGTGCAGTTTAAATCCTTTTAATTTTTTTGATAATTATCTGTCTAGATGATTTGTCTCATGCTGAGTGTAAGGTGTTGAAGTTTCCAACTATTATCGTAGTGGAGTCTATCTCTCCCTTTAAATCTAATAATATTTACTTTCTATATCTAGGTGTTCCAGTGTTAGGTGCATATGTGTTTAGAATTTTTATATCCACTTGCTGAGTTGATCCTTTTTCATCCTATAATGATCTTTTTTGCTTCTGTTTACTGTTTTTGACTTAAAGTCTGTGTTTTCTCATACAAGTTTAGCTATTCCTGTTTGTCTGTGGTTTCCATTTACATGGAATCTCTTTTTTCACCTCTGCTTTCAGTCTGTGTCTTTAGAGGTGAGATAAATTTCTTGTGGGTGGAAGAGAGTTGGCTCATTTTTTTTTGTCTTTTCAGCCAGTCCATATCTTTTAAGTGGAAGGTTTAACCTACTTACATTCAAAGTTATTGTTAATATATAAAAGCTTATTCCTGTCATCTTGTTAATTGGTTTCTAGTTATTTTGTAATGTCTTTTGATTCTTTCTTTCTCTCCTATTGTTTATTATAGAAAACCTTCTTTAGTGGTAACATTTGAGGTTTTTTTTTTTTTTCCTTATTTGTGTGTTTGCTCTACCAGTGGGTTTTATCCTTTCATGTGGTTTTTATGATGGTAGATATCATCCTATCACTTCCAGGTGTAGGACTCCCTTTAGCATTTCTTATACGACCAGGCTAATGGTAATGAATTCCTTCCAGTTTCATTTGTCTGGGAGTTTATTTCTCCTTCATTTATGAATGACAACTTTTCTGGGTATGTAATCCTTGGGTGGCATTTTTTTTTTCTTTCAGCACTTTCAATATATCATCTCATTCTTCCTGGCTTGAAAGGTTTCTGCTGAGAGATTCACTGTTAGTCTGATAGGGGTTCCCTTATAAGTGACTAGATGCTTTTCTCTTGCTGGTTTTAGAATTCTCTCTTTGTCTTTGACTTTTGACAGTTTGACTATAATCTGCTGTGGAGAAGACCTTTAGGAATTGTATTTGTATGGGAACTTCTAAGCTTCCTGTATCTGGTTGTCTAAACCTCTTCCTAGACTTTGAAAGTTTTCAGCTATTATTTTGTTAAATAGGTTTTCTATCCCTTTTGTTTTCACCTTCTACAGCACCCAGAATTCAAACATTTGATCACCTGATTGTGTCCCATATGCCACAAGGCTTTGTTCATTCTTTTTAATTTTTTGAAATTATTTTTGTCTGGCTGGGTTATTTCAAAAGACCGCTCTTAAAGTTCTGAAATTCTTTCTTCTCTTTCATCTAATATATTGTTGAAGCTTTCAAATGTATTTTTTATTTCATTTAAGGAATTATTCAGTTTCACAATTTCTGTTTGGTCCTTTCCTGTGATATCTATCTCTTTGGTAAATTTATCATTCATATTCTGATTTTTTTTTCTGATTTCTTTGTATTCTCTTGCATTTCACGGAGTTTCCTTCATATCAATATTTTGAATTCTTTTTTCAAGGATTTCATAAACTTACTTTTGATTAGAATATACTGCCAGAAAATTCTTGTGTTTCTTTGAAAGTATCCTTGTTTTTCCATGTTTCTTTTGTCCTTACATTGACATCTATGTATCTGGTGTAAACATTTCTTCTTCCGGTTTTTTGAATTTGCTTTCCTAAGGAAGGACTCTGTTAAAGATGAGTCTATGGTTTAGATTGGGTAGGACACTTTGGCTTTGATTCTGGATGCTTGCAGTAGTGTAATCACTGTGTGATTTATTTGGCTGTAAATAGTATCAGTGGTGTCAGTGATTTCCTCAGTGATTGCAGAGTCTGTGATTTCCTCAGTGATTTATGATACAGTGGAGGCTGTGATGAAGATTTTCTGGGGACAGGGACAACAGGTGGGCCTGTCCTCAAACCCCACTGGTGGCCAGTCACAGGCCAAACATGCCTTTCCTTGGGCCCCAGGGCAACATATGCTAACATACCTGTGTTAGCAGGCTCAGGCAGGCCATTATTGGGCCTCTAGGTGGCTTGCCCAGGTGCTGGTAGTGGCAATGGTGGGCCAGGTGTGTGGGTAGGTTATCAGACATCTGGGCAGCAGCATGGAAAGGGGGATGGCAGTAGCAATAGTGAGACAATCATCTAGCTCTGAAGTGATTTGCATTGTTTGTTGGCATTGGCTACAACGGGCTGGGAAGGCCAGTCTCCAGTCCCACCTGTGGTATGTGTACGTGGGTACCCAATATGGTGATTGCATTGTTGTGGGCATTGGCTAGAATGAGCTGGGCAGGCCTGAACTCAGGACCACAGAAGGAGTACCCTGGTGCTGATGGTGGTCAACTTGGGTAGGTGGTTTCCAGGCCCTTGGATGTCATGTCTGGACATAGAGTGGGGGAGAGAGCCAGGACTGATGGACCTGTCCTCAGACCTCCTAGTGGTATGAGCAGGTGCCAGTTGTGGTAGACAGGGGTGGAGTGATCCACATGTCCCCAAAGAAATGTTTGAGAGAAGGCAGCAGCTGCAACCCTGCTACTGGGGAAGGCAAGGTTGCTTTCAGTGGCAGCAGCTGTATACATGTGTTTAAGGAACACAAATTTTGTTCAAGCTTGACCCTGGGAACAGCAGTCACTTGCAGTGACAGCAGCTGTGGGCAGGAGAGTTTGTTCATGGGGCACATGAAAATGCATGGCAGCTTTGTTCCTGGGGATATTGGGGTCACAGTCAATGGCTTGCACTTGAATATTGGCTGCAACTAGCTGCCAGCCATGACATGCATTGGCTGCAGGTGAGGAATGTCAATAGGACACCAGGGATGTGGTGATGCAGGTACTGTTGGACCTCCCAGGCAGGATGGTAGGGGCTAGGCTTTCAATATGGTGACTTGCTGTAGCTGCCTGGGGCTTGGGGGCAGAGGGTGTGACTCAGCTTGAGCTCTCTCTGGAGCAATGCCTTCACTTGGTCTCCTTGCAGCTTCCTATGTTAGTCTTGGGGCCCACTAGGTCCTAGGGACTCTCCTGTGTCTAGGATTGCATGAGTTCATGGTGGGAACCTGGACTGTTGGGGGTCACTCACTTACCCTTTTCCTCCACTGGGGAGCCTCTCCAGGTTCTCAGCCAATGCTAGCCAAGCAGGCAGCCTCACTTCCCCCTCCTTTTTTGTTTTGGTTGTGTCCTGTCACTTATCTGTTGAATTCTAATGTTCTTTCATAAATGATCTATTCAAAGTGTGATCATCTATTCACTGTTTTTGTTCTCCTCTGTGTAAGAGACGCGTAGCAGATGCCTCTAGTCAGCCACCTTGCAACCCCTCTGCCGTACAGTTAATGCATGATTTTTTTCTACTTTTGGATGGAATTAAATAAGGCCCAAGCTAAGAACTCCATACAGCCCATTTTGTAATATGATCCACACAGAGATGCACTGTTCAGATCCTCCTTCAAAAAACGACTCACTGCATAGCTGAGAGGGATGTGGTCAGCTGATGCCTCCAGCTGTTAGATCCTTCAGGATCTGTCTCAGTTTTCAAACCAAGGTTACGCTCTTCTCTCAGTGATCTCCAGGCAATGACTGAGCAGAGTGATGGTACAAGGGCCAGGTCATCAACATCCCCTACAGGACTTCTCCATCAGGTTATCTTTACTCCAGAACTCCCCTTTGAGATGGTAAAGAATTTTAGATCTGCACTGAGATCTGTCAGCTTCCTATGCCCAATCCCGCATCTTACTTTTTTCTTTAATTGGTTTACTTCCAGTAAAACTCTTGCAATCCTAACTCCATCTCAGCATCTGTTTCCCAGACAACCCAACTTGCACAATGTCCTTACAGTAATGCAAAAATGAATTTCACAGAGCTCTTTTTGTAAAGATGCTGATACATGAAGTCTCAAATTTCATGGACGTGACATAAGGAAGGCAACAGCTTGGGAAGAAAATATGAGAAATAGCACTTAGATTGGGTTTATTCTAGAAGAAAGGACACCTCATCTAACTTTCTAGTAGTCCTCTATAAACACTATTCCTCTGGACTGGGCATTTGATACATACTGAGCAGCCTTGTTTTCAAGGTTAGAGTCCCTAGAAAATAGATGATGTTCAGAGACAAACCCGTCTAGGTACTGAGAACTCTTTCTACTTGATGTCTGATTGCCATCTCCAACAGATTATATTTTGGGATGAATTATTCATCTTTAGCACATAAATAATCTTTCTTATTTTCTTATTATCTTTACAAATCAGTGTAATGCCCAGAAAGCCCAGTGTACAATCAAAATTTTAGTTGCTTATTTTTTTCTTTTGCTCCTTTATGTCCAACTATTTACTGAATTATGTTTATGTGTCTTTGAAATCTTTTGCCTTTTGCTTGTCATAAGATGCCCAAAAGATCTGTCTTTTGGCCAAACTCCATGGCAGAGATAGGCTACAGTTGTACACCAGTTTGTACAGTGTACAAAATTGTACACCAACTTTGTTTTCTTTTACTCCTGTGCAAGATAACCAGCTGGCATCCTACAAAACACACATGAATTTTAAATAGAATTTGTGAGGAGGTATTGTTTCTGCATGTTGGAGTTCCTGTAAATTACATTTACAACTCTTTATTGGTATCATAATGTTGATGGAGCAATAGATCTCCTAGGAATATGTGCACTGACCATTGAACTATCCCCTTAGCTAACATTTTGCATGCATTTTAAGCTTCTTAGCTTAGCACATAAATCCCATCATAATTTATCCTCTATTTCCCACCATCACCACTCCTGAAACACAGCCTCACAGACTATTTACTCTAGCCATTACCAGTTATAATGCTTCATGCTTCATATATACTATTTATCTTTTCAAGAATCCTCTTTTTTTTGCCTTCTACTTAAAGACAACTTCTACAAGCCTTCAAACCTCAGCTTAAGCATTACTTCCTATGTAAACTCTTTTGTGATCTCCTAATTTGACTCTTTTCCCCTAATGCATTTATTTCCATTGGATCTCTTTTATACTTTTATCATAACATTGACTATACCATTCCCTAAATGTTGCTCTTTTAGATCTATAATCCTATATTATTTGACTTCATATATAAATGTGCTCAAAAAATGTTGAATGAATATGGTGAGTTTTCTACTTTGATATCTTCATGCTGTCTTTTACCCCAGGGCCTCAAATTAGCTATCAGAACAGATGGCTTATAAGAACTGGCCTTAAGTATGCTAAAAAGTAGGTTTAATTGTGGTTGTGGACATGCTTCTTTCTCAGGGGTTCCATTTCTGAAGTGGAAATTAATTTGATGCTTCTCTAGAGTGATGTTCAGATTAATGTTATGCCATTTGTAAAGGCCTCTAGGACTCTCAGATGAAGGGCATTTGATATTAGCCTCATTGTTACTCGAAGCTGTTGTAGGGTTCATCTATTTGCTACTCAGCAAGACATTTGACATTCTCGTAATACAGCACATCCCAGGATTAATTAAGAGATTTCCGGAAGTCTCAGGAATACACCTACTTTGACATCAATGTGCTGTGAATGTTGATCTTGGTAGCCTTACTTTGAATAGCTATAGGGTATTTAAATAATAACCTAACTTACAATTAAGACTGCTTAGTCCCTTTAAGGATTCTGAGTGGAATTTAGCAATGGATAATGAATATATTCTCCAGAGTCTTATACTGAATTTGAAAAGAAACACAAATTTCTGAGCTTTAGTCACTTAACTACAACATCTTTCTAAATAAAGACCATAAGCTAAGACCATAGAAGAGAGAGCTCATGCATACATGAGTACAGATCGTTACCAAAGTAAGGATCTAAAATTGGACTCTGCTGTACTCACATCGAAGCTCCCGATGTACGAAGGGATGACCTTCCTTCAATGGCTTTATGCAAGGGTCAAAATGTATTTGAACTCTGGAGCAGAAAAGCACTGCTCTATAGGATTTCCAAGTGTTCATTATTTAGGAGGTCAGGAACGATGGGAGCATGTGGCAATCCAGACAGCTGCAGTCCCCACAGACCTAAAAGAAAACAGCTGCCAGAGCAGCCATTTCTATACAAAATGTCTCATGACCAGAAGCTATGGAAATAAACGGCTAGAGGCAGCTGCGCTTCCCTCTTGCTGAACGCTCAAAGATTCCATTTTTAACACAGGATGTCTATTATTAAGACAATCAGCTAAGATGTCAATTCAAAAGCCACAAAGTTCTGCAACATAAATACTGTACTGACTTCTCTCTTCTGTTGTGTGGGACCATGGCTTCTTTCCCTGTATGCTGGGGACACTACTTCAGAATAATCAAGTGAAAATACTGCTTTTTTATGGTAACTCTCCATTCAAGAACTTATTATAATTGTGTTATAAAAAGACTGTAATCTTATCATAGGCTGTATTTGAAAATTAAGATCCTCCGCAATCTGGCTCTATCCTCTTTCTCAAATCGATTTCTCATTACTCTCAATACAAATGCTATTCTTCAGGTAGGTAAGACTCTTCATTCTTGCTCCACGTTTCTTACTCACGTTCCTTCAGGCAAAAATGCCCTGTCAGACACATGAAAAAAATGCTCATCATCGCTGGCCATCAGAGAAATGAAAATCAAAACCACAATGAGGTACCATCTCACACCAGTTAGAATGGCAGTCATTAAAAAGTCAGGAAACAACAGGTGCTGGAGAGGATGTGGAGAAATAGGAACACTTTTACACTGTTGGTGGGACTGTAAACTGGTTCAACCATTGTGGAAGACAGTGTGGCAATTCCTCAAGGAGGTAGAACTAGAAATACCATTTGACCCAGCCATCCCATGACTGGACATATACCGAAAGGATTATAAATCATACTGCTGTAAAGACACATGCACATGTATGTTTATTGCGGCACTATTCACAATAGCAAAGACTTGGAACCAATCCAAATGCCCATCAATGATAGACTGGATTAAGCAAACGTGGCACATATACACCATGGAATACTACGCAGCCATAAAAAGGATGAGTTCATGTCCTTTGTAGAACATGGATGAAGCTGGAAACCATCATTCTGAGCAAACTATCGCAAGGACAAAAAACCAAACACCGCATGTTCTCACTCATAGGTGGGAATTGAACAATAAGAACACTTGGACACAGGAAGGGGAACATCACACTCTGGGGCCTGTCATGGGGTGGTGGGAGGAGGGAGGGATAGCATTAGGAGATATACCTAATGTAAATGACCAGTTAACGGGTGCAGCACACCAACATGGCACATGTATACATATGTAACCAACCTGCACGTTGTGCACATGTACCCTAAAACTTAAAGTATAATAATAAATAAATTTTTAAAAATCCCCTGTCAGTCCTCTCTGCCCACCCTTTTGACATTTGATAGTAAAGCCCAATCTTTCCTCTGCCCACATTAGTCAGTGATTTCTTTAAATTTAATTTATAACGATCCCTAAACCTCATAATTCAGCAACTGATTACATGCTAGTACACGTGATTCTCTAATCTGTGCATTTTAATCTCATCTCCTAAGAACACGGTGGCAAGATCTGTGTTATTTACTTTGAGGCTGCATCCCATTTTTTTCTTTTGTGTTTTTTTAATTGAAGTGAAATTTGCATGTAATAAAATTCACCCTTTTCAGTGTACATTTCTATGAGTTCTAAGAAATGCATGCAGTTGTATAATCACCACTACAAGGGATAGAACAGTTCGATCACCCTAAATATTTTCCTTGTGACTTTTTATAGTCAAACCCCTCCCACCTGCAGCCACTGATAACCTGACCCATTTCCCGCCTCTATAGTTTTCCATCTATGAAACCATGCAGTATATAGGCTTGTGTGTCTAGATCCTTTTACTTAGCATAATGCATTTGTCATCATTCATGTTTTATGTATCAGTAGTACATTCCTTTGTATTTTGGGTAATAATTCATTGTATGGATACACCTAGCATGTTTATACATTTACCGGTTGGAGAACATTTGGGTAATTTCCAATGTGGGACCATAAAGCCACTATAAACATTCTCATGCAGATTTTTGTTTGAACATACGTTTTCATTTCACTTGGATAAATGCCTGGGAGTGGGATTGCTGGGTTGTATGGTAAGTGAATGTTTAAATTTACGAGAAACTGCTAAACTGTTTTCTTTGGTGGTGTAGCGTTTTGTTTTTAGACCAGCAATGAATGAAAGATCCAGTTGCTCAGCATCTTAGTCATTCTAATAGGTGTATAGTGGTATCACATAATGGTTTTAATTAGCATTTCCCTAATGACTAATGATATTGAGCATCTTTTAAGTGCTCCTTTATGTTCTATATTTTTTGGTTATTTCATAGTACTAGCAAAGTACTAAGAATGTATTAGATGCTTAACGAATATTTGCAGATTGTTAAATTGCAGATCATTAATACTACTCTCTTTTGCATGCCATTTGCATCCCATTACTAGCTGTTACCATTTACTGAGTACCTACTGTATGCCAAGCACTGTAGTAAGTGCTTTATATATGGCATCTTATTAATACACATAAGAACCCTATGAATGTGCTGGGTGGTATTGTTCCCATTTGATAAGGAAAAGGGACAAACAGTGCTGACTTGTGACTCTCCAAATCCTTCTCTTTCCCCTAGGAATTTTGGGTTTGCTTGTTCAGGTTCTGGAAGGTTTTTATACTACTGCTAAGGATGACTGAAGAGGTAAATTTAAATAATCCAAAACAGGCTGAAATGATCCACATGGTAAAGAGACAGTTTAGAGGTTAGTAGAGCCATGAGGAAGAAAGGCAAAAGTACTCGGGAGAGGCAAGGGAAGTATAGTTGTGGAGGTAGAAGAGAGAGAAAGAGGTTTTTTGTTTGTGTGTTTGTTTTTGTTTCAGGTTTTGTTCAAAAAAAAAAAAAAAAGACAAAAGAGGGAGCAAGAATTGTGAAGAAGACTGGGGGTTAGAGGGATGAAGAGAGCGTTTAGTATGCTAATTATGAAATATTCTCTTTTTGGAGTTTATTTGAGTGAATAAGATTAAAACAAGGTTTTTAGGGAAAAGGAATTGGATTTTTTTATATTGATACTAGTATAAGCCGTAGAGCTTATTAATATTTCAACAGTTATACACACCCTTACTTGTGCATGTGTGTGTGTACTCATGTGTATGTATATGTAGTTTTATGCAGTTTATTAAATGTGTAGATATGTGTAACCACTAATCAAGATATTTAACTGTACCGTTACCAGAAGACTTCATTCTTCATTGTGCTACTTATTTACTGCAGAATCTACACCCTCATCCCTTACCCCTGGAAACCATTAATTGTTTTCTCCATATCTATAATGATGTTATTTCACAAATGCTATATTTATAAAAGTATGAAGTATGTATTCTTTTAAGACTTTTTTCACCCAGCAAATTTTTTTGAGGTTCATGCAAGATGTTGTGTGTATCAAGTTCTTCCTTTTTCTTCCTGAGTAGTATTCCCTGATATGCATATACCACAGTTTGATTAATTGTTCACACATTAAAGAAGATTTGAGTAGTTTATGTTTTGGACTATTAATAAAACTGCTATAAACATTGGTTTATCAATTTCTGCATGAAATTAAGTCTTCCTTTATCTAGGATAAATGTCCGCATGTATAATTCCTGGATCACATAGTAAGTCCATTTTTATTTTTATTTTAAAAGAAACTGTCAAACTATTTTCCAGAGTGACTGTACTATTTTAGATTCCCATCGGGAATGTATGAGTGATTCTGCTTATCCACATCCTTGCCAGCATTTGATGTTATCACTATTTTTATCCTAGTCATTCTGCTAGGTGTGTAGTAATATTTTGTTGTGGTTTCCATTTTAATTTCTCTGATGACTAATGATGCCAAGAGAGTTGTCATGTGCTAATCTGCCATCTGTATAGTCTCTTTGTATATACGTCTTTTGCCCATTTTCTAATTTCACGTCTTTTGCTCATTTTCTAATTTAATGGGTTTTTTTAGTATTGAAATTGAGAATTATTTATATGTTCTAGATACTAGTACTTTGTGAGATAGATGATTTGCAAATATTTTCTCCCAGCCTGCAATTTGTCTTTTCACCCTTAGTAGGCTCTTTTACAGAATACTTTTTTTTTTTATTTTGATGAGGTCCAATTTGTCAACTTTCCTTTTAATCATCTATGATTTTTGGTGTTAAGTCTAAGAACTCTTTCCTTGTCCTGTATCTTGAAGATTTTCTCCTATTTTTTTCTAGACATTTTATAGTTTTGTAAGCTGCGCACTTACATCTATGGTCCATTTTTAGTTGATTTTTATATAAGGTGCAAGGTTTAGATCAAGGTTGATTTTGATTTAGCTAGTTAGCTATTTGCCTATAAATCGTTGCATCGTCATTTATTGAAGACTTTTCTTCCTCCATCAGATTGCTTTTGCTCTATTTAAGAAAACTAATTGAGTATAATTAGGTTTTTATTTCTGTGAGATGCAACTTGTACCAACACTGGTCACAAGAGAGCCAGTTCTTACTCTGGTTAAATATGGATCAGGAAACTGAAACTCAGTTTAAGTAACATAATATAGCATGTATCCACCTACTACTTGGCTGTCCTTTTTACAAAGTCTGTAAATGCCATGTTGAAGTTACCTTGTTTTCTGGGGTAATACCCAAGGTTTGTTGTCTTATGTCACAGATATCAAGGATGCAGACACACAGAGTGAGGTTAACAGTGAACGTTTAATAAGTGAAAGAAAGATAATAGGTCTCTGCTACAGAGAAGGGTTCTGGAAAAATGGGTTGCCAGTCCGCAGTGAAATGCCAGGGGCTTTATAGATGAGCTGGTGGTGAGGCAGAGTTTGATCTACATAGGGCACAAAAAAACTGGTTAGGACTAAGTGTGCCATTTGCATAGGGTGCAAATTTCTGGCAGCTCCCACCCTAATCTTTTATTATGCAGGCGAGTTCTCTGCCTGAGCTGAGCCATGTTGCCAATTTCTTTCTTTCTGTACATGTGCTAACCAAAAAGGGACGATGGAGCTTCCATGGTGGACATGCCTGGCCCCCAGGTAGCCCTTTTCTATTGACGCAGCTACCGGCATCCCCCGTGCCAGCTTCCAGCTTCCTTATCTATGTTTGCAGCTCGATTTTTCAGGCTGCTGTTTGTCAGGAAAAGAATAATTTCTTGGGCTGCTTTTTGTTAGAAGGGAAGTTCTGCCGAGGACTCTGTTGCCCTCACTATCTGCCGAAATAATTTCTTTCTACATTCTGTATCAGTATTGCTAGGATCATGAGTTGGACAGTGTGTTACACAATTTTTTAGATATCAAAGTAGTATTTACATGCTTTATTACCACAGCAAAACTAACCCGGTGCTGAGCTTGAGGTGAACTTTACATTGATACCTTTCCCTTCTCTAATAAAGCAAGTAGATTGGGAGCTACATGCTTGGCAAATACATAACAATCTTCTTGGTATGTTTCCAAAATATTTTGACAACAATATCAGCGGAATTCTTGGAGCTTATCACCAAAATCTGGGTGAAGTAGGCCTTTCTATTTCTAAAGAAAAAAAAAGGAGAGTCAATCACCTTTCCTTTAGGTTCTATGGCTGGTATTTAAAAGGCTGAGTGACTATGATTTAAATGAAATGTCGTATTTTTAAAACACTGAAAGCTGCAGTGACTACAGGCCTGGGGAGGTTCACTCTGATCTGCTGCCCATCAGATCTGCAGAAGGCACACACTAATTCCCGAGGTGCAGCATTGTAAGACTTAACACGGCCAACACTAATAATCAGGCCTGGTTGAAAAGTGGCAGAGAAATGCTCAATTTACCAGCAGTATCCTCACCTAATTTCATATATATTTTCTAATTTAACTTTGAGTTAGGCAGTATCCCATTTCATGGAAATGGGAACCAGATTCAGAGGAGGGAAATAGCAGAGTAAAATGGCAGATCTGTATCTGACTCCATAGCTAATGCTCCACCTTGGGGTTTTATTTCTTCCCATTTAGAATTTACGGTGAGTTATAGAACTTCCACTGCAACTTAAGTTAGTATCAAATCACAGAATATTTATCCTGGAAGTAACTCCAGGGTCTCACTGGAGAGTCTTAATGTTAAAATATACTTTCATACTATTGATGAAAAAAATTTTGAGGAGAATTTAAAAAAGCAAACAGCCAGACATGGGCAGGGCGGGGCACATGCTTGTAGTTTTAGCTGCTCAAGAGGCGGCGGTGGGAGGGTTGCTTGAGTCCAGGAGTTCATAGTGAGTTATGATGGTGCCACTGCACTCCAGCCTGGGCAACAGAGTGAAAACCCGTCTCAAATACATAAATACATAGCAATGTAAAGGTAGCGCAAATAGCCTAATTTCCTCTGGTTTTTTTTTCTGAATTCACTCATATTACTATAATAGTACCAATTATATACTTTATTATATCTAATTGTACTCATGTCCCTTTTAACTAAATTAACTCCTTGAAAGCAAGGATAAATTCATAGTCATCTTTGTAATCATATTGCTTGATATAGTATCTGATGTATGAATGTTAACATCAGCATGATTAATTGTAATTAAATGTGCCTAGCCAAGTTAATTTATTTATTTTACTTTGACCGTGGAAGCACAGTTGTATGAGCCATGGAATGCTGCCTCAAATACCTTTCATATACAGGTATAGGTAGGGTAAAAGCTACACAGAACATTACTAAACTCCAGCTTTCATAGTCATTTGTATGAGCACGTACTACGCAGGCAATTAATGTAACTGTAGCTATTTTTATACATGGAAACACTCTTAAGGGAAATGATCAGTTTCTTAATTAACTTGTGATGAAATGCATGATGTTGTTGGAAAATATGTATTCTGCCTGGTTTTAACTGACTCTATAATATTATTAATTTATTAATATTTCCAGTTTTTGCATAAGAATCACTAGTACTTTTTAAAGTGAACCTCTTACAAAACAAAATATATTTCAGTCTTTAGAGAGTTCAGTCATTAGACATAGCAAGTTCAAAAAGCAGGATTTGAGATCATTTTTGGTAAGACCTGTTTTGCTGACTCTTCTTGTACTCAAATGGCATTTTCTCAGTTTCGTATCCTGGGTACCATGCAAATGGATAGAGAATGATGAGGGTTGCTCACTGTTGGTTCCTATAAAAAGTAATTACTAAAAAACATACCACATAGCCATTTACAAATATGACTGCTAAGTTTATATTGCAGAGCAGCACTTCCTGAGCCCAATGTAATAATGGCTTAATCTAATTACATACACATATGCTTGTAAACACATGTAAGTTTCCAGTACACAATAATAGTGCTCTATATCTCAAGAGCTTTAGTATTACTATTGCACTGAGACATAAACATTTTTTAATAACTGTCCTTTAAGGATTTTCAAAGAAAAAACAATCTATGGAAAACTGTTAACAGGGAGTTCTTAGGAAGAAAATAAGGAATAATGGGCATAAAGAGGTGCTAATATTTTGTGATTGTCTTGCAGCAAAATGTTATTAAAAGGCATAGTTAAAGAGGTTATTATTGCACCTTTGCAAATACTAATGGGTGCTCTTGCCTCCTTCATTGAGCTTTTAGCTCTCCAAAGGAATTGCAGTGGTCAGTTTGTTGCAGAAGCTGGGTACCTAAGTACTGCCAAATGCCCCATCCACAGATCTCTACTCCAGCTGCAAACAAGCCCAGGAAGGAATGTTTTTTCTCTCTCTCTCACGTTCGATACAACTGCTCAATCTACTTCTCTCTGGTAGACATAGCTCCAAAAACCAATGACTGATTGAACAAATTAAAGGGAATCCTGCCACTAGAATAAAAATTATTCTAATCTGGCTGGTATTTTTATTAATTATATTCTTACATAACAATCTGGCAGAATTTGAGTAAACCTGCCAGCTTCTGTACACAGACCTCATTGTCTCTAAAGGATTCACCTAACTGCCAGTGGTCATAAATGCAATAATAACAACAGCAACCACCGGAGCAAATTAAAATGTTTTACACTGGTAAATATTGTAACTGTTTGGCTGAAACTGTCACTTAAAATCTTAAATTATCTCACTAGGTAGGGGTATGAAATTTCAACACAACTAGGGAACTAAGTCTAAGCTGTTTAATATTTGAATAATATTAAAAACAAGAGTAAAATACTTAACCATGCTGTAATTTCCCAGCATTCCTCTTGTAGCCACCCACACTGTGACTTTTGCCTTTCTCTCTTTTTTCACTTCCATTACCTCCTCTGGAATTGAAACACCCACCTCTTTATATTTCCTTCAACAGACAAGGTTTTATTTTCCATGTCCTTTACCACTACTGTAATTGAAGATTTCCTACTTTCTCTATTCCCATCATTCACATCAAAGTTAATATGTTCCCGCCTTCTAACACACCCACCTTGTACATTTTAATTGACAGACACTCCTGTATTCTGTATGTTCATCACCTGATCTTCACTCATAGTCTTCTCTTTCTGTTTTTTTCTTATACTCAATGACTATTTTCACTCTTCCCCAAGATTCACGTTTTATAAATTCCAGTTTTCCTAATGTGAAGTGACATACATGTTCCTTCTGTCTAAACTGACCTGTATGCTAATGACTCTCAATTTCATTCTAAGAAAAGAATAAAAGAGATGAAAAAGAGCATTTATGGTATACAAACTGTATAAGCATGCCCACTAGACATACTGTTATGTCTGTGGGAGATAAGTTGTTCTAAAAATAATTCCTCAAAAGCAAATAGCAGACTCTGAAGGTTAATGTAATATGTACAGCATTCCCGTCTCCTTTCTTTCTGTTGTGTTGAGGATCACCAAACAAGCTAATAGCCCTCAAGTGTGGGATCACGTTAAACAAAAACAGGACATTTTGATTCATGGATGTGCCAAGTTACAAAGTTTATCCTTTCAAAAGTTTAATGCTGAGTGATATGGTTAGGCTTTGTGTCCCCACACAAATCTCATCTTGAATTGTAACCCCGTAATCCCCACGTGTGAAGGAAGAGACCAGGTGGAGGTAATTGAACCATGGAGACAGTTTCCCCCATGCTGTTCTCACGATAGTAAGTTCTCAGGAGATCTGATGGTTTTATAAGGGGCCCTCCCCACTTCACTAGGCACTTCTCCTTCCTGCCGCCCTGCGAAGAAAGTACCTCGCTTCCCTTTCACCTTCTGCCATGATGAGGCCTCCCCAGCCATGCTGAACTGTGAGTTAGTTAAACCTCTTTCCTTTATAAATTATCAGTGTCAGGCAGTTCTTTATAGCAGTATGAAAAAAAGACTAATACCCTGGGTATTAAGGTCTTTATGGTTTTCATCGGGATACCAAGTTCTAGCCCACAGCCTGTGAGTTATAGTGTGGCTTGGTGGCTTGGTCATGATGACAAACCCCAGCAATTCCCAAATATGTTGAATTTATTAATTAACACATTAATTCAACAAGTATTTATGCAGTGGCTTGTCTGTGCTCAGCATTCTGTGAGATACTGTCTGGTAAACAAAATACACCCAAGACATAGTGTCTTACCCGAAATAGAATCCTAGGGAATTAGGTGGGCAGGCGTACCTAATCTGTAATTGAGTTGGTACTAAAATCAGTGCTGGTTTTTAAGTTGTTGTTGTTGTTGTTGTTGTTATTGTTTGGGGTTTGGGCTTGGGTTTTGGGTTTTCCTGTATATTTCCACTTGAGTAGCAATGTTACAGTATGTTTGTTTATTTGTCTCGTTTGTTTTTGGTTTTGGACTTGGTTGACAAAATCAGAATATATATGTTATGGGTTTGTAGTTTTCAATCACTTTTTAACCCTGTTAACTTTAGTCTCAAGTGAACAAAAAATTACTGAGACTTCTATAAATCTAAGCAATGTCAGGTTCAGAAAAAGGGTGGCATTTGCGGTGTATGCCTTTTCACTCCCCTTTGCTCTAGTATCTCAGGCTTTCCTGTGTCCTCCGGGCTGACATTTAGTCCCATGGAAACAAGACTTATAAGGAGCATTATTCTTTTTCATTCCATTAAAATTTACCTTACCGTTGTACCATTTCTTCCAGCAGCTCCCTTTACATATTTCTGTCATCTAAAAAATAAATCAGTTTCTCTTTAAATTAAACCTTCCTGGCTCCTTTGCCCCATTGAATCCTGGAGGAAAACAGGAAATTAAGTATGAAATTCAGATATTAATTAAAATAAATGCTCATAGTGCCCTATTAAATTGGCTGCATTTTGACAGGAACACTGGTTCAAGAGTTACCTACTCTCAACTGCTGTAATCTATATACCTCCATCATTTCCAAGCATCAATCAAGTTCTGAAACACGGACTTCTAACCTCATAGGCAATTGTTTACCAGCGTTTCAGTTTATTACTAAACATTGGAAATTATACCAGACATCTTAGTCCTGGATGGGGCATGCCCTTCTGATCAGCAAGTCTGTTCAGTTATAACCCAAAACGCCATACAGTTTAAGGAGAATGAAAACAAAGGTACCAAACCTTTTGAGGAATTGTCTTTTCCACTTTTAGCTGTTTCTATCCAAAGAACTGGGGCTAGCCCCAAACCATCAGCGTGCCCTTTCCTCATGGACAGTGTGGGAGAAATACAGACCAATCCCTTCTCTTTGTGGATTTCATGCAGTCCCACTCTTCTAATTTTATTTGTCAGTAACATGTTCCAGTTTCTGAGATCACAATTAATCTTACATTAATTACATTTTAAATTAACCACAATACGCTCTTTCAGCAGCACTTAAAATGTCATCAGCAAGACATTGCATAAATCACTGTTGAGCGTGGTTTACTTGTGAGGAGATTTATGTAGATGATAATTCCTTAAAAGGCACATGGATTTTTTAAAACTCTTATCGAAGTATGATATTTCTGGGGTTCGACCACAGTTGCAGGAAGGTCATAGTGTATCCGGCAGTTTGCACAGCCCTTCACCTAATTTTACCAACAAGCATATGAAGGGAAATGTATTTTCTTCTGTGATTGTCCATTTTGTGTTTTGTCAGTTTCAGTAACTTCTCTTCCAGATTTATGAAGTTTATATGGCACTGTTATGAGAGACCTATTCCAACTCTGCCTTTTAGTACCTCCAGACCCCTAATGACACAATTATGAGCTTTCTCAAGTAATGTTATTGCTTAAACCTTTAAAGTCTCCCGAAGCTCGGAGCACTATTTGCAAATATGTAGTAAATTAAATTGCAACACCTGCTACTGTGTAGTTGTGTCGCAGGTCATTTCATCTCTCTGGGTATCAGCTTCCTCAAATGTCAAAATAAAGGAAAGCTAGAATCACTGTAAGATCTTCTGCAAGTCTAAAATTCTGTTATTCTCTGAACAATGCTATAGATAGTTGACTTTCACTTTCCTCATATCACACTGACTGATTGATGTTGATTCTTATCTCAAAAAGTAAGATTTCTAGCTCTAGAGAGAACTTCAAGATTGTCAGCTCTAACACCTCCATTTTGCAGATAAAGGAAACTTAGGGCTTGAGAAATGAAGTGACTTCTCAAACTTTCCACAGTCAGCAAGTGGCTGGCACTAAATGCAAACTCTCCTGCTACTGATAAAGTTCTCTCTCCTCTACTCCATGAAAAAAAAAATTCTTGCATTTTTATTTAAGTTGAAGATATTTCAAAGTAAACCTGATCAATGAAATTCAACTGTGAACACATATGTCAGAATATTACAGTCAGGAAACAGGAAAGGGGGATGAAAATGGCATGTGTAGTAGGACCCAGACAGCCAAGTTAATATTGATTCAAAGAACCAGAACTGCAATGAAATCAGGACAGAACTAAAGAAATTCAGAGGTTTGGGGGAAAGAAAAAATTTAATAAAAATGGAAATAAGACTCAGACAAGCACAGCTATGCTTTTGTCATTGACATTCAGTACTATTAAGTTCATCTTCATCGGGACATTGGTAAGGAAAGGCGTGTGATCTCTTTGCAGACTGATAGACTTTTTGACCCTGTAATGATAGACTTTGTCTTTTTTTTTAGAACTCTAGTTGCAAAACTCTGCTTATACGTGAAAAAAAGATCAGTCTGCATCTGTCCCTGTTGCTAATAGTAACCATCTTTCAAATATTGCCAGCTTTTCATATCACAAGCATTTTGGTCCAACTCACTTCACCTCATTCAGTCTTCGCTACTCAGGAGTTCCTTTTAATTGACACACAATAATTATACATATTTATGGGGTACAATGTGATGTTTCAGTACACATATGCATTGCCTAATGATCAAGTCAGGGTATTTAGCAAACCCATGACCTCAAATATTTATTATTTCTTTGTGGTAAACACTTTTAGAATCCTCTCTTTTAGGAGTTCTTTGTATAGTTTCAAGGCTTCTGCCACCTCCACAGAATGCTTTTTGGTTCTCTCTGTGATCTGCACAGTGCATTTTTTCTCATTTCATCTACTGCTTGTCCTACACTTTCATTTCTTCATAGCACTCCTGATGTATTTCAAAATCTTTAAAAGCATTACTGGTAATCATAATAATAATAATAATGAGGCTATAACATTTTCCATACCACAGTCTTAGAGATCATCTAGTTTATTACATTCAAAAAATTTCCCAAAAGAAGACCTACCAAATATGTAATAAGCCTAAAAACGTATCAGGCACTAGTTCAGAGGCTGCATTCACCAATCTGATGCTCATAAACTCATTCTAGCTATTTGTACAATACAGGCTTTCTTCTCCAAGGTTTCCATAGAGTCCTAGAGGAATTATTAGAATCCTGAGCCGGAATTAAATGAAATGAGTGTTAAACTGTGATCCGGTAAATTGAGGTAGATGGTACAAACAGCTGATTGTTAAAGGAAAAATGTCCTCAAGCCTCACAGTTGCAGATTCTGTTTTATAATCTCATATCCTAGTTTTGCCTATTTGGCCATTGAAAACCAATCCAAACAGCCTGTTTAAGTGACAGCTAGATTCAATTCCTGTTGAGGTGTTGTTGTTTAAACCCTCTCTCCAGAGAGCTTCAGTGGGATTGAAAAATACTTGTTCCCTGGAAGCTAAAGTAGGAATGCTCTATGATTTATGCATAATACATATGATAATCTGAGCTTTAAATTAATCCCTAACCCTTCTGGATAATATGCTGCAGGTAATTTCTCCTTCCTACATTACATTGCGGAAGCTAGAATTCAGAAGTATAGTCTTGCTCACCTTTTAAGGATAATAGAGCTTCAAAACAGTATTGCAGGAAGCAAAGTGGAATAAACAGAAAACTGTCAAACTAGATGCCACTAATGTGAGTTGTTGAAAAGATTAAATGTCAGAAGCAAATATAATTGGATGACTGGAATGAATGACTAAGTGCTTTTTACACTAAGTTGCTTGTTTCACAAGCAACCCTAGACCCTTAGAAACAGGGTTGATGAAGTCAAAGGGATTGCCATTCTGTCTTGTCTTTCCCCTTCTCAGATCAGCAGAAAAGAAGCAGAAAAACATGGTGTTGGATTGTAGTCCCTACAGATTTGGTACTTCCAAAACTCTCCCACTCCAGCCAAAAGAAAGGACACTCATAACCTTTCCTTTTTTTCTACTCCATGGTAAAAATCTAGAGAGGGGTGTAGTGCAAATATTCAGATTTTGGAGAATTATTATCCATTTTGTACTTAAAAAAAAGAAATCTTTTCAGCATTTAAACCCATTGTTTAATAGGATCTCAAATAAAGCAATTGCACTAAAATTCAAGCCAAAGAAGCCATTAAGAACTGATCATTTATTTGGAGGAATTAATGCTATTTTCCTTTAAGGAAACAAAGATAAGAAGCATAGATGTTTTAAATGCAGTTCTTAAAACAATCTTTTCTTCTTAATGCTTCAGAAATTGTTTATGATCGAAAGATGCTTCTGCGTTTTTATATTAAAGCCCTGCCTTGGGCAGGGAGCAAGGAGAATATATCATTATTAGTGGGAAGCTCGCAAGAACGATAGTGTCCCCCACTCTCTCTCCTCCTCTCTGGAGTCCAACTGCAGCTGTAACTTTGGCTCTGAAATTTGAACAAGGGAGGAAGAAGGCTGGATCTGGTGTCAACTGTGAACATGATTTCCCCCAAGGCAAGAGCCACCCCAAACAGGGCATGTACTTTAAATTGCTTTTCAGGTAAAGGTCCTAGGTTTCCATTGAACCAGTAGCCTAAAGTTGTGAACCCAACACGAGACTTCCTATATTCCCACTCTGCTTCTACCACAAACCAGTTTTAGGAGCTTGAAAAGGCCTATAGAGCTGCTATAGGCCTCTTTTCTCCCCTTTGTCAAGTGAGGAACTAGGAGGAGGTGGCTTTTAGTCTTTTTCAGTTTCTGACTGTGTGAAAGCTATATTCTTCCTGACTGGTGAAAGCTTTGTATATTGTCCCTCACAAGGGACATTTTCTTTTTAACAAGAAAACAACAGGAGATAGGTAATATCAGCAAATACTGCATGATTTCTCATATAAAAAGGCATCTAAAATAATCAACAGTATAGCGATAGAGAATAGAATGGTGGAAGGGCATGGAATCAGGGGGATAACGAGAGCTGTTACTCAATAAATATAAATTTATTCAAGATGAATAAGTTCCAGAGATTTCCTGTACAACATGATACCTATAGTGAACAGTAAAGTATTATATACTTAAAAAATTTATTGAGATGGATCTTGTATTAAGTATCCTTGTCACACACACACACAAAGAGCACACAAGAAGAATTTTGGTGGTGTGGATATGTTTATTACCCAGATTGTGGTGATGATAATGTAACTGAACCCAGGACTGGCCACTTACTACTTAAAAGCCAGACATGACAGACAAGGGTTGGTAGGAGGAAAATGAGGTTTATCCATAGAGCCAGTACACCGCAAAGAGGGTGGACTGTAGCCTCAAAGACCATCTTAAGTCAGCACAGATGTTAGGCTGTCTTTATGTTAAGGGCAGGGGGAAGAGAAGGGGAATCTAGATCAAGAGCTGACCAATAACTGCAGACATCTGGGCAGCAGCAAGGGTCCGAGAAGGTTGAGAACGTCTTTGTCCTGGGTCAGGTCACAATGCTCCTACAAATCCTTAACAAAACAGAGTTGTTTACATACTTCCCCCTTTAATCCCAGATTTAGTTGTAAATCTGATTTACAACTAAATACATGATTTAATGTAACATCATATACATTTCTGTTACATTAGGATTAGAGACAAGTTCTATTTAGAAATAACTTCAACAGTTTTTATATTTTATTTTCACATTGAAAATCGGTCAGACTTGCTTCAGCCTCAAAGAGCATGTTTATATATAATTAAATGAGCACTGGTGGTGAGCTGTAGTTTCTGTTTCTAAATGGGAAATGGGTTAAACCAAAATGAAGTTAATTATATTAGTTTTTTTTGCTGTTTTACTGTTACAGTAATGCTAGTGTGTAGACATACATATGCATATATGTATATGTGTGTATATATATATGTCCAACCTCAACAAAATTGTATACATTAATTATGTGCAGTTTTTAGTATACCAATTAGACCTCAATAAAGCGGGAAAAATGACAAAAGAAGACAGATAGCACCCTGAGTGCCTCCCCAACCTACCTGAACCCCGGTAGATTGGTGTGTAGGTAGGAACTGGACCTTTCATCTCTGTCTTCCCAATGTCCAGTACACTGGGCACTTAGTAGGTACTACATAAATGTGTGTTACCGGTCGGTTTAAATCAACAGCCCGATACCTTTCTGAGGGTAGAATATGAGACCTGGTTTAGATACCAGGTAAAGAGATTCTAACCTGCTTTCTCTACATAAGACTAACCTCGCCCTGGCCATGTTAATTCCAATCCTTAATCTTTTAATCTAATGAGTTAACTATCAGTTGTATAATTTTTATCTGATTATTCCAATTCATCACATTTAATTATGTTATTGTTTCTGCCTTCCATTAGTGAGGAGGAGAAAACATTTGCTAATAATTTTATTACGTAGTAGGGACTGTACTAAGTGCTTTATATATCCAATCATATTTTATTTAACAGCGTTCTCAAAAACACTGAGGTAGAAATTGTGACACTTATTTTACAGGTGAGGAAGCAGCTCGTAGCATTTGAGTAACATGTCCAGATTCTCATCACTAAGCAGCATCATAGCTAGGACTGGAAACAAGCCTGTTTCCAAAGCCCGCTTTTTTTTTTTTTTTTTTTTTTCCTGCACTCACTGCACTGGAGTTTTCTTCCCCTACCAAATAAATCAACATTATTTCTGAGATTGCATAATGGGAGTGTGAGGGACTGGGATAGGAAGCAGAGAACTGTCTGAAATGACATTTTCTAATATTGGTGGTAGATTGCATTGATCCAGTGAGATGAACATCTCCATCTCACCAGCCACCCCTGTGGTCATCAACGTGCATCTTGTTATGTATTTTGTTGTACCTAGTGGTACAAATGAGACCACAAATGTTATTCTTGTGTAAAGCATCGGATTGTGTTGGGCTCGTCATCCATGTCTTTTGCCTTATTAGAGCCATATTCTAGTCAATCCAGTGAGAAAATTGCCATAGACGACTTTTCAGATAACAATGATGAGTGCTACTTTGTATATGTATACACACACAATGTGTGTGTGTGTGTGTGTGTGTGTGATCAATTCTTTCAGCTTAGTAAAACAAAAGTGTTAGCTGAATTTTTACATTCAAGTTTTCTGACAGTCATAATGGTAAATAAATAACTCTAATTCTGTTTCTCAGGTGAAGCGAAGTTCAGAAGTTGTCAGGCTACTGACCACTCTGATGGAACTAGCAAGGAAATGTGTGTCATATATTATTTTGGAAAAAGAGGATTTGTAAACTGAATTCTTAAAGTTGTGAGGAGAAAAACTGAAATCTATTTTCTCCTCTTGGTTACCAGTGTCCATTTAGTGCCCAGAAATATCAAATGGGGATCAGAGTAGCCCTAAAATGATGCCATAACACACCTTGCAAGTTTCTTTCATTGTGAAATTTGTGAGTCTGATAATACATCTTTTTTCATGTTTCTAGTTAGCCCCTTTATTGCATGGTTAATAAAAGCAAAGGGATGAAGGACTGGGGAACTCAGGGGGCAATGTATGTGATAATAATACCTAATCAATTTCCTTCTGCAAGTTTGATTACATTAAGACTTCTGGAGAAGAAAATTGATTGGACTCATTCACTTGGGAACCTTTCAGGAAACAAAGTGATTTCTTTTAGTTTTCTATTGCAACTAATATTATGGGCCTAGAGCCAAGGAAAAATGAATTGTCCTAGCCTAATCAATTACTTAAATCTGGTTTTTATACCAATTGTTCAGAAAATTGGCAAAGCATTGAATGGGTGGAAAAATGCTAAACAGGAAATAGAAAAAGAGCAAATCAAATTTAATTAAACAAGGATGAAAGGAAAATTATATGTACAATATATATTATGTATAATGTATATAATATATAAATATATATTTATATATTTTTTGAGACAGGGTCTTGCCCTATTGCTAGGACTACAGGTACACACTACCATATCTGGCTAATTCTGTTCATTTTTTGTAGAGATGAGGTCTCACTATGTTGTACAGGCTGATCTTGAACTCCAGAGCTCAAGTGATCCTCCTGCCTCAGCCTCCCAAAGTGCTGGGATGACAGGTGTAAGCCACTGCATCCGGGCTGAAGAATGCGTATTAAAGGAAGTAATTTAGCCTTATCTCACCTCAAGTATCCAGACATTTATTGAGCACCTACTATGTGTCCGGCCTTTAACTAGATGTTAGAAGTCTAAAGATGTATAAATCATCATATCTCTAACTTTAAGGTCCTCCCACTCTAAATAAGAAAACATGCACACACGTGCACACACACACACACACACAGAGAGAGAGAGAGAGCTGTGAAACTACTAGATGGATCAATGGCAAAGATGAGGATAGGGAACAATTATAGCACAAGAAAAGGCTCCTAATTCATAGAATTAGGTAAAAAGGTATTTGCTTTGAGGCAAAAAAAAATACATCAGAGTGTACAAAAAAGAAAAAGAAAAACTGTGTAGACCACAGGATTTTGTAATTGCTGAGCATGCTGTGTGAGACATGGAAGCTTACAACATGAGGAGTAGTGAGGGTAATAGAGAAGATGGATTGTGGAAAATCATAGGTGCTGCTCTTTGTGAAGCAGGTTGTACTTCAGGCAGTAGAAAACCACTGAATGTTTTTAAATGGTGGACAATATGGTCAGATTTAGGTGTTGAAGGGATGATTCTGGCACCATTATAGAACGTGACTTTTACTAGGAAAAGATGGGAGAAAAAAGACCAGTGAGGATATAGGGATTTTCCTTGTGTGCTGCAAATGGAATTCCTCTTTCAATTTTATTTTGAAGGATCTCCACTGGATTTAAGTAGTCAATGAATTAAAAAATAAGGGAGTGAATAAGAAAGGAGGAATTATAGCTATAGCCAACAATTAATATCTGTGGGTATGAAGATGGAAGTTGACTTCATTTAGCAAACAGGAACACACTTTTAGTATTTAGGCTAATGAATTAGCACATCTGACCATTTATCTTCAATCTGTCCACAGAAGATCTTTTGAGGTAAAGGATTTCCAAAGAAGTGGGCTTATGTCAAATGTTCCAAGACCTTGAACAATTAAGGTCCTTTCAGAAGGGCAGATAAAATCCAATCACAGGCATACCTCGTTTTATCGGGTTTTGCTTTATTGAGCTTCGCAGATACTGCACTTTTCACAAATTGAAAGTTTGTGACAACCCTGTTTTAAGCCAACCCTATTGGCGCCATTTTCTTGCAGCGTTTGCTCACTTCATACCTCAGTGTCACATTTTGATAATTCTCCCAACAATTCAAAATTTCTCATTATTATTATATCTGTTATGGTGATCTGTGATCAGTGACCTTTGATGATACTATTGTAATTGTTTTGGGGAACCATGAACTCTGCCCGTACAAGACAATGAATTTAATCAATAAATGTTCTGTGTGTTCTAACTGCTCCACCGACCAGCCATTACCCCATCTCTCCCTCTCCTCAAGACCCCCTATTCCCAAAGACACAATACTGAACTTAGGCCAGTTAATGACAGTACAGCGGCCTCTAAGTGTTCAAGTGAAAAAAAGAGTCACACATCTGTCACTTTAAATCAAAAGCTAGAAATCATTAAGCTTAGTGAAGAAGGCACGTCAAAAGCAAAGATAGGCCCAAAACTACATCTCTTATACCAAACAGCCAAGGTGTGAATGCAAAGAAAAAGTTCTTAAGGAAATTGAAAGTGCTACTCCAGTGAAAACATGAACGATAGAAAAGTGAAACAGCTTTATTGCTGATATGGAGAAAGTTTTGATGGTCTGCATAGAACCAACCACAACATTCCCTTAAGCCACAGCCTATTCCAGAGCAAGGCCCTAACTCTCTTCAACTCTGTGAAGGCTCAGAGAAGTGAGAAAGCTGCAGAAGAAAAATTTGAAGCTAGCAGAGGTTGGTTCATGAGATTTAAGGAAAGAAGCCTTCTCTATAACGTGAAAGTGCAAGGTGAAACAGCAAATGCTGATGTAGAAGCTGCAGCAAGTTATCTAGAAGGTCTAGCTAACGTAATTGATGAAGGCAGCTATACTAAACAACAAAGTTTCAATCTAGATGAAACATCTTTCTATTGGAAGAAGATGCCATCTAGGACTTTTATAACTAGAAAGAAAAAGTGGATGTCTGGCTTCAGGACTTCAAAGGACAGACCTTGTTAGGTTACTTGAAGTTGAAGCCAATATTCACTTACCGTTCTGAAAATCCTGAGACCCTTAAGAGTTCTACTATCTCTACTCTGCCTGTGCCCTAGAAATGGAACAACAAAGCCCGGAAGACAGCACATCGGTTTATGCATGGCTTACTAAATATTTTAAGCCCACTATTGAGACATACATAGAAAAAAAAGATTTCTTTCAAACTATTAGTGTTCATTGACCTTGCACCTCATCACCCAAGAGCTCTGATGGAGATATACAAGAAGATTAATGTTGTTTTCATGCATGCTAACACAACGTCTATTCTGCAGCCTGTGAATCAAGGAGTAATCCTGACTTTCAAATCTTATTATTTAAGAAATACAATTCATAGGGCTAGAGCTGCCAAACAGAGTGATTTCTCTAGTAGGTCTGGGCAAAATAAATTTTGAAGCTACTGGAAAGGACCCACCATTTTAGATGTCATTAAGAGCATTTGTGATTAATGAGAGGGAGTCAAAATGTTAACATTAACAGGAGTTTAGAAGAAGTTGATTCCAACCCTTATGGATGACTTCGAGGGGTTCAAGACTCCAGTGGTGGAAGTAACTACAGATGTGGTAGAAATAACAGGAGAAGTAGAATTAAATTTTGAGCCTGAAGGTGTGAATGAATTGCTGTAATTTCATGATAAAACTTTAATGGATGAGATGTTGCTTCTTCCAGATGAGCAAAGAAATTGGTTTCTTTTTTATTATTATTATACTTTAAGTTCTAGTGTACATGTGCACAACGAGCAGGTTTGTTACATATGTATACATGTGCCATGTTGGTGTGCTGCACCCGTTACCTGGTCATTTACATTAGGTATATCTCCTAATGCTATCCTTCCCCCCTCCCACCACCCCCATGACAGGCCCCAGTGTGTGATGTTCCTCTTCCTCTGTCCAAGTGTTCTCATTGTTCAGTTCCCACCTATAAATGAGAATATGTGGTGTCTGGTTTTCTGTCATTGCGATAGTTTGATCAGAATGATGGTTTCCAGCTTCATCCATGTCCCAACAAAGGACATGAACTCATCCTTTTTATGGCTGCATAGTATTCCGTGGTGTATATGTGCCACATTTTCTTAATCAAGTCTATCATTGTTGGACATTTGGGTTGGTTCCAAGTCTTTGCTATTGTGAATAGTGCCACAATAAACATACATGTGCAACTGTCTTTATAGCAGCATGATTTTTAATCCTTTGGGTATATACCCAGTAATGGGATGGCTGGGTCAAATGGTATTTCTAGTTCTAGATCCCTGAGGAATCGCCACACTGACTTCCACAATGGTTGAACCAGTTTACAGTCCCACCAACAGTGTAAAAGTGTTCCTATTTCTCCACATCCTCTCCAGCACCTGCTGTTTCCTGACTTTTTAATGACCACCATTCTAACTGGTGTGAGATGATATCTCATTGTGGTTTTGATTTGCATTTCTGTGATGGCCTGTGATGATGAGCATTTTTTCATCATCTTGGCTGCATAAATGTCTTCTTTTGAGAAGTGTCTGTTCGTATCCTTTGCCCACTTTTTGATGGGGTTGTTTGTTGTTTTCTTGTAAATTTGTTTGAGTTCTTTGTAGATTCTGGATATTAACCCTTTGTCAGATGAGTGGATTGCAAAAATTTTCTTCCATTCTGTAGGTTGCCTGTTCACTCTGATGGTAGTTTCTTTTTTGTGCAGAAGCTCTTTAGTTTAATTAGATCCCATTTGTCAATTTTGGCTTTGTTGCCATTGCTTTTGGTGTTTTAGACATGAAGTCCTTGCCCATGCCTATGTCCTGAATGGTATTGCCTAGGTTTTCTTCTAAGGCTTTTATGGTTTTAGGTCTAACATTTAAGTCTTTAATCCATCTTGAATTGATTTTTGTATAAGGTGTAAGGAAGGGATCCAGTTTCAGCTTTCTACATATGGCTAGTCAGTTTTCCCAGCACCATTTGTTAAATAGGGAATCCTTTCCCCATTTCTTGTTTTTCTCAGGTTTGTCAAAGATCAGATAGTTGTAGATGTGTGGTATTATTTCTGAGGATTCTGTTTTGTTCCCTTGGTCTATATCTCTGTTTTGGTACCAAGTACCACGCTGTTTTGGTTACTGTAGCCTTGTAGTATAGTTTGAAGTCAGGTAGCATGATGCCTCCAGCTTTGTTCTTTTGGCTTAGGATTGACTTGGCAATGTGGGCTCTTTTTGGTTCCATATGAACTTTAAAGTAGTTTTTTCCAATTCTGTGAAGAAAGTCATTGGTAGCTAGATGGGGATGGCATTGAATCTATAAATTACCTTGGGCAGTATGGCCATTTTCATGATATTGATTCTTCCTACCCATGAGCATGGAATGTTCTTCCATCTGTTTGTATCCTCTTTTATTTCACTGAGCAGTGGTTTGTAGTTCTCCTTGAAGAGGTCCTTCACATCCTTTGTAAGTTGGATTCCTAGGTATTTTATTCTCTTTGAAGCAATTGTGAATGGGAGTTCACTCATGATTTGGCTCTCTGTCTGTTATTGGTGTATAAGAATGCTTGTGACTTTTGCACATTGATTTTGTATCCTGAGACTTTGCCGAAGTTGCTTATCAGCTTAAGGAGATTTTGGGCTGAGACGATGGGGTTTTCTAGATATACAATCATGTCATCTGCAAACAAGGACAATTTGACTTCCTCTTTTCCTAATTGAATGCCCTTTATTTCTTTCTCCTGCCTGACTGCCCTGGCCAGAACTTCCAACACTATGTTCAGTAGGAGTGGTGAGAGAGGGCATCCTGGTCTTGTGCCAGTTTTCGAAGGGAATGCTTCCAGTTTTTGCCCATTCAGTATGATATTGGCTGTGGGTTTGTCATAAATAGCCTTTATTATTTTGAGATACATCCCATCAATACCTAATTTATTGAGAGTTTTTAGCATGAAGGACTATTGAATTTTGTCAAAGGCCTTTTCTGCATCTATTGAGATAATCATGTGGTTTTTGTCTTTGGTTCTGTTTATATGCTGGATTACATTTATTGATTTGCATATGTTGAACCAGCCTTGCATCCCAGGGATGAAGCCCACTTAATCATGGTGGATAAGATTTTTGATGTGCTGCTGGAGTCAATTTGCCAGTATTTTGTTGGGGATTTTTGCATCGATGTTCATCAGGGATATTGGTCTAAAATTCTCTTTTTTTGTTGTGTCTCTGCCAGGCTTTGGTATCAGGATGATGCTGGCCTCATAAAATGAGTTAGGGAGGATTCCCTCTTTTTCTATTGATTGGAATAGTTTCAGAAGGAATGGTACCAACTCCTCCTTGTACCTCTGGTAGAATTTGGCTGTGAATCTGTCTGGTCCTGCACATTTTTTGGTTGGTAAGCTATTAATTATTGCCTCACTTTCAGAGCCTGTTATTGGTCTGTTCAGAGATTCAACTTCTTCCTGGTTTAGTCTTGGAAGGGTGTATGTGTCCAGGAATTTATCCATTTCTTCTAGATTTTCTAGTTTATTTGCGTAGAGGTGTTTGTAGTATTCTCTGATGGTAGTTTGTATTTCTGTGGGATTGGTGGTGATATCCCCTTTCTCATTTTTTATTGCGTCTATTTGATTCTTCTCTCTTTTCTTCTTTATTAGTCTTGCTAGCGGTCTATCAATATTGTTGATCTTTTCAAAAAACCAGCTCCTGGATTCACTGACTTTTTTTTGAAGGGTTTTTTATGTCTTTGTCTCTTCAAGTTCTGCTCTGATTTTAGTTATTTCTTGCCTTCTGCTAGCTTTCGAATGTGTTTGCTCTTGCTTCTCTAGTTCTTTTAACTGTGATGTTAGGATGTCAATTTTAGATCTTTCCTGCTTTCTCTTGTGGGCATTTAGTGCTATAAATTTCCCTCTACACACTGATTTAAATGTGTCCCAGAGATTCTGGTATGTTGTGTCTTCATTCTTATTGGTTTCAAAGAACATCTTTATTTCTGTCTTCATTTTATTATGTACCTAGTAGTCATTCAGGAGCAGGTCGTTCAGTTTCCGTGTAGTTGAGTGGTTTTGAGTGAGTTTCTTAATCCTGAGTTCTAGTTTGATTGCACTGTGGTCTGAGAGACAGTTTGTTATAATTTCTGTTCTTTTACATTTGCTGAGGGGTGCTTTACTTCCAACTATGTGGTCAATTTTGGAGTAAGTGCAGTGTGGTGCTGAGAAGAATGTATATTCTGTTGATTTGGGGTGGAGAGTTCTGTAGATGTCTATTAGGTCCACTTGGTGCAGAGCCGTGTTCAATTCCTGGATATCCTTGATAATTTTCTGTCTCGATCTGTCTAATGTTGACAGTGGGGTGTTGAAGTCTCCCATTATTATTGTGTGGGAGTCTAAGTCTCTTTGTAGGTCTCTAAGGACTTGCTTTATCAATCTGGGTGCTCCTCTATTGGGTGCATATATATTTAAGATAGTTAGTTCTTCTTGTTGAATTGATCCCTTTACCATTATGTAATGGCCTTCTTTGTCTCTTTTGATCTTTATTGGTTTAAAGTTTGTTTTATCGGAGACTAGGATTGCAACCCCTGCCTTTTTTTGTTTTCCATTTGCTTGGTAGATCTTCCCCCATCCCTTTATTTTGAGCCTATGTGTGTCTCTGCACATAAGATGGGTTTCCTGAATACAGCACACTGATGGGTCTTGACTCTTTATCCAATTTGCCAGTCTGTGTCTTTTAATTGGAGCAATAGCCCATTTACATTTAAGGTTAATATTGTTATGTGTGAACTTGGTCCTGTCATTATGATATTAGCTGGTTATTTTGCTCGTTAGTTGATGCAGTTTCTTCCTAGCATTGATGGTCTTTACAATTTGGCATGTTTTTTCAGTGGCTGTTACTGGTTGTTCCTTTCCATGTTTAGTGCTTCCTTCAGGAGCTCTTTTAGGGCAGGCCTGGTGGTGACAAAATCTCTCAGCATTTTCTTGTCTGTAAAGTATTTTATTTCTCCTTCACTTATGAAGCTTAGTTTGGCTGGATATGAAATTCTGGGTTGAAAATTCTATTCTTTAAGAATGTTGAATATTGGCCCCTACTCTCTTCTGGCTTGTAGAGTTTCTGCCAAGAGATCAGCTGTTAGTCTGATGGGCTTCTCTTTGTGGGTAACCCGACCTTTCTCTCTGGCTGCCCTTAACATTTTTTCCTTCATTTCAACTTTGGTGAATCTGACAATTATGTGTCTTGGAGTTGCTCTTCTTGAGGAGTATCTTTGTGATGTTCTCTGTATTTCCTGAATTTGAATGTTGGCCTGCTTTGCTAGATTGGGGAAGTTCTCCTGAATAATATTCTGCAGAGTGTTTTCCAACTTGGTTCCATTCTCCCCGTCACTTTCAGGTACACCAATCAGACATAGATTTGGTCTTTTCACATAGTGCCATATTTCTTGGAGGCTTTGTTCGTTTCTTTTTATTCTTTTTTCTCTAAACTTCTCTTCTCACTTCATTTCATTCATTTGATCTTCAGTCACTGATACCCTTTCTTCCAGTTGATTGAATCGGCTACTGAAGCTTGTGCATTCGTCACGTAGTTCTCGTGTTATGGTTTTCAGCTCCATCAGGTCCTTTAAGGACTTCTCTGCATTGGTTATTCTAGTTAGCCATTTGTCTAATCTTTGTTTAAGATTTTTAACTTCTTTGCCATGGTTTTGAACTTCTTCCTTTAGCTCGGACAAGTTTGATCGTCTGAAGCCTTCTTCTCTCAATTCATCAAAGTCATTCTCCATCCAGCTTTGTTCAATTGCTGGTGAGGAGCTGCATTCCTTTGGAGGCAGAGAGGCGCTCTGATTTCATAGAATTTTCAGTTTTTCTGCTCTGTCTTTTCCCCATCTTTGTGGTTTTATCTACCTTTGGTCTTTGATGATGGTGACGTACAGGTGGCGTTTTGGTGTGGATGTCCTTTCTGTTTGTTAGATTTCCTTCTAACCGTCAGGACCCTCAGCTGCAGGTCTGTTGGAGTTTGCTGGAGGTCCACTCCAGACCCTGTTTGCCTGGGTATCAGCAGCGGAGGCTGCAGAACAGTGAATATTGGTGAACAGCAAATGTTGCTGCCTGATCGTTCCTCTGGAAGTTTCATCTCAGAGGGGTACCCGGCCGTGTGAGGTGTCAGTCTGCCCCTACTGGGGGGTGCCTCCCAGTTTGGCTACTCCTGGGTCAGGGACCCACTTGAGGCAGTCTGTCCGTTTGCAGATCTCAAGCTCCGTGCTGGGAGAACCACTACTCTTCCAAGCTGTCAGACAGGGACATTTAAGTCTGCAGAGGTTTCTGCTGCCTTTTGTTTCGCTATGCCCTGCCCCCAGAGGTGGAGTCTACAGAGGCAGGCAGGCCTTCTTGAGCTGCAGTGGGCTCCACCCAGTTTGAGTTTCCCGGCCACTTTGTTTACCTACTCAAGCCTCAGCAATGGCGGGCACCCTTCCCCCAGCCTCGCTGCTGCCTTGCGGTTTGATCTCAGACACGCTGTGCTAGCAATGAACGAGGCTCCGTGGGTGTAGGACCCTCTGAGCCAGGCACAGGATGTAATCTCCTAGTGTGCCATTTGCTAAGACCATTGGAAAAGTACAGTATTAGGGTGGGAGTGACCCGATTTTCCAGGTGCCATTTGTCGCCCCTTCCCTTGGCTAGAAAGGGAATTCCCTGACCCCTTGCACTTCCTGGGTGAGGTGATGCCTCGCCCTGCTTCGGCTCATGCTCGGTGCCCTGCACCCACTGTCCTGCACCCACTGTCCAACAATCCCCAGTGAGATGAACCCGGTACCTCAGTTGGAAATGCAGAAATCACCCGTCTTTTGTGTCGCTTATGCCGGGAGCTGTAGACTGGAGCTGTTCCTATTCAGCCATCTTGGAACCGCCCCCCGAAATTGGTTTCTTGAGATGGAAACTACTCATGCTGACGATGCTGTGAACATTGTTGAAATGGTAACAATGGATTAAGAATATTACATAAACTTAATTAATAAAGCAACAACGGGATTTGAGAGTACTGACTCCAATTTTGAAAGAAGTTCTACTCTGAGTAAAATGCTTTCAAATAGCATCACACATTACAGAAAAATATTTCATGAAAGGAAGTCAATTGATGTGGCAAACATCACTGTTGCCTTATTTTAAGACACTGCCATGGCCACCCCAGCTTTCAACAACAACTGCCCTCATCAATTGGAAGTCATCAAAATAGAGGCAAGACCCTTCACTAGGAAAATGTTTCCAACTTTTTGAAGGCTCAAATAATCATTGGCATTTTTTTAGCAATGAAGCATTTTTTAAATTAAGGTATGTACATTTTCTTGATCATAATACTTTTGCACACTAACTAGACACAGTATAATGTAAACATAACTTTTTTTTTTTTTTTTAGGTGGAGTCTTGCTCTGTTGCCCAAACTGGAGTGCAGTGGTGCAATCTCGGTTCACTGCAACTTCTGCCTCCTGGGTTCAGGTGATTCTCCTGCCTTAGCCTCCTGAGTAGCTGGGATTACAGGCATGTGCCACCGTGCACAGCTAATTTTTGTATTTTTAGTACAGACAGGGTTTCACCATGATGGCCAGGCTGGTCTTGAACTCCTGACCTCAACTGGTCCATCTGCCTTGGCCTCCCAAAGTGCTTGAATTACAGGTGTGAGCCACTGCACCCGGCCAAAACAAAACTTTTATATATACTGGGAAACCAAAAAATTCTTGTGACTGTTTTGCAATATTCACTTTATTCTGGCAGTCTTGAACCAAGTGTACGATATCTCCAAGATACGCCTGTACCTGTCAGAGTTCTGCTTTGCATTCAATTACAGCTGTTAATCTCCTGGCAAGTCATTTTGTCTCTCTGAAGTTTTTTTTTTTTTTCTTAAATAGGAGAATACTATTTATCAACTGATTTCATGGGATTATTGTGATACTGAAATAAGAAACTGTAAGAGAAAACCTTATACTTTTACAAATCTAATTGTTTTTGTTATCATTATTGTATATGTGTGTGTTTGCGTGTGTTCACTGTTACTCTCAATGCCCTTCTTACTATTTTTCTCCTCCTTAAAGCAACCTTGTTCATTCTCACTTTCCCTTCAGGTACCAGTTTTCTAATACCTTCCCCTCATCAAAGTCTAAGTAGAAAAATAAGATATAAGCTATTGACATGTTGAATAAAAACAGTGAGTTTCTACTGCTAGGAATTCCATATCTTGTCTTGGCCCTATCAGCCTTGAAACTAAAATAGGAATTTTCAGGGTTCTTATGGAAAGGTGGGTCTAATGGTTTGAGGCACACACACATATACCCCCATTATATGATTTATTTCAGAGAAAATCATCCTAGATACAGTCCCAATACAGTCAGAAGCCTTGAGAAGCTGGAAATTGGAAGGAAAATGTGGATAGTGTGTGTTCCTATGAGAATTTCCATTTCATCACACAGTAAAAGTCTATGCTGGCTCCCATACATTTCTATAATAAAATATATCATCAATATCATCAATAAAATATATATATGTATTTCATGTATTTATATATATTTCATATATATATAAATGCTGAATTAAATATAAAACTTAAGTATATTACATATCTATTGAATACTGATTTCAGCGTTTTTGGATTTGAGGCCTGCTGGGAGCACTGTGTTGACTCAATCTACCACATTGCCCAAGGCTGGCCGTCCTTCACATAGTCTTACAGCTTTCTCTGCCCACAACTCCAGGTGTCTGTGTAGCTTTGACTGGCATCTCTGCAGAGCTGAGGGGGCTGTGGGAATGCTGTCTTTCTCCAGGCATCCACACAACTCCAGGTGTCTGTGTAGCTTTGACTGGCATCTCTGCAGAGCTGAGGGGGCTGTGGGAATGCTGTCTTTCTCCAGGCAGCCACACAACTCCAGGTGTCTGTGTAGCTTTGACTGGCATCTCTGCGGAGCTGAGGGGGCTGTGGGAATGCTGTCTTTCTCCAGGCATCCACACAACTCCAGGTGTCTGTGTAGCTTTGACTGGCATCTCTGCGGAGCTGAGGGGGCTGTGGGAATGCTGTCTTTCTCCAGGCATCCACAGAGGGGCTGGCTTCAGGTTTAGTTTAGTCCCGTAGTCCACTTGTGGGTCAGAGAAATACATTAATTAGGTTAGCTCCTGTGTGAGTTATTGCTTCGCAGGTTAAAATCATTCTGATTCTACTTTGGTAATATGCAAGGATTTTCAAAACATTTTCTAAGAGTATGACATGTGCGGCAAGCATTTTAAATTTAGATATCAAAATGTTTTTATTAAATTTCAAACTCAAAAGTGTTTCTAAATATTGTCATTTTGGAATTGGGCCCCCAAAAATAGTAAAAATAGATGTTTAGGTAGAGAAACACATTCGTGTAGCAATGCCTCACCCTGCTACAGCTCGTTCGCTGACACTGCCCGACAAACCCACTGAGGCTTGGTGCGAGAAATGACCTCCTTAAATAATCTTATAAAAAAAATTGTCAGATGTAACGAAGACTGGACTCTCTGAGCTTTTCTCTATAAAGAATGCATTGTTAAGTTGATCGGGTTAACGTTCGGTTAGTCCAAGGTAGGGTTTATGAATAGGAAGAAACTTGTCATTCACTTTGTAGATGAGTAAAGCATGTGAATTTAGGGGAAAATATCATCAGTCACTTCCTCAAATTGCTTTTGGAAGTAGCAAAATGTCAACCATATTATTAAATAAGGAAACCATACTTCTTAAATAAACTTTCCTAGAAGCAGATCTAGAGATGAGGATTTGATTTGTGTGCAAGGAATTTATGAAAGGGAGTGTGCTAAGGAAACAATGGAAGCAGGACAGGGAAGGAGTCGAAGGGGAGCAAGAGGGAGGGCCTTGGCAGAAGTCCTCAAGCTCAGGGCGTAGATCTCAGCCAGTCCCTCAGGTGTCCTCAGGAGTGTCAGAGTTGTCCCAGCTGGAGGAGAAAAAGCTGGACTGCCATTTTCCCACCCCCAATGGTCATTGGTTACCAGCATGTGTGGAAGATGGCAGTCCTCAGGCACTTCTGGCTCCTGGAGGCTCTGGAAGGCAAAGAGAAGTCTGCCAAAGAATATCATAGATGATGGCCATTGGAAGCTTTCCAAGGGTTCAGGTTTTCAGAACTGTTTAGAAGAGATAGGAAGAGATTTGGGTCATTACAGCACTGGCCGCAGCACTGTCTGCTACGTAAGTGCATGACTAGATGGAACTTGAGCTATTCTTCAGGTCCAGATAAGGGATCTATGTGTCATTTTAAACACTGGCTTCATGTACTTGCCTGACCACAAAGGGCAATGTCACCAGGAATATAATGGCAAATAAAATAGGTCCTGCAAAAGACAATTTGCTGCTGGGTTGCAGTTTAAACTGTGACCTCTTTTGCTTACATGAGATCTTGAAAGAATATTAAATTAAGAGTTATCTTCTATGCTGGCATAAGAAGCAAATAATTTCCCATAATATGGAAATAAAATATGTGAAAAATGTTAAGTTTCTTGAAACAAGAGTTTAACCAGAAGTTAATAAACAACTCTTTCTTCAGGAAACCTTTGACTCGTGGTTTATACATACTTTTGTATTAAGTTGTGTAGCATAAAAATAAAATAAAACTATAGCAGTAGTATACTACCATTGGAGTGTCATTCCTGAGATAGCCAGATGTTCAGTTATTTTGAAATAACCCTGGAGTATAACAGTAAAGCTGCCCCCTCAAAAAAGTTTTTTGTTATTAGAATTCATGATATTAATCTAAGTTAATCTCTCCATTCCTTTGTGCTCCTCATAACATGTTGTTTAAATGTCTCTACAGTACTGATTCCATCCTATTTTATATTATTATTATCTTGATGGCTGTATTAGTCCATTCTCATGCTGCTGATAAAGACGTACCAGAGACTGGGCAATTTACAAAAGAAAGATGTTTATTGGACTTACAGTTTCACGTGGCTGGGGAGGCCTCACAATCATGGTGGAAGGCAAGGAGGAGCAAGTCACATCTTACATGGATGGTTCAGGCAAAGAGAGGAGAGCTTATGCAGGGAAACTCCCCTTTATAAACCCATCAGATCTCGTGAGACTTATTCACTATCACAAAAATAGCCCAGGAAAGGCCTGCCCCCATGATTCAATTACCTTCCACTGGGTCCCTCTCACAACACATGGGAATTCAAGGTGAGATTTGGTTGGGGACACAGCCAAACCATATCAATGGCAAAACCGTATAAGGTTCATCTTTAGATCATCCAAAACACTTGTCACTGTTCCAGCTCATGATAGATGTTTGAAAACATTTGAATGCATGAATTGGCCTACAATTTCCCTTCTTTGAAACATCTTGTCATTTATTATAATAGCCAAGTACATTTGCTCTTTGAATAATGATTCACCATACACTCTCCTAGCTGCTTGTTAATTCTTAACTTTCTCTCCCTTGTTCCTTTGGAATCTGTTATCAGTGTTTTGACAGGATGTGCACAAGTGTCAGAGCATATGTTGTCTGCATATGTACCAAAGAAGGCATATCTTTCTTTCCTTTTCTCTGCAATATTCTTCTCTTTACTGCAACTATAAATTCCCAGAGCATACCTCCTATTTTGAGCCAAGAATCAGGCTTTGAATAAGGTTTCACTCATGTAGAGTAGGATTCTGGATATTCAGCTTCAATAGTGAAGCTAAGAATTCTACGTATCTTTTCCTACTAGCTTGGAAAATATATCTTAAACTAGTCCTTGGCTATGACTTTGCCCCTTCTCAGGAATAGACAGAGTGTATTCATGCAAAACAAACACAGCATTTTCAAAGATAGAGCAAGAGAAAAAAGAGACTTCTCTAATAGGCTTTAATACAAGAATGAATTTCATAGATTTATTTCAGAGCAAATCATCCTCAATGTGGTCCCAATACAGTGAGAAGCCTCGAGAAACTGGAAATTGGGAGGACAATGTGGACAGTGTGTTCTCCTATGAGAATTTCAGTTTCACCACACAGTAAAAGTCTATGCTGGCTGTCATAATTTTTTATAATAAAATTTATCATCAAAAATACTAACAAAATGTTGCAAACCCAACACATTCACAGTCTTCTATAGTTTTAAACATACACTAAGGTCAAAGCCAATAGGATAGTCAGCTGCTTTAATTTAGGAGTAACACGAGAATGGGCCAGCCCCTAGTAGCTCCTCCATTACCTGGTCATCTGCGATGTCCACTATGATTGCATCATAGTTACACTCCTGGGAAAACACACCTGTATCCGAAATCTCCCAAATAGCAAATGGTAGCTGGAATAGGGAAATAGGTGGCTATCACTGAGTGGAATTAAGATCCCTAAGTAAGTGAATTGTAGAGAAGCTCATCTTTGATCAGGGTCATAAAAAATCTGGTGCTGGAAGGCAGGGATTAGGTGAGGCTGTAAAACCGGATGCCCCAAAGCAAATTTGCTTTGTCTTTCTTTCTCCTCACAGACTCATTCCTTATCTTCCCAATTAATGCTATCACTGTTCTCCCCTGGTACCAAAGCTTAAGACCTATGGGTTGTTTGGATGCCTAACTCTTACCCTGCTTGTCCAGTCACGCTCTGGTAATTACGTTTCTGCTTTATTCCAGTTGCCTTGATTTAGGATTTCATCTTCTCCCACTTAGTAGAGTGCCATTTTCTCCTTCCTGACCTCTCATATTTTTTGTGACTTCTTTTTTCCATCTGAGCAGCCAGACTGACCTCTCGTGTGTTTTAACGCCAGTCCTCTCTTCCACTGCCAGCCATCTCTTCAGTCCCAGGTTTATCTCCATCCCTAACTCCTCCCCCAGCTCCGTGGCTTCTCCCCACTGTCTCCTCCTGTCTTTGCCATGCTGATGGCTACTGTGGAGCGGAGTGTTGGTTAGGGGCCCTGGAGCCCTACCCTTCTAGTTTCAAAACCCACCTCTGCCTTATTACCTGTGTGACCTTGGGCAAGTTATGTAATCTCTCCAACTGTCATTCTCCTTATTTGAAAAATTATACTAATTAATGCCTAACTCAAAAGATTATTTTGAATATTAAATGAGATAATGCCCATAAAGAGTTTAGCACAGGGCGTGTTATACAGTGAAGTATTCACAATTACCATTGAAGAAATTTGATGATTAGCATTTGATATCACTGAGGCTAGGAGATGCAGCAAGAACTTCAGTGGGTAAATTTCTAGGCAGACAAACAATATTACTAAAATAGAAGGTATATGAGCCATCTGCCCCTTTTTACAAACTACAGAAAATTTAAAATTAATTCAATAAGCAGAATTCCTGGTATTATTATTAAATACCAACTTTTCAATTGACCTGGCCATAAACCATCTGTTTGTTGATAAAGACACACAACCTAAACTTACAGAAATAGTACCATTATTCAACTTTATATGCCAGTGGTTCATTTCTTTAACAAATATGTAGTGCTCTCCTTCATGCTATGCTAGACTGAACTAATTGTTCAGGACGTCAGAGGACAAGTTTAGTTCTTGCTCTGAGAAAACATCATCTGTATGAGTTTGCAAGGGTTTCCATAATAAAATAACAAAGATTGGATGGCATAAGCAACAGAAATTTATTTTCTCACAGTTCTAGAGGCTAGAAGCCCAAGATCAAAGTACCCTCAGGGTTGTTTTCTGGTGAGGGCTCTCTTCCTGGCTTGCTGACGGCTGCCTTCTTGTTGTATCCTCATATGGCCTTTCCTCTGTGCACACCTGCAGAGACAGAGCTCTCTTTCTCTTCTAAGGACACCAATACTATCCTATCAGGGAGCATGCCCCACCCTCCAACCTCATTTAACTGTAATTGCCTCCTTAAAGGCCCATCTCCAAATACAGACCTCCAAACTGGGGAGTAGGGCTTTAACGTGTGAATTTTGGGGTACATAATCCTGTTCATAACACTATCTAACCAAAGAACCAGAAAAATAGAAGATCAAGGGACACCTAGTTCAAGTTTTTAGGTGAACCATATCCTACATAAGTTAACATAAAAACATTTCTGAGAGAGAAAAAAAAGAATACTATGTTGGTACTCTAACTCAAAGATCTTGGACTGAGAATCAGGTTGTTTGTGTTCTAATCTTCCTTCTGCAGTGAAATTGCAGTTTAGGCAAATCAATTTCTCAAGTCATTCTGCCTCTCTGTGACTGAATCAAATGAAGCCTAATGATGCTTATAAAGTTGTTTTAAGACATAAAAGAGCTCTACAAGGATAAGATGCTGTCATTTTCATCACTGGCTTTCAGCTAAAAGCTCAGCCTGATATATTTTTACCATTTCAGGGAAGGCAATCTTCCTCTCCAGTTCAAGTATGTAGCATAATATCAAAGAATATTGATGTTAAAATGTGGACTTCATGATCAACATATTGATTAGACACAATTTTGAATATGTTAAGAGAGAAAGCTTCAACCTACACATCGCTGTCAACCATCAACCAACCCCAATCATAAACATCTTTAGCAGAAGACTGAATTCTCCTTTTCTTGAAATTCCATAGTGTGTGTTGCTTTATTCCAATTACACGATGTCTTAACATGAAACTGTAGTGCGATTTTCATTCAGTTCTTAATTTCAGATAGCCAGAATATATTTCTTTATAACTAATCGAGAAATGTAACTATAATGAAGTCAGCATTACTTGGTAAAAAGATTTAAAACAAAATGCTGTTTCTCTACTAGTCAAACTAAAAGTTGTCTGCATAGGGGACATCTGTAATGTAAAGGAGGTCAGGGGCATGCAATGAATCAATTCAGGAGTCTTCATAAGCGCAATCATTCTTTTCTACTAAACTAAAATTGTTAAGATCCTTTTCATTTTGAACATAATCACTTTTATAGTTTCCAAGTACAGGAATCTTTAAAATCTATAGCTAGAGATGTGTAGGTAAGAATAATATATTCAATGAACTTCTTTTTCATGGGGTGTAATCTGTATAATTGTTTAATACAAGGAAAACCACAATAAAGAAATCATGCCCATTCTCTAGGGAAACAGAATAAAAGCACACAGGGTCAAATATGCAGATTCTGTGTGTAAATAGCACTGATGAAGTGCATATCTTGCATATTTTACCTTTATGTGCTTCCTTCTGTGGGAGAGTAACAAACTCCCTGCAGGTCTATAGTAGTGACAATGATTAAAACTTGGGATAAAGCAGAAGAGGATCTGAAATTGTTAGAAAAACTCTGTGATCCCCAATCTGTTTGCTCCACTGCATGAAAGACACCAGATTTACCAACAGCTGAAACTGATGCTGGGCTTGAACACAGGTGAGAATCAAGCAGCAAAACTCAGCTTTTTCTTTCTTGTGCCCCTTCTAGTACAGACAGTCCATAAATATTTACTGAAGGAACGAATGAATCACACAGACGGAGCACAGTTGGGCAAGCCAGTCTCACACGTCTTCCGCTGGGACGAGGACGAAATATTTATAAGTTGTGATCAATAAAATCTTCCCCACCTGATACCTTTCTCCCTTCTACCCCATCACGACACAAAAACCTGCTCCCAGTTCCTCTGCTTGTACCACCTACAAGGTTTTCCTAGTTATCCTATGCTACTTCCCTGGGGAAGCTTTCTTGGCCACCAAAGGAAAGAATAAGGCAGGAGTTCTCATTGACACCAGTGGGACCAATTGTTTTCTCCCATCACTGCTGTGGTTACCACCCCAACCCTGACTGGTGCCTTAAAATACACGCATTTTAGTAAGGGTGAGAGAACTCAGTTCTACAAACTGCTTATAGACCAGACACATGAAATGTGCACAGTTTTACCACACTCTCTGAGAATAACATAATATGCCATGAAGATCTTCAAAGCCCACACTGTTTTATTTTCCTTCTAGTTAATGATGCCTTGGGCTTTAGGGCCACAGATCTCTCTTTTACTTTGCTAGTTCAGTTTAGTTTCCACCTCAGGCCCTAGCTGAGATATAAAGGTATGCAAGTAGAGCTGTGGAGAAATTGTCCTGTGTGTTCTACAAGACAGGGTCACATTTGGCTTTTGGTTGCAAATATCCTATTTACTTCCAACTGAAACTCAATAATACAGCATTCTGTTAATTCTATCCACATGAACTCACCGACCGCCTCTTATCTATGTCAGAAATACAAAGTCCTCCTCAGTTCCTCTGGAACTAATTTTTTCATCTCGATTAGCACATCTAGGAGTCTTCCTCCTTGAATCATGTCCTCCTTTGTGTCTTAGTTTTGATGATTTTTCTCATCAGTCCTTTCCTTCCACTCTCAATCACATCAGACTGGCATCTCTTCATCTTTCTTCTTTCTTTTTGTGTTTGAAACCACAAGTGTTTTTAGGATTCCAGGTTGATTGAACTCTACTCCATACATACTCCAAAATTTTCTTACCAGATTGTATTTCTATTCTTTTTTTTATGGCTGAGTAATATTCTCTTGCATATATACACTACATTTTTGTTATCCATTCATCCATTGATGGACACTTAGGTTACTTCCATATCTTTGCTATTGTGAACAGTGCTGCAATAAACATGGGAGTACAGATATCTCTTCAATATACTGATTTCTTTTCTTTTGCATATATACCCAGCAGTGAGATTGCTGGATCCTATGATAGTTCTAGTTTTAGTTTTTTGAGAAACTTCCATTCTATTTTCCATAATGGCTGTACTACTTTCCATTCCCACTAACACTGTTTGATCGTTTCCGCTTGCCCATATCCCCATCAGTATTTGTCCCCATACAAATTTATTTCTTGTGTGATTGACAACTTAATTACAATATTATGACCCTTTTCTAATCAGTCTGGGACAACTTAAAGTCTGCAGTGGCTTTAAGGAGATTTCCTTGAGAGCAATTAATTACTGTGTTGAGCCATCCTGCCCATTTTGAGATGAAGCTTATCTTGCACTGTGTGACCCTGGCCTTGCCAGTGCATTCCTAAAATGGAAGAACAGCAAGTGAGGTGTCAGCAGTCAATCACTCGCCTAGCATGCTCCCATGCTGAATGCTTTTCCATTCAAGAACCATAATCAGATCTAATGATTTGCAAGATAGAAAAGAACACTCTCATTTATCTTGCAGAGTGCATCAAGGTATGTGGGAAGGATGGAGATATAAATGCAAATGACCTTGACAACAAGCTAAGAAAAACTAGTCAGAACTTTGAACTCAATGATGTTTAAGAAAGATTCATGGGTTAAGTTGTACATTAGAAGTTTTTTGAAGTAAAGATATACAAAATAGAGTCTTAAGTCACTCCAAGGTAAATGGAGTGAGATACTTACTGAACATGAGTTAAAATTGTTTTTTTTTTCTGATCATGCACATTAAGATGTGATGAATGAAAAGTGTGCTGCATAGCATATGAGAGTCGAAAGGTAAGTCCAAGACACCCCCTTTGATTGGACCCTTTATTGGTACACTTAATGATAAGTGACAGAACCGCAACTCAAACTTGCTTAAAGAAAAAGGAAATTTTAGGTTTCATAAAATTAAGAAGCCTTTAGACTGGCACTAGTTTCAGGCACGAGTATATCCAAGGATTCACAAGATGCCAATAGGAGCATGTTTTTCTCCCTGCACCTCAGGTCTACCTGTCTTTCTTGTCTTTATGCTACATTCTTGTGCAAACATGTTACCAGCATGCCTCCCTTGAACTCAGGGCTCCTGAACCTAAATTTCTCTACATCCAAAGGGCTCTGATGGGCCCATCTTGGGTCCCATGCCACTTCCTGGACTAAATAGTGTGTCTACAAGATGGAATATTCTGTGTGATGGCAGGCAGGCTCAGCTGATGAGAAGTTCTACTAGAATTAGGGGGAATAGGGAAAGGTACTAGGCAGACTGAAACAAAAAGGAAGGGGACCAGAGGAAACATTTCCTACAGATCTGCATGTAGGGATCTGAACAAGACATAAGTCATCTACGTGGTTTATAGGACTGACAATGAGTGAGAATTAAGTGGAACCTTTTAGGTTCTGAGATCTCTGTCAACGATTGGCCAAAGATGAAATATGAAGTAGGTTTTTAGTTTTTGCATAAAAGAAATGCAATTGGTTATACAATATTTGGGGGGAAAGAATGATAAAAGTCAAAAGAATAAAATAAAAATATGTAATCTAACCACCATAAATGTGTTGGGCAAATTTTTCTTGCATTGTATACAAATATGTGTTTATGAATCAGAATTATTCAGTATCTATACTGTATTTTTGTTTAAAATATTGAGAACATTTTGGCATACGATTAAAGCAGTCTACAAAAGTTACAAAAGTTTTAATGGCTAAATAACAGCTCATCTAATGGATGTGTTGTAGTCCATAATCAATGTCTGTTTTACATATTTAAGTTTCCCATTTTTTACTTTCATAGGTGATATTAAAATAAATATTTTGACAGCACATCTCGTCATTTTCTGAAAATTGAATCCAACTAGTTAAATTACTGAGTCATAGATATGAACATATAAAAGATTTTGGTGTGTGTTGTAGCATTTCTATCCATAATATAACTATTTTTACCAGCAATATGTGGAATGATCCTTACTGTTTCCCAAAAATGATGATTTTTCAGGTATTATATTGTGAGATATAAGAAGCAAGCATTCTTGTTTCCCCCACGATATCTACTCTTAAAATCACCTAGTAAACATTTATTAAATTTTAAAGAATGGGCCATAGCAAGTATATGTTTTTAATTCTGCATTACAAAGCCAAAAGAGAGAGTGTGTGTTAATGAAGTAAATCTCTGCTTATTTTAATATCAGTAACACACATTGTTGTGGATGTAGAGAAATGACTCTTCTATAAAACATAGTATTTCATCTGGCAATTGAAGAGATGTACATTTTAACCCCAAAATTATTTATTTGGAATTATATCCAAGGAGATGTTTGATCAAATACACACATATATATTTGATATTTATCAATGAGATCTTTATAATATCAGAAATCTTAAAGTTATTTCATTACTCATCTGTATTTATTTAAAATAGATCCTAGATATTCATTCAGTGGATGCAATACAGCCATTATAAAGGAATGCCTTGAGTTAAAGTTGGCTACATTGAAATCTTGTTCCACCCCAGCCCACCAAATACCAGCCTTGTGCCCTTGCACAAATATCTTGTCTGTGACTGAGTTCTGTAAAATTTATTTTGAGCATTAAGTTGGATTTTACATAGAAAAACCTTACCAGGTTCTAATGTTAAAATTTTTATAATTTTTATTAAATGGAAAAAATGTTGATGTGAACAAGCTATCAAATAGCATGGCTAAGAATATCCCATTTACATAAAATTATATATGTGTATGTCTGCATAGAGATCCAGAATAACATTAATCAAAATATGAATTGGATTATTTCTCATTTGGAGAACATTGGGTGGTTTTTGCTTTCCTCTTTATATTTTTCTCTATTGCTTGAATTTTCTCTATAAGTATTTATTATCTGTATGATCATAAAAAAGTTAATAATTGCATTTACTTTTTAAAAAAGTCAAATTATGTAAGAACTTCTTTAGAAAGGTCTGTACTTCATAGCTGACTTTCCCAAAGCCATGTTGCCAGATTGCTTCAGGATAGCATGAGAACAAGGTCTACTAATTTTTGTTCATATATTTTTGTTTTACTAATTTTTGTTCAAATGCCTGCTATCAGCTAAAATGATCCTGGGCAAAAGGAACCAGCAATGAGCTTAGGCTACAACAATTAGAAAATTCCAGGCTTTGGCTGGGTGCGGTGGCTCATGCCTGTAATCCCGGCAGTTTGGGAGGCCAAGGCGGGTGGATCACGAGGTCAGGAGATCCAGACCATCCTGGCTAACATGGTGAAACCCTGTCTCTACTAAAAATACAAAAAAATTTGGCTGGGCATGGTGGCGGGCGCCTGAAGTCCCAGCTACTCAGTAGGCTGAGGCAGGAGAATGGCGTGAACCCGAGAGGCGGAGCTTGCAGTGAGCCGAGATCGCAACGCTGCACTCCAGCCTGGGGGACACAGCGAGACTCCATCTCAAAAAAAATAAATAAATAAAAAATAAAAAATAAAAAAAATAAAAAAATTGCAGGCTTTGAAGAAAAAGGCTAGAAGTTCTGCCACAATTAGCTGTGTGACCTTGGGCAAACCTCATGATCTCCCGGATCCTGTCTTTTAGTTTCTTTTTATTTCCAATTATAAAATAATTATCTGAAACCTTCTGTACTTTTAAGAACATAAAATGATCCGAAAACTGATGTATTTATTTATTTAGTTGCTAGTAGGTGGTTTTAACCAAATCTCAAAATACTAGCCTTGGACTAAGTATTTATTCAGAGATAAGTGGAGGAATTAGGTGGTTGACGTGAATCTTCAAAGGATGAATTTAGTAAAAAAAAAAAAAAAAAAAAAAAGGAAATTAGTCTTTAAAATTATAGAGAATTTATGATCTGGAAAGTTTGTTCAAGCTCAAGATATAAATAGATTTCATAAAGTTTCAGATAAGTATGCCATAGGTTACTGAGATTTTATTGCTATAACTCTTAAATTTGAATCATGAGAGGCAATCATGGTCCCTTAACACCAAGATCAAGAGCCAGAATAAAAGGGGATGAAATGTGTGCAAACACGAGTTGTCCATTTTGTGCTACACAATAGCTGAGTGTGTGTTGATTCTTTAATAAATTCGAATGATGACATCAAAAATATACACAGCCTATGATAATCACAGCCCTGAACTTGGATATTTCTCTAATTATTTTTCCTTTTCTCATTTTACTACAAAAATACTAAGAAAAATACATCCTCTTAGGTACCTGCATTATACTAGTTACTATGCTTAGGGGTTACCTGTATTACCTCATTTAATCCTTACACTTGACTGCTGGGATGATGTTATTCCTGTTTACTTACAGGAGAAAATCAAGGCCAGAGAGGTTAAGTGCATATACAAATCCAAGGTTGGAGGCAATCGATCTGGAATCTACACGCAGGTTCTTCTGATTAGCAATATGTCATCCACAGTTCCTGACATATTGAGCTATTGCTATGTAATGAAGGTCACAGTGACTACTGTGGAGCATGTGAGAAAATATAAAATTACTTATCTAACTGATGAGTCTAATGAACACCAGACGATGTTCTCTACAATCGGTTTCTTTGATACAGATACGTAACTGACTTCCTTTTTAATTGAACAGAAGGAACATATTATTGACTCACTTAACAAGGGATACTTTCAGAATGTATAGTAATTTGTTCTGTGCAAGAAAACCTGTTAGGGGCCACACTTTTTTTCTGAAGGGTAACCTTCAAGGTATTTTCCCTGAACCATTTTTTTTCTCTACAGATTATAGAGGATCTGAAAGACTAAGATAAAGCACTCCCGTTAGAAGCTGTGATGACAGACGAACGAGTTGAATAGTGACAGGCAGTGTTGGGTCCTTTTCCTATTTCTTTCATGAAAATGGAACCGTCATTCATTCAGCCAGGAGCCTGGTCAATACGGTGAGCTCCTGTGTGTGTACAGGAAGGGGCCTTTGATAACTGCATAAGGCAGACAATTCATCTGGAAGCTCTAGAAAATAAGAGGTGGAAAAATGAGCTCTCAATGTCCACCTGGGTTTTGAAAAGGTAGATATTTGAAGTTGTGGCAGGCTGCTTTGTAATTAAATCGGTCGCTGAGGTCAGTTTTCATAGCAGTCCAATTCCAGATGTGATCATAGCGTCATGAGCCATGCCTTTATAAATGTTACATTTCCTGGGATCAAATTATTTGCCAGAATTTTCTTCCTAATTTAAAGAGTTTAAGTGCCACATTATTTTGGATAGTATTTTGCTATACTGGTGTTTTTGTGTCATGGAAAACAGTCAGAGGGCATGGCATGGAATAGCAAAAAAAGGAAAACCTCCTTCCAATTTCTGTAGAGCAGAATTCACTGCATTCGTATCCTGCTGTCCAGTTTTGATTCAACTGGACCAATTTCTCTTTTAGCTACTATGATAAATGTAGTGTTTACTGAAAAGAGCTGATCATATTTTCTACTCTCTTATATACCAATCTTGAAGCGTCAGAATGCTCCTGTTATCTGGAAACATAATCCATTATATGTAGAGGTTCTTTCTCTTCTGTGATTTGAACCTAGTCTTTAATTTATTTCTATTTTGAACTGAATGTAAAGCTGATTACCCATCAGAGAAGAAGACTGGCATAATCAAGTAAGACAAGGGCAGGCTCCTTGGAATTTTTCTTGGATAGCTTTTCTAATAGACTGAAACTAATTCTGAGACTCTACCTGTCACTATGCACAGCGCCTAATTCCCATGCAGCTGAATTAGTGTGTGTGAAATACTCTCTTTCTGAGGCCCTAGTCACTTAGAATTTATCTCAGCTCTGAAGCAACGACTGTTAATAACCTGAATAATTGTGGAGGCATTCCCCTGTACTAAAAATTATATGCAGACTAAATCACCACAATTCGATTATGATGGATGCAATTAAAATAAATTATGTAAATGTACTATAAGAATAATTAGAACTAGAAATGTTGATGAGTTAATTGCCATGTCTATGTACTTATGACACAGAAATCGAAGAAATTTGGAAAAAATTTAGATTATCTTAAACATAAAACAGATCAAAAAGCATGAAAAATACTTCGGTAATGGGGACAAAAGAAGTCTCTTCTTGACATTCACTCAGGACTTTGCAAAAGAGATGAAGGTCGCACAATTCACTACATGGAATTTAGGGACTTGACAACCTGAAGGCTGAGTGACAAAGAGGCTTGGTACAAACTAAAGGATGAATTAGGCGACAGAAGTGGCTTTACTGCTCAGTAATTAGAACTTTGAGGGAAATCTAAGGTCAGAAAGTAATGGTTAACGTGGATTAATATATATTCAAAAAGCAAACTTTTAAAAGAACAGGAAACATAACATCAGAGTGAACTCAGGCTTTTGTCCCTCACTTTTAAGCTGTGTCCGTTGCCTGAAAGCATTGGCAACCCTGCAGCCATGAGTACCACTGCAGCCCTCGTTTCAGCTCTAAATACAATACTGAGGCAAATGGTGTCATCTAAAAAAAATAAAAATAAAAGACCTAGAAGCCAGATTAAAGAGGCTCCTGCAGACACAGGATGAGACAAATTGAAAATCAAAAAGAATAATGGCTGAAACTGATTGAAACAAATTACCGCTCCGTCATTTCATAATGACACTCAAAAAAGGTTTTAAAAATTTGGAGCAACGAAACAAAATATACTAGACATTATTGGAAGCTGCTAAGGCACCAATTCATCATCATCTTAAACTTGATAATTACAGGGAAGAGTAAGCATGTATTCTGTCCTTTTAGTAGAAATTGTTCTTCGGACTAACCAAAAGAACTTAAGATATCAGTGAAGTTTTCAAACAGGAGAAATGGTAGAAATAGGAAAGCATCATTTTGTAACTTGCAGTGAAACAAATTTTTAAAAACAAATTAAAAGGTAAAGGTGTAGTTCTGTTACTGCTTTAAAGAAACAAGGGATATGTAAAAACTAATGCAATGAGGGAAACATTTTTGGATCCTGATTCAAACAAACTATTAAAAATATTGTTTAGACATTAGGCGATGTTTGAATATGAATCATGTATTAGATGAGAATATGGGTTTTTAAAACTAATTTTAGTAAAAGAAATAATGCATTGTATTACATAAGAAAAAAATTTTAATTCATATTGAAGAATTTGAGTAAATGACTTGATATTTGAAGTTTTATTGAAGGTATCCCAGCCAAAATAAAATAGGAGCAGGGAGACTAGACAGGAATAAATGAAAAAAAATGGCAAAACAAATAATGTTTATGAGGCTTAGTGACGGATCCATGTGGACTATATTTTCAACTCTTTTGCATGCTTAGAAATTTTCGTAATAAAAAGTTTTTTAAAAATCAAAACATTGTTTAGGCATAAACACAGAAAGACAGACAATAGAAGGTAATAAATTAACGTCAATTGCCATTATCTATTGATTTATATGTTCCCTGAGATCTTTACATAAAATTCGAGGTTGTAAACTCTAAATAGATGCCTACACATGTAGTAAATGGGGTGAAAAATGAGAAGTAGGGGGGAGTTGTGACCTCAGGCAGAAAAATTAACCCTGCCAGCTTGGATGGTGACAGCTTAAGTGTATGAGTGATAAGAAGTGTCAGGGAGAGTTTAGCATAGTGACTTGGGGCACTCATCTTCCTGGGCGTCATCTCTGTAGGGGTGTCAGACATGAGGTAGATTTGAAGAACAAAAACAAAAAAGCATATTCCTAGATAATTTGTCACATTTCAAATGTTTACTGTTTGGTTCTGTTCTCAAAAGATCCACCAGCGTTAATTAATAGCAGCCAGGCGCAGTGGCTCGTGCCTGTAATCCCAGCACTTTGGGATGCCAAGGCGGGCAGATCACTTGAAGCCAGGAGTTTGAGACCAACCTGCCCAATATGGAAAACCCATGTCTACTGAAAATACAAAAATTAGCCAGGCATGATGGCACAAGTCTGTAGTCTCAGCAACTTGGAAGGCAGAGGCGGGAGAATTGCTGAACCCGAGAGGTGGAGGTTGCAGAGAGCCAAAATCATGCCACTGCACTCCAGCCTGGGCGACAGAGAGAGACCCTGTCTCAAAATAATAATTAATCATAATAATATTGATAGCAAACAGTAGTATTACAGTTAAAGCCAGGGCCAGCTTCGTGGCCATCCAGTCCGCACTGGTTCCTATGCTTAGAAAGATCCCACACCTGGTTTAGTGCTGTGCTGTTGCCATCTTGGAATTTCTAGAAATTTTAAACAAGGAGCCTCACATTTTCATTTTCCACTCAACCCTTCAAATTATGTCAAAAGTCCTGGTTAGAGTGGCTTATATACAAAGTTTGTAGGGAGTAGATTTAGTGAATTTGATGAAGTTTTATAGTTCATTCTCCCGAAGGAGACTTGTTAGTCACTGAAGAGTCGCTTCACAGTATTTATTTTTCTTTTTAACTTCCCAACTCTTTTGGGGACAGCTAAGTAAACACAGCCTCTAGCAGTATGGTATTACTTGGGACAATATTAACTTCATAACAATGACACACAAAAGCAACATCCAATTTCAAAATGTGATTGTTCTCTAGATCAAGAATTTTGTTCTGAAATATAATTTTCAGATATAGGTGTGCTTGCTGATAGTTCTAAAATATTGAGCTTGATATAAAGGCAAACCTGTCTAAACATATGGAATTCTTTTGGTAGTCTTAGCCATGCTAACAAATATGTTTTCTGAATACAGCTTTTTTTCGCCACTGATAAAGGAATACTTTCAATAAGGAAATGATAGCAAGTCTTGTAGGGTTACTATTTGGTATTTGCAAGGTAATAACCAGCTAACAGCAATGTATCAATGATTGCATTTGTGTAGACATCTTGACTAAAGTCGCACAGACAGTAGCAGAAAGTCACTTGTCACTGTGCAGCTGACACTCTTGCATAATGAGGATTAGGATAGCCGATGTTTTGTCACAGTGCCAAAGTTAATCATGGTCTAAGGACATTGAAAAAAAGCTGAGAAGAGAATGAATTAATCACCATTAAAAACAGATTTAAAAAGTAATCCTGAAGGGGAACTTTTAAGAAAAAAATACTACTTTGAATAATACAAAGTTCTTTCAATATTAAAAAAATGAAAGATGCTTCTAGAAGGGACTCCTTCCTCTAAGACATCAGTATTATAACTGTAGGCAGGAAATCATTTTCTAGAAATTAACCTTTCAGGGCAATTCCATCAAATCATGAGTTTTTATTGCTCCAAAGAAATAAACCCTTCATCAGAATAGGATTCTGGATCCAAGTCTCTTTGGCATCCTCCCTTTAGTGTCTTTATCAGAGTTAGCTACAGAACATTAAGGTTCCAGAATACTTAAGTCAGTCTGTCTGTTAGACTTGGAGGGAGGAAGATGATTATTTAAACAGTCAGATAGTTGTGGCATGAAAACAAGTTATTAAACCTCTGGTTGAATAACCTCTGAACAAATGCAAATGTTAACTTTGAGACCGATGGAATAATGTCACCCTACCTGTTTTTAATATTTGAGAATGGACACAAGCAAGGGGACATAAGGGTACCTTCCTCTTGCCCCCTGCAAACTGGCTGCCAAGGGACTTGTAATGATGGCAGCTGCTTTGGGACAGTCAGGCACCAATCCTCTGCCCAAATAGTCATTTGTTCTTCCACTCCTAACTCTTTGCTTGCCTGACATTTTCTGAGAGATTGCACTATTTTTCTTTTCTTATATTTTTCACTCATTTTAAAGAACGCTTTTTTCTGAACAAGCTATTTCCTTAAAGTATTCAAAGAAACAAAATTCCAGGCAGAAGGAAATTTGCATTCTGATGTTGTTTAGAGTTCCAAAGCCTGATGGATGGCTGCCTTCTCTGTAGCTCCTCCAAGTCATTTCAGATCTACAAGTGCTTCATGGCCTGTCCTAAACCTATAAGACTTGAAGTCTTATAGGTTTGACTTGCACCTTAATTTCGACTTCCCTCCATGTAAATAAAATAGAAAACTAATGCCTACATTAGCACTGGATAGTCACGAATTGTTGTTTTTGTTCTTTTTTTTAATGTAATCAAATTTAAATTTTCTACTCTTATTTCTCTCAGTTGGCTCTTGTGTTTCTAGATATACTCCACAGTTGGTTTCCTTAGAGCTTCAGATAAAAATCTTAGCCTGGATCTTAATAATTATACCTGATGGACCAAGAGCTGAGTTCAGTCACATGTTGTAAACAATCAAAAGCTAACTTATGAACATATGGCAAATGTAATTCTTTGATAAGAAACAAGACAGCAAGTTGCCATCTTGATTACATAGATGTAATATGATTATTGTCTTTAGCTATCTATTCTTGAAGTACATATGTAGCACTTTATCAGGAAGGTCCACTGAAAAACAAACATGCAACTCTGGAAAGATAGATTTGCTTCAAATAATTAGGAAATAGAAAAACTGTGATGAAAGAAAAATAGAGAATTTATTTACACCTTCAAAGTCTCTTAGAATATGTCAAGTAAAATTGAAAATGAATCAAACACAGAAAAGAAGCAAAATTCTTCTGCTGTAAGATTTCAGGAAATACATAGCTGCTAAGATTCAGCAATTTAATTACAAAACTGGCACAAAGGCACAATTTAGTTGTGGTGAGGAAATTTAATTCTCCTAACATCAGCTAAAAGTCTGTTTCTCAAAAAATTGGGACACCTGTTAACTGTTTTACTTATCTCACTGAAAATTTATCTCTTAAAAGATTACTGATAATGTCACACTCTCTTTTCTTTAGTTCCAAGAAGTTCATGGCAGCCATCATGCCAGGCAATGAGAGGACATTCCTACTGCTTTCTCTCCCCTAAGCTCTAGTTTAGTTTCTGATGCCCTGAACATCAAGGAAGAGCCAAATATCCTGGCCAAAGCTAGTTCAGCTGTGACAGTTGGGGTAGGGAGAGGTGACGTAGTAAGGATCTTTGACCTTGGTTTTCAGTAAGTTAATTAAATATCTTATGACTGGACATGGTGGCTCAGGCCTGTAATACCAGCACTTTGGGAGGCTGAGGCAGGCAGATAGCTTGAGCTCAGGAGTTCTAGACCAGCCTGGGCAACATGGTGAAACCCCATCTCTACAAAAAAATACAAAAATTAGCTGGGCATGGTGGTGTATGACTGTGGGCCCAGCTACTTGGGGGGCTGAGGTGAGAGGATCACTTGAGCCCAGGAGGCAGAGATTGCAGTGAGTCCAGATCGCTCCACTGTACTCCAGCCTGGGTAACAGAGTGAGACACTGTCTCAAAAAATAAGTAAGTAAGTCAATAAATAAATAAAATTTTACTTCTAGCAGCCATGGGCATTTGCTTCAGGTTATTCTGAAGAACAATGCTATTCTTTTTCTTTAGATTTCCTTCCAGAAAGGAATTCTTCTTAGTTTCCCGTTCAATCTCTCAAGGTAATAAGGTATATTTTATTACCTTATTTATTGTTTTCTATATAATAAGCTTTTCATGAAGGCTTAAAGAGAAAGTACAAATTATTATTGTTTTTCTTTGACATTTACATCCACTTACTGTTCCTAAGGACAATTCAGTCCCTCCTCCCATGCGTAAACCTTTCTATCTGATTAGATCCAGGTTGTTACTGATAGACATAAAATTATGTGCACATGTACCCTAAAACTTAAAGTATAATAAAAAAATAAAAAAAGGAAGAAATTATGTTCAATGTAAAAATAGTAATCCATTTTAAATTCCCTTCATTTCTGCAGCCTGTTTCTCCAGACAACTCAAAATTGTCTGAATCCCATAAGACAGTTTCTCTGAGCATATTGTTTAATGAGAGAAACTTTAGACATTCTGAATAAAACAAGGGAATTACTGATGTCCCAATGCTCTTTGCAATGAGTACCTCCGGTTTACCATTGTGGAGGAAATATTGCATTGACTTTCTACCAAAATCCATGTCTTATCTGGAAGAATGCCTACTATTCATTGAAAATCATTTCCAGACCTCAGATAACACAAGGAACCAGACTGCCATATCAGACTCGCAAAAATCAGAGCTCTTACAAAGTATCCAGCTTTCCTAATAATTCAAAGGATGCAGATGATGATAAAGGCAATTCACAAAAATGTCTGCGATCACTAGTGCAGCTCCTCACATCCTGTGCCACACGAGGATGTGGGCTGGTCCAGATTTAATGTTTGAGGTTTCTAAGTGATGCATGTAGGCCATCGTTTCCACATGGAAGCCATTGTGGTTACAAAACAACTCCATTTGTTTGCTCCATAATTATATCGTTGACCTAACATTTTCCACTGGGCCATATCCCACAAACCCGGGAGTTCCTCATTGATTTGCTGTAAGCAACCTAGACAGACTAGATACACCCCGTAAAAAGGATGCCACAGAAAAGGGTCTCATTACCTTTCTGCTAGTAAATACCTTCAGGAGGCCTGATTAGTATGTTTCCAAGGATTCTTTACTGGGTCATTTCTCTCTCTCTCTTTCTCTCCCTTCTCTTCTTGGACATCCTCAGAGAAGACACGATGGGTTACTAAATAAGCCGCAAACCCTTTCCTTCTCAAGAACCATTTCTATAGCAAATGTTATTACATTATGACCTTTTTTAAAAACTTGTGTGCCCCTCTCCATATGGTGATTTATCATTTGTAACACACTCACACTGCACAAACCACCAGAAATCTTTATCTACTATGGTAAAATTTGAGCTTCACTAAGGGAAAAAAAAAATTGAAGAACTTCCAAAGAGTTTTCTCCTCGTCTTTGTGACTGGTTGCTTTTACTACCCTAGGAATTAAATGTGATTTTTCCCTTTAAACGTCAGATTTGGGAGTATTGCTCCCTCTTCTGCTCTCAGCATTCTTACTCAATGATTAGTCTTCAACATTCTCACATACTCTCAGCCACTTTGAGTAAACGAAGATACATCATTCAGGAGTGAGAATTAATTGTAAACAAAATATTTAGATTTAGGAAGATTAAATATTTTTACCAGAGTTATACATTACAGTTTAGAACATTAATAAATCATTGTGGCTGAGTTTTACAACTGTTTCAGTTTCATGTCAAGCCATGTAGATAATTTTTCCTGGCCTTCTGGTCCTTAGAATGACCAAGTCCTTTGAGGCTGAATCTCAAGGCAAATGGAGAAATTTCTTGGTTGAAGTCAAACCAGCTGACTTAGGTAGTTCTTGTTCATCAATCCATTAATTCAACAAGTTGCCATTAAACCTTGTGCTCTGTGGACAGTATTATCTTAGATTTTGGGAATACTGTAGGAAGCAAGGCAATCATGGTTCTGGTCATCATGATTCTGACCTCCTCATAAAGACCTATAGAAGAAATCAAGAAAACAAATTCAACTAAAGTAATTACAAATTGTGATAAGCCAAAGGATCTTTGAACTGGGCTTTTTATAGCAGTTATATTCTTATGAGGTTATTCAACAAAGATAACTAGCACACAGAAGAAGATTGCATTATGGATTCCAGCTGCTGGCATTATGGTATATGGCTTAGATTAATTTTCATGAGATTCCCAAAGAATGAAATTAATCATCCAGTACCAGAGAAAATCAATAAACTTCAAACTGCTTTGAAAATACTAACATAAGAAGGTTAATACCTTAATTGTAAAGTTATCTGAAATGGTATTAATGACAAATGTTTTGTCTCTTAGAATACACATTGGAAACTTCCTGAATGCTGCTGAAACTGATGTGAATTTTTTCCTTTGCATAATTTAATCTTTAGATAGTAGATTCCAATCAAGATTTTCTGTTCCAGGTACATCTTTAAGCCTAATCACTTTCCTCTTTCCTGCTTTTCTCTTCCCAACTCCAAGCACATGCTTGTGCTTATAAAAAATGGCATTCAAGTTCTGTTTTGAATAGAGTAAGGCTTTAGAGGTTTCCTTCAAAACAGAAAGCCCCGAAGTGCCTGTTTCTGTATATTCCTCCTGTACATCCTCCTGTGCTTCAACAGTCACCATTTAAGTACCCGCCATTAATTCATCCAACCCTTAGGCATCAAGCCCCAATGCTGTAGAAGGCTCAAACTAGGTGGTTGGGGGATTATTGTCACAGATGCTGTACTCGAGGAGGATATAACTTCATGGGGGATATATAAATAATAATAGCACCATAAGTTATATCTTATCAGGCATTGAGCTGTAAGATTGGAGAGGATGGTAATAATTGTGTATATTCAAAGTAACACCTGAAGATCTTTTAATTAATCCACAAAGCACAGAATATACAGTTCTACTCACAGGTTAATGATGATCTAATGAATCCATTAAGGCTAGATTTTCCTCTGTCGCTGGAACAAAGAACAGATTCTTCAGTCAAGCACCAAATAGAGTGGGTGGCTATGTTTATGGGCTATGGCGTATGAAAAAAAATACATGCATGTTAATGCAAAAGTCAGTCTTAGTATATTAATACAGTATTAGTATATTCATATACTAACTCCTTGAGAGACACAGGGAGCTACGATGAAGACAAAAGTAAACTTAGAATTTCCATCATAGTCTCACTAATATTTGAAGTGTATATACTCACTGAGTAGATGATGAACACATTTATTTTTCTCTGATATGTTTCTCTCTCTCTCTCTCTGTCTCACACACACACACACACACACACACACACACACACACACACACCATTCTGGTCAACAGAAACAACATAAGCAAAGTTTCAGAAAGCATAAATTAAGTGACATCAATGGAGCAAGGAATATATGCAATTAGTAATAGAAAATAGTAACAAAGTATAGCTGAAAATTCATATAGAAGACCATGAATATTAAGCAAAATTTGGACTATATTCAGTAGTTTATGTAAAGCCACTGAAGATTTTTGAAACAGATAGTGAGTGACATTATGATTTTGCTGAAAGGCAAACAGGATGAATTCAGTTGTAAGCCTACCGAATCTGAGCTGCTGCGGAGGCAATTAGATGCACTCATATCTAGCTACTGGGAAGTCCTAACTAGAGATGAAGCCTGGTGAGCCATTTCCAGATGCTTTTTTTTTTTCAATCTCTTCAGTGCCTAGAACAGTTCCAGGCAATGTATATGTTCAGTAATTAACTACTGAATTAATACTATTTATGATATTAAGGATATGATGCATACATAACTAAACACTGAATGGAAGAATAGATGGATGTATAAGTGGGGGGAGGGAGGGAGGGAGGAAGGAAGGAGGAAGGAAGAAAGAAAGGAAGGAAGAAAGGGGAAGGGGAAGAGGAGAAAGGAAAGGAAGGGAAGGAAGGGAAGAAGGAAGTTTGCCTCTTGAATTTTTCTAGTCTGAACCTTTCTACTAAATATCTATTGTGTTGTTCGACAGTTATTTGTAAACATGAGGTCAGATTCTGGGCAACTTTAGACATCTCAAAAGTTTGTTGTATGTGCAATCAAGAGTAAAGATCCGGCTGGGTGCGGTGGCTCATGCCTGTAATCCTAGCACTTTGGGAGGCCAATGTGAGCAGATCACCTGAGGTCGGGAGTTCGAGACCAGCCTGACTAACATGGAGAAACCCCCGTCTCTACTAAAAATACAAAATTAGCCGAGCATGGAGGCGCATGCCTGTAATCCCAGCTACTCGGGAGGCTGAGACAGGAGAATCGCTTGAACCCGGGAGGCGGAGGTTGTGGTGAGCCAAGATCATGCCATTGCACTCCAGCCTGGGCAACAAGAGCAAAAACTCAGTCAAAAAAAAAGAATAAAGATCCATGAGCAGCCAATGATTGCAGCTGTGATTGAATCACTTTAGTTATGAGATGCAGGCTGTTTGGTGGTGAAAGCTGTGGTGTTGGGAGAAATGAGGAGAGGGAGAATACGATACTTTACTCATTTTTCTTTTTTTTTTTTTTTTTGGAGACGAAAGTGGAAGTAGGAATTAGAAGAGCATCTTAGCAGGGCATGCCTTCTGACAGTGGCAAAGAAGAGGAGCAGCTAAAAGAAGACTAAAGGTAGAACAGCTCTCCTCTCTGGGGAGGCAAAGAGCCGTTAAAAGTGTCAGTCACTTCTAAGGCTAGCACTGTGTTTGTGTTTCTCTGAAGACTTATCACATATGGCAAGTTCTACGAACTGGAAAGGGGGTCAGAAAGGCATTGACTATAAGGGCAAGCCAAGCCCTTCTTGCTTCAGTAGTTTCCTGGGGCATGACTGTTTTGAGACAGCTGAACACTTCAGTCTTCACTCTCACTACCCAACACAGAACAGCAGTGTGGGGAGCTAAGTCAAGTTCAGAAGAATATTCTTGCTTGCTGGACTGAGAGCACAAGCCTCAAAACAGAGTTCAGAGGATGTTAGCAAGTATCTGGCATCCCTGCCTTCTAACCTGCAGCTCATCTTGCTGATAAGGTGCGTGCCATTCCAGTTCCTGGGATCAGTCCAGTGCTGAGTCAAAACAGCAGGAGCTCAAATTTACTCTTGGTTGCACCCTGACACTGTGATTTCTGGGTTCCAGCCTTTTTTCTGTGGCCGTACCTTATACTTTACCTTTGCTGTGTCCATAGCTTTTTCCCTTGTTCTCAAATCTCTATCTCATGTATTCCAACCCTGTTTGCTATGGGTTATTTTCTTAGGTACTTGGTGTCTTGCCCTGCACCGTAGCTCACAGGTGGTTCTTGGCACCTGCCATCTCAGCCACCAGAGCCCAGCCTCTACAGTGTAGAGTCCCTCCATCTAGGAGGGTCAACTGCTCCTCAGTGGCCCTTTTATTTGGCTATTCTATTACTCCAACTAAAACTCTCCTGCTCAGCTACACCTCATGTCTAATTTTGCTTCCACTCCAAATACCTAATTTTCAGCTATAAGCTGAAAGCACACTCCAAATACCTAATTTCACTCTTGAGGCATTTTCAGTCCTCCCTGATTTTATCTTCTCTGTTATCACCTGGATTCCCAGATTGACATGGAGAAAGCTATGATATGGCTCCCTCCTATTTCCTAGTAGAAGGCAAAGAGTGCCTGAATCACAAAGTTATGTTAACCTTAAAATTGAACATAGAATTGTCTACATAAATTCAAAAGGTTGAATGTAGGAAAAAAAAATGATGAGTCAATATAATCTTGGTTTATCTCTGTAATATACCATTAAAACTCACTGAGAAAGATCACTAGTTAAACATATTGTAAATTCTGGAAACAAAAGCTGCTGAGTTCTGCTGAAATAGCCCATGAGTAAATCACAACACCTACAAGATGTTTTATGACTAAGTTAATTTTTTTAAAAATCAGAGGTCATCATATCTCTGCTTGGTGCTAACTAAAAAGCCAGAAGTTTTGGTCAGAACAAATGTAGTTCACAAACACTAAGGTTTTGGTTGTTCAAAATAAATCGCAACACCAGAAACTTAGAAATAATAAATATAAACATAGAGCCCTCTTTTGTGGCTTTTCTAAACAACTTTAATAACTTCATAATGCTGCTGAAGCTGGTCGAATTTAATTATGCTTGTAAAGTCTACTCATTTGTACATGGGTAAGTCAAACATTCTGGTTTTAAACAGAGTAAGAATAGTTTTCTAAAATATGTAGTCAGTCATGTCAAACCTCTGGCTAAAGTACTGTTATTTTGGTGCACATATTCTGAGTTTCCATGAAACAAAACATTCAATAGCTATGATATTTTATCATACTCAGCAGTTCAAAAGTGCCATTCATTTCTGAAGAGCTTGCAGAGTATAAGCTCCATGAGAGAGTGGAGAGAGTGCTTCAAGATATATTCTCTCTGTACCCCTACCAGTGCCCATCTAGAAGACATTCAGTAATCACATGGTGAATAAATACATGGAAATAAAGTTTCATATCAATTAATCATTGGGCAAGAGAATGTTTTCTGGCTGCTTTGTCCACTTTTAAATCTACTATGAGAAATTTAAAGGTAACAATTAAGATGAGACCCAGAAAAGCACTCAGTGTCGTGAGTCAGCAGAGGAATGTTTTTGAAAACCACAGTGATATACCATGATGCATCCCAGAATGCCTAAAATTAAACATATCAACAGCAGCAAGTACTGGCCAGGGTGAGAAATAGCGAGTTATACATCTCTGTTTGGGATGTAAAATGTTATGAACACTTTGAGAAACCATTTATGATTGCGTATAAAGTAAAAAAAATGTGGTTATCATTATGATACATCTATTTTATTTTCAGGCGTTTACCCAAAAGAAATGAAGACATATAGCCACATAAGAACTTGCTTAATTTGAAATATCTCCTAATTATAACTAATTCAACAGTTTATTCTAAATCAACATGGAAATGAATAAACAAGGGATGATATACTCGTACAATGGAATACTACCCAGCCAAAAAAGGGAGGAAAGAACAAACTGCTGACATAGGTTACAATATGGATGAATCTCTACAACACCATGAATGAAAGAAGCAAACTCAATATAGTTGACACTACGATTTTATTTATATGAAATTCTAGAACAAGTGAACCTCATCTATAGCGATGGAAATGAGATCGGTGGTAGGCTGGGGCCAAGGGTAGACAGAATTGACCACAAAGAGGCACAGGAAGTTTTTGGGGTTGATGGCAATATTAAATGTCTTGATTGAGGAGGTGACACAGATGTGTGCATTTATCAAAACTAATTGAACTGTACACTTTAAATGAGTACCTCTTATGGTATGTAAATTACACTTCAATAAAGCTGATTATGCACTAAATAAAACTAAGACAAATTTGGAAAGTTGGTACCTATGTTTATAATTATAGACTTTTAAAATATATTCTATTATGAATAATGCTTTTAGCCTATGGAATCAATTCTTCATAAAAACTCATTACATAATTATTTGATATTGCTTGTAAAGTCATTCCTTTAGACCTATTGAGTAATAACGGTGTAGGTGAAGTAGAATAAAGGTTATACGTTAACAAGATGTGTCCAGGTTGATCAGTATCATGATTTATAGTCCTCCTCTGGTATCCATGAGGGAGAGGGAGAGAAGGGGGGAGATATTGAGTCTGATTCATTTATTGACATCATTGGAACTTTCTGGATTGTTTAGTGTGCCTATGGTCAGTCTTAATCCTAGCCTTAATCCTGAACTTTTCAAGTACTTGAAGCAATAAATTCTATTTTTGCTTAAGCTAATTCGTATTAGGTCTCTGTTCATTAATTCTTTTGTACAAAATTTCGAAGGAACGGAAAATTTAATGCATTAAACTACACATAAAGTTTGGTAGATATTTTCCCCCAAAATACTATATCTTGTTCTTTCTCCTGTACCCCTCATCTGTTCTAGGTAATCAACTAATAGTTTTTTATGAATAAGAATTAAATGTTTCTACTTTTTATTGAAAGATTTCAGATTACTGAAAATGTGACAAAAAATTTCTAAAATAAGCATAGATGTTCCTTCTATGAAAAAAGTACTGACAATTTATCTGTTGTTAAATCATCAATATATTGTACCAGATACCATTATTTACTCCCTATTGAGTTGTTGAAGTTTAACTAAATTAACTATACTTAATCCATTTCTACCCTAAACATTTTTTTGAAATCATTACTACATTTTAAAACAGTTGCTTGATACAAAAGTATTTTCTCCATATAAATAAGGGATACCTTTAAATTGTTTACATTTGTAAAGTACAATATGTAAACAGAATTTTGAATAAATTAAGAATATTTTCACTGTACTACCTAAAAGCAAACAAACAAACAAAACAAAACAAAACAAAAAACCTCAAACGCTTCTCAGACTTGCAGTTTGAGCTAAATAAACCTTCTTTATTTTGGTGTATCACTGACAGCTCTGAGTTGACTCCAGGACAATTAGAAAGAAATTTCCGTAATACATATAGTTTCCTAAGGTACAAATTTTGAAGTAAATAATGGATGCCACAAATGTAAGTTGGTCACTTATTTCTTTTTTCTCTTGTCCATTATCTTCAGATGTGTAATCATTTGCAAATATATTTACTTTCAAGAAAAGCCCTTTTTATTTTACTGCTTATTATTACTGCCACTAACTAATATTACTATTGTTTATAGGGCTGTGTTCTATGCTTTAAATGCATTATTATACTTAATTTTCCAAACATACCTGTAAGACAGATGGAGGAGATTGGGAGTACTGAGAGAATGAAAGGTGAGGCTGAATCCATAGTGTTTGCAGTATCCAGATAGGTGAAGTAAGAGGTGAAGTGTCTTCATGTGAGAAAGAATTGGTGTACTTTTCAGAGAAACAAAGGCTTTCTTACAGGAAAAATAAGCCACAGTTATAGTTGCATCATTTGTCAAGAGATTTCTAAAGAAACTTTCAAGATAGGAAATGAGAGAAAGAGAAAGAAAGGAGATTATGTTTTTTCTATGGGAGCCTGTAAATTGAACTGAAATGAACAGTCCATAAACAGAATGGAATATCTAGGGTCTGGATCCTAGTTCCAGGCAGCTTATCACCTGCTCCCAGGCAGCAGAAGAACCTGAACTATTCCAGTGAGGAAACAATGCTTTCACTCTTGACAGTCTTCCCTAAACAGTAGCAAAAACTTCCTTTCAGAAATTGACCATGATATCCTCAAAGTTTTGGTATCAAAAGGTTTTTTATCTAATGTCTCATCTGAAAAGGTTGAAGATCACAGAAAAATTTGAGTACAGAAATATGTTTACAATATTACTCATCAGAAAACATATCTGTAGAGGCTAAAGGGGTTATGTTCTGCTGCTTTGCAAAACTCAGAGAAGCTGAGTGGGAAGGCAAAGAGTTCAGATCCTAAAATGAAAATTTGTAAGTCGGGAGGAAGTATATGGCTGAACAATTCATATTAAAATGTATCATGAGGCCAAACTTTTTAATAGTAATCTATTCATGTCCTATATGTAGACTCTTTACTATATTAGTGCTTAGAGCATAATTTGGGCTTAATGCATATAGATTGACTGAGTGACTGAAAAGATAAATGGGAAAAATAGAAGAATACTTTTTTATTCTCTTTCTGAACTTTTGTCATTAAAATGTGTATTTCTTATCTTCCCACTGTCTTTAAAATAGCATTTGTTTAAAGATGATTCATTTGAGGCCACTTGTAATAGGACAAAATAAGCAATGGATGACTGATGTGCTTATTAATGGCCTCGGGTGTCACAGAAAACAACTGAGGCTTCAGGCAATTCATCTTTAATGGCATTAATGATACCTTTTGAAGGTGTGATTACTACTATAAACCAGAGTCAGTTGTTTATTTCAATTTATTCTTCAGTATGAGCTACAAAAAATTATGAACTGAAAACAATACTTTAGAAAGGCAGATACTCTTAAAATTAGCAAATAGTTTTTGCTAAATTATGATATAGGTCATTACTGAAAAACACAGATGTAAAATTCCGCTTCAAAGAAGGTACTTTATTTTCCTTTTCCTTCTAGTTTAATAGGAGAAATAAGAGATTCTTGCATCATTTTAACAAATCAAAATGCAATTATTCATAGAAGAAAAGCAACATGTTAATCTTTCTTAAATTTCTTAAATGAGTACTTTTGGAAATGAAAATGAAATTATATTAGCAAAAATTTAATTAGCACATGTGGTGAAAGATTTTATATGATTCAGTTAGTAGATTTGGTCAATTTACGCTAATTGGCAAATAATACAATAGAATCAAATTATATATCATCAGAATAAAGAGGAATAAACATTACAATAACATTTTTCAAGTATACTTTCCAAAAGGTCATTTTTAAAGAATTCGCCCCTTCTGAACAGCACATACTATGTTCGCTGTGAGCTGAAAGAGTGTGTCAGAATTATCTGGCACTTAAACACCAGCAAGGTGTCTGGAATAACTTTCTCACAAGAACACAGTGTAAATATCATTTTTCTTCTGTTTGATTATTTTGAATAACATGCATACTTCATGTGAACTATGGTGAAGTGTCTGATTATCCAAAGGAAAAGCCAATATTTGAAAAGGTGTTATTCACAATGGAGCCAAAATAGAAACAGGGTAAAATTTTGATGGAATAAGTGGTAGGGATGAAGGAAGAGCAGAGAGACTATGCTTGCATTTAAAGGCAAAGCGTACAGTAATTATAACTATATTTCTAGGTGAAGAAGCTGTGGATGACTAGTATATTTTGCTCCACAAGATATCTATAAAGACCATTGTTTGGCTTGTATTAACATTTTTGTTTGCATAATCTGACTTGGGCAAGATATGTACAAGGAATGCTTAGCTATAAAACAATAGACTAACACTGGGAGAGTATGGGTGATGGAGTCCTCTGGGTTACACGGCATGCTGTGGCATAGTGTCCTCAGCTGCAAATTAGAGATGATGATCGTAACCAATTTCTAGGAGTGTTGAGATTAAACAAGCTAGTACATGTAAATCACTTAGTATAGACTCAGGAAATGTTAGCTCTTAATATTTTGACTCTATTGACTTTTTTCGTTTATTTTTCCTCAACAAAGAGGACATCTTTAAAGATTTGTTCATTGTCCTTATGTGTGTGTGTGTGTGAGACACGATATACACCTGTCCTTTTGAGCAAGAGTCAAATTCTCATTGAGGTCAAGGTGTAATTTGTAGTTCAATTCCTTATTCGTAACCATTGAATGTGGCTCTGCCACACCAAGATAAACATCTTGCTGTCTCCATTATGTGCTTGGGTTACAGGTTGATTACACGTGATCTATGATAATCTACAATCTATAGTCTACACTACTACAGTGTTGTTGTTTTTTTTAAATTATTTCCTTGCCTAAAAGTTCTATTTCAAAGTTGCAATACTGCACCATAGGTTTCCCTCTACTTTCTGTGTAACAAGATGAGAAAAAACAAAAGAGGGAGGAGTGGGGAAATGGATAAGATAAACAAGGATTTTTAGTTTCCAAAGAAACTAAAAAAGTCATTATAGAATTAAAATATGCGCTAATGGCGATAAAGAGTAGAATGGAACTGTTTGTATATTTGCTTTGTGGCTTTCTATATTTTCCAAATGTTTTGATTTACTATCTCAGAATAGACTTAGATAATAAAAGTAACAAAAAGAAAATGAGATTTTTTTAAAATATCTTCACAATGATATAAAAATATCAAGTAATTCTGCATAATCTAATGGATGTGTTAGTTCTCTAGGGGAAAAAGTATAAAACTTAATGAGAGATATAAAAGATCGAAATAAATAGATGAAGTGTGATCATGGATTGGAAAACTGAATATTTTAATGATGTTACTCTTCCAAAATTGATCTGTAGAGTAAATGAAATAGCAGTCTAAATTCTAACAGGCTTTTCTTTGGTGAAAATAAATAAGCTGGTTCTAAACTGTAGATGGAAAAGCCTAGGGCCAAGACTAGCCAAAACATTCTAAAAGAAGAACATGGAAGAAATCTTTCTACCATACATAAAAGCTTATTGTAAAGAAAGAATCATAATGAAAGTGTAATTTGGCGTAAGAATAAACACATAAATTAATGGAATAGAATAGAGGACTCAAAAATTGATATGTGCATTTATAAATGCTAGATTTATAACCAAGGTAGTGACAAAGAGTAGCTACAGTAAAAATAACTATGTTTTAATAAATGAGGCTGAGATGAATCGGTGTACATTTGAAAAAATGAAATTGGCCTGTTGCATCACACCATATACAAAAAGCAATTCTTGGTTGATGACAGATTGATGTGAAAAGTGAAACCATAAAGCTTTTAGAAGATAATATAGGAAAAATCTTAATAACCTCAGGTTAGAACATACTTTTACACACAAAAAAGCACATATCATAAGGAAAAGAACTGAAGAACTGTGCATGAAAAGATGCTATAAATAAAGTAGAGAGGAAAGCTATAGAATTAAAGATATTAGCAACATATAACTCTGACAAAGAACTCTCATCCCTAAGGGGGCTGAATGAGCCTTTGTGGTTGATTCAGGGGTGACATTTCTAAGGTAGGGAGGCTACAGCTGCAAGAACAAAGTGCCTTTCTATTTTGTTAGGCCAGTGGATTTGCTTTGTTTCTCGTTGGCCTTTCACATAGAGGCCACAGGGGCATTGTACATAGTTGAAATTTCGTTCACATTCTGACATTATATAGGGTTTCATTTCTCCTTTGCAGTGCTGTGGTTTTCATTTTTTCTTTGTGTCTTCATATGTGTTTTAGGCAGGATTTGAAGTTGTCTGGCTCAAACTTCAAGTCAGATGCGGTCTTAACCCTTTTTTTTTCTGTTCCTAAAATCTTTTTGTAATCTTTGCTGTAGAATTCTTGATGTTGACATAAATTTATGAATTTGATATATTTTGTGTTTTCCTATATTCTCTGAAAATTATATCACAATATTCTTCTGTATTGAAAGATAGTCCTATATAATATTTCTAATTGAATAATTACAATTTCTTTGTTCAGGTTGTAAGCTAACTAATTTACCATTCCCTTATCCTGGGGCATTTTAGATTCCCTTTTTCATAAAGACAAAAAAAAATTCAGTGAGAGACTTCTTGAATAAAACTTACAAGCCATAAAATTATATTTTAGATAAGTTCTCTGGAGTAAGATAACTAGGTCAATGTGTATAAGTAATTGTATGCTTTTAAAATATCTTGTAATTGGCCAGGCATGGTGGCTCACACCTGTAATCCCAGCACTTTGGGAGGCCAAGGTGGGTGGATCACGAGGTCAGGAATTCAAGACCAGCCTGACCAACATAGTGAAATTGCGTCTCTACTAAAAATACAAAAATTAGCCTGGCATGGCGCCTGTAATCCCAGCTACTCGGGAGGCTGAGGCAGGAGAATCACTTAAACCCGGGAGTTGGAGGTTGCAGTGAGCCGAGATCGTGCCACAGCAGAGTGACACTTTGTCTAAAAAAAAATATATATATATAATATATATATTTTTCTCTCTCTCTCACTATATATATATATATATATACACACACACAAAAAAAAAACACAAAAGAGGTGATTTTTTTCCTTTTGCCTTGTTTCTCAACTCACAGAGTTGCACAGCTGCACAGTTTCAGTACGTGAATTGACTTCTACGTTAATTTATCATACCTGATTCAGTAAGTGATTCTGTAACTTTTACTTTCAAACATCTCTGACACCATTGCCTTCTTTCTTCTCCATTGTCACCTTCCTCCCCAGTGAACAGAGGCAGCAGTAACCTAACTGGACTCTAGCCTTGCACTGAATCCTTCTTCTAGCCTCAGACTACTTCACATTGCCTTTAGAGGCATCTCCCACATACAGTCATACCCATGTCATTCCACACCCTAAAAACTCCAACGGTTCTCACACAAAATGGAGCCAGTCCTTAGCATGTCAGAACTTCCACACTTGATTCAGCCACCTCGTCAGAGTCATATCCACACCCTCTTTGACCTGTGATCACACAAGTGAATTAGCCATTCCCCTAAAATGACTTAATTACAAACCATATCCCACCACTTATGAGATTGTGTACAGTCTCTACCAGATTTTCAGAATTTCTTTAAGAAACTTATATCTTAATCATATATGAATACCCTCATCTTCACCACCCCATGCCTAGCAGAAGGCCTAGCATGCATAGGATCTTTTTAGCTATAACTAAAGAACTGAGTTGAACTCAACTGGATTGATGGATGAACAATCCTTACTCAAAAGATATTGAATGTTCAGTATTTTTTAATGGAAGTAATTTATGCTGGTGCAGAGGTCTATTTATGACAAGAGCCCATCTGAGATTTTGTAGGAACACTTAGAAAAGGATAGAAGTCTTGTTCATTACAGAAACTGATAACACAAACTAGTTGGTTATAACTAGAGGTGGTGACTTACACCTATAGCCCTAGCACTTTGGGAGGCCAAGGCGGTCGATCACCTGAGGTCAGGAGTTTGAGACCAGCCCAGCCAACATGGTGAAACCCTGTCTCTAGTAAAACAAAAACAAAAACAAAACAAAACAAAACAAACCTTGAAATTAAAGATAAATTTGCTAGAACTAGTCATCAACATATAGTCCAAAACAACAACTAATTCTGCTCTCTCAATTTTCAAACTATAAAGAAATTGGACTACCTTCTAGAAACTTCCAATCCCGCATAAATTCAAGCCCTGATCTCTTACCTGGACTATGGCAGTATACTACCTCTTAACTGATCCCCTTCCTTCTTCTTTGTACTCTCCAAAATATTTTCAATGCCCCAGTCAGAATGATCCTGTTAAAACATTAGCCAGATCTTGCCCCACTCTCTTCCAGTCTAAACTTCCTAATAGCTTCCCATTACACTCGGAGTAATAAACAAAAATTTTTTTTAATAATCAACTAGAACCTAAATGACTTGATTCTCACTACCTCTTAAACTTCATCTCCTACTACCTTAACTTTCATTTACTGTGTTCCAATCATATTGACCTCTTTGCTGTTCCCTGAAAAATCACCCACTTCCCTACCTCAGCCTCTTTGATTTTTGTTGTTTTCTCTGCTTGGTATGTTCTCCTCTCAGATATACACACAACCACTTCCTTACTTCCTTTGCCATCTAAAATTTCAACTCTTCCTGCCACAGTAGTTAATAATGCCCTTTTCTGCTTTATTTTGGTCTCTTGGCACTTAATGCTATCTGGCAGGGTATAGATTTTACTCTTATGCATTGTCTGCCTCACCAATGGAGAGTAAGCTCCATGTGGAAATGAATTTTTGTCATTTTTGTTTATTAATGATTTCCTGAAACCTAGGACAGTACTTAAGGAATAGCAGGCAATTGATTATGAAGTCAATAATGAGCAAATAAGAAATTCCATGGAGAAGAATTTGCTTTTTGGTTCACTACATGACATAGAATGAGACAGATATGACAACATGGTTTAAAATGTTTAAAAACTGAGAGGGTTAAAACAATAGAATTTCTTG